>NC_138060.1:37266406-37957517 GCF_964194185.1 Rhinolophus hipposideros | reverse complement strand
GAAGCCACTGATAAATCTTGCAAGAGCAATTTGCATGGGGTGGAACAGGCAGAGGCCTCCCTAGCATGGGTTTAAAAGTCAATAAGTTTAGAAGGAGAGAGAGAGTGATGGCTAAGACAGGGTACTGGTAAAAGGAAGTTTTGTTTGTTTTCAATAGGAGATTGGGGCATCTTTGAAAGCTGAGAGATACCAGTAGAAAGGGGAAAGTTAATAGACGTCAGAGGTGATAAAGGTGGAGGCAGGTCTGGGGTGGGGTGAGGCCACAGAATAGGCATCAGCTGTGCACATAGACTGGTCACCCTTTCCCTTGAGGCGTGGGGAGGAGGTGGGATGCTTATAAGCTTCAGCGTTCATAGTGGGAGGAAAAACTGTGAGAGCGGCTGCCTGGAGGCCTCTGTTTTCTTACAAAGTTCTTCTCCCGCCCCAGCCTCTCTTGATCTTCTGTCCTGCTGCTATTTTTGTTGGCCTGAGATCTTACTGTTCTGTCCAGGGAGGTTAGTTGCTGTTAATTTGAGCCTGAGGAGAGGGAGGGAGTCATATGCTTGTCATGATCACTCCCTAAAAATGAGACAAATTCTCGTGCTTCATTTTCTTCCCCTGCCTGAATCCAAGAGCCAGCACCAGTGGGCTGGGGTTCATTAGTGGTGTTTTTTAAAGAGATCTTTGTGGACTCCTATGCGGTAGTGTCTGCCGATCCTTAGTGAGTCAGCACGAGTAATATCCCTGGTCACGTGAGGCTTACAGTCGAGCTGAGGACACAGACACAAAGCAGGTAGTCATGTGATGGAGGTATAATCCACAAACATGCGATGGAGTAGAACAGACGAGGGGCCCTGACCCAGCTGTCAGTGAAGGAGGGAGTGGTCCATGAAGAAGGGTATTTGCACTGAGATCTGAGGGGTGAACAGGTGAGGGAAAGTGGAGGGAATGGGGACTGGAATAGTGTAGACAGAGGCCAGGGGGTGGGTGGGAGCATGTTTGGTTGCAAGAACAGGAAGGAGGCCGTGGTGACTTGACTGCAGAAAATGGAGGGTGGAGAGCGGTGGAGTCAGGCTGGAGAGTTAGTCAGGGCTCCCAAGTGCAGGGCCTGCAGGCCAGGCTTGGGATTTGGGTCTTTAGGTCAAATGCAGTGGAAAGCCATTGGAGGGCTTTGAGGAGGAGCTGGAGAATGATACCCAATTTATATTTTGGAAAGATCAGAATGGCTACAAGGTGGAGACTGGATGGTTGGGCGGAGGGTAGGGGTGGATACAGTGAGACTCTGTTGGAATAACTCTTTGTAGACAGAGGTTGTGGCTTAGCTTAGGTGGTGACATCATGGTGGAGATGTGGGGAGGTGGATAGATTTAAGAACTATGGAACCAGGGTTGTTTACGGATTGGATAAGAGCATGTAGGGAGGGAGGGAACCAGGCTGGTTTTGATGGTGCAGCTGGATAAATAGGAGCCTGCTGAAATGAGGAAGAAAAAGCCATCGTTTCTGTGGCCCAGGAGCTCAGGGCAGAGCTCTGGGTTAGAGATACTGGCTGGTAAATGGTCGTTGAAACCATGGTCATGGACGAAATCGCTGAAGAAGGAATGGAGGGTGCAAAGGAAGAGGGCCTCAACCTGAGCTCTGGGAATTCCAGCATTTATTGCTGTGCTGAGGGGGAAAAGAGGCAGAATGTAAGAGTCTGGAGAGATCCAAGGGAAACTCGGAGAGTGCTGGCGATGGAGGCTGAGGGAAGGGAGTGTTTCAATAAGGGAGAGGTTGTCGACGCTGTCAGTGACCCTAAGACTAAAAGTCAGAAATAGCCATTGGTAGTGTGACCATGAGGTCATTAGTGACTTCTGTGGAAGCTCTTTCGGTGGCCTTTCCCCTCTCAGTACATATTTTTGCATGACCGAAGTGTCTTTCGGGTATGGCGAAAAACCACTGCCCTTTACCCCATAGAACTCATGTGTGTTCCTATATTATTCCTATGATGGCTCTGAGTTGTTATTCTTTTATTTATTTATTTATTTATTTATTTATTTATTTATTTATTTATTTATTTTCCACTTTTAAATTTAAGATGTTCTTTCACCCCTGGACTTGCTGAATTATCTTCATTGTTCTCTAATTTTTTTTATCAAGCGACTGAATTTTAATATCTGACTAGGGGATTAGAACTTGCCCACATAAAACACTGCAGTTTTATGTACTGTTTGGCATTCAGAGCATATATCACATGAAATAATAATAATAAAAGGGCTTGTAAAATCAGAAAAAAATTAACTTGGGATCCCTAAAAATGGCATTTAGATGTGCACAGAACTGAGAGTGGCCTGTGGCTGTGAGGGCTGTGAGGCCTGTATTTTTTTGTGGTCTCTACAGAGAAACTGCTCCCAAAATCCAAGGAATCAGAAACTATTCTAGAGGCTGACGGAGCAGGCAAAAGACTGGAGGAGAAAGACAAAGGAAACTGGCGGGAGGGGCAGACATGTGCCTCTGAATGTTTTGTTCTGGGAGAAATGAGGCCTGGGCATAACTCAGTCTTCTCAGGATACTTTTCACCCTCCTGGGTGGCTTTTGGCACCTTGGGAAGGCTAATATCTCCTCATCTTTCCCTTGTTGGTAGGAGGTAGGTGGTACCAAGACTCATCACTTTGCCTAAGGCCAGATGTTTGGGTTGGCTATAGGCCAGCCTGGGAGCTCCTGCAGGTGAGGGACAAATGTTTGCTTCTCCAGGACACAGCTGTGGCCATGGGGCACCTGAGATGTACCGTGTTTCTCTGAAAATAAGACCTACCCCCAAAATAAGACCCAGTTAAGATCATCAGCCAGACAGACGCGTTTAGTATTTTATGACGATGTTTCAGAAGAAGATGACATGACTGTATTTGAATAAATGTAGATTGTTGTACATGAAAAAATAAGACATCCCCTGAAAATACACCCTAATGCTTCTTTTGGTGCAAAAATTACTATAGGGCCCGGTCTGATTTTCGGGGAAACACGGTACCTTACTCCCACAGCTATTGAAATAGGCCCCAGGAAGAGTCTGGCAATGGATAAGCTTGGAGAACCACCAAGTTCTGGCCCCCACTGCTTCAGAGACATGTTTACAGCAGACAGTAATGTTCCTTTTTGGCTGAGAGTAAAGCCAAAAGGGATGACGATCAAGAGATTCTTCTTTCTAAGCCAGCTCCTCTTGATGTGTGCCCTCCCTGCAATGCTCCTTGGAAAAGGAGGTTCTGTAGTACAGTGTGTTTGGGAAACATGCACATCAGAAGCCTTTGTGATGCTCCTGACAAGAGTCAAGTCTGTGAAAAGGTCTGCAGTAAGAAACCTGCATGCTTAGTTCCACTTAGTTGGCATTTCCCAAATATAATTTAAGTACTTTCCCCTTGCTTCTCCTCTTCCCCAAATACCTATTTATGTCATGGAGCATACTTTGGAAAGTGCACTAAGTCAAGAAGAAACCCATTGACTAGTTACTGACCATGAACAATGACAGACAGGTCATGGGTGGGTGGGCAGGGTCATTCTTCTCTCTTTACAATGGATTCATGATACTGGCTGTCTCCAGCTGCACATGCCATAGACTTGCATGAATCAAATACTTTATTGTATCTTCTTGGTTCCACTAAAACAAGTCTCTCTGTCCAGACACTTGGTGTAACTGTGCTTTCTAATCCTCACGCAAACCTCTAATGGAGGGGAGACTTGAAGCGGGGAAATTTAAAACTCCTTGGTCTCTTTTTTCACCCCAGAAAAACATGCTCGGTGCCTCTGTCGTTCTTCTTGCTTCGTTAATAACAGACATAGCAATCTTCTAACACATCGTCAGCAAAAACGAGGTCATTGGATTTGTTGACAGCTGTGGAATCGCAGATGGCATTTGCTCTGCTGTCTGGGTCAGTTCCCGCTTATCTGACCATGGGCTCTTAAAAGAAGGCCTGGCTTCTTTCTACTCCCCTCCCCCTGACTTCTTCTGCCATGGTTATTAATCAGAACTTCAAATACATTGGTTTTTCCAGCTTTCATTTCCCATTCTTTTGTTTCTCCCCTGTAGGCTCTAATCAGAAGTGACATTTTATTTCTGTCCAATAGGAATATAATTTAAGCAATCTGTGTAATTTTAAATTTTCTAGTTGAAATATGTTTAAACAGTAAAAAACAGAGGTGAAATTAATTTTGGTAATATATTTTAATTAACCCAGTATATCCAAACTATTACGTTTTCAACATGTAATAAGATATTTTACATTCTTTTTTTTTTTTTTTTAAAGAAACTAAATCTTCAAAATCTGGCATATAATTTACACTTGTATCATATGTTAATTCAGACAGACACTACATTTTCAATAAAGTGAAATATCCTGTAAAATGAAGTTGTATTTGACAGAAATATATTTTATAGCACTTCAGGTTTACATATACATTTAAATTAATTAAAATTCAATAAGATTAAAAATTCAGCTCCATCGTCTCACTGGCCACATTATAAGAGCTCAGTAGCCACGTGTGGCTAGTAGTTATTGTCTTGGACAACAAAGTTTCATATGATTCATTTATTTAAACAGTTTTCAGTTTTCCGTGTTTACTAAGTTGATACAAAATATTTGTGATTATGAGTCTTGTCGGCAACCAGGAACGAGTGGTAGTATATAACTTATATTAGCTAACTGAAGCAAATTTTCCCCATGAAAAATTCTAAACAACAGTTTGGGGCTAACTTTACCATATAACCTTTGAGGAATACATTTGAAATAATTACATTTCTGTTTATGATATTAATTATTATTCATTGAGTTGTACATGCATATTTCACCTAAATATAAATATATATATATATATATTTCATCTAAAAATATAAATTTAGAAATAGTGCTTTTGTTCCCCATGTTTACATTTCACAAAACAATTTTATTCCAATATTTTTCCTGCATCTTTGCTTTCAGTATTTTTATCATCACCAGAAATGACTTTTTGGGACATGTAACCCAGGTTTCAAGCTCATCATATTTATTTTCCTCCAAATTGCTTGGAGTTCAGTGCTTTGAGAGTTCATGAGTGATGCTATCACTAGAAACTCTACCCTAAGTCGTAAGTGCTCATTCATTTAACATTAGGACAGTTGTTTTTTCTTATCCAGCTCATATCTGACTGAGAAATCTCCATAATGCAACCAATTACTCTACATGGCTCTTAAAAAGAAAAGAAAAATCTCGTTTTAGTGAAGATAACATAAATAACAAGAGAGTGCATAAATCATAAGTGTACAGCTCAGTGAGTTAACCCAAAATGAACGCACCTGGGTAACCAGCATCCAGGGCGAAAAACAGAACAGTCCAAAGCATTGCCGGTGGTCTCTGTCATCACTTCCCCTGCTCCCCAAAGGTCGCCTCTTTCTAATTTCTAACACCAAAGGTTAGCTTCACCTGGTGTTGAACTGGAATCTTTATAAAGGGCATCTTTTGCTCA
The DNA here is from genome assembly GCF_964194185.1 of Rhinolophus hipposideros. NCBI lineage: Eukaryota > Metazoa > Chordata > Mammalia > Chiroptera > Rhinolophidae > Rhinolophus > Rhinolophus hipposideros. The sequence continues at coordinate 37,952,069 of NC_138060.1, read as the reverse complement.
ACACTCTGTGTGATTCTTCCTTGTCCCAGTAGTTGGTTTATTTTCATTTGTCTATAGACTTCCTGCGTTGCTTTTTAAAAGCAATCTTTAAGAAGATTGCTTTCTGCCACACCCAAAATTTTGTTTCATGGTTTACTGTTTTAAATTTGTGTGAAATGTTTTTTCCTTCTTAAAAATCTAGTCCATCGGATGACTTTAGTAAACATCCCGAACTAGCTTTGATTAATGTGTTTTTCCCCAGTAACCATTTTGTCGTTCAAAATACTGACAGAGTCCTTGCATTGTGAGAGACTGTGTAAGTCTGTAAATGTATAAAATATTTTGCTCTTTTCTGTTCTGAGAAATAACATTTAGGGGGAGGGGTGTAAAGCCCAGGATATATCCATGTTATATCCAAGAGATACCACGTGTATATGGACTGGATTTCCCCCTCCAGCTTACTGTGATTCGGATCACCATGTCATGGTTATTTAATGTAGCTTATTTAATGTATTTAAATGTAGTTATTTAATCCCCCTCTTGGGAGGGGGATAACTTTCGTGGACCTCCGTCCCCCAGATATCCACTTGGCTAACTCCTTTACTTCCTTCAAATCTCTGTTCAAGGTCACCTTCTCCATGTGCCCACCCACCTTGCCCACTCATTTGAAAAAGAGCACCTTATCCCCTGCCACTCCTCACTCTAGTCATTCCCTTCACCTCCTAAGATACTTTACTATTTTTACTTAATGATTATTGTTTGTTGTCTCTTTTTTTCCTGGGCCGAGAATAGTGTAGGTCATAGAGTAGATGCTCAGTGACAATTTATGGAATGAAAAGAGTGGCAGCCCGTGGATTTCCAAGGCTCGAAAGGTATCAGAATATGGGAACAGATGATTTCAGAGGTGATGCAATGAAGGTAAGATAGACGGACACTCACTCATGCGTTTTCTTTTTCCCGTAACTCGCAGTAGCTTTTCTCAGTGTTTGGGGTGGTTGAAACTTGTTGAGTAAACCCTCCCTGGAAGTGACTTGTGAGGGTTATATGTCACCCGTTTCTAGTTCATGCTTCCTAGCAGACATGTTTACAAATATGGAATTTGCTGTTATCGCCAGGCAAGTTTCTAAATTGGCACGTATGCATATGTGTATGTATGTATATATGTGTGTGTGCATATGTACATACATATATTGCATATGTGTATGTATTTATGAGACGTAACATGCTTTGAGTGCTAATTATGTGCTGTCAGCGAACACATGTGGCAGCTGATGGGTTTGCAGCACAGGTTGAACTTCCCATCTGTGTTGTTCAGAGGTGCTGAACATCCCGCTCAGTGAGACCTCTCGTCTGCCGGATTTGTCTGGGATCCAGCACAGATAATGAGTGTGGGAATTTGGACTAACCTAGAGGCATGTGGAGGATGGGGTGTCTCATCTGAGAAATGGAGAAATGGAGTTTATTCTGGCAAGCAGTTAGGCTGCCTGCTGTATCTTCCCCTAAAACTGGAAAGCTTCACTTTTACTGCTTGAGATTATGTGCAGCCTTTTCTGAGGGTTTTGAGAGCCAGCGAGACAGGATTACACCCCATGTAAGGTTTTCCCCTTTTCTGCCTTTGGGAGAATTCTCACTCACAGAGCTGGATCGCATTAGGATCGGTCAGCAGTGTTGCAGATGGCTTGGGGGAAGGGGCGGCAGGGGAGACGCTTGGACACGAAGTACTCAATTACCGAAAGTGACTTGCCTCCTCAAGGAGAAATCTGGAACTTCAAAGCCCAATTCCAGAATTTTCTCCTGATTCCAGTAAAGGAAACGTGCTACTTAAATAATAACTTGGGCAGTCCTTTAGGCGGGGCACGTCACTTTCTCAAATTCTTGGTTTTCTTCCCTGTAAAGTGAGGCTTTTGCACACTGATAATCTCTAATATTCTGTTCTTCTAGGGTCAACCCTGGCTTTTCAATTGTTTCTCCCCTATTATCAAGAGGCTTATTTTATTAATTTAGGTTTATGATGGTGGCATGTTGAATTTTAGTGCCATATGCCTTCCTTTTATGAATTTTGCTGGACACATCTTAATAGTCCCTGTGCTTTTCACCCAGTAAGTCGATGTTTGTTGATTGATAACTATTTTTTTCTTCCCCTTTAACTAATAATTGTAATTGGAGTTTAATGTAAGGGCTATTGTTTTTTAACAAGTTTCTTTTTTTAAGGTTAAAAGTAAACGTTGCCTTCTGATACTCCAGTGGAAAATATCTGTTGTAAGGAAAATCTAAACTTAAAATGATTCATTTGTTGGATCACTTCTGACTACTTAAATGTTTAAAAGACTGAAGAATAAGATAGATTACCATTGTGTGGGTGGTGCTATGATCTGTAGAAGTAACCCAAGATATGTATGTTTGTATAAATGGCCCAAGTATTCCAATAACTAATTATTATAAATCTAGCCTAAGCAATAAGAGAAAATAGTTTAAACCAAGGTTTCCCATCTAACTATTTCCCAATCTATATCTTCCTTCTGTTAGCTCTTTAGCAGCATTCATAGGTATTGAGAGGTAGCTAGGGAAGATGGATAGTAAGATGTTGTTCGCAGTAGCAGGGTATTATTGGTATGTTGTTGTTCGCAATAGCGGGGGTAATAGGGATGTTTAATTGGTGGTGGTATTAGTGATCTCCCCGCCAAGACTTATTGAAATATAATTGACAACATTGTATAAGTTTAGTGGGTGCAGCATGATGATTTGATAGGTAATCATTGTGAGATGATTACCACAATAAGGTTTGTTAACACATCCATAGTTAACCATTTTTTTTGTGTGTGGTAAGGATATTAACATCTACTCTCTTAGCAAATGTCAGTTATACAATCCATACAGTATTGTTAACTATAGTTACTATACTATACATTACATCCCCAGAAGGTATTCCTCTTCTAACTGGAAGTTTGTACCCTTTGGCCAACATCTCTTCATTTCCCCTACCCCTTCGCTCCTGGTAAACACTGTTCTATTCCTGTTTCTATAAATTTGACTTTTTTAGATTCCATAGATAAGATATATCATACTGTATTTGTTTTTCTCTGTCTGATTTATTTCACTTGGCATAATGCTTCCAGGTCCATCCATGTTGTTGCCAATGTCAGGGTTTCCTTTTTCTTAAAAGTTGAATAATATTCATTGAATGCATATACCACATTTTCTTTAAGTCAGGATGTTTTTGTGGGGGTTCTAAGGATGTTATTCGTAGGTGATAGGCCGTTACAGAGCAGAAGGCAGTCCAAAAAGCTTTTATAAAGGAACCTCCTTCAGAGAAAAAGGTTGTGATATGGAGGACACAAAGAGTAGAAGTCAGAAGAAAAATACCTGAAGAGATGGAAAAATTTTAAAAGAAAATGTATAAATATGCTCCTCGTAGAAATAAAGTGAGTTTTTCAAGGAACTCTTCATTATGCAGGTGGTGTAGAAACTTTATTTCAGTGACTTCCCATTTTGAATGAGGGATGCAATTGCTACTCTATCTTCTGAGACACTCCCCAGAGGGCAATGGAAGATTCTCCTTATGGCAGTTTAAGAATAACACAGATGGATTTTTTTTCCTAAGCCTCAAGCACAGGGATCTATGCGACCCATTGTGACTCTGATGGTGCCAGGGAATTGTGGCATCATTCTGTGTCGCTCTTGAATAGTAAAGCATCACCGTTATATCATGTGCTGCACACTTCTAACTTGTGACAAACAAGAACTGAGCCTTCGTTTGCCTGCAGGTTTGCTCAGCAGATTAATAATGGAAGGCACTCTGTGGTGGTAGGGCTTACCACAGGGTACCCACTTGTTCCAGCAGTTAGGAGGCATCATCACAAACTAGAGGCTAATTACAAATTGCTCTTACCTCCTTATTAAAGCATGTCTGAGACAGGCTCACCCCTTAGAAGTGTTTGTGTTATCCTTGTTTACGTTTCTCCATATTTGAGTGTGCTGCAAACTGCAGCCTTTATAAAGGATTGTGTGTTTTACTTGAAGGAATTATTGCGGTCTTGTGTCTTCCCATTGGTAAGAATTAGTAAGGATTACTGTACATGAAGAGTGTGTCTATTGCTGTAAAACAAACCACCCCAAAACACAGAGGTTCATAACCACAATAATCACTTGTTTTGCTCAATAATCTGCAACTTGGGCAGGACTTGGCAGAAACAGATGATCTCTGTTCCACATGGTATCAACTAGGGTGGCTTGTCAGTGGCTGGGGGATCTGCTTTCAAGATGGTGCACTCACATGGATGGCTGCAAGACTCTCCACAGACTGCTTGGGCTTCCTGAAAACATAATGGTTAAGAAGAGCAAGCATCCCAAGAGAACAAGGTGGAAGTTCAGGGCATTTTTATGTCCAGACCTCAAAAGTCACATAGCATCCTTTACACTTTACTCATGGGTTGAAGCCCATACTGGTTCAAGTAGAGGAACATAGACTCCACCTCTTGATGGGGGAGAAGGGTCTAGCAGACCATGTGGGATGAGAAATATTATTGTGATGACCTTTGGAAAATACAGTCTGCCTTACACATGAATTCAGACATGCCCTATTCATTCACAGTTCATTCTATTAGGAGAGGACTTGGAGACGTGCAGGATTAACATGGAATACATAAAAAATAAAAATGAAGGCAAGAAGTGGAAACAATAAGTTCAATAGTGAATGCAAGAGTTATTGGGCATTGAAAATAATCTTTAAGTGTAATTCTCAACAGTTGTAAATGCAAAGACACCCCCGCACCACCACCACCAAAAAAACACCCTATTTATTACTCAAAGAGATCACATATCTTCATGATATCTGAAACTCTCTCAAATCATTTCCATCTTCCAGAAAAACCATCCCAGGGTTCTCCAGGGTATTTACAAAAGAACAATAAAACATTCATTTCTTTGCACATTGTAATGAAAACCATCCCCAAGTACTTAGTTGAACTGCTCTGTTTACCATAGAGGTTTCAAATACCATTAGGACCGTGTTATATTTTTGTTGGTCTGGAGTCATGGGAATAGAAAAGAATTTTTTTAAACCAAGGGTTAAAACTCGAATAGCATTGGCCCACCAGCACCAACCATCTCAACATTTTGTTAAAGTGCCTTTCATTAATGTTTTGGAAGCCTATGTAAATCAGGGAATAGTGGGAAAAATGTCACGAATACTGGATGTTAAAGCAGCGTGGTGTGAAAGGAAACATCTGTTCCTGGTTAAAGTTCTTCAAACTTATGTTCTTTTGCCTCAGTCATTTAACTGTGGTACTGAGATTTGAGTTCCATGAAGACTCTAAAATTGATTTTCCAGAACATTCCCAGGGGTCTTAATAAACCCTGGGGTTCTTTACCCCAAGCCTTTAATTCCAGGGTCACTAGTATTACCAAAGTATAAAATTGGGGTTGTCAACCTAAGCAACTCAAAGATTGTGGATTCTACCTAGATTATTGTTTTCTTCTTCTTCTTTTTTTTCCTTTTTTAGGAAATGCATTGTCTCGTCTTAAGTAGTCCCTTTATGAAAGAAGGCCCAGTGGAATGCCCAGTTATGAGGTCTTTTTTAACCTTGATAAGAATTACTGATGTTAACAAATTGTTTGTAGCTACATGTTTCCTTTCTCCTGAAGAGAAGATTGACCTGGTTTGTTATGAGATGGACTGGAAACCCAGGGGCTGCAAATAATTTTAATAGTGTTGCTTTCTTGTGATGTACCCCTAGACCTACAACCCCTTAATTTCTCTGGGCTCAGTTTTCTTTTCTGTTAATATGATACAAATGGTGTGCAGATTTTTGAACTCTCCATGAGTGTATTTGCAAAACATTATTGGCCCCAGATGGACATTTACCGAAATTATAGACACGTAGATGTTTCCACTTAGAAGTAACCTCAGATTCTGCATATTTAATCTATCTATTCATTCCTGTATTAAACATTTATTGAGTACTTACTAGGTACCAGGAACTGCTTCAGATAGTGGGGACAGAGCAGGGAACAAAATAGACAATGTTTCCGCCCTCACAGAGCTTTCATTCAACTGGGAAAGACAGATAATAAGTTGTAAAAAAAAAAAAAAATGTGGAAATAAGTTATATGATGAAAATTAAAGAGATATGCTGAAGCATGACCAGGGGACCATTTTTAGACTGGGATTTCAGGGGTGTCCATAAAAGAGAAGAGGAGATCCTGATAACAAGGAGAAACCAGTCATGGGGAGATTTAGTAGAATAGCATCCCAAACAAGTTGCTGCAAGTGCTAAGGTCCCCCGATGGAAATGCACTTTGAATGATTAAACAAAGGCTTGTGAAAGTGGAGGGTTATGAAGACGTTGTGGGGTGGGGCACCCCAAGAGTAAGCACAAAATATCTGCTAAGGGTGAATGGAAGGATTGCTGGTCAGCAGAGTGTCCATTGATGGAAGACCTTGAGCCTTCCTTGCTGTAACCCTAAGTGGATTGGATAGCTTTGATATTTGTGATAGGAGCCCGGCAGAAAAACCAAAGATGTAATAGCCAGAGAGTGATGGAAGAAGCGGATCACATACTAGACGGGGAAGGATGAAAAAGAACAACCATCTGCTTATTTTTGAAAGCAGCTTTCTAGGTCTTCCCTGCTGGTCATGTTTCACTAGGTGACCCTATGTCTCCATTTGGTTGATCAGTTGTAGCTCGTGCCTCATCACAATGTAATTAGTAGTGTCACCTTTTGCTCTCAAAAGTGTCCTTGTTTGGACAATAGGTTACCAATAGTTTATCAGATCAGAGTCCTGTGGTGTACCACCTTTTAGTCAGCAGACTGCTGTCCCTCCTTTTGTTCTCCCACCTACCTCTCACATGCTTTTCCATGGGAAGCGTAGGCTGGTATGACCTCTCCCACAAGCTCTGCAGTGACTCCCTGGCCCCCAACCACTCTCTTTGCCTCTCATCTGCTCACTTCTATCACCTGCCCCCACCTAGATCCATACCACATCCTGTAGACAGTAATTTTCCTTGGGATAGACCTGATTATGCCACTGCTGCTCAGAAATAATGGCATCTCATTGCCTACAGAAGAAAAAGTTCAGACTGTAAAGATTCAACACTCTTCTAGCCCTCGTATGGCTTTGAAAGTGTGGAATATACTGTAGCAAATACAGTACTGCGTAATGTAATAGGTAGGAATATGGGCTCTGGAACCAGACAGCTAGGTTTGCATTGTACTTGCATTCACGAGTAGCCGTGTGACCTTGAGCAGTTTGTGCCACCTCTGTGCCTTAATTTTCTGATTTGTAACATGGGGACAAAAAAGAATACTTACTTTTTATTTTTATTATAAGGATCAAATGAGTTAATCTATGTAAAGCCCTTAAAACAGTGTTTGGCTTCCCATAAATATAAGCTATTGTGAGGGTGGATTTTTGGTGCAGGAAAACTGAAATTTGCTGTTTTCTGCATAACTTGTGACACTTTCTTACCTCTTAGCCTTTGCTAGTCTTATGGGGATCCTCCCCCGACACCATTTCCATAAGCACAGATTCCACCTAAGGGTATTTTACCATCCATGGATTTAGGCAGCCACAAAAGAACGTACTGTGAGGTCCATGCACATTCTTTGACTTTCCCACAAGACTATGACGAAAATCTCTTTAAGTGCTTTGCTCACATGATGTTTTGATATTTGGTTTATCCAGTTCCTTTGTGGGTATATACTGGGTCTTGTGTAAAGCTAGGGGGTCTTGCAGACTTAGCAGGTGATGGCAGATTCTCCTCTCGGTTCTTTTCCCTCAGTGCTCCTACCTGGATAATTGCAGCTCTCTTGGGCCAAGGTCTTTGCTTTTGCTCCAGGATCCTGGTCTGAGTACAGGCAACCACATACACGATAACTTCTACTGATGGGCATACATTGAGAGAGATTAGGGATTTGTAGGGCCAGTGAAAACATGCCAAAGCTGACACTGTCTGATCCAGCATGTTGACTCTTTCCATTGTGCCCCTCCTGATCTATTATGGCAAACTGCTTTGTGTAGTTGAATGGTTGGGGGTTGGACATCAATTCCAGAAATATTCTTTTAAAAACTGTCTTCAATTATATTTCAATAAAGTTGGGGGACGGGCAGTCTTTTTGAACAGACCTGATGGAGAGATTCATAGATACCCCGTGTGAAGTAATAGAATGCTATGTCTCTGCAGACAAAATAACCTAGAGCATTGATGCAGGAATTACTTTGAACAAAATATATTAACATTGTTGGGATAGATACAGATTTATTTGCTTATTTTTGTTTGGTTTAAATATCATTTGCTTCATATAATATTTGGCTTATATTCTCTTCTTTAGTACATGTGGGTACTGAACAAATTTCAGATTTTATTTCACATAACATAATGTATCTGCATGATAGATACTTAAATATTTGTTTTGTCCTGACATTCCTCTTTTTTGGACAGCTGCTTTATTCCCACAGTGCAGCTGTATGATTTCCAGGGGAGCCACCCTGCCCCTGGCCAGAGCTGATTGGCTCAGAACTGGACACCTGACCTAAGTTGGACCAATCCGAGCCCTTCTCTGGGATCTTTTGCTGTATATATCCAGGAAGTTTAGGCCTTCTACTGCTAGTAGCTAAGCTGTAAGCAAAAATATTCAGAAGTTGGCAATGGCCATATTTTCTGCCACATGGAGAAAATTGTTTTTAGATAAGAAAAATGATGCTAACAAATAAAGAAAAGTAGGGACAAAACTTGGAGAAAGTTTCCTGACAGTGCTAGAAATGCAGATTCCAGCTCTTCCTAAGGTAGCTCTGGCCCTAAGTGGACATGCTGCTCTTTCATGTACCATTCAGAGGTTCCTCACAGATGGGCCTCTCCTTGTTCACCTTTTTTGCATCTTTGATGTAGATTTTTGACACAGATTAGGGTCTTCTAGTAGGTTAGCTTTCAGGGGACACTAAGAGCTAGTTCAAGATCTTTGGGCAGTGGAAGTTTAACAGTCCTACTTATTTCTAACTCCAATACACTACATTTATAACGAGTCTGGAAATTATCTAATAATTTAGGTGTAATCTGGGTGAAAGAATTGAGTCAATTAACACAGCTAATGAGCGCAAATAAAACTTTTGTTAGAAATGCCTACCATGAACAGAGCTACCACAGGATGGATTCATTCTCTACTTCCACCAGAACACGGGGGAGTTCCTCCTCTTCCTTTTGTTTTAAGTGTAGAGTTTTTTGAGTTCTTTCAGGATTTCCTGAAATCCATATCTCCTCTTATAGCAGAGGCAAATAAAAAAGGACATCTTTCCCCAAATCCCAGTCCTACCTGGGACTTCAGGGCAAGCAGTGGTCCCTCAGACTGAACATCAACAGATTGCGAAGGATGGAGCACATTAACTCTTCAGATTCTCTCAGTTACCCCCTTAAGTAAAACCAACATGTATTAAATCCAAATTGGCAGGAGAAATGCCTTTTTGGCTCACTAGTGTTTCCCCAGCACCTATAAATATTGAGTAAATAGTTGCGGAAAGAATGAATGAATATTATTATCACCATTTTATAGATGTGGAAACAGACTCAAATAAATCAAGTTGACCAGTAACAAAGCTAGTGAGTGGCAGAGGTAGACAAAGCTTTAGGTCTCAGAACTCCTTGTCCACTGCTCGTTCTAAGACCTCTCAGTCACTAAGAGAGAAAATCACAACACCAGATGGTCTACACGCTCTTTCCTAGTGGCTCCATAATAGAGCTAAACAGCCAGCAGCGTGTGGTAAAGCTTTCAATTCCTGAAGCTAAATGTTAACATGTCAGAACTGAAGACAGCTTCAGACTTGAGCTAAAACTCGTGTTATTTTTGAACCTTCCTTTTCGGAAAGCTGTACAAGAGTTTAGGTGACAAAACATGAGAAGGGTTGTGTGTGTATGATAAAATATTCACCGTAAAGACACGTGTGTAACCGTGCAACCCAAAACAACATTTTTGTGCCTGTTCTTAACATACAGTACATGCTTCTGTGTGTAGATTCCCTGTATATGCCATGGATCCCAAAATATTTTAAAATATCAGCTGTCACAGAATGGTGGCCCAAGAATTATGAGGAAGGGTCAGAGTGGTCAGTGGTCTGTCTATATTTGGGATGTCTGCGCATGTGAGTCTTGGTCTTTACCCTGTATTATATGCCTCTGAAATCACTATTGAAAGTTCTGTTTCTATTACTCAGTATTTTACGTTTTATTACGCTCTATAGCAGCATTGTCCCATAGGACTTTCTGTGGAGATGAAATGTCCTATATCTGCACTGTCCAGTACTGTAGTCAATAGGCACCGTGGCTCTGGTGTGACTGAGGAATTGCATTTTTAATTTATTTGAATAAATTTAAATTTAAGTAACCACACTTGGTTAGTGGCTACCATAATAGATAGCAGAGTGCTGTAGTTTTACAAAGTCAGTACATTTCTGATTTCCAGCATTAATTAGCCATTAGTTATAGGTATTCCATTCAGTTCATCATAAGGTTAGAAACTGCCTATAGCTTATGGAAATTAAATCTATCAGCTTAAGATTTCTTATAACGTCCCTCACCTAAAAACATGGTGGGGAAATTTCTCGTACCTGGGCAACAGCGATGGTTGTCAGACTTCTTTCTGTGCTTCATCCTCTCCCTTGGGACCTTGAATCAATACCAGATTAAGGCCTGCTGGTTTTGTTTCTGTTTGATGCACATGGTCTCTCACTGCCTCCTGAGAGCTCCTAGCCATCTTTTCATTTCACACCGTGTCACGTTTAGATTTCAAGACCTCCATCAGCCTGCCCTGTGCTATCTTAGTCCCCTCACTCCCTTTACCTGCTCTCCTCCTGTATAGTCAGAGCTCTCCAGAGAAACAGAACTAATAGGATTATAGCCAGCCATCTATACCCACAGGTTCCTCATCTGCAGATTCAACCAACCACAGATTGAAAATATTTGGAAAAGAATGTTATGTTGTTGCTGGCATGTACTATGTCATTAGGCCTATGAGGTTGCATTTGTACCAAACATGTAGTCTTTTTTTTCTTTTTGGTCATTATTCCCTAAACAATACAGTATAACAACTATTTACATATCATTTACATTGTATTAGATATTATAAGTAATCTGGAGATGATTTAAAGTATATAGGAGATGATGGATAATTTATGTGCAAATGCTGTATCACTTTATATAAAGGACTTGAGCACCCCCGGATTTTGGTATCTACAAGGGCCCTAGAATAAATCCCCCATGAATACTGAGGGAAGACTACATCTGTCTGTCTATCTATTGAAGGAGATATTGAGATTGAGATTGATTTATCTTAAGGAATTGGCTCGTGATTTTGGGAACTGGCAACTCCAAAATCTGCAGGGCCATCCTGCAGGCTAGAGATTCAGATAAGAGTGATGCTGCAATCTTGTGTCTGAAGGTTGAAAACTCAGGCAGATTTTCTATGTTGTTGTCTGGAAGCAGAATTCCTTCTTCTTCAGAAAACCTGTCTTTGCTGTTAAGGCCTTCAACTGACTGCTCTCATTATGGAGGGCAACCCACATTATGGAGGGCAATCTACTTAAAGTCAGTGGATTGTGGATGTCATCACATCTAAAAGATATCTTTACAGCAACACCTAGACATCTAGTGTTGACCAAACAATTAGTCACTATAGGTTAGCCAAGTTGACACAAAAAATTAACCATGACGCCTTCTTCATTTGATTCAGACAAAATGGTCTTAGGCTGTGCCTGACCCTTTACCTATGTCTTCTTATATGGCCTGTGCCCACTTCAATTCCCACTGCCCTGTTGGCAAGAGGCTTTTCAGCTCCTTTTCCTATGTTACACATAGCTTTCATTTTTATCAAATCCAGCCCATGTCCCATTTCTCCCTAACTGGTTTCACTCTGACTGACATACGTACTCTAAAACATGAACAGATGTACGAGACAAAGTATATGTTTGCACTTATCATTAGCAGCATGTTATTCATTTTGAAAGTAGAGTAACAGAGAATATATCCTAGATTTTTCTGGGATTATGTATCCCAATATCATCTTGTTTGTTTGTTTTTTAATAAAAGTGATTCTTTAAATAATATATCCAGGGAGGATATATTTTTTACAATGCATTGAGATTTTTTATAGACATAAATTTAAAAAAAAGAAAAAAATCTTTTTCACATCACGAGATCTCTGCCTTTAGGTTGGGAAAATACGGTTACCATCAGATTTGTTCTTACTCTATATAGAGAAGTTAAATGAAGTTTTGGATCCATGAAAAATGGTCTTATTTAATTTTGTATGCCCAAACCAGCAATTATTACTCCTTTAAGTGCTGATGGTGAGATGGTTCCTAAATGCAGCAGAAACAAGAAGGTGGGTGAGGGTGTATTTCAGTTTAAACTAGTGTCCAACTGGGCATCTTGGCACAGGTTGGATTAAATAAAAGTGGAAAGAGTGGTATCGGTGAAGGGGCATCGGGTTGGAATTAAGATTCTCAGAGTCCTATGCGGGCTTTGCCTGTGATTAGCCCTGAGACGTTTGGCCAGTCAGGTAACTATCTCAGAACCAGTTTCCTCTTCTGTAAGGCATTATTTTGAGGCCTAAGGCAATGTGTGTTGAAATTCTTAGTAGAAGAGTTGTACGGTGCTAGCAGTTGTTGTTTTAACTGAGCACAGTGGTTAGAGAAATTTTGGTCATGCCTGTGACAGTCTGTGGAGAATCCCATAACCAAGGTGACTGATTTGGTCATGATTTGGTCTTCCATATTGATTTGACTCCCTGCTCATGAAACCTGGTGTAGCCTGAAGTAACGGTGGTGTCCAGCAACAGAGGTTGAGCTTCTGAAGTAAAACAATCATAGAACTATGGAAAGTAGGGTGGAAAAATGCAAGAAACATGGGGGAATAAATCTGGCAGGATATGGTGAGTGGATACACAGGGTTAGAGAAAGGGAAGAGCTAAGGAAGATACCCGTGACTCCAGTTTGAGAAACGAGGTCTATGATGGACCCCATCAGCTATGATCTGAATCCCTGAGGAAAAGGAGGGCTGGGGAGTCCAAATTTGGGGATAATGAACATATGCCTAGCAACTAAACCCAAGTGCGTTTAGGAGGTCACCATGGGGAGAGGAGAGTGACGAGAGCTGGTAGCTGAGGATGAACCCTGATGAACACCACCTGGGCCCCCTTATCATGCACCTGGGGCTTGCTCAGTAAAGGTTATGAATGAACAAATGAGGGAATGGGAAACAAACAGGATTCAGTTTGACAAACACAGTCAAATGACTTGATGAAAAAGAAAAGAAAGTGCCTGTACTAGAGTAATGTAGAAAACCAGAAGTATCAAGGCCCCCAGGGTCTATCTAGCCAAATATTGATCTTTATAAAACCTGAATGGGGTTCTTCTGGTTAAAAAGGACTGTTTGTCGTTTCTGGTAAACAACTGGGCAGCCTGTATCAAGCTTTTGAAAATTAATATCCATTGACCCATTAATTTTGCTTCCAGGAACCCACCTAAAGGAAGTAAGCAGAGATGCAGACAAAGATTTATGCCAAAAATTCCTGAGACATGGATTTCTCTGGAATGCTTGGGATTGGGTGGGAGGGGTTTAACTTTGGCATCTTTTTAAAAGTTTTGATTCTGTACATACTGTGGTGCGGGATACAAATTTTTCATTAATGTTTAAGATAAAAGATGAGCAAAGAAATCATGTGCCTTGCCCTCAGACCCCCCACTCTCCTCTGCTCTTCGAGTTACTATTGTGGGAAAATTGGGGATCTTCTGGCCTCCTGGGTGAAGTGAGAGGCCAGAGGTACCTAATTTGCATGGTATCCATTGACATCCATGATATGATTCTTTTGATTTTCAGCCCAACCTCATTTCAGGACATTCCTGGCTTCTCATGTCATGTTCCAGAAATATTTCTAGAAGCTTCTTCTATACATCAAGCTGTTTGCACATGTTTGCACACTACTAAGCCTTTGCCCGTGATGATCCTTCCTTCTCTTTACCTTCATTGCCCTTCTCCCTTTCTTTCACCTATCTGATGATCTCCTATTCATCCTTCAAAGCCTCCTGTAGATTTGCTCCACAAATAGGTTTTGTCTAACATGATATTTTTGGGGGAAAAATGAATTTGAATGGTTAAGATAAGGCATACACACTCCAGTTCTGCCACACTCACCACCTCTTCCTATTGTATTATACTGTTTTATGTGTTACAGCCCTGACCTTCTGTGAGAAACTTTTTAAATAATCACATTCATCCCTGTCATTTCTATAATTTTATATCTATTACTGTATTTATCACCTTCTATGAGAACTTTTTGAAATATATACTTTTTTCACCTTTAAAAGTAGTGTGCATGCCCATTAGATAAATTTTGAAAAATTAGACACAAATAGAAATATAGCTGTCATAATCATGTCCATAAAGTTTAGAATCTTGATTTTTTAGATAACATTATAATATAAGCATTATTGTACCACGTTAGTATAATTATTTCTAAAGTGTTTTTGAATGAAGCTTCTGGAGAATTGGACTTCAGTTTTGTATCCCCAGCACCGAAGCACAGTGTTGGTCTAGGACAGTGTAGGTACTTAATCACATGCTTGTTGAATTCTGAGGCTGAAAAATTAATCAGTTTCCATCTCTACCTTCAAGGAGCTCATTCTGGGAGAGGAGACATATATATTCACTCATTATTTAATGTATTCATTTGTTTATTCAACGGATACTTCTTGAGCACCTACTATATATCAGACAACATCCTAGCACTGAGGACACAGAAGTGCACAAAACCCCAGCCCTGTGAAATATGTATTCTAGAGCAGTGCTTCTCAAACTTTAGAGCGCATTGGAATCACCTGGAGGGCTTGCTAAAAACACACATCTCTGGGCCCTATCCCCAGTTTCTGATTCAGCAGGGCCTGAGACTTTTCATGTCTAACAAGTTTCCAGGGTATGCTGCTGCTGCTAGTAAGGGGCCACACTTTGAGATTCCCTGGCATGGAGGATAAGTTTGCAGTAGAACAGGGCAAAGGAATATGATGGCCCAGTTTGTTGTGGAAGAAGGGCACATGTCTGATTTATGTCAAAGTCTCTCTGATTCTTCAAGTCTGGTGAGGAGGGGCTTGCTAGGATACTGCCCTGTGTCCAGAGTGCTCACCTGCTCACTCTGGATTATTCTTAGCAGTCTCCGCAGGGCCATGGAAGCCTGGGACCCATTAATGAGAGAGGGCAGAGCAATAATGATGGCCACGAGTATCTTCTCTTTGCCCCATCCCTCGGCATACTTGCCATATATGTCTAATCAGCGTAAGTGCAAGGAAAGTATGATATCCCCCATTTGACAGATGAGAAAACTGAGGCACAGAGAACTTATGTAACATACTCTGGTTCCCTAAACCAGTGAGTTACACCTCTGGGGTTCCAAGCCAGGCCTTCCCACCTTCAAACCCCATGACTCAAGTTGAGACTGTTCTATGGTTTTGCCCTCATTGGGACCAGTTTTTACATGTTTCAGCAGTCATAGCTATTTCCTCTGTGGTGAGACACAAATTGCAGGGGCTCGTGCACCTGTTCCTCAGGCACAGCAGAAATGGAGAGGCTCCGACTTGCAGTTTATTTGGGAGAAAGCCAGACTGGAGCCAAGGGGCTTCATAGTTGAAATAGAGATCTGCAGTTTGGAAAGACCTAATTGTCCTTCCTGTAGGAGCTGTATCTGGAAATGGTTAATATTATTTTCTCAAATGTAGAAATTTGTGGAAGTTTAGTTTTAGTGTACTTTTACTGCTGTGCATTGAGAATTTGCATAATGTATTTAAAGCTAAATGAAGAGCCAGTCTTTCGGAAACCTTCTGAAGAAGCATAGGCTGGCAGCATTATTTCACAAACAGTTAAGATTAGAGAAAAGCCATCATACTCCATGCCATGGGGACTAAGGAAGTTAGCATTAACGTGGCCCAGTTCCCAGGCTCTCAGCACACGTTAGCATGCTGTCATCTTTGCAGTTGTCCATCTATTATCTGTCAATTACTTGGATTATTTGACTTTAGCTCCACATAGGAGGACTTTCAAAGATTGGTGCTTTAGCATAATGTCTTCACCATCTATCAAGGATTAAGAATATGTAAAAGATGTAAGAAAACTGTCTCTCCATTTTCTGTAAAGCTGAAGATGATGCATTTTGCTCCATATCTCTGCAAGAGTCATACAATACATTTCTCTCTTCCTTAGTAGAAAATTATGCTTCTCTCTTATTGACTGGGTGTGTTCCCTTATTTCATTTGAGGACTGTAAAATCCATTGACTTTATCTTTTTTTGCCTATATTACCAGGAAGCTCATATGCCTTAAATGCCATAGCTTCCCTTAACCTAAGGTTCTTTGGTATAATTATCTCCCCACTCTTTTCTCCTAAAACTTTCGTTACCTATGTTTTTTATAAGCTTTCCAAAATTATTTTTAAAAGTCGGTGGATATCATAAATCGATGAGTGAAAAATAAGTTTTAGAATGGAAAGGATGGCGTTAATTTTTTTTTTAACTTTTAGAGTGAATTGAGCCAACTATGGGCATATGTGTGAACATATATATGTCCAAGCACATTTATGTACTTGATGCCTTGAGATGTATCCAGTTGGTTTTGTGGTTAAGAGAGCGAACTTGGGCCCAAGCCAGACCTGGCTTTCAACCCTGGTTCCTCACTGCTTGTTTTATGATTTGGTACCTCTGGGCCTCAGTGTCCTCATGTGAAATGGAGATAATGATATTATGCAGTGTCGTGGGAGCATCACACGAAACGATTTATGGAAACGGCCTACTGTAGTGCGTTGCACATGGTCTGCAATAGGTGGTAATTACCACTGTTGTCATTGTTGCATCGAGCACAGGCGAGACTTGGTAGAAAGATTGTACTGCACACTTGGCATCTGCTCTAGACTGTTTTCTAGAATGTACAATGTTGAACTAAAATGACCTTCTAGTTAGAGTTAGGGTGGTTTATCCAAGGAAGACAGCCAACGCTTGCTTCTCCCTTAGAGAGAGTAGTTCCGTGCTGATATTTGTTACTAATTCTCAAATGTCAGGAGATGATCACTGCAGAGGCCTCAAGATTTTCTGAGGTCATCCACTTGGGGGAAGGTGACTAACACATCGCTCTGAGGTCTCTACCTCCTGATTTATTTGAGCATCCTTGCCCAGAAAGTCCCCTAACGCCCATCTTCCAGTTGTGGCTGGCTCTTGCTTGATTTTATTAGGCCTCTACCTTCCATTTTTTTCTTTCACTTATGACTCCTACATATAGCTGCCCTGGGGGATTTTTTAGGGAGAGGAGAATTAAAATGCCACAGTATTCCCTATGATCATTCGTCCCCCATCTGGGGAGCTCAGGAAGTGAGAAGGAAGTTACCCATTACCTAGACTGGATGGTGTGTACTGTGGCCTGCAGAGTCACGAGTCTACCCAAGCAATGCCTGTGGGCCAGGTGTGCTCTTTGGGCTCCTCTGGCTTCAGCTGAGACTGAGAGCCCCACGGAACAGGTGTCCCTCAGATGTCCCCTCTTGCGAGGAACATGCACATCAGCTTCTGCACAGTGGTGATTTCCCCCACCTCTGCCCTTCTTTGCCAAAACAATTGTTTAAAAGAGGAAGCTCTTTGGGTCATAAAATGTCATCTGGTAATGAGTGTATGGTTATATAGACACACTAGATTATACAGAAGCCTGATTGGCAGGAAGCAGGTGACTCATCAGAGAAAAAAAAATGATGAAAAAATAAACTCTTACCAAAATGAACTTCCTCTTTCAAACTCTCTTTGTTCCAGTTCATCCTTTTAGAACCTTTTTCTAGCCTCTTAGGAAAAAAAAAAAAAGCTAATAAGGACTAATGCAGTGTTTCAAAGAAAGGTAACCACAGCCCTTCGTAGCCAAATGTTTTATTTTTCCATAGTTAGAAAAAGCAAGCCCCACGGGCCACAGTCGGGCTACGGGTGGGGTGTGGGCACTGCTTAGAGTTCTTGGAGCCTCTGCCAGCGTGATGGCTCTCGCGTTCAAACTGAAATCTCCTAAAGGCCTCCAGTGAGGAGATGTGGCAGTTGCATGCGCCCTCCCTTTGACAGAACGTCCCATTCACTTGGTTCCCTTCATTTTGTTTGCCTCACAGGTCCAGGAGGCTGCGAGTAGAGGCCTGAAATTTGTCGGTGTCATACCTCAGTACCACTGCCCCGGGTACTCAGCAGGCAGCAGTCCCCTGGTGGATACCAGAGATGTGAGAAAGGAGCCTGGCAGGGATGGGGACCACGAAAACCCCGGCACTCCAAAAGCAGTAGACGGAAGCTCAGAGCCAAGCCAGGGCCCAAGAGGGCAGCCACCCACTGCCGAGCAACACAGCTTGCCCTTAGAAGAAGGGAACGATGCAGAATTTTCACCCCTCGGGGTGAGCAAGACTGTGGATGGACCCGATGGTGACCCATCAGAAACGCATGAGAAACCACTCTCGGGAAGTAAGTATGTCAGCACACGGACTTTTGACCCCTTGAAGAGACGCTTTCAGCTTTTCAGTAATCCCCATGGCATTTTAGAAAAAAGAAATGCAATTAGAGTATAGAGATAGCAGTCCATCAAACAGGGGAAACTTCATCAGGCCGTTTTCTGGGCCCCCTGACTGTTTACGTAGCGAAGCTGTGACTTCCGGGGAGAACAGAACCACGTAAAATTGACTTACAGTTGTTCCAAAATGTCATGTTTGATGTGGATTCTAGGACGTGAGTTGTTTCATCCCCCATGCTTTTACACTGCCCTTGAACTACCCTGCTGTAACACAGGAAGTGTAAACGTGCAGGCACCAATGCAGAACATACACACCACTTTGGGTTTGCTTATTTTGAATGTCTGCCTAAAGAAAGAAATCAAGAAAGCCGGTGGAGGACAAATTGTGCAGGAAATTGGTGATTCAACACACTAGGCTGTAAACAGCCCGATTTCAGGGAGTTTACGTAGTGGACAGATCGGCACCATGGGGAGAACACTCTGCCAAGGAGAGACCACCAATATGCCAATCCTCTTAATTACATTATAAGGGCCATCAGAGCATGTGCTTTAGGTTGGGGATTTCAAATAACACAACGGTGACAATAGCCAACTTGTCTTAATACTTCCAGTGGACCAGTCCCGGTGCCAATAAACATTTTATAAGACTGATCTCTTAATTCTCCCGAAAGCCCTTCGATTTGGGTGAGCTGTAGTATCCTTACCCATTTTACAGCTGAGAAAACTGAGATTCAGAGCGTAAATCTTTGCCCAGCCTGGAAATTGGCAGATCTCGCATGTGAGCCCAGGGAGGCCTAACCACCATCCCACTTCACCTCTCTACTTGGTCTTTCCTGTGTAATACTCTAATAGACTATCAAGATTTCCTGAGGCCCTCACTTTATAGGGAGTGACATTTCTCTTTATCCCCCCATAATTTCCTTTCCTCTTCTTTCTCTGGGAAATCTAACATCCAGTCATTTCCTGAAAGCCAGGTACTTACATGAGCTCTGTGGCCCCTTGTAGTCTTCGGAAGGTGAACAAGTAACAAGACTGACAGGAGGAGACCCCCAGGCCTTCGGAGACTTTTCTCTTTAGCCATTCTAGATCATCTCCCTGATTAATGTTATTATTGATTTACTAATCCTTGAAATTAGCCTTAAATAAATGAAGAATAGTTCATGCTTTGAGAACAGAAAAGAAGGTGAAATCGTGTTTTTTTGTTGTTCTTGTTGCTGTTGTGATGTCAATACTTCCTGAAAAGAAAATTGTGAGATGGTTCATTTTGGGGACTTATTTGCGAAGTTGATTTAGAGGAAGAGATTGGTGCTGCCTCGGTTTTGGAATATATTAGGATTACTATTTACTCGAGGCCTGGATCCTACATAAGTATGTACCGAAGTAGGTCTCTTCATTGTAGGGTTTTCCACTGTTTGAGGTAGACTTCTGCTTCCTCCAGAGTAGCTGAGAGCACACTTAGACCCTGTGTGTGCCTCCTAATGAATGTCCACGCCTTATTCCAGAAACCTCCATCTGCCCAATGCTGTTGGGCTGAGTGTGTATGCTTTGAGTACTTAGAAGGAAGATGGGTCCCCTTAGAGCCCTTCTTTGCAGTCCAGGAGGCTGAGGGGGTAAGGGTTCAGGGCAGGCATAGGCCCCTCCAGGAGAAAGGGGCAGGAGTTGTGGAGAGGTAGGAAGCACAGTGCTTAAGCACCCAGACTCCATTTATACTCATCTGCCGCCTTCCAGCTAGGCAGTCCTGGGCAGGCCCCCTTCTGTGCCTCTGTGTCTTACCCTGTAAAATAGGGACAGAACAACAGTTTCTTCAGGAACGGTTAAGTGAGATGTGCATTTAAAGCACTCAGCACTGTTTGAGTCCTAAGTCTGAGCTGTTAGTATTGGGGTACAGGTTCAGTGGTCCTGACCTTTGATTTCCACCTCTGCATGGAGCCCTTGCTTTGAGAAAGGAGGCAGTTAATGCTGAATTTCCCCTCGGGAGTTTTCAGATGTGTCCTGTTCCAGAATCTACTTTTGTCCAAGACTCCTTCCAGACTTCCTGCCTCCTGTGGTTAACCCCATGGAGAATTAATTGGGGAGATTTGTCCTAGGACCTGCCTTCCCTCAGGTGCCTTCTGTTGCCCTGTGTCTATTCACCTCTCTCATTGAAAGACTCCCCCTGAACACGCAGAGACCCTGAACATACAAGTCTTGGCCTGTGTCTCATTTCCTCAAGTCCCTATTACCTACTAGAAAACTGATTCCTGCTAGGGAATATGGGTTAATGTGTGTCTAGAGTGGTCAACCCAATAGTAGATGGGCATTTCAGCTGTGGAGGGTGTTATAGCCCCTCCCCCTACCCCCCAAGGTGGGCAGCTGTCTGTCTATTGTCTACCCATGAGGCTGTCCTTTATCTGTCTGCTTAGGAGGCCATTGGTCTCTGAAATTTAGGTAGCTCACTGTTATCCTTTTTTCCACTTCTTTTGAAATACATGACCCTTTGGATTTTTTTAAAACAGTGAATGAATACACAGGGGTTCCTGGTCCCATGCATAGCTTTGTGGGGGATGGGCAGACAGCATTCATGATGATGGTAACCCTCTAAGTGAACTCTTCTAAGTTCTTATGTGTCATCTTGATTGCACCTCACAACATCTAAAGACAGAAGTTGCTGTTATTATACCCATTTCACAGATAAGAAAAGTCACCCTCCGTGCCTTCATATAGTTCAATTTTATCTCATAATGTGAGCATTCAGCCTCCCTGCAGACCATGTCCAAGGACCCTGTTCGCATTGGTCATGGCACTCCTCTGACCACAACCGCCCTCCCAATCCTTTTCCTGGGAAGTCTTGTCTCTCTGTGCACCATCACCCTGCCCCCGCCACACAAGCGCCCCCCTACCCTAAGCTTCCCCTCCCTGCTGCTTGCTCAGCTTTCAGCTTGCCTTTCTCTCAGGGCCCCCTAAGGAGGGTGAAGTGTTTTTACTCCTCTTTCTGCCAGGTGGGCTTAAATAGGCAATCATAGCAAGACAATTAAAAAAAGTCCAGAGGGAGTCTCCCTCCTTCCCCTTCTTTCTCCTCATTTAATTTATTTCCTTTATAGGAGGCCTAGGGGAGCCAGTCCAGGCTGCAACTGTTCACGTAAGGCTTGCCCGTGAATTCTCCATCCAGAAACTGGGCAGGTTCCTGCCTCCCCATCCCCGCGGGCTCCTGGGAACAGAGGCTCTGGTCCATAGGTTATACTGCTCCCCTTGCCCACGCAGGTCCCTGGGAGGCTCATCATGTGTTTTTCTTCCTGCTCATTGACTTTTATTTCTAGTCCAGGGGAATTTCCTATTGGTTTGATGGCTTTGCTGTGCAGAGATCACCTGAGCAGGCGCGGGGACAGCCCAGTGCCTTGCTCCAGGATGCTTCCTTTCTCTCACTCGCCCCCACCGCATGGCAAACACACAAACACCACCAGCAGCTCTGCTCAGAAGAGCATGAACGCCTCCCCGCCCCACACCTTGTGAGGCATTTCTGTCTGTGGGGAGCATGTTTTCTTCATGTGTAATAAGCAGGCTGAGCAGGGAAGGCCAATGCAGGAAAGGTCAGAAGGCGTCGACGGATGTCCACCTGTCACTTCTCTCCTGGCCTCCATCGTTCCTGACTTGTCCTTCCCTCAGTGTCGCTGTTGCTGCAACTTCCAGTCACAGAAACAAGGAGGCCAGACAGGCTCTTACAAATTCAAATTGTTTCACTGTCGCAGAAATAATAATAAAATGTCTTTCAAGCACTGCCCTTCCTACCCTGCGCCTACTCATTTAAAATACTTAGAAATGCCAGCCAGAAACCCAAGCCAGTGATCTCAGTGGTATTTTTCGGCTGAGGGGATTTTAGTCAGTAGGCCTCCTTGTCAGGCAGCGCATTGTGTGGGGAGAGAGAGGAGGTGCCCTCCTGAGTCTGGCTTTTCTGATACGTGGCCCCCTTCCCTCACTGGGCCCCCAGGATAGTTTTACCCTGTGGTTCTGGCTCCTCACAAATCTGCCACGTGCCGCCATCTTTCTGGCCTTTCACTCAGTCCATTAACAAACAGGTATTGAACTCCCACCCATGGTCAGAAAGCTCCTGCCTTCTGTGCACTGAAGAAATTAGCCTCTTGTTAGACTTGGGAAACAGCCCAGAGTTTGGGGTTTAAAAGACTCTTGGCGTTGCCACTTACCAGCTTGTGATTTCTGGGGGATCCACTTAAGCCTTCTGGGCATAGAACCGATGTTCCTCCTGTGGAGATTGGGGGAGTCACATGAGATGATGAAGGTGAAAGGCTCTTGAAAATGCAGTACGCATGCCTATGGCTGCTGTCATCCTTACAAGTGGATTCCCGTGGAGTACTGTGCTGTGTGTGCAGCAGTTTCCACACTTTGCCCTGGCAAACAGGCCTCAGCCAAGCCCAGAGTTGCCTGCTATTAGTACCTGAGCCTGTCTGAAGCCTAAAGCAGCCTCCTCCCAGAGTCAGGCATCTGGAAAGGCCCAAGGCTCTCTGCCCTCTCTTCCCACCATGGTGCCTACAGCCCTGCCTTCCGAATGCAAACCTTTCTGCTCAGCTCCCCCTGCCCATGGCCTCAGCAGACCTTAGTCCCAATTCACTCTAGCTACCAAGCCAAGTCTGATTCCCGCTTGTTCCTTCCCACCCAGGCCCCTCTCTCTCTCACTCTAGCCTTTGGAGCCCCATGATTTAAGCCAGATTCTGAACCCGCTCTTCCCTCCAGCCTGGAGGTCTCCGGGAACACTAGGACCCAACCACCCCTCCTACTACCTGCAAGTCACAGGCTCTCCAGGGGGTCCTTACTTGCAGACAGACTGCAGACTTCCAACCCATGCCTATGACTTTACTGCTTGGTACGAGCTTCAGAGCTAGGCATCTGCCCCCTTCCTTCCTGCTCCTGAGGAGCTTAGCAAGGCCAGAGTGGACTTGGCTCTTAGATTGGCAGCACCCAGCAGGTCCCACGCCCCCTTTTCCTCCCCTAACTTCCTGCACTTGTCTGGCTTAGGTCAATTCAACAAACATATGTGCATCACCTATCATATTACAAGGACTTTTCTGGACACAAGGGATCTGAATGGCACTAAGCAAGGCCCCCTGTGTCAGGGAGAAAGAGAAAGACAGCAAGACAGAAATAGAAATACAAGACAGTCATGAGGCTTCTGGGGTGCTCCGCCAGTCCAGATCTTCAGTCATTCTCGGAACATTCTCAGAAACAATGCCTTCCCCCCCTCCTTTGGGACTTTCTGTCCCATGTCTGGAAAAATATTTCAGCTAGGGTCATGACAGAGTCACAGAGCAGCTGAGAAAATTTAAACAAACTTGGGGCTTCTTTCTGGAATCTCTGGTGCCTGCTCATGTAAGGATGTGTCTTGGAGAATCAGAATATTAAAACATCAAAGGGCATCATTCTGGGACATTTTCTCTTGGCTGGTGTTCATGTGAATAGAAAGAGGATCCTGGCCAAGGAGACATTGGGACAGAGTTTACTAGAGGGTCATGCATCTGAAATCAGATTTCTCCTAATATTTCATTGCTACTAGTAATGCTTTGGAGGCTCTTGATTCCAACAGCATTTCCCTTCTTTCCTGAAAAATTTACTTCTGCCTCTGGTTTTGATCCACCACCGTGGGGAGGACCCAGGCGGGAAAGCTGGTGGCACTGTAGCACCACACAGCTACGTTGTCTGACAGACTCTTTCTTCCATTCATCCCAGCCTGGCACTCTCACTTCTCCCTTTGGCCTTCCCCTTTTTCTGTTCCATTACGCATTTGGGAAAGTCGTGTTTTTGTCTTGCTGTGTGAGTGGGGAATCCTTCTGTGTGATCAAGTGTTGTCATATGTTTTTTGGACGTTGGCCACTTCTGAATTCCCCACTCACTTCTCCTGTGTAGAGGCTGTGTTTTCTTTTTAATTTGTATGCATTTGCACTTGACTATAGCCCACTATGGTGAATGGTGCTCTAACCCGCCCCCCTCCTTGGGGTCATCTGAGAACAGCTTTCTCAGCCTTTGCCTGCAGGTGTCCCCTGGAGTGGGAACATGCCTTGTAGGCCCAGGTGCCCCAGGGAATTAATGCCTCAGGAGTGGCCCTCAGTTCATGAGAAAAAAAGCCCTGGCTTCCTTGCCCCTTGGGAAAGCAACCTGAGGTGTGTTCTCTACAACGTCTCAGGGTTCCCAGGGGGACTGAGCCCAAACTGCCATGGCAGTAACTCACTCATTAATACACCCTTCATTGGCTTTCATCTCTCTCCCATTTCCCACCCCTACTCCCTCACTCTGTTCCCTGGGATCACTTCCCAAATAAACTACTTGCACCCAAAAGCTTACAGGATCTGCTTTTGAAGAAATCCAAATGAAGTCAGGGTCTCACTAAAGCACTGTTTATCCTCTTGCCTTTGTAGCTGTGGCTTTTATTTGAACCCCTGGCACCTAGGACTAGAAAATACCTGATCATCTAGTTCACATTCTATGCTCCCACCCCAGCTCCCATCCAGTGCTTGATTCCCCTCCATTACAAACCTTTCTTTGCATGACTCCATTCCTCAAGTGTGCATTTCAAAGTCACAAAATAGTCTAATGATTGCCAGCTCCCTACACCGAGCCCTGATTTCTCATGTGAAAAGCATTTACTAACTGGAGATGGCTTCCTGAGTCAGACAAGTGGACTGAGAAAGGTAATTTGGGGTAGGGATGATCAATAGGCCGGAGTTGGTTGTTCAAAATCCAGGTGGCCACTTGTGAAGATGGGCACCTTCCTTTCCTAACTGGTTCCAGCCAATGGATCACTTGAAATGGCCCCCCTAGTAGCTTAACTCTTGCTGATGACAAAGGCTCACGGCCCAGCATTGCTCCCCTGGGATCTCTGTTGATGCTTGCCCAGATGGGGCTGTGAAAAGACTTCCTTTGCCCAGAATACAATTCCTATGTGAGATAATTTTAGATGTTACATGGATGGACATATTTGGTGTTAATGTGCCTCATCATTCCCTCCTGTTTATAGCAAGTGGTAGCTGTTTCCTTTATGGTCTGGAAGCAAAGTTTCCTTTTAAAATTCATTTATTTAAATGAAGGAAAGTGAGTCCATTTAACTCAGCTAGTATTTGGATAGTGCCAAAATTATGAAATACTGAAATACGGGGTACGGCATCCCAGAATGTGGGTATAGGCCAGGTGTCTCCTGAAAGGAGTATGAATGTGCTTTGTCCCTTTTGCTAATGTCAACCGTTGTTTATGACCTTTAGAATATTTCTTTGAAAGAAGGGTAAGGACTTTCTTATGATTCAAATAGATATTTTTGGAAACCAAAGTATATTCTTGACTAGCCTGCGTAAGCAGTGCTTTTTAAGCTGGGTGTACTCTGATTACTTGACTAAATGAGTAACACAAAAATAGACCTCCACACTTAGATTGAAATTCCAGGTATTTGTTCCTGGAGGCCAGTCCTAGTCACTCATGGCCGGCAGCACGTACGGCAGATGCAGGACGCTTGCTGGGTAGTAGCGAGTATTGATTTTTGAAGAACCAAGCTATAAATGAAGAAACAGAAAGTTCAGCGCCCCACTCCCAGTGCCTGTCTGGCTGGCTGAGCAGACCTACCACTCCAGGCAGGAACCCTCGTTTACTGGAACATACTTATTTTTACATATCAGTGATGTATTTTTGATGTACTTGATTAAGTATTATGGGTTCGGCCCCAGGAAACACCACTGCAGTTTATAAAGAGTGAGTTCAGGGATGTACAAGGTTCCTGGAATTGCAACAGTATTTTTGCTTTTATGTGCCTGTGTACATTTGCTATTTTTTAAAGACCAGCTCTTGCCCAAGTAGGTCTGCTTTTTCTTTCAAAACACCTTTCTATGAATTTCTAGAAATGTCTACTCTGTCCTTCTCTCAAACACCAAACTGTACAAATTACTCCCAGATAACAGCTATTCATTGTAACAGCTAGATAACAGCCAGATTCAAAACCTGGGTCCCATACTTGAGGTTCAACCTTTGAAGCCCATGTCATTTTCACGGCACCCTAACTTACTAGGAATCAGGTTTCATTATTTGGCAACACGCACCTCACAGAGATTTTACCATTGAGATCAATTCTTCAGGCTCCTAAGAGATTCCACTAGACCCCGTGAGGCAGCCTGTTATCACTGTTTGAACTCTGCTCTCCTCACCTCGTTTACAAATTCCAACAGAAATGGAGATCTTCGCTTTTTTCAACAAACCCAAGAGCCATCAGGAGTGCCGGCAATACTACCCCGTCACCATTCCTCTTCGGGTCTCCACGAATGGCCAGACGGTGAGCAGTTTGGATGCCAACTGGCTGGAGCACATGAGTGACCACTTCCGGAAAGGAGGCGTGCTGGTGAATGCAGTCTTCTACCTCGGCATGGTCAATGGTAAGGAATTCACAGCCCTTGGGTGGCCCTAATGAACTCGGCTTCTCATTCTTATTGTCTTAGAATCTGCTTTATTCAGAAAGCATTGCAGCTGATAAACATGCTGCATTTGATTGCTAATTAACACATCTCGAGGAATTTTCCATAAAGCGCACCAGCTATGCTCTCTTAACCTGTCTAAGAGTCAGCCAGGTATCTTCTAAAATGATGGAGAAAGAGATGTGATTCTGTTTCATTGGTGGTGGTCTCAATCAACAGTGGTTTTAAAGGTCTTTACAAAGATGATTCCCAGTTTTGTTAATTACCCCCTGGGATCATGCCTCTCTGAAAGTGAAAATTGTTTGTAGACACTATTACAGTTTGAAGTAGCAATAGCAGCACCTTGGAATTAACATCAGAGAAGTGAATTGAACACCCTGGTTCCTGTAAGCTCTGTGGGGACACACACCGGTCCTGGGTCTCATGACACCCAGTCTTCCCTCCCCAGTAATGGGTTACCCCTGGGGTTTTGCTGCATGGGGTAGCTCTATGGCTGTCAGCTTTTCGAAGGCAGAGAGAAATTACCCAAAGTGGGGAAATGTGTCAAGCAAAAAAAAAGGTTTTCAGGTTAACACCAAGGCAAGTTAAGTCACTAGGGTGCATTAAAGCTGGGAGGCAATTTGGAAAGTGGGACCAATATGGCAGCATGTGTGGATCCTGGGGGCTACTAGTCTGTAGGATTCCTAGGTGAGAAAAATGTGACACCAATTTCATTGATCCTATGAAAACCTAGCAGGGGAATCACATCGACAGCAGTGTCTTGGTTATTGAGCAGTTTTCTCTCTAAGGATTAGCAGAGTCAGGAACGGAGTTTGTATTCTATATTATTTGCAATCCTTGGAATGCCGACAAACATCCTCAGAGGGAGACATCAGTCTTGATTCTGAATATACATTCTGTAAATCATCGAAAACCTTAGAACATTGGACAGCACACAGAGGTCTAAATTTTGGATCTAGCAAGTCCCTTTGTTACTATCTAAATATCAATGTCTAGTGTTAATGTGTTAATATAGTAGCAGCAGGCATTGTATGGTATAGTGGGTCACAACCACTTGTGGAATGGATGAATGACATAAGAAAGGTAACTGGCTCATTAATAATGCATCTCGAGCAGAACTGCCTGGTAGAACTTTCTGTGATGACTGGGATGTTCTGGTTCTGTGCTGTCCAGTATGGTAGGCACACACGGCTCCTGACCAATTAAAATGTGGCTCAGGTGACTGAGGAATTGAATTTTTAAATTTAATTAATTTTCATTCATTTAAATTTAAATTAAATTGTAGCTAGTGGCTAGTGTATTGGACAGTGTAGTTCTGGAGTATACGTTTCATTAATACACCTACTGAAGAGTCGATTTTGTTCCCTAGCAGCAAGGTCTGTAACCTCCCTCTATACAAGGAGGCCTTCCCTGGATGCTTACAAAGTTCCTTGAAGCTAGATAATGTCACGGTCTGTTTTGAGATGCACCATAAAACATCGATGGCATCAGCTTGGGGACAGTGTTCACAGCCCTGATTCGTCAGCATTTGGGGAGGCCAGGGAGGAACTTTCACCTCCTGCTTCCTGCAGAGACACCCCATTTCCCATCTTGGATTGTGGCGGTATCAGCTCCTCTTATCTCCTCTTGGTGCCTATATAGTCACTGTGGTCATGCATAATTTTAAATTTCTCCTGGGAAACTGATGGTTAGTTGTACTAACTTCTCAAAGATGTGCAGGGAGGTGCTGGGGGTAGCAGCTACATAGACAGCCACTGGTAACATTTCCCCCATTTGGAGAACTGGAGCATCAAAAGGGAAATGTTCTCTTTGGCTACTGCCCAAGCATGTCACAGGCAAGCTGAACCCCAAGAGAGGTCACCTTGAAAGTTCACAATGCCATTTATTGTCTCTCTGGCCATTGTACGTGAGTAGTCAAAGTTTAGTCATTCTCCTCCACTTCTCTTTATCCCATTCTCTGATCAGGAGTCCCAAAACACAGATAATTTATACAGTTTTGTCTTCAGATTTGACTCGCATCTTTGTGTTATATCCTCCCTTGGCTGTAGCTGCATTAATTCCAACCTTCCAGCCTTGAAGACAGAACATGAAATTGCCCCTGGCAAGTGCAGCTGTAACACTGCTGCACGGAGCCTGTGACGACATCTCCGTAGCAGGGCTGCCCCTGTCTAGAGCTCCACCATAGCTGCACGTCTCTGTCTCAGAGATGGCTGCAAAATCCTCAGAACAAAGTTAATGTGGACCCACTCAAAATTCAAACATAGTTTCACTCTGTGTGTTTCTGCTGGGACAGAGAGTGCTTAATGGGTCGGGGCGTTTCTGTTCTGGAAAAACCCAAGGTTTCCGTTGGCCAGGGATGAAATATGCATATGTTCTTTTCCCAGAATTAAAAAAAAAAAAAGCAAGTTAATCATAATTATAAAAGGAACCTATTTCTAAGAAGATAATTAGTGTCCTTAGAAATAAACCTGGCAGAGCGAGAAGCACATCTTTAAGCTGTTTGCCATCTGGAAAAGCACCAGTCTTGACTCTTAAATGGGTATTTATACTCCAAAATGTTTTCCACAGACTCATAAAACTCCCATGAGAACTTTGTCCCATAACCAAGGTGATGTTTTAGCCTGAATTATCCAGTTAAGGCTCCAGCTTTTGTTTTCGAGTTTTTACTCAAGACATGGAAAGACTTGCATAGTCCTCAAGTTTGGACTTTGGATTGATCTCCAGGGCTCCTTTCCTTAGAATGACCAGGTGTCTAAACTAAGGCCTGGATGAAAGGGAAGTATGCTGATGATAACACCACCTCGCAGGTACTATGAGCTGTTGCTAATCTAAGCCGTAAAACATAGCAAGTCATTTAATCCCCACAATACAGTGTAGGAGGCACTTTTGTTATCCTTGTGTTACAGCTGTGGAAACTGAGGCACAGAGCAATTAAGTCATTGTCAAGGTTACCAGCTCCTAAGTGGCAAAAAAGTGGTGGGAAGAAAGAAGGGCGTGGGCAGGGAAAAGGGACATGAGGAGGAGAGAAGAGAGTTGGTGAGAAGTTGAGGCCCCCAGCAGGACCTTGGGTTGTCCTTGGGGAGGGAAGGGAGCTCCAGGGTCACCCTTAGGGAAATCACAGGACCTGGGTGGCCAGCCAGCAGAACGGACAGGCACACAGAAACACTCCAGCCACTGAGAAAAAGGCCAGAATCTACACGTCTAGAGGGTAGAAGAGACTGGGAGGGGCGACCCTCCACTGAACTGGCTGCTGAGAAGGAGTGGGCAGGGGGCGGGGGTCACGGCGAGGTGGAGCTGGCTGCCCACCCTCTGAAGACCCACCCAGGAACCTGATTTACCACCAAGGGCCTCCAGGCCAGTGGAATCCCTGCCGCCATCAATGTTACCAATGTTGCCGCCACCACCAGCTGTCCTTGCCCTCTCTTTGTCCCCCTAGCCCTGTGTTTGCTCTGCATTTCTCTTGTTCTGCCCTCATCCTCTCCTTGTCCCCACCTCACTCTGCTCCCCTTGCCCTGCCCGTGGCCCTGTCCTGGCCCTGCCCTCCCCTGCCCTTCTCCTAGTCTCCTAGCCCAGCAGTCCTTCCTGCTCCGGCACTATCGTCTTTATCCAGCCCCCATTCAGATGTCTTTAATTATTTCAAAAATGTCCTTTGTAGCAAGTTGTCCAAACCGGAATCCAATCCAGCAACATGTCCTGCAGATGGTGACTGTGTCCTCGCTTCTCTTTTACCCCGAAAAGCCATTGCCTATGACCCTGATTGCTTGAAATAAACCTGGCCTCTTACCCTGCAGAATGTCCTGCATTCTGGATTTGTCTGGTCAGTGCCTCATGGTGTCACTTATCATATTTCTTTAGCCCCTATTTCCTATAAACTGGTATTTAGTTCTAAAGCCTTGATAAATTAAGCACTTACAATTGGAATACATTCCAGATGATGTTGTGTTCTACATGTTGGGCCACATCGGGAGACCCGTTAAACCTCGGTGTCTCTCCATTTCTACCCTTTTAAAAGATTGTCTTCCCGGAGTCTTTTTCTGATGCCCCAGCTACATCTAAATCCAATTATCATTTGGTATTTATACCATGTTTTTTGATGCCTAGCATAACCTACATTACCTTATGTTTGCAAAATACACATGTAAAACACATGCACATATTTCAAATAAAATACACACAGAGACACATATTTTATTCGGACATTTGTACTTGCAAAGCTTTGGGCGGCTCCTGTGTCCTGTGCTTCTTAGTATCCCACTGCCTGTACACTGTGCCTTGTATACAGAAGGTGATTAATAAAGGTTTCTGGATGATAGTCATGGCCATGGTGAGGAGGGGAGAAACTGGTATTGGGGTGTGCATCACCAGGAACCTGCAGATTCGGGGATCAAAGAGCTCAGGGTGGGGAGAGTGGAAATGGGGGAGAGAAGGTGGGGGTGGAGGGTTGTTCCGCTGGTGCCAGCAGCCCCTCCCTTGGCATGGTGCTGTCTCCAGGAACGTCTGGCCCAGTCTTACAGGCATGGCTTCTCTTTCTAAGGAGCCAGTTAACGTAAGGGGTACGGAGATTTCACTTGCGCCATTAAATGCATTTTCTCTTGTACCAATAACACATCTTTCATTTTTGACTGCCACATAGCTCATGTACAGAAAGCTGTCCAGATTATAAGGACATGGCTCAGTGGATTTTCCCAAGGTGAGCACATTCATGTACCTGGCACCCAGATTGAGCAATAGAACACACAAGCCGCCTTCAAAGGACCCGCGCTTGCCCCTCCCAGTTCCTATCCCCCAGGGGTGACCACAGTCCCAACATGAAACACCCTTGATTAGTTTTGAATTTTATTTTTTCCAGTTTTATTGAGATACAATTGGCATATAATATTGTACTATTTTAAGTTATACAAAATAATGACTTGATATGCGAATATGTGTGTAGTGTGAAATGATTGCCACAATAAGTTTAATTAACGTTTATCACCAAACATGGCTACACATTTTTTTCTTGTGATGAGAGCTTTCAAAATCCATTCTCTTAGCAACTTTCAAATACACAGTACAATATTGTTCACTATAGTCATGCAGTATAGTACATTCCCAGGTCTTATTCATCTTACAAATGGAAATCTGTACCTTTGACCACCTTTACCTGTTTCCTTCACACTCCTGCCCCCCAGCTCTGGCAACCACTATCCTGTCCTATTTCTAGGAGTTCAGATTTTTAGATTCCGCATGTGAGATCATACAGTATTTGTCTTTCTTTGTCTGACTTAGTTCACTTAGCATAATGCCCTCAAGGTCCATCCATATCCTCGCAAATGGCAGGAGTTCCTTCGTTTTTATGCCTGAATAATATTCCATAGTGTGTATCACATTTTCTTTGTCCATTCACCTACCCACAGACACTTAGGTTGTTTCCATGTCTTGGCTATTGTGAAAAATGTTTCAGTGAACAGGGGGTGCAAAAACCTCTTTGGGATAGTGATTCCATTTCCTTTGGATACATATCCAGAAGTGGAATTGCTGGATCATATGGTAGTTATATTTGTTTTCATTTCTTGAGGAACCTCCATACTGTTTTCTGTAGTGGCTGTACCACTTCTCATTCCCACCAGCAGTGGACAAGAGTTCCTTTTCCATAACTTCCCAACACTTACTGTCTCTTCTCTGTTTGACGGCAGCCATTCTAATAGGTGTCAGGTGTGTCTCATTGTGGTTTTGATTTGCAGTTTTGAACTTGATATGAATGGAATCTGCCCTTGGCGTCTTTGGCCTCTTTCACTCATTATGTTTGTGAGGTTCCTCCACATTTTCATATGTAAACGCAGATCATTTCTTCTCATGACTGCGCACTGTCCCTTGTGTCACTAGGTGTATGTATAACGGTATCCACTTACAAGTATATTTTTGGGTTTTGCCCCATGTAGGAAGGCATGGCATCTGCACAGAGTTGTTCCCAAAAAGAAGCCCAAAGGCCATCTCACTGTGACTCATCTGAGATGTCATCCAAAACATCAAGGCAGGGAGTGTGGTGTGGTGGTCACACAAGCTGGGGTAGGCGATAAACAAGGCGGTCCCTAGCCTTGATGGGTGGCACGTCGCAGTGGTAGCTTAATAAATATGTTAGTGTTGAAAGAGTATAGGCTTTGGGACCAAACAAACCACGTGTGAGATCTGAATTGGCCCTTACATTCCATTTGAACACGGACAAATGGTTTAACTACTTTAGCCTCCGTTTTCTCACCCACTAAGAGGAAATGCTGAACTTTGGGGAGGAGTCAATGAGAAACCATAAATTGTGCCTGAGTACCTCCCATCCAGCAAGCACTGAATCAGAGCATTTCTTCTCTGTCTAGTCAGTTAAATGGCACTGAACTTGCAGGCCTTACTGTAACTGAAGAGGAATAATGTCTCCCCTAGATGATTCATTTCTTCAGATTGAGAATGCAGAAAGGCAGGCCCAGAACAGCAGTGAGGGCTGGAAAAGATGGGGAAGGTGTCTTTTGATGTCAGCAGATGAGCTGCAGCGTGATTGGGAAGCAACATGGCACCATCATCCAGGGGTTAGTTGAATGGTGATTCTTTTGCAATGGGATTACAAGTTAGTATGACAGCACACGCAGTTACGGTCATGCAGGTGGCCCGTGCCATTCCTGAAATCAAGGTGGTGCCATGAGCACCATGCAGTGTCTAATGGGGAGAAGAGGCTTTCAGAGAGCCAAGGATATGTCATGCCAGCTACCCCAGCGTGGACCATTCGGTCCAGTCTAGTTGGTTTAAAGGAGCACAGTAACATTTTTTCCTAGACCGTATACATTGACCACCTGTCATGGTGTTCACAGTTACAAGCTAGACTTGGGAGAATAGCGCCTAGGGTGAGCCTGAAGGTTAGTTTGCTAGACGGAGTGTTAATGTCTCAGAGGCTACAGGGGAAGAGCAGTTGCCTCGTAGAATTTACCTCTTGGGATAATAGGGCAAATCTCCTTTTCCCACATCCTTCTTGTAAATCATAAGCTTGGAGTGTTAAGGTGGCCTTTTGCCAAAAGACCAGCATCAAATATTTATACAATACCAGAGCAAATAGCTTTCTGTGCACAGTAGGGAAGCTGCTTTACTTTTATAAAAATGCAGGGATAATGGAGTGTTTTCCATAGATGGAGGGCGATTTAACCTTTTAGATCAGGAGTCTTCACTCTAAGACCTATTTATACCCAGCTCGGTGCACATCACAGTGAGGCAGAGCCAGCAAGGCAGTGAGGAGACGGGGAGTGGACAAGACCATCAAAACAAGGAGCTCTTTAAAAGCTCAGCTGTCTGCTTTCTGTGCTTCGTTGACTTTTTTGCTGTTACAGATGACCAAATTTTGACAGCCATTCTGAACTTGCTTTGGAGTTAAGTAGGTAGATGAGCACTCTGGCTTCAGGATAACAGAGCAGCGGGCCAAGAGGCTAGAAGGCAGACACTGGATGAAGCAGCTGGGAAATAAGAGCCTTGTTTGTTCCTGCTTCACACCCCCAAGACTGGCCATACCGCTCCCCACTGACCACACAGTCCCTGACCATACCCTCCTCCCAGGCCTGTGACTCGGGAGGAAGAAGGAACAGCCAGGCAGAGGGTGGGTAAGAAAGTCTGGAGGGGCTACAGTGTCTTCTTCCCCCTTCTGGACCTCAACTCTGCTGTACTGTACTGTTGGCAGGCTAAATACCATCATATGACTGATGTCACATCGGGCACTCTAATACTTAAAGCACATGGCAAGCACAGTTAGAGGACCTGGAGGTGTTGCATTGAGGAGATCTGTAGTAGAGACTTCGGAAATTGGATACAACACAGTTTTATAGAAGTCTTGAGGATGGATTTGTGCTGTGCTGATATGATCCGGAAGAATCATTGAGTTTCTTCTGATTCCAAGCATTCTCAGGCTGAGACTTGGGAAAGCTTTATTCAAAGGGGTCTGTAGCCCCCTACTGCAGCCCCGGCTCCAGCTGGACCAGAACTTTTCAAATGAGTTGGACTATGGTTGTCCTGGACCTCAAAATACTTGTCATGTGGTTCAGCTGAAGAGCCGTTCTGTTCTTCCCTGGTCCCCTTTGTAAAATGTCTCATAGGAGGACGTTGAACAAACACTTGGGGGAAGCTTTTTAGCACAGCAGATGAGAGAGGCAGCTCAAGACTTTGGCTAAGGCTGTTTGATGACAGATTCATAGGATAGGGAATAAATGAAGAACTGGAGCAGGGTGTTGATTAACCCACAGAGGTCTTACTTGAAATGGAGTATTATCTTGTCAGATAGAAATAATATAAAGATAAGGCAGCTATGTTCCGTGATTATTCTAACAGCTATGGTTTGTTGAGCTGGTCAAGCCTGTCTGTCATTCTGGATTAATCAGGAATGACACTAGGCTAAGCAAAGTACACTGGTCTCATTTTCCTTAGGTTTAGGTTGGGTCCTGGATCAGTCAGCAATTGCTACAATAATGCTGTCTAATAAACCACTCCAGAGCTCAGTGGCTTAAAACAGTAATCATTTATTCTCACATATTTACAGAATGACTGGAGCAGCTCTTTTGAGGCAGCTTTGCTGATCTCACTCAGCTGGGCTCATTCACAGGTCTGTGGGGTCAGCTGATCTAGGCTAAGCTCCATTGGCGCAGCTCTGTTCCACCTGTATTTCATCTTCCTTGAACCACCTGGCTGGCTGGGGCATGTCCTTTCAAAGAGGCCGTATAGACACAAGAGAGCAAGCCCAACCACACAAGTGTTTTTCAAGCCCCTGTTTGCATCATACCTGCTAATATCCCATTGGATAAGCAAATCACATGATAAGCCACTAGTTGGCTGGTCTCCCCATACTCTTACTCTTGACTTTCTTCTCATAATTCTGCTACCATTGAGAGAGAGAGAGATTGAGAGAGAGAGAGAGAGAGGAGTGAGAGAGAGAGGAGAGATAGTTAAGTAGCTGTTTTTTATGTCCTTTGCTCATTTCTAATCGTGTTTGAATATTTTTAATGCTTGATTTGTAAAAAGCTTTTAATACATAAAGAATGTTAAGCTCAGACATTTATTTTTTATTTTTCTTGTTGCAAATGATTTTCTCATTTTGGTAGTCTTTTGAGTTTGTTTATGAGGTCTTTGGAAAGACAGAAGCTAAAGATAGTTATGTATTTACATCTGTCAGCCCTTTACTTCTTTGTGACTTCTGGGAAATGCTGGCAGTCCCTGAACTCCAGTGTGATTCGGAGGACTTTCTGAATTCCCTGAAAAAGAAGGTCACATTATTGTGTGAATTGTCCTTTTAAATAAAAGTAGCATATCATTAAACATTTTATGTGTATTGCCATAAGAAAATACCACCAATGGGTTAGCTTACACAATAGACATTGATTTTCTCATAGTTCATGATCAAGGTGCTCACAAATTTGGTTTCTGGTGACACTTCTCATCCTAACTTGCAGAAGTCTTCCTTCTGTCTGTATCCTCATATGGCCTTTCTTCTGTGCAAGGAGGCGGGGAGGGGGTCTGGTGTCTCTTCCTCTTCTTATAAGGACATCAGACCTAACAGATTAGGGCCCACCCTTACGACCTCATTTAACTTTAATTATCTCCCTAAAGGCCCTATCTCCATATACAGAAGGTTAGCGCTTCAACATACGTTTTAGGGAAGACAGTTTGGTCCATAACAGTCTGCTTGAGCAGTAATTTGTAGAATAGAATCCAGGGATCAGGAGGAATTCTCTGTCCACCACCCCATTTCACAGATGAGTGACCAAGTCCCTAAAAGGGGTCATATTACTTCTTGTGGTAAATCAGGAACCCAAACTATCTGCTTCTAAATCCAGTCCTGTTTCCCACAATCTCTAATCTAAAGGAATCTAGGTCATTGGGAGCTATTAACAAAAGGCGGGGTGAGGGGTGGGGGCGCAAAAGCTCCTCCCTCAATGTCTTTTGCAGGGGCAGGGACCCTGTTGTAATTTTCTTTATACTCTTGTTGCCCAGGACAGTCTTGAGTCATGCCGTGTGTGTAGTGCACCATTATCGAATTGTACAGAACTCAGAACCGGGTACATTGACTAAAGCAATGCCCAAGGAAACGTTTTCAGTGGTAAATCATTTGGGAAAACTTTCCCTTCCCCCAAATCCCGCCTCTTGACAAGAGCTGCCTGAAGTGTTGTCTGTACAGCAGCCCATATCATATGGAACTTCCAAGAATCGATTCATCTAGAATGCATCTGACAAGCTCAGATCTGGTGTGTTGTATCCATCTCCCCCTTTTGAAAAGAAACCTCTCACGTAAATATAGTTTTCTTCTAAAAACTGTTCTAAATGACTGTGTTTTACTCTGAATAAGTTCTCCCCAGTGCATCCTGACGTTGGAGCATGAAAAGGAAGGTAAACGCATGAAATCATATGGTGATTGCTAACAATGAAATTTGGGCTCATAAAATCAAGGATATTATTCAGAACTGCGAGGTAAATTAGTCTCATTCATTCTGATGGGGCTAGACGCTATGGCTGTGTGTGCCTTCTTTAATTAACATGCTGAAAAGATGTTCTGATTGGGATTATTAATGAATGCAGTGAAAATTTTTGCTGCTTGTAAGGCTTCTGCCACAGACGGTTTACAGAACCCCACCGCCTTTTTCTTTTTTCCACAGATTCCTTACATGGTTTGACAGATGGAGTATTCATCTTTGAAGCTGTTTCCACAGAAGATAGCAAAACCATGCAGGGCTATGATGCTATTGTTGTCGAACAATGGACGGTCCTGGAAGTAAGTGTGGGATTGGCAGGGGCGCTTCTTTTGTTCGGACGGTGATTGTTTTATTCACTTGCTGGATCTGCCTGTGGCTGCTGCTCAGCTGTGGTTTTCCTCTGAAAGGCATTTTGACCTGGGTAGACCCTATAAGGACCCCCTTCGTCCTTTCATGCCTTTCATTTTCCAGCCCAGACTTGGGGAATGGGCCCCACATTTCCCTTTCTGTAGAAAAACACATTAAATGTGCCGGACCTTTCGGTGGAAAAGATTCTTCTTTCATTAACGTGCATATAACTGAAAATTGTAAGTGACATAAATGAGGCAGGCACACAGTTTGTGGCCTTTGTAATAATAACAGTAGGATCGTTATTGGAGCGAGACCCTATGGCTTCCTGTGCCAGGTATCCTCAGGAGAAATACATGCACACGTGCTCAGTTAGTCTTCACAATAA
Source organism: Rhinolophus hipposideros (assembly GCF_964194185.1). Lineage (NCBI taxonomy): Eukaryota > Metazoa > Chordata > Mammalia > Chiroptera > Rhinolophidae > Rhinolophus > Rhinolophus hipposideros. The sequence goes on along the minus strand of NC_138060.1, from coordinate 37,913,909 downwards.
ACCTATGCAATAGGTAGCATGATTGCTCCTATTTTACAGATGAGAAAACTGAGGCACAGAGAGGTTAGGTCCCTGGCCCAGCATTATACATTAAGTGCTAAAGGATGTCTTTGAGAAATGTGGACCCGTGAGGCCACCAAATTGCAGTCAGCAGAGGAATTCCTCAAGCCATGTTCCTCTGGGACTTTGGAAGAGCTGATTTCTTTCTCACAAACTCTGGTGTGTACTTTAAAGATATTTCTCCAACTCTGGAAGCATGGGCTTTTTAAGCTCATCTCTTGTCCAACCAGCATCCTGGATATAAAGGGAGAAGCAGTTTGAACATGAAGGACTGATTCCTGAAGGCCCTGGAAGAATACAGGGGCGGTGTCATTCTGAGGGGCCCCTGACAAAGCCAGCTCTCTGTGTCAAAGTGAGACAGACGTGGATGCAGCTGTTTGTGAGGGGTGTGGGATAACGGTACCACCAGACGGCAGGTGCTTGCCATGCCCTCAGTGCCCTTGGGAACCGCAGCCTGGAGGCGAGTCCCTCACCTGCCTGCTGGGGTGGGGTGCCCCAAGGGCACTGTTAGTCAGCCTTTAAGTCTGCAGCAGTGAAGTAGGGAGCAGGGCTTTTAGGGGCCTGCCTGTATCTGAGCAGTGATAGGAAATAACTGTTTGCAAGTGTGACAGCAGCAGAGGACAAAGAAAAATGTCTTAATCACAAACCGGCATTCCAAAAACCACCATCCAAGGCAGCTGAGAGTCATGGCCAGGACTCCTGAGGATGTATGGAGTGAGGGATCAGATGATGACCTGGTTTGCGACCAGGCTCCACCACTTACTCCCGCCTGAACTTGATCCCAGTGAGCCTTCACACGCTAACAGGAAATGGGGTGCAAAGAAAGTGAGGCTCAGTCTAAAATGCAAAGCAGTGCACGGTGCAATGAGGGCAGGTCATGTGCCCTCTGGGGACCCTAAACTTACTCAATTGTAAGATGGGGGCAGTGCTGGTCATCCAGCCCAGCACTTGTGACACAGTGAAAGCTCCTGATGGTGGTGAAATACAAACAGTGGTCACGGCTGAAGATCTTGAGGGTGCCTTTAAAACAGCCTGCATGCTTCAGCACTCGGCTTGCTCTGCAGCACTTGGCTGTAACAGCAAGCCATGCATGGTTGCACCCAAAACAGTTGCATGTGCAGAAGCGTTTGGCAGGCCATAGGGATGTGAGTAAAATCTCTCCTTGTCTGCTCATCACAATGGCTGTTACGGGAGGGCATTGCGGTTTTCCTCAAAAACGATGACTTGATGGCCATGATCCAACATCATCTAAGAAACTGGTTCTCAAAGTGTGGTCCCAGGACCACAGCATCAGCACCACCTGGGAAATTTACAAATGCAAATTCTTGGGCTCCACCTGGGTCTACTGAATGAGAAAGTCCGGGGATGGGACCCACCGATCTGTGTTTTCACAACCCCTCCAGGGGATTCAGATGCACAGTCAATTTTAAGAACCAAAGTCTAAAAGAACAGTACAGACGCCACTCTCACCTGGTGTCTGGGATGCTATTGGACGAAAGGGGTGATGGAAAGAGTACCCCAATGATTTGTATTTCTTTAGCCTTTGAAACTAACTGTGCCCTGGATGGGTAAGTGGAGTGAATGCATACTATATAAAATTTTTGTGGGAGGGGGACAAGGTTACAACCGTTAAAAGGTCCCTTGTCTTCTTAATGTAAGAGGTCAATTTTATGGGTTAAGAAGTTAGATCAGAAAAGATGTACATTCATTCAGAAACTTTTCTTGGTTTGCAGATTGACTTCCTTTCTTTTGTCAATTTTATTTCTTTCTCAGATGTTTGAACTATTCCCTCTTGACTGCTTGTATGTTTGTGCATTAATCTATTTGGTGGCACTAGCGTTGGGTCGTGTTGTCCTTGCCCCTGTCACCACTCCCACCAACTCTCTCCCTCTCCCTCTATGACTCTCTCTTTTTCCCTCCCTCTCCTGAGAAATGCTTTGGCTTTTCCCCAGGAATCCTTGGAAATGAAATAGAATTTATAAACCTGTGATAAGTCCAGTGGTGTGCACCAAGTTATAAAACCAATTCTGTGCGTCTCTTCCCAACTCCATATTCAAGTGACAAATTCAGTCAGATTAGTAGCTTGAAATTGGCCATGGTGGAATTATTCCACCATGGAAGTTGGCAAACGCTAGAAATTATGGGGGTTTTTTTCCCCTTAGAGAGGCATTTGTAATTGTTTTCCAGCACACCACTGGATGGGCCTTTATTTCATCGCATTTCAAATTATGTACAGGTTTGGCGGCATCTAGTTAGGCAGAAACAGATTTTCTTAATTTTCATGAGAGTGATGACAAGTGGATTGATGATTGTGATGTTGTTGCTCACCAGTTTTCCGTGCTCAAGTCTTCAGACTTGCTACTGGTGTGTGTGAAAGGAGACCACTCTCCCTTTTAGGAGCGTTAGCCTCTCAATGGCGAAACAAGAGAAGATCTCTTTGGAGCAAACTGTACCCCTCTGGGTTTCTCTTTCTCTTTGCAGCTGGTATAGGCAGCCTTCAGGTGTCAGCTCTTAGGTCCCCTCCTTCTGGAGGACTTCCAGACTCCTTCCTCTGTGTTCCCATAGTTCTCTGCACATAAGCCTGTCAGAGCGCCTATTACATTCACTTTTATTCGTTTATCCACTTTTCTCCCTTCACTCTGAGTTTCTTGGTTGGAGATATTCATCTTTGTTCTCCAACTCACCCAGTAAATGCTTCCTGAATTAGGATGAAGGCTTTCTGGTTCAGCCCAAGGGTAGACCAACATTTCTCAAAATTGATGGATCAGAATCCCTCGGAGAGCTTTTGGAAACTCAGATATCCAGGTTCTACCCCCCAGAGTTTCCTATTGACCCACTTTGAGGATCCTGCTTTACAGGCTAGCTGGGTTACCGGCACAGCCCAGCGATGTCCAGTCCAGACCAGGTTTGCCCGTGACTCAGCTCTTTGAAGAGGTTCTGTCAGACCCTCCACTCTGACCCAGAGACAGCCCTTCTTCTGCACGCCCCTCCACGTGCTGCTTCTGCTCCCTCACTTGCCACCCTCAAGACCCAGCTATCTCCTTTTTGCCTCACCTTTGTGGCCCATAGTAAAGGGCTTTCCTGTTCAAGCCCTGGGCAGGTCCCACTTGGCTTATGGTTGACCCTGCTTTTCTGGCAACCACTGTGCTCCCGGGCCATCCCATGAGCTCTTGGACTCCAACCACAAAACATCTCTAACCTCTAACCGTCATTTTTCTTTCCTCACAGTTGGCACTGACTTGTCCCTTTCCTGCCTCTTTATTCCTGCGTGTATTAATATTCTCAGCTCTGTGGGCTGATATGCATTCCAGTTCAGGTACATCTTGCTCACTTCCCTCTCTCTCTCTCTCCCCACACACACACACTTCCACAAGAAATCCTACTTAACTCTTCACAGCTCTGCAAACAGTGCAATATGTTGGAAAGAGAATGTAGGTTCTAGTCTGGGCATGGTATGAATCCTGGCTCTCTTATTCCAGCTGAATAACTGAGTGTATACAAAATAAACCAACCCCGATTGGTGTCTCCATTTTTCAATGGTATAAATGGGGACACTGGTAACAACCTCTCAAAGTTAATGAAAATTAAAAGAGATACTGTAGTAAAAAGTTGCAAATGTAGTACTTAACATATAATAAGTAAATACCACTTTCTTTTACCAGACACCTCGTATCATCCATTAGAAGGATCCCCTCCCTATTGCCTTGATCTTGTTCTAAAAGAACAGAGGATGTTGGGCGAGGGAAAGTACGGGGTCAAATATAGATAATGGTGTTTTTCTCAGTTGGAAACCTACGGCCTAAAATGAAAGACAGTTATGAGTAGGATAAAAGTCCATCAAAGGGCATTTATAACTGTATTTTGTATACTTTTTTTTGAGTTTACAATCTAGAGTGTAAGCAGAATGGGTAATTCTATGGAAGGAAAGGTAAAGAGTAAGAGACTGACAGAGCCAGGGACCCTATTTCCTCTGAGTCCACATATCCTTCAGCCTGACAGCCCCGCAGAGTTTGTGGACACCATTGGGGCCCCTTGAGTCATAGAGCCTTCTCCACCTCCATCCGTCTCCCTGGAATGCCTTCAAGTTCATCAGGGCTTCTCTTGAAATGCACTGTCAGAACTGAACAAAGCACGTTTAGCTGATGCAATTGGTAAGGTGGCCGGTCAGTTACTTAAAAAAGGTCAATTAAAAAGAGCCAAATAAAATTGTACTCATAGCTTACACATTTTATCTTAATGTAAAATATGTCACTACACATCCACCTGCCAATCTTTTTGAGTTTGGGGTCTGCTGACTGGATTTCCACTTCACCTTTCTGGTATAAACCACACCCAAAGTACACGGTCACCAATATAAACTGTCTGTCAGTTTTTGGAAAGTCTAGGAAAGAGATATGACTGCAGAATCCTTCTGTTTTCATGATTTTTCCCCCTAGTCTTTTCCATTTCTTCTCCCCTCTCTAATTCAGCCACAGTTCTAATTTTTAAATATGGCCTTTGTCAAGTCTTTTCAAAATATTCAGTTTAGTTTTCCTCGAAGCAACTTCTTTTGCATTTACTATCAATTTAAATAATTTAAATTGACACATCATTATGATACTGGTTCTAACTGACCTAAACGGGTCTGGGAACGTTTGCTAGGATTGGAAGGGCATGATTATCCTGGAGAACAGCCTGCTCCCTGCAAGGACTTGGTCTCCCTGAAGGGGAGTTAGGCTTCTGCTGGTGCAGCTGGAGAGTGAATTGGCTTTGGGGTATTCATTACAGATGTCGTGACGTGAGGTCTGCGTAGGCAGCTCTCTCCGTCCTCTACCTATGTATTCCATCTGTTGTTGAATTGACTCCCAGCTCATCTCCTCCTATTAGTTGATGCCCATTTTTCCAGCCTGTTGAGACTTTTTTTTTTTATCATGTTGATACCATCCTACATTTGTGAGGATCAAGCCAGCTTGGGTTTCTCTGAGGGTTTCAGATATAGGCTGGCTCCTGGCCCACCCAATGTCAAAAAGACTGGATGGAGGACACGGTCCTTTGGCATGCTGTGGGAATCTCTTCTCTAGTTTCTAACACAAGGTTACAGATGGCCCTACTGTTCCACCTAACATGTCACCATCTTCTCCCAAAAGGGCTCATGAAAGGCTTGGTAAGATGCATTTCTGTGACTGAACTTCATTCTGGGCCATGCCTCCACACCTTGCCCATCCCATAACCTTGTCCAACGTCATAGGAGGCCTCGGTTGTTGTTCATGAACTTCTGCAGGCTGCTGGGAAGCAATCTTTTGTTTCCAAGGGCCCCAACCGTCTCTTTTAACAGTCCGCACTAGGATTTGCCAGGGAGTAACATCAATTTCTATGGTATCTAGAATTCACTACCTTCTGCTCTGACAAGGGAGCCAATATTTGTTCTTTGGAAACCATCTGGTATTTTTTTTCATTGCCACAGTTTCTCCAAGATAATTGTTTTGGTTCTGCAATCATAGCCTTTCGTGCCAAAGGCGGCAGCAGTTCTTTGCCTTCTTCCTGTGATACAGAAGATTTTCCCGGGAGTAATCAAAGCCATGCAAGGACCAGGGCTGAAGACCCAGCCTCTCCCAGGCTGTAACTCCACGCCTTTTCCAGCCCAGAGCACACATCACAGCACAGATGAGGTCTGCGAGGCGAGCAGGATATCCTTCGATGTATCCAGTAGCTCTCTCAGTGCCTTCATTTTGATCAAATTCCTTGTGTCTCTCCTCAGCTTTGGTAGTTTCACACCTGTGTGCTGAATGGTGTGTGCTGAGCACTTTTTCCTTAAAATGCAATTCATCTGGGCTTGATGAATTTAAAATGTGACGTTTGCTTGGGAAAGGAGGTTGCCCGCCTCTATTAAAAATTTTAAAATGGCCATCCTACCCATGACTCAGCCAGTTCACACCTCATGTCCATCTCTTCTAGAAAAACAAACACTTTTTCACAAGAAGGCATATCCAAAGACATCATTTCGGTATTATTAGTAATAGAAAAAAAGGAAACAGTGTACATGTTCATCAATAGGGGAATGGTTGCCTAAAGGATGGTACCTCCTTATTATGGATGTAGTCAGTCTGTATAAACTGACACGGAAGCAACTGCAGGAAATGTTAAGTGGAAAACCAGTTGCGAAATGATAGTGTGATGGTTAGTTTCGTGTCAGTCTGGCTAGGCTCTATGGTACCCAGTTGTTTGGTCAAACACCAATCCTAGATGCTGCACTGAAAGTGTTTTGTAGGTGCAGTTAACCTTCAAATCAGCAGACTTTGAGGAAAGCAGATTACCAATCGTCCATAATGTGGGTGGGCCTCATGGAATCAGGGGAAGGCCTTAAGAGACCCTGCCCCGCAGACTTTGGTTCTGTTTCTCAGAAGAACCCTAATACAGATACAAACACTGTGAGGCCATTAATGAGGGAAAAACTTCACAAAACAACGTGACGTAGTTTCTATGGATATGTGTAAATGCAGAAAAAAGGCCTGGAAGGGCACCCATCATCCTGGTAGTTACATGTGACTTGGAATGGAAGCGTGGAAGGTAGCTTTCTCTATAATATTTTCATTTTCTATAGAGAAATATTCATTTTACCTGAGTAATTAAAATTTAATTTTTAAAAGATAACTAGTGATGTCCCACCATATTTTTTCTTTTCTTGGGCTTTAGATATATAGTTGACCCTTGAACAATGCGGGAGTTTAGGGGCATCGACCATCCATACAATCAAAAATCCGCATATCACTTAAGCTGGCCCTTCCCATACGCGGATTCCCAAACACGGGTCAAAAATGCAGTTGACCCTGAATAACATGGGTTTGAACCGCACAGGTCCACTGATATACTTATTTTCTCCTTGTAGAAAACAAAGTAAAATAGAAATTGTCTTCAGCATATTTGTTTGTGTACAATTTCTTGCTTTGAACATAATATTTAAAGGTGTGTGAGTGTGTGTGTGTGTGTGTGTGTGTGTGTGTGTCGTCGTGTACACCTAAACTTATTGTAGGCTTAACCTTCTTCCTCCTGTACTGGGTTCGCCTCACGTCTGTCACCATCCCGGGAGAATCAGGTACTTCCCGCTGTCCTTATAAATCCATGCTCATCAACTTCTACAGACTCATTGATTTCCTTGGTTGCCTCCAGCTTTTATTCTAGAGTGACAGTTCCACCTGAAGCCAGCTTCCCTTTGGGCATTTCTTGCCACGAGGCCATATGGAACCTTCCCCTGAACTTTTGAGATCCTTTTACCTCTTGTCCCTAGAAAGGGCCTCTGGTACTACTCTTTGGCTGTTGGGAACTTGGTGGAGGCCTTCACAAAACCATTTCTGAGCTTATACAGTCTGTGTTCTCCAAGTAAGTCACTCCTTTTTCCAAAATGATATTGTGTTTAAAAACAGTGACCTTAAAATCTTCTATCAGATCATTGAGTTCTGACTTCTGCTCCGAGTCTTTGACCCTGTGCTGGGGTCGTGGAGCCCTGGATGGCTGGCTGTCCCTCTTGCGTCTTTTTCAGACAGAATCTTCCCTCTCCTTTCTCCTTGGCAGCAGCTTGGATTGGGGTTCGTAAAACGTCCTGTGGAGTGTAGCAGTGGCAGGATGGAGATGATGGGCCAAAACCAGCCCGTTGGCTTCCCCATGAGGGTGGTGGCTGGCAGTTGGTGGAAGATTATGCAGGAGAAGAAAGCATTTAAGGTGAAGGGGATTAGTGGGTACAAAACAGAGAATGCCCAGGGAATTGGGAAAACCCACAGGGTCAGAGAGTAACCTGCTCTTTGCTGCCCTGGATTAAGAATGCAAAGGGGTGTTTACTATGTTCACTGAAGCAAAGAATCTCCGGGTGGGAAGAAGACTTCCTGCAAAATAAATAGCAAAGCATTCAGTGCTGGATGGTATCCTGCCAGCCAGAAATGCCCTGGGAGAAAGTGGAGGCTGACCAGGGCCGGCTGGTCACAGGGAGCTCCAGCTGCGTGTTGACACTCAAGATGTGGACATTTGGGAGGGGGCCTCCTGTGGGTGGGAAGTGGCGGCAGAGGCAGATCAGAAGAGAAAGCACATCTATTCATTTTTTTCTCACAGTTAGAACACATAGTAGATGTTCTCAGTATTCTTATATCCCTGTGCGTTCCCTTCCAGCACCTGTGTGTCTCTCCCGACACCTGCCTCTGGGAGCCCACGTTGCGCTCTGGCAAGGAGAGCCAAAGTGCCTGGGTGTTTAGATGTCCCCAGAGTTGTCCTTGTCCAAGACTAAGAAGGTGGGGGTATGAAGCCCAGCTCCCCGGCCTTAGGTCGGGACACTTCTGAGCACAACCTACCTTCCAGAGCTCCCTCTGGGGTGAGGCTGAGCTACTGTTCAGGGGATGTTGGGTAAACCCTGTCTGCTTGGCTGCTTCTGCTTTTTGTCCAGAAGCCCCACCCCTCGCCAGGAGCACTGCTTTAACAAGTTACCTGCATGCAAATCCTCCTCTAAGGGTCTGCCTCTGGGGAACTTGGCCGAAGATAGGTTATTTCTTTTCAAAAATCCCAGGTAAGACTGCCAATTATGTTGCAAATTGGGGTAAAAATTAGTGTGGGTTTTATAATAATTGTAACCAAGTTTTTACAGTCCAAAAGTATGTATGTTGAACAAGGAATCTTCCTCTGACCTCCGGCCCTCCTGTTCCCTAGTTCTCCTTCCCCAAAGGCTTCTCCTCCCACAGATACACAAAGTTGGGTGTACTCTCATAGGCACATGTGTAGGAGGCTGAACAGTGCCCCCCAAAAGTCTCAGGTTCTAAGCCTTGGACCTGTAAATCTTACCTTATTTGGAAAAAGGATCTTTGCAGGTGGAATTAAAGTTAGGAATCTTGACATGGGAGATTGTCCTGTATACATGGGTGGGTCCTACAAATAATTACATGTGTCCTTAGGAGGCAGAGGAAGATTTTACACACAGAGAGATCTGAAGGTGACATAAAGAGATGAGAAAGAGATTTTGAAATGTGGCTGGAGTGATACAGCCACAAGCCAAGGAATGCCAGCCGCCACGACCAGGTGGAAGAAACAAGAAATGGATTCTTTCCTTGAGCCTCCAGAGGGAGCGCGACCCTACTGACATCTTGATTTTGGCAGCGATACTGATTTTGAATTTCTGGCCTGCAGGATGTGAGAGAATCCATTTCTATTGTTGTAAGCCACCAAGTTTGTGGTCACTTGTGGTAGCAGCCCGAGCAAACTGATACAACATGCATGGACGTAACTCCAGTGGAGCACCATGGCAGGGACGTGACAGCATCTCTGCCTGGGAGGAGAATCTGGGGAGGACTCTGGTTGAGGCAAGAGCCGGGGCTGGCAGTGAGTTGAAGGGGCCATGGTGGGGATCTCATCAGAGAGCCGTGCTTCCAGACAGTTGGCTCCGAAGTGATGTGTGTTTGGAGAGATGGACCGGAATGGGGAAAAGCAGCAAGAAGCCTGGAAAAGAGGTCCCAAGGTGAGAGAACAGGGGTGATAGCTGTGGGCATTAGGGTATTTTCTACTGTCAGTAGCAGAATATCCAAGTAGAAGTGGCTTAAACAGTAGGGATTTTTCCCCTCCTCTCACCAAGCGGGAAGTCTTGGAAGAAGGTGGCGTGGTTGCAGAGTCCGTTTTATCAACAGCTTAAGGACATCATCAGGGACCCAGGTGCTGTCACCTTTCTGCATCAGGGACGCAGGTGCGTCCTCAGCTTGTCTGCCAGGTCTCTTCTCGTGATCCTAGGCCAAAGGTGGTTGCAGCAATTCCAAGCATCTCCTGAGAACATGACAGCTGGGAAGAACAGGGACCGTTCCTACCATGTCCCCTTTTTTTATTAGCAAGTAAAGCCTTTACCAGAAACTTCCAAGCAGAGTTTCTCTTACGTCCCTTTGGCCAGGGCTTGTCACAGATCCACGTCACTGTCAAAGATCGTGGTTAGCTAGGGCTGGAGAGGGTGTCAGCTAGGAAGGGGGACCTGGGCTGCCAAGTGGCTGGTGACTTTGGCAACCAACAGTGTTTGCCACTGAGTGGGACTGGAAAGGCAGGGATGTTCCTAGAGATAGTTTAAAGAAGACCTCTTTAACTTGGTGACCGCACAGATAATGGGATGATGAAAGGAAGGATTTGACTTTTAATCTCTATCTGTATTTTTTTTCTTCCATAAACTTCAAAGGTCCTGTTCTCTCAGACACCTACATTGCACTTCCTGTGCAAAATTTTGTTATACAAGTGAGTTAGACTTTAAAAAATGTATTCAACAAATAAATACTGAGTTCCTATTGTGTGTCAGCCACTATGAAAACATAATGAATGGAGGAAATTCGGGCAGGAAAGATTGATTCCTTTAACTGGAGGGAGGGAGGGCAGCTATTAAAAATGAATGCCCGCCCCCTGGCCTTTCCACACCCATAAATAATTTCACTTCATTGTCAAGTTTCCTGAGGGGAGGTGAAAGGCTCTAAATCGCCAGAAACCTAGGCAAGTGTGCATTCTGGTGAAGACCATGGAGCATGGTGAATTTAGAGCCTTACTGCAGAGAAGGAGAGGGTGAAAGAAATCATCACATTTCAGAATCTTGTGATAAATGTGTTTTTTAAAAAAAACAGTGTGCTTTAAAAACCTACAGTGAGTGCCACAGGATGGCAAGAGTGAGGCAATGCTCAATGTGATAAGAAGGGCTTGATCTTTAGGTTTGATTAATGTGTTTGAGATAAAACGGTGGGAGGTGGTTCTGTAAGAGCCTGAAACACATGCCTAATCTAGAGGTCAGAAGTCTAGGTGGGCGCAATAGGTCTTCTACCTAGAGTCTCACAAGGCCGAAACCAGGTGCTGGCAGGGCTGAGTTCCTTATTGGGGGCTCTAGGGGAAGAATCTACTCCAAAGCTCATTCAGGTTGTTGGCCAAATTCAGTTCTTTGTGGTTTAGGATGCCTTTGTTTCCTTGCTGGCAGCCAACCAGAACCTGGTCTTTGCTCCTAGGGACCGCCTGCACTCCTTCTCATGCTTCCCATGTGGCCCCCTATAAGAACTTTTTAAATGCATAGGTAGTCTGGTAGCCACTGATGAGAACAGCGCTAATGGTTCTCCAAGAAGAACTTAGTATGTTAAATCAGTAAGTACAAAGGGTTGAAGGGTGTTCTTGTAATTCAAGGATCACTCATTGCCACTCCTTGGAATTTGTTCCTTTTGAAATTCACTTGGTCAAGAATTTTAGTTAAAGTAAATAAAAAGGAAGGGCCTATTTGTCCTTGAGAGGGTATACTCAGCAAGAACGTGGTTTAATTGGGCCAGTGATGCCATCCTGCACCTTATCCTGTTTCGTATCTTTCTCAGTAGCTTGTGTAAAGAGCTACACCTGTGAGAGCACTAAAGCTGCGAGGCCATCGGGATCTAAAGAACATGAATACTCTTGGACTCCACAAGAACATTCCAGCTGGGCATGGGGGAGAGGGTCAGGGCAGGTTTGAGAGTGGGGAGTGGGGAAGAGTCCGGACTACCCACCCATGCCAATGTCCACAAGAAGGGCTATTTCTGAATCTGTTTTTACATGTTGGGTTTCTAAATTAGATTACAACTGATGTTTGTGGAAAGTACCCCACTACTTTTACTTTAAAAAAAAAAAAGGACAAGAAACCTTGAAAACTTTTTATCTAATCTATCTTCTTTTTTGAGTAGATTTCCTTGACTTCTTAAACCCCTTCCAATCTCATTATCTATTAGTTTATCAATGCTGAAGCAACACCAGCCCAATAAAATATAACAGGCATACATTTAAGTATCAACAAAAAACACATCAATTGCATTTAAGTTCAAAAGAGTCAGTCATATAGACTGGAGAAGACCTGATTTGAAAGCAATTCTAATGAAAAAGAATTTAATAACAGATTAACAATGTACCTACTACTAGCCTCCAAATTCCCTGGGCTATGACAAAGTGAGGTTTTCTATATTACACCCTGTATTACTTTGTCCCTCCATTTTTGTGGTCTCCTCCCCTCTGCTGAGTCCTTTCTCCACCTCAAGTCTTCACCTTTGAGATCCTTACCTTTTCTTTGCAGAATTCTCAGCTGAATTTGCTTTCCCTTCCTTTTGGCACTTATCACGTTCCACCTTACTTGAGAGCTATTCAGTTTTTTAAATTGCTAGGCAAACTCCTTGAGTCAAGGACTAGCCATTCCTGATACTCATATTCCTTGGATCCAAATTAATTTCTTTCATGTTACAAATTTTCTACCAACATTGGTTGAATGAATAGGGAACAATGTCAGTTTACTCCTACTTATAAAAGATAACTGGCCATATTGATGAAAAGGCACATAGGAGCTACTTATCCCTCTGTTCTTCAGTCTGGTACTGGCTGGCTTGGAGTCTTATGTCCCATCACAACCACCATATTTGATGAGAAACACGGGAAGACTGTGGGGAGGAGGGTACAGAAGAGAGGGACAGCAATGGAGGATACATCAGCTGGAAATGGTTGAAAAAACAGTTGGGCATATTCGTCTTGGAGGAGGCAAAAACAAGGGCAATCAGGTAGCTGACTCCATATCTTTGAAGGGCTGATTTATCGTAAAGGAGAGGGGCTGATTGCAAGGAAAAAACTAGGTTGTTTTTGGAAAGCTCATGGGGAACCCTTCAGCGGTGGAAGATGCTGGAGCCTGTGGCTGTCAATCTCCAGGTCCAAGTGTGATTCAAATGTTCAGTTATCTGATGTAGGTGGTCCTCCTGCTTTGGACAGGAAGTACTAGATCAGTGGTTCTCAAGCCATGATAATGCTCAGAATCACCTAGGAACTTATACAAAATATACATTCCCAGGCACCACCCCTGGAGATTCAGTGTCAGTAGGTCTGGGAGTAGAAATTAGGGATCTGCATATAAAAAATTCAGCCAGCCCAAGAACCACAGAAATAGAGGACCACACCAATCCCTTCCAGCTTTAATAAGCTGAGATACACAGTTGACCCATGAATTTTAAGTCAGTGGCCTCTTTGAGGCAGAATTCTTAAATATCCTTTTCAGCTGAGGTCGAAAGGGGGTGTCTCTTTGTGTATATCACTTGGCAAATTAGACTTAAGATGGGTCAGGAGCTAGTCTAATGTAACCAAGAGGTCTGTTCTTTTTATAACAGTGATGCATGGACAGTTCATCAAAATGTTAAACGTAGTTACTATACGACCCAGAAATTCCACTCATAGGCATACAATCGACCCTTGAACAACATGGGTTTGAACTACGTGGGTCCACTATAAATGCATTTTCTCTTCCTTTTGTTTTCTTAATATTTTCTTTTCTCTAGCTTATTTATAGTAAGAATACAGTATATAATACATATAACATATATAATATGTATTTATCAGCTATTTATTTTATTGGTAAGGCTTTTGGTCCACAGTAGGTGATTCGTATTTAAATCTTTGGGGAGTCAAAGTTATATGTGAATTTTCAACTGCCTTGGGGGTCAGCACTGCTAAACCCCACCCCCAGCATTGTTCAAGGATCAACTGTATATCCAAGAGAAATGTAAACATATTTCTACATAAAAACCCATACACAAATCTTCATAAGAGCTTTAGTCATAATATCCAAAAGGTGGAGACAAGCCAGATGTCCATCAAGTGGTGAACAAACAAAATGTGGTATATCCATACAATGGAATATTATTTGGCAACAAAAAGGAACAAAGTACAGATACATGCAGCAACATGGATGAGCCTTGAAAACATGGTAAAGTGAAAGAAGTCGGTCACAAAAGACCACATATTGTATGATTCCATTCATGTGAAATGTCCAGAATAAGCAAATCTATAGAAACAGAAAGTAGATTGGTGGTTGCATAGACTTGGTGCGGGGGAAAGGAGAGTGACTGCTAATGGGAATAAGAATTTTTGAGGGGTGATGAAAATGTTCTGAATTTAGACTGTGGTGATGGTTGCACAACTCCGTGAATACGTTACAAACCATTGAGTTGTATACTTTGGGTGAATTTTTAGATATTTCAATTATATCCCAATAAAGATGTTTTTTTAAAAAGTGATACATGAATTGAAGACAGTTTAGAAAACACAAGGAAAAAAATCATCCTACTCTCATTATCACTGAGAAAATAGCCACATAACATCTTCATGTATATTCTTCTAGTGTGTTATCTATATTTGCATATTTTTTTACAAAAATGGGATTATACCATTCATACTGTTTCTACTTTATCATTTTAAATGGCTGTAGAGTATTTCAGTATATGAACAATTATATTTTCATGCATTTTTTAGTTTTCTATTGATTGGTTTTAGACCCTTTCCATTTTCTTGCTCTTGTAAATCATGAATATTCTTTAGCTTTGTCATTGTACTTCATATCACTTTTTGATTTAAAGACTCATACTTTTTTAAGCTAGCTAATACTTATCCCATCGAAACAAATTTTACTTTGGATGTCACGTTGACAGTTCTTGATGCTCTTCAGAGGGAGCATTGGGCAAGACGGTGAGGGACAAGGATCATCATAAAGACATTACCTTATTTAAAACGTATTTGGGCCACAAGATTCTGCAGGCACCTTCCCATATGAGGACAAAGTCACTTTGAAAGAAGCAGGTAGACTCGTCCCTATTGAGTGGTAATTGGATGTTTCGTTTTCTAGTGTGTATCAGTTAGTTTTTGCTACATGACAAGCCATTCCAATCTTTGTAGCTTCAAATAACCATTTATTTAGCTCATGATTCCTTTTGGTCAGCTGAGCAGTTGTTCTGAGTTGACTTAGCTGATCTCTCATGGGCTCTCTCAGGCCTTAGCTGCTGGCTGGATGATCCAAGGTGACTTCACTCACATGGCTGGCTATTGGCTGGGGCAACAGGGCCTTGCGTATCTTAACATCCAATAGGCTGCCCTGGGCTTCTTCACGGGATGGCAGTCACAGGGTTCCAAAGAGCCCCAATGTGCTAGCTTATTTCATTTTGCATCACGTTTGTTAATATCCTATTGACCAAAAAAAAGTCACAAAACTAAGCTCAGATTCAAGAGGTGGAGAAATAGACACCATATCTTGATAGAATGATCTGCAACAGGCTACAAGTGGCACAGATACAGGGACAAATTTGTGTGTGACCAGTTTAATGATTTACCAGATAATCTTTGCTAAAACATTAAGCAGCTTCAGTAGTTGGTGACCAGCGTATGTCTGTGCACATTTAATTTTCATACATGAATATATTTCCAACTACCACATACAGAATGCCCCCCAAAATGGTATCTCACCATCCTGCAGATTCACTCACATTTTTAATAGTGAGTTAATTTAACCTCACGCCTCACCATCGTGGAGTGTGAGTTACAGCATTTTTGCTGAGACTTTGAGAATATAACCCAGCATTGGCAGAACCTACCCCAAAAATGTGAGGATAGATACTTTCATTCATTCACTCAACAACTATTTATTGAGCACTAATTTCGTGCCAGACACTTCCCTAGGAGTTTGGGATTCATCGACAACAAAATTAATTCCTTGCTTTTCAGGAGATTCCATTGCAGTGGAGGAGATAGCAATATACAGATAATCAAAATCAGTGGCAAGTAGTGATCGATATGATGAGGGAAGGAACAGAGGGAGATTTTCTAGTGGACTCCAAACAGAGTTGGCCAGTCTCTCTGAGACCATTTTAATTTTATTGGCTTTGGTTTTCTCTTCATCAGCTTGCCCTTTGGTGCATCAGTGCAGGTGCTGATGAAAACCCAAGAATGGATCTGTTAGAGGCTCTTGTGGATTTAGCTCTAGGCTGTCGTGGATCAGGGAGCCAGGTAGAATGGAAGGACTCATGGTGAGGGGAGTACCGAATAGTCAGGGGTCTGACATGTCCTGAAGCTTGGATATTCCTGTTAGCAACTTCCAGCACCTGAGAAATCCTATTAGAAGCCCACTTACCATGAGCAAGGTCCTCAGAGAACATGTTGGAAGGATTAGTTCAATGTAATTTGGCTTGAGGGTGAGGGGAATGTGAGGAGAGGGTTGAGTTAGAATCAGGGTAACCATAGTAACAAGATGCTGACAATTGAGTCACCAAGAGAATAGTGACCAAATGCTCAAAGTGGGAACGTGGCACCTTGAATTTACCAGGTGGAAAAAGTCAGGGAGAGAAAATCTGTTGTGCGCCGTATTCCGCACAGTCACAATTATTTCCCACTTTCTTTTCAGAATGAACCCAAGGTTGATACAGTCCACTACACAGAGCTTTGTGTGGCTTTGCCAGTTGCTGGAGGCACAGAGACAGTGGAATAACCCTTTAACTTCCATTTCCTCCTCTATTAAGATTTTCAATGAACCTTTGTTCAGAGACATCTTCTGGGTTATCATTTTATGATTATTGGTACGGTGTGAGGAATCGACTGTAGATGAAGGTGATAACTTTGATGGAATTTTAAGGTCTAGAGGTTTTCCTGAAAAAAATCTCTGGACCCCACTCCAAAGTAAATACTTTTATTTATATACTGTGGGAAACGCTCTTTAAATACTTCTCTTTTCTGTGAAAGAAAGGTTAAAAATGTGATCCTTCAGCCACCTCAAATTATCTAGAGAGAGAGTAATAAAGTGGCAAATCCCATTTACTCCCACAAAGCCTAATTTCCTCTCTCATCAAAGCAAGTGGGAGGGACTTGGCAAGTCCCTGGATGGAGAAAATGTTTCGTGTTTAATTGTTATCAAACAAAGCTGTTTCCAAGTCTGCCAGAGAGGACACGCTCACCCCTGATGCATTCAGTATGTGTGTAAAATGTCAGCTTCTGGAGGATGTAAGCCTCGTGCTGTCTCGGTATGAGGTCCCTGCTGTGCAGCCCACAGGATGTAACAGCTCTGAGTTGCTTAACTGTTTGCACTCAGAACGGCAGTAGCGTCTGTCCCCACTGATGGTCCGAGTCTGCCCCAGCCATCACCCCCTGAACCTCCTGACACTCGGCCTTATTACCCCCAACCTAATCTGAGCCCTGTGTCGTAAAGCACCTCTTGGGGTTCTCATCCCACTCAGGGAGGTGCACATCAGGATAATAGTTTGGCATATTGTCTCCTGCCCCTGCCTCTGTCCCAACAGCCCCTTTGTGCCTTCCGAGTATATGACTTCAGAGGCACTGTGCATACCAGGACCACCTCACCCTGCTTGTCCTAGAATCCAGGAGAGTGCTATCTTGCATGTGCAGGTTTGGTTTTCCTGCCAGCTTGGCGTGCGTGGTACGTTAGGAGAAGCCAGAGCAGCATCTGGAGCAAAGACTTCGTCTCCCAGTGTGGGGTTTTATCTGTCCCTCCCAGGCTATGCTGGTGGCAGTGCTGGGCTTCACTGTAGGTTATCATCAATTAGATTGCAGGGCTCCAGATGTGAGGCAAGGTTATAGTGTGTCGGGCATGGAGGAAATGAGGGCGAGGCTGGCCAGCTTTGTGTGTGGTAGAAAATGAGCAACACTGAGTTCCACTAAGTAGTAGCTATTACATTTTATCTCTCTCGTATCAAACAAGGTGACTTTCACTACGATTGTCCTCCTCGACATTTGCTGGGCATTCAGTTCTTCCTCTAATAATAGTAGTAATAATATATCATTTAGCTCCTTCTCTGGAATAGAGCACCCCCCCCCAACCTTAGTGAATTAAAATAACAACCCTTTACGGTGGCTACAGAGTTCCCAGTTCAGCTGGGTGATTCTGCTGATCTGGCCTGGGCTTGACTAATTTCGGATGGGCTCAGTCATGCTAATGCAGTCGCTGATGGGTTGGCTGATGCTACCTGGTCCAACATAGCATCTCTCACATGTCTGCCAATTGGTTGAGCCACATGTCTGTCATCATCCAACAGGCTAAGCCTGGGCTTGTCCTATTGGAGCATAGGCAAGTGGAAGTAACAAGGTCCCTGGAGACCTAGATTCAGAATTCCCATAATGTCACCTCTACTATATTCTGTTGGTCAGAGCAAGTCACAAGACTAGCATGGATTCAAGGGGTGGGGAAATGGATTCTACCTCTTTAGGGGAGGAGCCACAGCGTTATGTTGTAAAGAGGCCTGGATACAAGGAGGATAATCATTGAGGCCATTTTTGCAAACAGTGTATCTCAAATAATAGCTGCCATGATTATTATTATTATTGTTGTTATTATTATTATTATTTTGTTGGGCTCTCAAAGGGCTACAGAGTTTGCCTTTCTTGCTTGTTAAGAGAAAATCAGGCAAAGATGTGAATTAACCAGCAGGGGTGGGTAAAGAGCCTTGGAATAGAAAGAAGCCTTCTCTGCACTGCATGTATTTTCATCTGCCCCCTTCTCTACATCTGAAAACTAAGCTTTTTTTTTTTTAACGTATTCTCTTTGAACGTTATGAAAGCCAAAGTTGTCTAAAATGAGACCGACTGCTTTCTTAGACTCTATTATGTTGGCCTAATTACATATCAGCAAAATGTTTTTCTGGGGCATTGTGTGTAAAACAAAGAGGAAAACAGCATCTCCAGCCAGCCCAGGGTCCCTGCCCCTCCTTTGGGCTGGCAGAGGCAGTGGTCCAACAGGCGGCCTGCGGGAGGATGGGCCAGGAAGACTGGGCTCCTGCAGCCTCCACTGGCCTCTGAGGGATTTGCCTTTTCCCCAGAAAGAAGAGAGGGCAAGTCACTCCTTCCTCTGTCCTTCCCTCCACCACACCTCCCGGTGGCTTCCATCTGGTGGGGGAACCATATGCTTACTCTCCCACCATCCCCCTGACCAGGATCTCCTGGGACTGAAGAAGAGACTCACATATCTTTGCTTCCCAGGTGCCCAGCACAGAGCAAGGCTGATTGAGTGTGGAGAATTGTAAATGAATAGTGGTGCTGGGTATGGTCTTTGGGATACTGAGGGACTAGCGTTTTCTGCATGCCTGCCCCCGCGTTGCAGCAGCCACTTTCCCTTTGATAAATGGAGGTGAAATGTTCCTTCTTTCCAGTTTGGCATTCTCCTCCTGCCCCACCTTTGGATCTTTTGTGTCGTCATCTGAGGGCATGACTCTTATCTTGTCCTGTGCCTTTGTGGCCAGGGTCTCTGCTGCCCAGGTGCAGTCAAGACAAACCCCAGGTTTCCTGAGACTGTGTTTACATGCCCTGTCTCGTCTCACTACCAGCACTGCTCAACCTCTTGCCATCTGCCATTTCATTCCAGAAATGTCCTGGCATAGTCTCCCGAGACCTCCCTAAGCATTCCAGAGATGGTTTTTCTGGTTTCGTGTTTCATGCCCTCTCAGGACACTTGATGGCGTGGATCCTTCTTCTTAAAGCTGTTTTCCACCCCGAGCTGCTCATGAACTGATTCCTTCCCCATTCATTCAATGTTTTTATACAGCTTCTGCTCACTCCCCTCCGTAGGATTCCAGGCCTCAGCCAGCCTCATGCCTCCTCCAGTTTTCTTCTAGCCTGTGTTAGCCAATGTCTCCAAGTCTTTATTTTCATTCTAACCTTTCCTGGCTTTAGACTGCGTATTAATTTTCTATCGCTGTCATAACAAATGACCACAAATGTAATAGCTTAAAACAACACAAATTTATTCTCTTACAGCTCTGGAGGCCAACAGTCCACAATGGGTTTTAAGAAATTAAACTCAAGATCTCGGCAGAGCTGCATTCTTTCTGGAGACTTTCCTGGACATTCTGTTCCCTTTCGGCTTCTAGAGGCCATCCCGCTCGAGGCCCATCACTCTGACCTCTGCTTCCATCCTCACACCTCTCTCTCTCTGACTCTGACTTTCCTCCTGCCTCTCTCTTCCAAGTGTCCTTTGATTATATTAATTACAAACACTGTGATACTCCGACAGTCGATCTGATAACCCCAATGGCTACTAAGTGACGGGCAGGTAGCAGATGCAGGATGGATACACTGGACAAAGGGATGACCATGTTCCAGGAGGGACAACGCCACATTTCATCACACTACTCAGAATAGCGTGCCATTTAAAACTTAGGAATTGTCTATTTCTGGAATTTTCCATTTAATATTTTTGGACCAAGGTTGACCATTGGTAACGGAAACTGCAGAAAGCGAAAGCACGGATAAGGGAGGGGATTTCAGTATTTGTGTATTTCAAATTGTTCTCTGTGAGGTTGCGTCAATTTGCCCCTCACCACTGATGTATGAAAATGCTGCTTCCTCACGGTCTTGTCAACAAAGTGGTTGGAGTTTTTCCCAATATGATAGGTTTGAATTTACATTCTCTTATGGTGCGATTTGGCATTTTTTTATGGGCTTAATGGCCATTTGAATTTCCTTTCCTGTGACTCTTTCCTACCCTTTTCCACTTTAAAACTTGGATTACTGGATTTTTTTCTATCAATTTTCAGGAGCTCTTCTTTGTAGTAGGAGCTACAAATATTTTCGCATCTTGTCATTTGTCTTTGCATAGTTTGTATTTTGTCACACAGAAGGGTTTTTATGTCTGTCATCACATTTATTATTTTTACTTTATGGCTTCTGGAGTCTAAGTTAATTAGAAAGGGCTTCTAGTAGGCCTTTTAAAAATTAAAATAATAAAATTATGTTAAATGTGGGGAATTGGACACAGACATACATTTCTTCTCCTCTGAAAAATCCCTGTAAAATAATACTAACAGAATGATAGATAGTTGGATGAGAATCCATTTTCGTTATTTTTGATTCCATATTTGCAAACCCCACTTTCTAAAATGTATTTGTAATCCCCAAAGCAATACCCTTCATGCTTTCACTGTCACTTGTCGATACGCAGAATAGCAAAAACTTTGAGTCGCCAGTGTGCAACCCAGCGAAGGTGACCATCCACCTTCTTGTTTCAACTGTCATGTTATAAACAAGGGTCCCTTTTGTAATCTACTTAGTGCCACATTTTCACATTTTTGTGCTTTTTGTGTTGGTGATGTTGCTGCTTTAAATGGCCCCAAGCACAGGGCTGAAGTGCTGTCTAGTGTTCTTGAGTATAAGAAGGCTGCGATGGGCCTTACACAGCAAATGTGTGGGGTAGAAGCTTTGTTCAGGTGTGACTTATCGTGCCGTTGGCCGGGAGATCAAAGTTAAGGAATCAACAGTATATATTAACAAGGTGTCTTGAAACAGAAATACACATAAACAAGTTTCTGTGTTTATCAGATCATGAAGACGTTGTGATCAGAGGCTTGCAGGAACCTGACCCTGTATTTCTCCCTAGAAGCAATGGTTCAGTATTCATTAACTCAGTGTTTGTGGCAACATTATAGAAGAGTACTCTTGTGAATAATGAAAAGTGACTGTAGATGGTAGGTAGGCAGATAGATAGATAAGTAGATAGATAGATAACATACCCAACAAGAATGGAAAGATTGAAAGAAAAAAAAGTAGAAGATGAATAATTTCAACAAATTTTTAGAAGATGTAAAGTGCATGGAGGACTGCTAATGGATTAGCAAAGTAGAGAAAGCTGTAACCTGGGTATAGAAGGGAGCCGGTTCTCTTGCAGAACCTGAGAAAAAGCTCTGGTCTTCAAAGCATAAGTCTCCATGGGATGGTGGGAAGTGAACTACAGAGCTGAAAACTAGGGCATTGATTTAAAGTCCTTATAGAGTGTGATGAGATCTCTAGCCCCCATCTCTGCCTCATGCAACGGGGTAAATGTAGAGATAATGCAGGAATCAGAAGAAACCACAAAATAATGAGATAAAATATATGCATCCATGAAACAAAACCAAGATGCCCCCCCCCCAAGAAAAAAACGTCAAAACATAAGCAAGAGCTTTTGGGTCTTAAAAATAAGGCAGTAGGAAATTTAAAAACATACTGAAACAGGCTGTAAAATGAAAGAAATATTTCAGAAGGTAAAATAAAAAGAGGAATAGGGGAGGAAAAGGCAATAAAATGAAAATATCAATCCTACACTTTGACTACGTAATAGGAGGCCCAGAAAGCAGACAGAAAATGGAAGAGAAAAAAATTATAAAAGGAAAAACAAAGAACACTTTTGAGAACTAAAGAACGGGAATCCTCAGATTGCAAAGCCATCAGGTGGATAGAGAGCCCTTTGAGTGAAAAAAGACCCACACTAAGCACAGTGTCAAATTCTGGAACTTCATGGGGAAAAATACCCTAAAATCTTTCAGGGTATTTTTCACTGTAACAGCAGGTTACACCGAAAGTATTAGTAATCAAAATAGATATTGCAAAATTCTAACATCTAGAAGCTAGAGGAACGATACTTTCAAAATTTTCATGGGAAAATAGATTTCAGTCCAGACATCTATACCCAAACTTTTAGTTTAGGGTGAAGACGAAGACATTTTTAAGAAGTCAGGGATTCAAATGACTTCCAGGACATTGTTTCCTAGGGAGCCACTAGAAGATGTAAAATGAGGAGGAAACCAAGAAAGAAAAACACCAGCCATAGACAGCAGTGGAAGGAGAATCCAGGCATGGAAAGCATTCAGACCAGATTGGAACAAGGGTACAGAAAGCACCAGAAATGATGTCTCCAGTAGAAAAAAAAAAAAAATCGAACTAATGAGTTTAGGCACATGGGATTTATTGATGGGCATAAAATAGAGGTGTTGGAAGATATGGAATATAAATTAGTCATGGGTTGGTGTACAACCAGGCAGATGAAAAAATATATATGAGGTCATAATTAACTCTAGGAAAAAGATAAGATTATATAAAAAGGAAAGTGTGGTCACAGTGCATTACTTGACCAGCTCAAGTTGAGCAATATTTGCAAAGTTGAAATAACATAAATGCTGACTTTTGATTTAATTAAAATTACATTATAACTGTTTGAGCCACTAAAAAAGAGGAAGTAAGAAATGTGTCTGGGAGCACTAACCTTTTATTTCCCATGATAGTAAATCAAAAGATATCTAAAATTTATAAGTAAAGAAATAGTCATATAAATGTACCAGCCAATAGTGTTGGGCATTAGTGTTTTGGTAGCAATTTTACAAAAGATGCACAGTGTTTTTCCAGGGCTCTTCTTCAGATGCCTTCTTGGTAACAAGCTAGGTAGGGCCCAGCCTTGTGGCTGTTGGGGATGAAAGCAAACAGTCCCAAATCACTGTTTTCAGGTACAGAGACCATCCCAGAACTGGTCCAAAAATTTTCAGATATGTCACATTGAATTCCCGTGTTTATTTACAATCATGTATAAGGAACAAAGCCTTTTCTTTTAAACTGCTGGTCTCCCAGATTGCTTCCACAAAATAAAAAGGAAACAGAAAACTGACACTCAGGATACAAAGTTTCTCACTGGACCAATGTGTCACCTCCTCATTATTTTCCTGCATGGAAGATCTTTAAAAACAAAATGATCAAAAGACAAATGTGTTTGTCATAAACTACATCCCGTTGTCTTAATTTTTGGATGGTAAGGGAAGGTTGTATTGGATGCCTGTTTCTTTAGTTGATTTGCGACCACCAAAGAAATAATAGGGAACCAAAGAAAAAAGAATCATAAACATAAATGAATTCCTTTTATACAAGTTGAAGAACCACAGGACATGCTCCATTTTTTTTTTTTTTTTTTTTTAGCACTTCAGGTGTGATGGGAGATTACGTGTCCACACAGGAGAGTGGAGAGTTAATTAAAATTTTTGCTCCTACTCCCAGAAAGAAATGTCTTTTCATTTGATAAGTAGGCTGGCTTTGGAGTGCTGTTTGTGCTTTTCCCTCTTCACTGCAGTGTCACAGAAAAGCAGATCAAAGAGAGCCTTCCATCTATATAGGTTTCCTACCATCTTTCTTAGCTAATGGACTTGAAAACGTCCTCCACTGACTGCATCGGGCTGGTGTCATATTTTAGAAGTGCCATCTTACTGTGTGGATAATATGCAAACCAGTTTTGATAGATGCTATGGAAAACCACATTCAACATTAATTACATCAAGACCAGCCCATATAGTCAGAGGAGTGGTAGAGTCTGGCAGAGTGTCACACCTCACCCCCTACCATTTGTACTTTACTTTTCAGCCCACCATGTGACAGCCAGATATTAACACTTGAGATTGAACCCTCAGCTCTCCCAAGCAGGGTTAGGTTTTGTTGTGTTTTTCCTTTTCCTTTTAGTTTTTATCATTCTGTACCCTCTGGCTGGTATCCCCCACCCAGAGGGGAAAAACTGTTTGGGAGAAATCCTGCTATCTCTTTAAGATAGTGACAAAAATGAAATAAAATAGAGCAAAATAGAAGGACCCCTTACGAGGCCTGTCTGAGCAAGCAGGTCAGGTGACAGCAGAGGTGTCCATTGTCTTGCCGTTTGGGTGCCCGTGGAGAAAACCGGCCAGGCACAGTCACCAATAAAAGGACTCCATTCTGCCACTCAGGGCTTTGTGAGGCGCCAAAGCTTGTCCTGGTTGCCATGGCTACTGTCTGATTGTGGTGGGTCTGTCACAGTGCTTGATAAAGTGGGAAGGTTATTCTTGATAGGCCCAAGTAATCATAACCTCGCAAAGCTTGAGAGTATGGATTTAACATTTTTTCCCCTCCTCTCTTTAAATCAGGAATGCAGGGTGGGGGCAGGGGTTCTCAGAATAAAGCAGCCACAGCAGGTGTCCTTCTGTGCTGGTCTGGAAGGGAGGTCGCCATGTGCCCAGGGAGCCAGGCAGAAAGGGGAGTCGCCTAGTCATTTGCTGCCATCTCTAGCCTGAGTGGGGCTTCAGAAACAGGGCCAGAACAGGGACCCTTCCCACCCGCTCCTGTAAATAAATTGGTTATGGTTGTACCCCTCTCTCCTCCTTTCCTCACTTCCCTCCTTCCCGTCCTGTGCCCCCTCCTTTAACTTCCATTCCTTCTCTCCTCCTCCTTCCTCTTTTCCCCACTCCTTTCTTTTCTCCCCACCTTTCTCCCCTTCCTCCCCTCCATTCCTTTTAGCTGCAGTAGTATTTCTAACAGAGCTGATCCTTTCAGAGTCCGTCTACTCTTTCTCCTCACCTGGAGAATAATGGGAAAGGTGGGGTTTGAGGTAACAGCTGATGGATGCTGGCCGCCGCATCGCAGACTCTTTCTGTCATCAGAAGAGATCTGAATGATTGACCAGGCAGTGCTTCTCAGACTTAGGTGCATCAGAACTCCTGAAGGACTCTTCAAAACGAATTCCCACGTCCCACCCTGGAAATTTCCCATCTGGTCGGTAGGTCTGGGTTGAGTCTCAAGACTCTGCATTTCTAAAAGTTCCCAGGTGTTGCTCATGCTGCTGCCTCAGGCACCACACTTTGAGAACCACTGACAAAGGCCAAGACTTATTTTATACCATTGAGGAAACTGAGGCTTCCAGAGGACCAATTGGTTGCCAGTGGTTCAGATGGGGCAGGTGCCCAGTGATAGGAGCTTTAAAAGCCACCTGAAGAGGCAGGGCTGGTCAGCTCCCTAACCCAGAGCAGCTGGACGAGCGAGTTCTATTCCCCAAAGGCCACCATCAGGACAGCCTCTCGCCACGTGTGGCCCCTCTGCACAGTGAAGCTCCCCAGTTAAGCCCACCCTCCCCAGAGCTCTAGGCCCAGTGTGGTCTTTCATTTGTACACTCTGGAATTCCCCCCTGGAATGCCCCTTCCGCAGCTCCACCTGTCCGATTTCTGCCCAGCTCTGCATCCTTCCTCTCTGCTGACCTTGGAAGCCTCGTGGCCCTGCCAGCAGCCCGTTGTGTATTTTGGTTACTTGTGTGTTTGTGCTGCTGCCTCTGCTGGACCGTGAACTCCAGCAGCAGGACAGGACCTTCCTTCCCCTTTTGTACCCACCACGGCTCCAATATACTAGGTGATGAATCCGTGTGGCCACCTCGGAAGGAACCTGGACACATGATTGAGATGTTCAGAAGCCAACCTAATTGAGATGGGGAGTCCAATGGAGACACAGGATGGCGGTGGGGGCTGCACTTCAGGTGTCTAGTGAGGCGCCCAGCGTAAGAAATTAGGCCTGATGCAGGGAGAAAGCATGATGTGGGACCCAGTGCCGTGGCCTCACGTTGGGGTTCTCTCCCTGTGGGAGCAGGACTGAGCTTCGGGATTCAAAGGCATTTATTAGGCAAGTCTCCCTGCCCCCCACACTGATTTGAAATAAAACCCAGCAGCACTCATTTACCCCTGGGTGGCAGGCTGCATAACACAGGTGAAGCTCCTTCTGTGTGTATGTGCACACGCAGGGTGTGTGCGTCTGCTGTGGCTGGATGCAAGTGACTCGATCATTTGTCAAATGTAATTTAACTCCCACGACACTCTCCGAAATGATCCAGAGCGGCGTGTGTTGTCATATGCTCTGAATACATCGTTGAGGCAAGGGGATGGTGCTTCATTGGGACTCACAAGAGGCTGTTTGTCCAGACAAGAATCAAACAACATTCATGGATTAATCCTTGGGCTCTAATTCCTTGCCAATACGCGGGCTGAGAGGGGGCCATGAAAGAGGTTCCATGTTGGTGTTTTGGCTCTGAGCTCTGGAAGCATAACGAGAGGCAGGGCCTCCATGCTGCAGGACGCCCCCACCTCTTTCGCTTGGTTGGGTGGGCGGGTTGAACAGCTCCTCTCACTCAGGTGGCAGGTCGAAGCGGCAGCCTCCTTCACGGTCACCTTTCTCCCGCAGGGTGTCGAGGTGCAGACAGACTACGTGCCCCTGTTGAACTCGCTGGCAGCCTATGGCTGGCAGCTCACCTGTGTGCTACCAACTCCTGTCGTCAAGACTAACAGGTACCAAGAACAGTCGTGATTATTACTGAACACTTACTCGGTGCTAGGCACTGTTCCCAGTGAGTACTTCTGGTGTATAACTTATTTAATCCTGTGACAAGCCGATGAGGCTGGTGTGGTTACATCAACGCTCCAGCTGGGAAGTGGCAGAGCTAGGATTTCAGATTCTTAAACCCCTCTCCCCCACAGCACTCCTCTGCACCCCGCTTCCCACATGGGGAGGCTTGGCCAATGAATCATTACTGCTCAGCATGTCAAAGATGAGCCACCTGAGGACGCCTGGGGCTCTCAAATGCAAAAGAAATCCAGCATCTGCTATGTGCCCTCTGCCGGGCTAGGTAGGCACTTTATGTATAAAATTTCATTCAATCCCCCAAAATCCTATGAAGTGGACTTTTAAAAATTAAACCTATTTTACAGCTGAGGAAAGTGGTGGCCAGGGAGGTAGAAGGACTTGCCCAAGATCATAGCACTGGTCATCAGTCCCCCCAAAGATGTGAAAACTTGGAGCCTTGGCCCTTGCTTGTGGCACTCCTTATAATTTCATGTTCATGGTCATCTGTCTACCCTTGGCTCTGCCCACCTGCCCTTGAGCCCATGGGCTTGTTCCAGTCATGCCAACCCTAAAAGGCCTTCCATCTATATTTTGGGTTTGCTATCTAAACTGGTCCTCCTAGCAATTCTGTGGGGGTTGTGAGCATATATGTGAGTCCCATTTTACAGATGAGGAGACTGAGGCTCAATCACATACCTAAGGCCACACAGCACTTCACTCAGTCTGCAGAGTCAAGGGTTCCTTGTACACCACGCCGCCTCTTTGCTGACCTATAGGGATGCCCCCTCCTGTGGCCCTCAGTGCCCCACCTTCCCCAGTTCTGTTACATACCCACCACTGCAGGGTCGGGGACTGCATGAGGCAAAGCTGGGGAGATGGGGAGATGGCAGAGCAGTGCAGCCCAGGGCACAGACTGGCTGTGCAGAATGATGGTGACAACCAGCCTTTCCTGGGTCCCTCTGCAAGCCTGTTTGGGCTCTCAGTATGTCTCCCTCCTAACACTGGGCCATGGTGAGTTTGTGTACCTGCAGGAGCCAGGCTGCAGCCACCTTTGGGCCCCTTGGCCCCTGAGAGCCACCATATTGTTTCTCAGCCAAGACTTGTAGGGGCACAGGGAGATGCAGCAGAATGGAAAGAACCCTGGATTTGTGGCCCAAGTCCTAAGTCTACCACCTCGGTTAAGTCCTGTAGCTTCTCTGAGTCTGTTTCCTAGTCCATAAAACAGAAGAACGTCTGCCCCACCACCCATTCCAGAGGACAAGAATCATCATGAGAATGTATTTGAATGGGCTGCTCCGCTGGTTCTGAGCTAAGCCCAGAGGGTGTAGATAGGTCTCTGTCTGTCTGCCTCTCAGATAGTTACACCTGCTAAATAATTCTCCCTAGTCCCCCAGGCCCTGTGCCTTAAGTGACTCCTCATGGTGGAGTGGGAGAATGCATAGAACCAGGCAGACCTGAACTTGGATCTTGGCTGTGTGCTGTGGAGGCTGCTTTTTAAGTGAGCCTTCATTTCCTGTCTGTAAAGGTGACCCAATCCTTGAAACGTTGTGGTGAGACCTACATGAGCCATTATGTGTGGAACAAGCCAGCCCAGCCCAGAAATAAAATAGGAAATATTAGTCCTCTCCCTCCTTACCCTCTGACACTCCATGTAGTGACATGTTGCTTCGGCAGAGAAGACATTTGTAAAATAGAGATTTAAGAAAGTAATCGGAAGGGTGGAGGCAGGAGAGAAAATAATGATCTCCTTTATAATATTTCTATCTGCCTTCTTGGGAGGAAAGCACACTCATTGTGCCATAAAAATGGGTGGCGCTCATAAATGGTCCCCTCACATGCTTTGTTAATGCCAATCCCTGCCTTTCTGCCAGCCCTTCATCTGTGTGCCTGCAGGAATGGCATGGCCCTCCTGCTCAGTGAGGGTGTGCCAGGCCGTGCCTGGGACCCTGTGAGCAGCCAGCCCTCTGCCCACTGTCCCTGTGACGGCTGATGGGCAGAGCTCTTCACCCAGGTCCTCATCTGCCTGCCCATCTGGGCCAAGCAGGCCCCTTCGGGACCTCATTACCAAAGACAGATTTCGAAGAGTCCTCTCACCCTTTTGAGAGTCACTAAAGAAGCCAGTTTGTCATCATTTGGCCAAGATGCTAACTGCTATTTCACATCAAGGGAAGAGATTTTTTCAGCTATGAAATTGGCTTTGCAGGGATACCCACAAAACTTTGACTGGGCCCCTGAGATAGCCCTCCAGAAGCAAGGGAGGATAGCCTGGGGGTAGGAGGTGGGGGCACTTCTTGATTCTGACCTCTCACTATTTGGTGGCAGCCTTCCTTTCTTCCTCACTATTTGGTTGGCCTTATGAAGTTAGGGATTACAGTGTCTGTGTGAGGTTTAGAGTCCCCCCCAGGTATAACATAGCTCATTCTCAGCTCTGCGTGTGTTGCAGGGAGGGCAGTGTATCCACCAAGCAGATTGTCTTCCTTCAGAGACCCTGTCTACCTCAGAAAATCAAGAAGAAGGAATCAAAGGTAAGTGACCTTGATGGCTTTCCTCAGGTTTTCTTTGCAGGGTTTCACCTTGGAGTGTATTTGTCTTTAGCAGTTGAGCGGGCAGCCTGCTCCAACTTCCAAGGGCTCTGAGCCCAAGGGCACCTGAGCCCCTTGGCAAACTGAATCAGACCTGAGGCTGCCAAAATGGGACAGGTGAGGGCACTGGCGGACCTTGTCTGCCAGTGTCCTACTGGTGAGGCCAGAAGAGCAGAGAAGAGAGGTTTTTCAGGACAGTCAAGCATGCCAGATATTCCCACTAGGCTAAGAATAGGGTCATGAAGTCAGCTGCAGTCTGTCAGGATGGCGGGAGGCGGGCTTGAGCTCAGGCCCAACGTCTCTGTATCTTCATCTCATTGCAAGCTGGGCAGAGGTCTGGCCTGCCCTTCGGACCCCTCAAACATCAGAAGCGTGGTGATTTGGGCAGACAGACCCCACCGGAGCCCGTTTTTGACAGGCTCTGACCCAGAAGCCCCTGAGTGACAGTGGCTGGTGTGGACAGAGGCCAGCCAGCCTTCGCCTGCGGCCGTGAGTCTTCAGGTTAGACTGCCCTGGGGATCGCCAGGTTCCTTTCCCCTCCCTCACTGGATGTCACATGAACTATCCGGGAAACACAGTCACCCTGAGAGACTGTGGCCATTCTCAGAATATTTCCTGTGTTTCATAAAGTCAAGCCCAAGTCTGTCCTGTGTCAGTTGCTTCTGATGCTTCACACGCCCATGGTTTGCTGCTGGAAGGTGCTTTTCCCATGGGTGTGTCACCAGTTGCTCAGGAAGAGGCAGGTGAGTCGAGGGAACCTGCCAAAGCCCGAGTCAGATGTCACCTGGGGCCATCTCGCCCCACCTTTGATGGCCAAGGCCATGCTCTCCGGCAGTGCCTTCTGGGCCTGCTCCTCTCCTCACATTTGCCACTGTCCCTGGGCTCCCATTCTTGTGCCTCAGGTTCTTTGGACATGGAGCCTGGACAGGAGCACCAGGCAAGGGAACAGATTGGAGCAGCCCCTCACCAGCCAACAAATCCGGGGAGGGGGACTTTCGTGGGAGAAATGCCAAGGAAATGGCGCCTTGAAGCCAGATGGGGTAGATTGCCGCAGACAGTCTCTCTCCAAGCTCTGAGATGCTAATGTGACAGGTGACAGCCGCAGAGAACCAGAAGGCAACTGCCAAACCCAACATTAACCACCAGGAGCAGTCAACCGCCGGCGGGAAGATGGATCAGCCCGACTGCTGTCACAGTCATGGCTTAGCCGTCGGCTCCTGGGGACTGTGTGCATTCACAGAGTCACGTTCAACAACAGCACAGGTCAGGGCTCCCCAGACACCAGAAGAAACCCGTTCTCCCTCTGAGAGAGGGAGGTGGTGCTGCCTTTTCTTGCCAGCTGTCCTGGTTGTGGTGCCGTCGGGTCCCAGAGCAGAGACACGTGTTTTGATTTTGGTGAAGGCCAGACATCTCTCACAGGGGGATGAGCCAGTGGAAACTTGAGCAGCAGCGAGATTTTCAAGGTAGTGTTTTTAGGCTGCTCTAAGAGGATAGAATGAGTTTGTTCTGGAAACATCCTGAGAGGATAGGAGTCATTTATTTTCTGGTCAGTAGACACTTCTAACCCCAATCAACTATACAGATATGGATGGGTTAGCTGCTTTCTCTGTTAAAGTACTTATTTATTTCCTACTCACTGCAAGGATTGGCCGGTGCCGAGCACTTGTTCTCTGTGTGACCTGGAGAGGTTCCCTCCCTGGTGGAGTCCCAGAGAGGGGACTTTACATCGGATGTCTTGTTTTCATCTCCCCACCGCTGTCTTCTGCTCCTCAGCTGACTCAGGTCGGCGTTCTGCTCCCATGAGGTCTGTCTATCCCTGTGACTGTGGCAAAAACCCCACCTACTCCTCACGGTTCCTGAGCACCTGGCAGCAATTAAACTGTCAGCTGCCTCTACCTCCTGAAGCACCTTTTCCTCTTGGCTCTGTCCCACCATACTCTCATGGTTTTCCACCAGGTTCCTCAGGGTTCAGACCAGCCCGATTCTCCTCTCACTCTCTAACCTCTTCCTTAGAAAATCTCATTCATCCACAGAAGGAGAAATTCTCCTCACTGCCTTTGTGTTGACGACTCTTTATCTGCGTTTTCAGCCCTCCGTGCTCCCTGGAGGCCCCAGCTCTACCTGTCCTGTCACTGCTCAACAATCTCAGAGCAACTCCTGACTTCGTCCCTTCCCCACACCTGGCCCACCTCCCTCTACCAAGAGGAATGGGCCACCACTGACCCAGAGTCACCTGCTCCCTTAGGGACCATCCTTGTCTCTCCACATCTCCTTCCCTTGTATTCAGTCAATCCTTAAGACATGTGTATGTTAGGTCATGGAAAATCTGGAATCTTCCACTTCTCTTCACCCTCACTTGCCTCAACTACCCCAGTCTTCTGAGGACAGGTCTCCCTTCCAATATGTTCTCCACTCAAAGACAAAGTGATCTTTGGAAAAAGCAAGTGGAATCATGTCACCCCACTGCTTAACATGGTTCTAAAGCTTTGTATTATTCTTAAGATGAAGATGGAAACCTGTCATACGGTCCACGAGACTCTGTGTGATCGGACCCCCATGTTTGCTTTCCAGCTCTGTTGGCCTCAGGCTCTCAGTGTCCCTTCCTGCCCCAGGGCCTTTACTTTGGCTGTTCCATCTGCCTAGGACACTGTTTCTTTGTATTTACTGAGGATGATGTTCTCTCCTTTCAGGCTCATTTGTGAGACACAGGGAAGAACCCCGCTTCTCTTTTTCAGAGCTCTCTTCTCCTTTCTAATGATTTGTATTCATTAGCTTATCCTCTACTGGTAGAGGTAGTCCATGAGAGCAAAAACGTTTTTCCTGTCATATGCCCAATACCTGGCTTTTAAGTTGGTTCTCAACAAATATTGGTTGAATCAGTGAATGAGTAATCAAAATTCTGAAGCCCAGAACATACATATTCTCTCTAGCATTGAAATTTAAGAAAAGAAATCGCAAGGTTGGCACACCAAGAAAGCAGTCCTCTTAACAAGCAAAGTGGACAAAATTCTCCAATCAAGACTTTTCATCGTCTGAAAGAAACCTTTTTGTGTGTATGTGAGTGTGGCTTGCAGAGCAAATATGAAACTCCTTCAAAGGTAATAGGTGGTTCCTATGACACCGGAGAAATCTTCCTTCTAAACTACTTGAAGTGAAGGCAGATAATGAATCGTGTTCAAAATGTGCGAATTAAATTCATTAGCCCCTGCTGACATGGAACTCTGGACACACTGCTGTAAAATGAAAGATTTGTTTTCTTTCCTCAGTTATTTCTGACATGGATGGCTAGTTGGAATCTTTCTTGCTTTAGGCACCAGTGGCACACCCACGTGCCACAGATACCATGCTTGCGAAGGCCCCCAGCATCGTGCAGTCTAACTTTCAGCTTGTTTGTGGAGTTCAGAGACGCTCCCTGATACTGTTCAAGATATGAAACATGTCCTCCAGGCTGGACTGCCTGCCTTTAAGTATGATTGTTACAGACGCCCTCTCATAGACAACCCGGAAAGCTGTCCCTGTTCCAGGGGCTGCCACATCCCTGCCTCTCCTTTTTTTGCTTTCTGAAATGTCACCTTTTTGAGCCTTGGGATCTGGAGCAATTTTTGTTGTCTGTTAGAGACTGTGATTGTCCCCAGCTTCAAGGAGAAAGAGAAGCCTGTGTGTGAGGGAGCTGGTGTCGAGAAGGAAGGGAGGCAGACGAGGAGGCCCTTCCGTGCACGGCGGGGCTGGGGGAAGCTTAGGGGCATGTTCTTTTTTCACCCGCTGTTCCTCACACAGCTAACCTCTGCCCAGGTGCTTTCCTTAGCTTGGTGGTCTCAGATTATGGCTCCTGGACCAGCAGGATCAGCCTCATCTGGGAGCTTGTTAGACCTGGAATGGCTCCCCCACTTCCCAGACACACTCAGTCAGAAACTCTAGGAGGAGTGAGTGATCGGTTTGAAGGAGCCTTCCAGGTGATGATGATGTCCTTCCAGTCTGAGAGCCGGTGTCTTAGTTGAACAGTTTGGGGCCCTTCTAGGCTCACCCATGAACCTCCATCCAAATTTTATCATTATTGATTTTTTTTAAATGGGCCTGTCAGGGAGCCTCCAGTGTACATACTTGTTATTAATAAACTGAACCAAAGAATCCTTAATGGCAGTTAAATCTGAACTTCCATTAGCTGACCACTTGGCCACATGAGTCAAGCTCCTGATCTAGAAGATGCATTTGAACATGGTACAGTCTGAAAGCTGAGGCACGTATGCATTGGGCTGAGCCATCAAAAGGTGTGTGGCCTCTCCCTTTGCTTCCTCTCCTCCCTTCTCTCTAGGGCAAGGGACTAAAGCCTTTCATTCACCAAGAATAAGAGGCTAGAAGGGTAGTGTGGAGCCAGAGAGACACCTGTGTTTGAATTCCAGCTCTGCTGTTTTCTAGCTGTGTGACTTTAGGCAAGTTACTTAACCTCTCTGAACCTCTACATGCTCATCTATAAAATGGCTTTAACAATGCCTACTAAAGTATTGCTTTGGGGATTCAGGGAAATGGGAAACCTTATCACAGTGTGCGACACATATAGTAGACACCTTGGTATGTGTTTGTTTTTTCCTAGGCAGGTGTCCTACAGGCAGTCTGCCTTTGCAACTCAGAACATTTAGCTTTTAGATTGTGCAGTCCCTGAGTTTTGGCCACTCCTACTTCCCTGCCTCATGAAAATGTGCCCACACAGGAGAGAAGGAGAGAGGAGGAAAATGGAAGCGTGGAGTCAGACAGCCTCCTGAGTATCTGGCTGCAGCACAGGGACAGCTGTGGGAGGATCAGGGTGCCCAGGTCGCAGGGGGAGTCTGCACAAACCCATCCGACGACACAGAAAACAGTGCAATCCTAGAAGGCATGTGGCTTGGCAGATTTTTCTGTGATGATTCTGCAGGACAGAACACATTGGCTGGAATAGTTCCCTGCCAGCTCAGCACTGACAGTCCCAAGTATTCCTCTGCCCAGCAGTCCAGGCACATTCCTGGAAAAAGTGTCTGGTGTGCCTGCCACAGGCCCTTTCCACAGTCTGTGTCCTCCAGTCATTATATCAGGTGATCAACAAAATGTGGTCTTCTTCAGGAAACTGGGTATGACTGGTCACCCAGAGGAACCCTGGATATTCTGTTGTTTAATTAGCAAGAGCAGCCCCTGAGAGAATGGGTTTGCGTAAGAAAAGAATTGTTGAGGATGGAATCTGGCCCAGGTGAAAGCATCCTCAGTTGTCTAGCACCCAACTGCAGGGGTCACTATTCACATCCACTCCCAGCCTGCAGTGTGCACCACAGCCCTGCTGGCAGAGACAACTGTTTTAGCGATGAGGAGCTCGAGATTCCGAGAGATTAATAACCTGCCCAAGGATGGAGAGCTAACAAGTGGCAGAACTGGGATTTGAATCGGGGTCTCAGCCACCGCACTATAATGCTTTGACATTTTGGGATGTAGGGCCTGGCAGCTAAAGCAATCTCACCACTTCTTTAGCAAAAGTAGAACTGCCTGTAACTTCCCTGCTAGCCCACTGACTCTCGGAGTACTGTATGTAGGCAGCCTTAATGGGCCTTTTTAAAAAAAACATGCAAAACACAGAGACGCTGACTATTTGGGGACATCAATTTTTTTTTTTTAATTAATTTTATTGGGGTGACAATTGTTAGTAAATTTACATAGATTTCAGGTGTACAATTCTGTATTACATCGTCTATAAATCCCATTGCGTGTTCACCACCCAGAGTCAGTTCTCCTTCCATCACCATATATTTGATCCCCTTTACCCTCATCACCCACCCCCCACCCCCTTACCCTCTGGTAACCACTAAATTATTGTCTGTGTCTATGAGTTTTTGTTTCTCATTTGTTTGTCTTGTTCTTTTTGGTTTATATACCACATATCAGTGAAATCATAGGGTTCTCTGCTTTTTCTGTCTGACTTATTTCACTTAGCATTATTCTCTCGAGATCCATCCATGTTGTCACAAATGCTCCTATATCATCTTTCCTTAACGCCGAATAGTATTCCATTGTGTATATGTACCACAACTTCTTTATCCATTCATCTATCGAAGGACATTTTGGTTGTTTCCATGTCTTGGCCACCGTAAACAAAGCTGCAATGAACATTGGCGTACACGTGTCTCTATAGAGAAATGCTTTTATATTTTTGGGGTAGATACCCAGGAGAGCAATTGCTGGGTCGTATGGTAATTCTATTCGTAATTTCTTGAGGAACCTCCACACTGCCTTCCATAGCGGCTGCACCAGTCTGCATTCCCACCAACAGTGTATGAGAGTTCCTTTTTCTCCACAGCCTCTCCAACACTTGTTACTATTTGTTTTGTTGATGAAAGCCATTCTGACTGGGGTGAGGTGATATCTCATTGTGGTTTTCATTTGCATTTCTCTGATGATTAGCGATGTTGAGCATTTTTTCATATGTCTATTTGCCATTTGTATATCCTCTTTGGAGAAATGTCTCTTCAGGTCCTCTGTCCATTTTTCAATTCGGTTGTTTGTTTTTTTGTTGTTGAGTTTCATGAGTTCCTTGTATATTTTGGATATTAGCCCCTTATCAGAGGAACTGTTTGCGAAAATCTTCTCCCATTCAGTTGGTTGCCTCATTATTTTGTCAATAGTTTCTTTTGCTGTGCAGAAGCTTTTCAGTTTCATATAATCCCATTTGTTTATTTTAGTTTTTACTTCCATTGCTTTTGGAGTCAAATTCATAAAATGCTCTTTGAACCCAAGGTCCATAAGTTTAGTACCTATGTTTTCTTCAATGCAGTTTATCGTGTCAGGTCTTATGCTTAAGTCTTTGATCCATTTTGAATTAATTTTGGTACATGGTGACAGATAGCAGTCCAGTTTCATTCTTTTGCACGTAGCTATCCAATTCTGCCAGCACCATTTATTGAAGAGGCGACATCAATTTTTTTTTAAGGCTCTTCCATGTGGGTTGGAATTAAAATGCAACAGCAGCTGCTGCATGTAATAAGGCAGCAGTTATGAACCATGATCACCTGTGCCCGAGAGCCACCGAGGGCTGGTGTCCGAGGCAACAGCCATGGCTCTGAGGTCCAAAGTCGGCGTCATGCATTGGTGGTTATGGAACTGAGATGCTTGCTTGGCAGTCTCAGCCAAAGTGGGCACCCCTGGGGTGGGGGCCTGAGGCACCCCGTTGCCTGTGGAGGGGCTCTCAGGCCATTGTTGGAAACTCATGGCTTAAGTGGAAGAAGCTCAAACCATCCCCAGAGGGGAGTCTGTGAGCTGTAGTGTGAGAGGGAGGGTCTGGGGGAAAACCCATCCCATTGTAGGCGAGCCCATTTGGGGGTTTGGGTGGGAGGGCAGGGTGGAGGAGGACAGGAAAAAAGTTCAATCCTCAGCATATACTTCGCTCCTTTTTCTCTTCTTTGATGAAATATTCAAATTTACCAGTCTTATCCAAAAGGCGTTCAGTGCAAAAATCCCATGACGTGTTCAATCTCAGAACCCTGTGAGTGCTTAGGCAAATGTTTTATTTGGGAAAACAGGTCTCTACCACTGAGAGCTCTGCAAAGATGGCAGATGTTTAAAAATTTACATAGCACATTTTTGGTGTTTCCTAGCAAAGTACTCAATTATTTACAGTGTGGTGAAGCCTTCAGTCATTTTCCACTGATGGTGCAACCGCATTCCTAGGCTCCCCTCTCCAGAGTAGTAAGAGGTCGTCAGAACTGCAGGCTCCCTTTATTTTTCTTTCAATCACAGGCGAGCTAAGATTTAAGTCCATATTTGGCGAAACCAACGTAGTGTGATTGAAATAGAAAGACATGACTGTGGTGGGAACTTAAACTAAACCCCTGTGTGTACCGTGAGTCACTGAGCTGCAGCTGTAGGGCATGCCCAGAATCTAGTCCCATGATTCTCCTCTTCCCAGTAAGAACACTCCCTGCCACTGGGGGTCCTGACTCTGGCCCCCACCTACCTAGCTCGCTGTCTTCTGGGGTTTCTCTCTTGTTCTTTGTGTCTTTCACAACGAAGCCTAGCACGTCCTGGAGAACCTGTGGCTACCATTTTCCCAAGTGAACGCACACCACATGGATCCCTGGCTTCTGACACTGTGGGTCCCCATCCTGAGTGGACTGGCCATCCTGGGGATACTGACCCCCTAGAATGACAGAGGTCAGAGGGTCTTTGGCTCAGGAAAATTGGGGGCACCCCTGATGTTTGGGGAGTAGAAGAAGGCTACAATTCTTGCTGGGTCGTTAGCCCACAGAACACATTCCTCTTTTATAAATACAGTGACCCACAACTCCGAGGTTTCCAAGGTGTTCTCTTTAATTATCACCCTTCAGTGTTTCCATGTCTGCTCAAGCTCATTTGCCTAGATTTATTCCAAGTGCACAGGCCTCTAAACTGTTTTCCTCAGACAGTTCATGTAGTCAACACACTCAGCAGAACTTTGAACGTGGTGCCCTCTTTTCCTTCCTTAATTTCTCTTTTTGGAGATCACCCAGAAGTAATGTGTAGATGTACCCATCCCTCCTCACTAAACCCTCAGCTATGTTTTGGTTCTACATTACGGAACTGGTTTACCCTGAAACACAGTGTAGGCGGCTTGGCTGGGCTCTGTCATCCTTCCAATCATGCATCCCACAAATAGTTTTTGAGTGCCTACTCTGTGCCAGGCACTGTGCCCCAGAGATACAAAAGTAAATAGGACAGATGGCCTCCTTGACCTAATGGAACTCACATCTGGTGTCATTCATGGTAAGAGCAAACGTATCTGGTATATAATGTGCTGGTCACAGGGCTAAGTCCATGACATGGATTATCCCGTCATTGAAACCACATAAATACCCTCTACAGCGGGGCTTGACAAACGACAGCTCGCGGCCAAGTCCAGCCCACACCTGTTTGTTTGTTTGTTTGTTTGTTTGTTTACTTTCACCTGTTTTTATAGATGAAGTATTATTGGAACACAGTCACGCTCATTTGTTTATTATCTATGACTGCTTTTCTGCAACCACAGTAGAGTTAAATGGTTGCAGTACAGACCACATCGCCCACAAAGCCTAAAATATTTATCTGACTTTTATAGAAAAAGTTTAACTGATCTTGCTTTTACAGAAAATCAGATTACCAATTTGATTTTAGAGTTACTGTCCCCATTGCACAGATGAGGACGCTGAGGTTAAGAAATTAGGCTAGTTTGGGGCGGCCGGGTGGCTCAGGTGGTTAGAGCACAAGCTCTGAACCACAGGGTTGCTGGTTCGATTCCCACATGGGCCAGTGAGCTGTGCCCTCCACAACTAGATTGAAGACAATGAGCTGCCACTGAGCTTCTGGAGGGGGGGTTGGATGGCTCAGTTGGTTGGAGTGCGGGCTCTCAACAACAAGGGTGCCAGTTCAATTCCCCCATGGGATGGTGGGCTGCACCCCCTGCAGTTAAGATTGAAAACAGCAACTGGACTTGGAGCTGAGCT
The DNA here is from genome assembly GCF_964194185.1 of Rhinolophus hipposideros. NCBI lineage: Eukaryota > Metazoa > Chordata > Mammalia > Chiroptera > Rhinolophidae > Rhinolophus > Rhinolophus hipposideros. The sequence continues at coordinate 37,875,100 of NC_138060.1, read as the reverse complement.
GTGCCCTCCACAACTAGATTGAAGGACAACGACTTAGAGCTGGTGGGCCCAAGAGAAACACACTGTTCCCCAATATTCCCCCCCAAAATTAGAAAAAACGAAATTAGGCCAGAGAGCAGTGGAATTTCAACTTTTCCGCTGGCGGTCTTATTCCACAGCTGGGACATGACCTGGTACTTGCCCAACTCTTGCATGACCTGAGTCCTCTCTGCGTCTCTGTTGACATCCCTGTCCCATGGGGAAACGCTTGGCTGCAGATCAGACTCCCTGAGAAGCAAGGTCTGAGATAGTTCTGAAAGGAGGAAGTTACCCTCAGGAACAAACACCTGTGGGGTAAGGAGGGTGCAGGAGGGGGCAGGGGGCGAAGCTGAGCTGTGATGCAGTCTCAGCAGCGTCCTCAGCCGACCCTGCAGGTATCTGGAGCTGGGATGGCCTTTTCGAGTTGTCCCGAGTTGGGACAGGGAGAATGGATCCCATTGGATCAGTCATTGGTCATAGGTGTCCCCAAGAAGGGAGTGTGACCTTCTGTAAGATGGTGGGGCTGTCAACAGAGAGGGGCTCCGCTGAGGGCAGCAGTCCCGGCAGCTGAGGCAGTAATCTGGGCACTCCACATTCTGTGCCCTTCTAACTCAGGTGAGACGGTGCTGGCCCACAGCTAGCTCAGGAGAGAAGCAAGTAACCAGAGACCTGGCATTTAGGAAGGGCAGGCCCCATGTCCCCTCTCCCATCCTGCTTATTCAAATAATAGGATTTGGGGACCTCCCCTTCCAAGCCTTTGGCATGGGGCCAATTGAAAGAGGTACCCCTTCAGCCCCCCACAACACTTTAAAGTACGCTCCATGAAAGGCATTGAGCAGGCTTTCGGGTGGGTGTGATATGTTTGGGCCATGATGTTTGGTGCCGGTAATTCTCTGCCCCATGAATGCTGGGAATTGTGTGTCTTGCTCCAAAAAATGATATGGGTATAAGTGCAAGAAGATGTTCAGGTGAAGCTCTCGTTCACAGAGACTGCATTTATTTATCCCCATCCTCTTCGGTTTTTAGTTTCAGTGGCGATTCTCCCGGGAAGACATGCACAGCAGGCAGATGAGGAAATCCAAAGGTAAACTCAGTGCCAGAGACAAGCGACAAGCAGAAGAAAATGAGAAGAATTTAGAAGAACAGTTTTCTAAAGCTGGAGATGTGGGAAACTGTGTGCTGAGCCGGCAGCAGGAGGTGGGAGCCTCCGAGGAGATGAAGGTCCCCTTCCCGGAGGTCAGGGGAGAACAGCTGTGTCCTGACAGCCGGCTCTGTGTGGAGGGGGCCGCCATGCAGAACGGTCCTGCTGGCCACTGCAGGGCTCCAGCGGGGGGCTGCGAGGGGCAGTCGGGTCCTGGGGAGGATGCCAGGGAGGGAGGTGCTGAGGAAGCGGCTGCAGAGCCCCTGACAGCAGAAGACAACTGAGTCGCGGGCGGTTGGGGCGGAAGCCCTATGAGTTGGCCAACCCGAGGCACTGTGCCGGCAGCCGGGTCGGGGACTGATTTGCCCTGGTGTCCTGTGTTACCCTTTGGTTTGGTTTGACCTCTCCTCGTGAGCTCTCCAGGCCCTGCAAGGGCTGGCTGGCTCGCTGACAGTGTTGGTTTCTGCATATCCATTTGAAACGTGTCGTAATGCTCCAGTGTTAGAATGCAAGAGATCAAGTTATTTCTTCTAGACTCGGGGCTGGAGGCCCAGCCCTGGCTCCGTCACTCCTCAGTGGGAGGGTCTGGACCATCCAGTGCCTGTGTCCACCCCCCAGGGCCTCCAGGGAGCATCCGGGTCACGTCCATGGGCCTTCCTGGCTCCAAACCAAGGCTGTGTGGTGTTCATTCCCACACCCTGCTGGGCCAGTGTCTGTCCCTTGCTGTTTTCTGCAGCTACTTGGTGATTGTAACAATCCCTGGAGCCCTGTCAGCTGCTCTTCTCTCCCTAAACCCCCCAGACCCTGATGCTTTGGCAAAGAAAATCACATTAGAGGAGGCGAGGTGCCCCACCTCCTGGCTTTTCTCAAAGTATTCCCATAGATACTGGAAATCTGGAAATGAAGAGGTAATTCTGTTTGTGCACCTACTCTTGCAGAATGTCCAAGAAAGTATTCTGTGTTAGTATTAATGCCAAAAAAAAGTTTTGAAGGTTTTGTACTCAGCACACCACGTGAACACATGTTCTTTCTGTCATTTCAGGGCAACCCGACTGGTTGGGTGTCCTTGTTATGTGCTATTTTTAATCAGTGTATCATTGGCCCAGTTGTTTCCCATGTATGCTACCACGTGTTTATATCGTCCAGAAAGTATTGTTAAGGCTTTAAGTAGATACAACTGGCAAACCTTGGAGAGAGGATGCCGAGTGTCTTGACCAAAACAACAACCTGTCTCTTCTTTCTTGTTTAGTTACTTAAAGCAATAAATCATCTATGAGTTAGTGCATTGTGAGTATTGAGTATTTACTGTGTCACAGTGAAAAGTCCTAGCTGATGTCCAAAGGACTCGACCTCATATCCCTCATTTACTTTTCGTAAGTTTCTAACTCCTGGCAGCGTGATGCTTTTGGAGAGAATGAAAGCTCCTGTGGGAAACAGCAGCGCCAGCTGAACACACTGTGCTTTTTTGTGATTTGTAGAAAGGAGATAGAACGGGGGATTCAGGTACCACCATGAAAAGGTGCTAGAGACAAACCTTTTGAAAACAAACAAAAAGCCCCACACCAGTGTCTAAGCGTGTTTCCGAGCTTTTAAGTAACCGATCTAATGAGGCAAGTCATTCCCATTTGCAAGTTTGCTAAAATAAGACACATATGTAAAATATTTACTGAACCTTGTACAGACACATTGTACAGTCATTTTCCTCTCGATTTTTGAGCAGGTTTCCCCCACCCAACCCCGAGAGCTTACCTAGAAAGGTTGAAGGCTCTGTTCAAAGAGAACTATTTCTAAATAACATTTTCCACAATTACACTCATTAGGAATATCTACACAGCATTATGATTTAATAAAAATATTACCACTTGGCCCATATCTTAGAGGATCATGGCTTTTTAAAAAAAAATAGGCGAGTGAGCAGCAGGCTGGGACAAAAACAATGCCCATCTTTCATATCTTTGAAAAGCATACGATCCCAGGCGGTATCTTCCAGGTAGATGGCCTTATGCCACTCAGCATTGGGTACATTTTTCAATAATTAAATGACATTTATGTTGGCTGAATTTGTTGTGGGGAAAAAAATTAAAGGTGATTGTAGCTAATTTGAATTCTTCAGGAAGTTGGGCCCTGGAGCCAGGCGAACAAATAATTCCTGAAGGTCTTGTTTTTTTCCTCTACTTCTCCACACCCCTGCTGATATCTGGCAAAATATCAATCTCCCACAGGCAGTTCTCAAATTGGCGACACCTTAGAATCACTAGGGGAGCTTTCAAAACCCCTGATAACCTGGGTCCCACACCCGACACTGGGAGTGGCCTGGGCATCAGGATTTGTAAACACCACCACCACCACCCCCCCCCCCACACACACACACGGATTTTTAAGGTGCAGCCAACGGTGAGACCCACTGACCACAGGGTTGCTGTGAATCAAATCACAGCGTACTCCTTGTGAAATACAATGCTTTTTATAAAAGCTAAATAACCAAATCCCTAAAATGCAGTCCAGCATCCTCTGTGCATTGCAAGGGCACTGCAAATTCCTGAAGAAAATTTCACTTTCCTGTGATTGCTGATCATTGTGGGGCCATCAGGGCCGTCAGGGCCATCGTTGGCACTGACAAGACCCCAGTGACCAGTATAAGCTGCAAAGACTTGCAGTATCTGGCACGAGGAGGCTTGTGTACGTGGCAGGTAGTCTTTGTGGCTGCCGCTGTCACAGCAGGTCTTGAAGAAACAGGGAGTTCTGGGGGAGAAGGGGTGATCAGGTGACTGAAGTGGGGACCTAAGTGGCTGGAATAGGCCCTGCTGCCACCACCAGGCAGCAGGATGGGGCATTCCAGGGAGTCTGAGGCACCAAGGTACCAGGAGGCCAAGGCCAGCCTATGGAGGGAGCAGATGGACTGCCTGCCATGGAGGGTTCTGGTAGTTCTTTGGCCCAGTCATTTGCCTGTGGAAGGAGGTTTTGGGCGGGGGTGGGTGGGGGGAGTCTCCCCTAAGAACAAAAGAGATGTTCCTGTGAAACTGGGACTGAAATCTAAATCGTTCACTAGGAAATGTTTTCATGACCCACTCTTCACCTCCGGAGGTTCAGGAGAGGGTAATGGACGGAGGTTAGCATCATTCCCAGGGCAGCTGTGGGAGACGGAGGCCGAATTCTTACCAGAGCTGCTTAGAGAAAAGCAGGTAGGTGTATTGCTCTCTGGTGCTCGAGGCCACAAGGACAAAGTAGGGAGGTATGGAGAGCCAGCCAACACTTGTGTTAATGAAGTGGGAAGACTGTTCTGTGTTGGCTCATGCAGTGGGAAAGCCCAGCCTGGCTTTGGAGTCCGACAGAGCTGGTTAGAACAGCTCTGACCAGAGCTGGTTAGAACACTGCACAACCTACAGATGTAAGCTCCAGTTCATTCCTTCACACCTGCGAGCACCCAGCTCCTCATTTGTGAAAAGGGGTTAATGACACCCACCTCATTGGATTGTTGTGAGGATTACTAAGGGGTGGTTACGTACTTGGTCTGGGGGAAGTGCTCTGTGGGTAGCAGTTCATCATAATACCAATAGGTAATAAATGGGGCGGAGACTGTCAGTACTCACCCAATACCCATGGGCTCCTGTACCACTCTTGCAGTTTGGGGCTGGTGACTGGGTTCTGGCTCAAGGGACATGAGCAGATGTGACATAAGCCAACTCAGGGCCTGAACGTTAAAAATACCTCATGCAATCCCAGCCCTCTCTTCATCTCCAACATCCTTGGCATAGTTCAAAATGGACTGCGGCACGAGGAATAAGTAAACCTTCGCTGTGCAAAGCCACTGGGATATGGAAGTTTATCTGTTACTGAAGCATAGCGTATCCCATCCTAATAGAAATACTGTAATGTTTATAAAATCTTTGTGAGTGGTTTATAAGTAACAATCTTTCCCTGCCTGTTTTTACATCTCCAAATTGAGCATACGTCACTAGAATTATACATGATGGGACCAGCTTCAAGGGGGGAAAAAACAGCATTAGGAGACATTCTAATTCATTTCTTATGAAGTACATTTTATCAGTACTCTACACATTAATTACGGACTTCTCTAAACCACAAAACATCTTTCAAGAATAGCTCTCAGATGCAACAATGCTTATTAGTAGGAAGACGTTGACCCAAAATTCATCTGTCTTAGAACACAGTTTGGTTGCGCCCATACCCAGTGCAGGGTGTGCTGGCCCTGGTGAACCAATTGCAGGGAGCAGCCAGTCCCAGCTTTGTCCTGCTGGGGCTCACAGCCCTGCACAGGCCAAGCGCAGCAGTAGGGACTAACGACAAAGTCCTGAAAGGGCTGGTGAGAGGGGGGCGGGGAAAGGAGGACTGGGGTGCAGACACGCAGCCCGGAGGCAGCTCAGTGCCGACTCCCCAGCCATTTCAGGGAGCCCTGTCTCCCTCAGCCCTCCCGGAAGTGCTGGGACCTGACTGCGTGAGCAGTACAGGGTGTGCCCCTGGCCATCCGCACTCTGCCCGCTCTGTGACCTGCCAGAACGACTGATGCAGCTTCCCAGGAGAGTCTGGGTTTCCTGTACCTGGCTCCCAGAGTTTGGAACAGGGAAGCATGTGAACTTTAGATTTAAGTCCAAGACCCAAGCCTTTGGCTGGGATTTCTGAAATGGCTGTCCCCAGAGAAGGAAGCAAAGTGATGTTCACCACAGGTTCCTGTTGATAACGATCATTTCTGTGGCCAGACTAAGAAAACTAACTCTGGTCACAGACAGCTGGCTCTCTGAACCTAGCAGCTACTTGCTTCCCCAGCCCTTGCAAGACAGTGTGGTGTGACACTTCCTTTCCCTCCGGCAGAGGTAGCGGCCTGCTTGGAAGACCTGTGCGTTTATGTGGGCATAAGGGATCAGATCACGCACTACACAGACATAGTTTTGAATGCCTACACCATGGTGCTAGGTGCTGGGGAGACAGCAGTGAATGAAGACAGACCCAATCCTGACTCCTCTGGAGCTTACAACAGACACTAAGTAGTTGCCCCAGTTGGTTATAACTGGGTAAGTGCCGTGGAGAAGAGCAGGATGCCGTGAAGGAACAGGGAGATGTAACCTGCTAGGCAAGGCCCTGTGGAGAAGCAGGCGTTAAGCTGAGCCCTGAGACACAAGCACCAGGTGGGGGGCAGCATGCCTAGCGGCTCAGAGTGTGGAGCCTGGAGCCAGACTCCCTGGCTAGACCCTGACTCTGCCACTTACCAGGTGTGGCTTTGGGCAAGTTACTTAAGCCCTCTGTGCCTCAGTTGCCTCATCTGTAAAATGGGGATAAGAGTTGTAAGAATTAAATGAATTAATAGATGCAAGATGCTTAGAGAATGGCTGGCACACAGTTAAGTGCCATGAAAGTGTTGGTAATGAGGAGGAGCAAGAATGAAAGGGAAGGCTCTGAAGAAAGAAGCTTCTCATGTTCCAGTACCTGGAAAAAGTCCAGTAAGGCATTTTTACAGTGTGTGTGTGTGGCAGGGAAGGGGCAGAGTAGCAGGGATGACATTAGAGATGAAAGGGGCCAGATGTGGCAGGGCCATGGTAAGGATTCCAGTCCTCACGGGAGGCTGTTGATCAGTTTTAAACAAGGAAATGACCTAATATTTGTATTTGTAAAAGATCTCTGCCACTAAAAGAGAAAGCTGGTATGGAGGGGGCCCAGAGAGGAAGAGGCACAAGTGAGGAGGCCAGTGAGTGCTTTAGTCCAGGTGAGAGGGCTGGAGGTTTGCGCCTCAGTGGAGAGGGAGAGAAGGGGTCACATGTGGTAGTGATTTAGGAGTGAAAATGGACTGAATTTTACCACTGACTGGAAAGTCACCAGCCATACCAGAAACAGGTGAGTCGTCCTTAGCAAAGGCATGTCCTCGGAGTAATAAATACTCCAATGATATTGCTGTGGCTTGGAACTTCTCTAGAACCAGTCTCATGGATTATCTTTCAGGACTTGAATGACTACTTCAACTTGTTTTAAAAAATCACTAAAACGTAAGTCTTCATACCTTCCTTAAGAACCAAAGTACTATGTCTTTAATTTTTGGAGGGAGCTGAGAAATAGAAGCAGCTGGTGCGGAGATGCCATGGGTAAGGTGTGTGGTTGTACAAAAGAAACTGTCTCAGGTCTGCGGGGCAGAGCCTGAGTTCTGTCCCCAAAATGATTTTTAATGGTGATGCTGACAGTTACAGCCACAGCTCTCAACTATGGGACCATGGCTTGAAAATGGGTTATGGGGATCCATTCACTCCAGAGATGGCTTAAACACACAGATCTCATTTTGGTTAATTCATTGAGGGGACAGAGTCCCAGAGCGCAGTTTCCAGGCTCTCGGTCTCATGTGGAAAGGTGCTGGCTCGCGTAGTAGATGGCCATCAGCTGTGACTAGTTGGCCATCAACCGTTACCGGTTAGCCATTAGCCACTGATATAAGTGCCGTGCTGAGCTGGGGGGGGTTGGTTGGCAGAGAAGCAGACGGCGGATTGCGGATGGGATCGTGTGGATCCTGCTTCCTGTATCTCCAACCCAGCTGCCAGTGAGAATATAGTGGTATGAACTCCCTATCCATGGCTCCATGGGTATTTGTTTTTGGCCTCACCATATCCTGCATCCTCATGCGGGGAGCGGGACCAGAGACCCCACATATACCCCACATGACACTTGTGAAAAAAGAAAAGGTTTTCACCCTATAACTAATGCAGTAAAACTTATACTAATGTATTTAAATGTGTTGCTCACTAGTCATTAAGTTCAGTATGGCTCTGGATTTTTCTGCTGCCTCTAAATAATATAAAGGCTTAATGTTGATAATATATTTCCCTAATCAGGTTGAATGTCAAAATGCTTCCTGTAATGGACCTCTATGTTTGTAAACTTTCAGTCCTAGATATGTCATATCTAGTTGATTCTTCAATAAAAAGAACAAGAAGGTCATCTTGGAAGGAAGGACAACCAGCAAGCTCACCAGTTTCTGGACCCACAAAATGCCCAACAGCCTAAAACTCTTCTTTTTCATGAAGCTAGGGAACTCTCAATTCAGCCCCTGGTTCAGTCCAGCCCACTTCAAACTCCATAGGCAAATGTTGTCAGTTCTCTTTCTTATTAATGGTGAATCTACCATTTCTCTTGGGCCCCAACTCCAGAATTTAATCAGCACTATATCCAAAAGTTCTCTATATGAACCTAACTTTTCCCTCGCTTCAGTCCAAGGCAATTTCTTCTTAGGGCAATGTTCGAGATGCAAACAACAGTCATTGCAACAATTAATCAAATATCTGAAGACAGTTAAGACACTTCATCATCTCATTTGAATAGTCCACCCCAGCTCCCCTTGATCTCTAAGGCCCACTTTTCCATCATGACATTGTAGAAAGGGATTTTCAATTGCATAGCCCTACCCACTTGACAGACAAGGAAAGCCGGTTACAAAGAGAGGTGGAGGGAGTCAATAAAGGAAGCGAGTTGTAGAATATAGAATAGAACTGGTTTAGGTATCTTGATGCCTGGCGCTGTGCTCTTCCTTCATGTCACACAGCCAACCAAACTTTGTCCCATTCTTTGTATCTGTTCTCTAGACTCCTAGTCTCTAAAAGCAGAGAGGCCTAGCTGGATTTTCAAAAATTCTCACTAATTGGAATGTTCTGGCGATGGGGGGTTTTGGTTGAGTCTTTCTAAAAAAATAGAGGTGTCCCATTAGTGGTGGGAGGATTTTGGAATAAGCCCAAGTCTGAGTCTCTAGAGAGGAAAGTTCTCCAAGACCAGAAAGAGACCAAATCCTATAGGTCTGGCTTTGTCACGCCCCAGCCATGTGAGATAGGGCAAACTATCTAACCACTCAGTTTCCATTCCCTTGAATACCTACTTCAGGATTATTGTGGAGTGATTTAATGAGACAAAACGAAGCGCGTGCTCATTGCCAAGTACTGCTGTAATGTTCAATTGATAATGGAAGCCCGAACCAAAATGTAGAGGACCAATGAATTCAGGTAACCCCAGAGTCACTATTTCCTATGTTTTCCTTTATGACTTCACCTGTGAAAGTGAAGTTATATCACTATGCGTAAGCTCTGTTTGTGTTTAAATAACCTGGACATTAAAACAATGTGGGGGGGGGGAGTGTAGAAAATACAGACTATACTAAAAAGCTAGAGTAATTAAAACAATGTGATATCAGAGCTGGAACAAATAAGGAGACCTATAGAACAGAGTAGAGAATCTAGGGGGAAAAAATCTGTATGTAGGTAGGAATTTAGCATGTAATAACGGAGGCATTTCAAATCATCAGGGAAAGTGTGGAATATTTGATAAGTGGTGTTGGGCAACTGGAAAGCCATATGGAAAAAAACAGATCCTTGTCCCCCACCCATCAAACACAAAAGTAAGTCCCCAATGGATTAAAGACCTGTTAAAGTATTAGAAGAAAATATATCCATAAAAGCCCAGGAAAAAGGAAATTTATAGGTAAATTTCAACTCTGGTATAAGTTAGAAAGCACCAAACTCAGTGAAAACAGAATGGGGAAAAATATTTGCAATACATTTAACAGGCAAAGGATTTGCCTTCATTCTATTTTATAAAGAGTTACAAATCAGTCAGACATCAAAATGGACATAAAATGTGAACCAACACACCATTCTCAAAAGAAAGAGAAATGGCTAAAACACTTTAGGGAAAAAATGCTAGGGAGAAAACAGGAAATTAATTTTTTTTAAATAATCTTTTTAACCTAACAGACAAGGAAAACACAGTTTAAGGACTTAGAATCTTTAGTGTTGCTAGGAGGTAGGGAAATGAGTACTTTCATAATCTATTAGAATATAAATCAATTAGGCATTTTGTAATTTGTCAATACTAGTCAATTTTTGATCCAGAAATGACACTTCTAGAAACTCTACAGGAATATGTGCACAAAAATTATGTGAACAGGTAAGTTCGTTGCAATATTGTTTATAACTGCCCCAAACTGGGAACAATCTAAACATCTATCATAGAGATAATGGTTAATGTGTGTGTGTGTATATATATATATATATATATATATATATATCTCCATAATTTGGAGTTAAAAGAAACCCACAAGCACACATACCTGCATATGTGTACAAGGTTAATACTGTGAAATGTCTAAAAGGATACTTAGCAAGCTCTTTATACAGGTCATCCTAGGCAAGGGAGGGGGTGGGGCATCAGAGGACTCGAGCATTTAGCATACATACGTTCATGTTATTTGATTTTTTTATAATCATATTTATCAGGTAATTAAAAAAAGAACAAAGGAACAGATAAAATGTTGGATGGCTCAAGCATAGCAAAATGGGACATTGGGATGAAATGGAATATTCATCCAGGTGAGTCCAGGTGAGAGGGCTGGAGGTTTGCGCCTCAGTGGAGAGGGAGAGAAGAGGTCACATGTGACCTAAGGTGACCTAAGGGGTCACATGTGACCTACAGGTGACCTAAGGTTAGGCTTAGGGCACCTGTAGGGTTTTTCATAACTCAGAACAGACTGACCTAGGCTCTTACCAACTAGGAAAGTCTGGGTTCCTAAGCACAGACCATTTTAAAATGCATGCCTTGATGTGATGGCGGGTGAGTAGGTATCTGTGTCCATCATCATCACGTGTGCTGTGTGTGCGCATATTAGCAAAGAGTAATATTAAAGAGAGAGACGTCTCACTATTTCTCTAAGATGAGGACAGTAAACTTTGAGTTTCATTTAAAGTAAAATGAAATAACAGCTCTCGGGTTAAATTATCAGCATATGATCATCTGCAATACCCAGGATTAAAGGAAATTGCTGTTTTCCACTCAGAAAGGAAAAAAACCTCAGGCAGAGGAACATCACATTGGGCACTGTTTGACAATCATTGCATGCACGCTCGTATTTGTATTTGCACACGCGCGTGCATACACACATGCAGCTATACATCCCATAATAATTCTCCTGAGTGCTGTCTCCAGAGTGTGGTACCTTTCCGACCACCCCCCTTCCACCCTCCACCCACTGGATTCTGTCACTTCAATGACTTGCCCAGACATCTGTCTTCCCCAGCTTTTCTTTCAACCAGTGATAGTTGCAAAAAAAAAAACATATTTTCCCCAGAGCATTTTTACTTTCAATCTTGTTGAAATGTTCTCAGTACTCAATATATTTCTTTGTAGAAGAGAGCTTTTATCACTTTTTAGCCTCATAAAAAAATAGCTCCCCAAAGTATTTAACTTGCTCTTCAAGATAACCTTTGTCTTATACTTTCCTCTCTTCAATTTCTAGCATAGTGACTACACATTGTAGATGTTCACTAAATGACAGTTAACAAATTTATTATCCGCTAGAAAAAGTTGTCACCTCCCCACCTGGAGTCCCAATGAATGACTCTTCCATATTTTTTCATGCAATCAAGGTGTTATTTCTCTCACCTTAAAAACATACAAACAAACAAAAATTAGTTAATAATACTGTACTAATCTAACTATACTGTTAATTTCTTAGTTTTCATAAATACACCATGCTTATATAAGATATTGACATTCAGGGAAGCTGGGTAAAGGGTATATGGGAACCCTGTACTCTCTTTGCAACTCTTCTATAAATTTAAAATATTTCAAAATAATTTTAAAACATTTTTTAAATGAGTACAAAGAAATGGAGTTCCCTTAACCCCATTTCCCTTTCCAGCTACCATCCCATCTTTCTCCTTCCCATTATAAATTATTTGAAATGATTATTTATATTCACTCATTACAATTTATTTCCTCCCAGTTGTTCTTAAATGCACTCCAATGTTTTCACTCTTTAATATCCATTTTATCAAGCTCAGCAATGACCTTCCAGTTGCTCAATCAATGGCTGCTCATCAGAACTCATCTCTCCTGTCCTATCAGCCACATGACATCCCTCGAGACACTGTCTTGTGGCTTCCTGGCACCACACTCATCTCCTGTTCCTCCTTCCTGTTTAGCAGAGCACGTTTTTGTGACTCTACGAGCCCCAAACCTCACCAACGCCCAGGACTTAGTGTGGACCACCTACACAGCAGTGGCAACCTGAAACAAGTGGAATATAGAAAACTGACTGTAGTGGATGAAAACGATCAATATATAAAAAGCCGTAAGTTCATAATGATACTTAAAAAAAATCTCACTGGTCATCTCGAGGTTGCCAGGGCACCAGCTCAGAACAGGCTACCTAATAAATAAAGGGAAAGAATCAAGCACTGTCTTTCCTGTTCAGACTCATTTCAGGGCAAAGTCAATGAGGGAAAGTTCTTTATAGAAGAATCACAGGTAATAAATGCAGGAAAAATGATAGAAATGGACAATAATCCTTAATGAATAGTAGGTATATGCTATGATCAACAGCTACTAAGATAATTAGGTGAAAGGTTGATAGAAGACTTTATGGGATGGATCAGGCTGACAAGAGCTGAACCGATTGGTCAATCTTTTTCTTTTTTAATTTATTGGGGTGACATTTGTTAGTAAAATTACATAGATTTCAGGTGTACAATTCTGTATTACATCATCTATAAATCCCATTGTGTGTTCACCACCTAGAATCAGTTCTCCTTCCATCACCATGTATTTGACCCCCCTTACCCTCATCTTCCACCTCCCATCCCCTCCTTACCCTCTGGTAACCACTAAACTATTGTCTGTGTCTATGAGTTTTTGTTTCTCATTTGTTTGTCTTGTTCTTTTGTTGTCTTAATAACACTACGAGTGAGACAATCAGACATTACGTGCCTCTTCACGTGTGAAATAGGAAGTACACACCACCCCTTATAATGTAGTCTTGCAAAAAAAAAAAAACAACCTTGAATCTGAATCTAAATAAGCTCTAGATCTAATCACTAGTTTACATGAAATAAAGGTAAAGGATAATGTTAAATGATACTTTTGAGGATACAGTAAGCCAGTTCAAAATATCTGATAATTTAACCCGAGAGCTGTAATTTCATTTTATTTTAAATGAAACTCAAAGATGTTTACTGTTCTCATCTCAGAGAAATAGTGAGATGGGACAGTATATAGGACAACTGACCCAGTTTCAACAAATGAATGAGCGGGGGGTGAAAAGTGTCTGTGTGGTGGGGGGAGGGGGCCTCAGTTTAAAAGAAACTTGAAAGACACATCAACTGAATGCAATGTGCAGACTTCGAAACCATGGAGGGAAACGACACGGATTGGTCGCAGATGATCTTAAGGAATCGCTGTTACTTGTGTTGAGTATGATGACGGCCCTAGATGTATCTGTAAAGAGACACATACTGAAGAATTTACAGGTGACAGGATATAATTTCTAGGATTTGCTTCAAAATACACCAGGCGACAACACAACAAAGACAAAAATAAATAGCGGAATGGTGATAATCACTCATGTTGGATAGTGGATGCCCAGAGTTCATTTTACTGTCTTCTCTGGTATCTCTGAAAACTTTTGTTTTGTTTTTAAATACAGGCTACTGAATAAAACCGGGGTGTCAGGGGATATCCTTCTCTCGGAGCGTGACGTCCACCTGCAGACACCCTGTTGGTTGGCAGTAAGTGCTGTGCCTCACTGAAAGCCCCTTTGACGGTGGACTCTTTGGGAAAGGCCAGGTATTTGACCCATTTTCTGGTGAGCGCTGGTATTCATACTGACACTTACAATTTGGGAAAGATTCATCCATCAGCTTCACTATCTCTTGAGTAGATTGTGGAAGGGTCTAACGTCACAAGAAGAAACATCGTTTCATAAACGCACAGACTCAGAAGAATCCTTAAGAATTCCTTTAACATACCTCATCAGCTCTGGGCAGGCCCTTTCACCCACATAAGAAATGTTTATTAAGTCCCTGTGATGTGCCAAACACAGTGCTGAACAAAACAGGGCCCTACCCACATGAAGGTTATAGGTTAGTGAACTAAACCTAAGCCACCCAGCCTCTTGCAATCCTTTCTGAACAGGACAAAGAATAGCAAATTAGTAACATAACACACACACCTGTCGTGTTCGGCCAAGCATTTGATTTCCGTTATCTCATTTCATCCTCTGAGGATGAAATTAACAATGCTATGAGGTAGGGAGTATTACCTGTATATGCAGGTGCCAGCGTGCACACGTGTGTGTGTGTGATCACAAACTGAGGCATAATACAGTTAAGTGACTTGCTCAAGGTCATTTCCTTAGTAAGTGGCATAGCTGGGATTTGAACCCTGGCAGCCTGGCTCAAGAGCTCTCTCCAGCCTCCATTCTCAATCCCAAGGCGCCCTGACAGGAGTTAGCTCAGTGTGAGTACCAAAGAGATCCTGACAGGCCTGGCAAGCAAGGGCAACAAGACGTTCTTGGCCAGCAGAACAGAAATACTCATCAGCACTCAGCACCAGAAATGAGAGCTGGAAGGAACCAGAGTCCAGGCAAAGGTCACGACCTGGCCCATCTCAGCAGTTTACAGATGGTGAGTGAGTCTGGGAGGGTAGCCGCAGAGCTGGCATCTCCAGGACAGGTGGCCCTTGCTCTGTAACAGCAGGCCCACGGGCTATCGTGTTGGTTGGATGGAGGCAGTGGGCGGCACCCCTCGCAGGCTACCCTGAAGATGCTCGTCGGGCATCTCCAGTACCAACACAGAAAGGCCTGCGGTGGCCACTTTCTCCATTCCTTTGCGGCTCCTCCCAGCCAGCTGCCTTTGCCCGTCATCAGAAGAGCCCTTTGCTCTCTCACATCCCTAAGCTCATCATGCTGTGCTCCTATGCTCTTGCTACTTGGTCCTAAAGCCTAGCCCTCAGCCTGGACACTTTGGGGCCACCTGGGGAGTCTTATAGCAGCCAGGGCTTCTCACATTCCCCTCACCTCTGAAACACAGATGATCACTGCCTTGGAGGGACTTGGATATTCCCATGAGGTCAATGGCCCCTCTTTCCTCCCGCTGAATTCATATTTGGGATCAAAATAGTTGACAAATGATCTCTGCTTAAAACTTGACAAAATTTAAAACAGAGTAGAGGCTGGAATGGTGATGCCAGCCAGGTCCGTAAATCAAAGCCATGTATAAGCCCTGAAGTCCCTGTGAGGCCTGCAGCCAGAGAGATGAGAGGGGCAAACTGTTTCTCTCCAGAACACAATCTTCTCGACTGGAGCTCCTGGGTCTCCAGCACTGATGTGCCCTCTTCCCAGACTCCCTGTGTCCTCAGTGTCCTCTCAGCATGGAAGCCTTAGGCCGGAGACTATCACAGAACGAACAGCCTGGCCTTACCAGGGCAGCCTTGGGCCAAAGCTCCAGCACTCTCTCTCCCCATCCTGGGGAATGCCTCCCCACCCAGGCTTAGCAAAGAGTTCAACTGTCTTTTGCTTTCTTTCAGTCATTCGACCAGTATGCGTTGAGGAGCTGCTGCTGCTGCCAGGAACGACCCTGGTGAAGGAATGAAATAAAAGGCAGAGCGAGGATTTGGAAACAGCTCTATACCACCCCTAATCAACCTTAAGCACATTTCCACAGCTAGTGAGCACGGCTGCGGAAGGCAGATTAAATGTGCAAGACGGCAGCCACCAGTGCCTTTGTCCCCACCAAGAAGCCACCTCCTACATGTAGTGCAATGGCACGCAGCCAAGACAGAACGCACAAAGGGTTTCATTTGAGAAGGAACTAACAATTAGTCAGGATACATACTGAGGATATTCATTAACATTAAGCAAATACGCTGGTCATTCAATTCCCTAAAGCAGTTTTCCTAACAATTTTCTCTTTCCAAACCCGACTCATGGTCTGAAGAAGCAAGGCTGCAGGCCAGGGTGCGGTCAACTAAGACAATTAAGTAGAAAGAATTTCCAAAGTAACATCACTAAGAATGTGTTTAAATTATAAGTTTATTGAACATAAGATAGTAGGCTGCTATCAAATAATTTAAAGACAGCCTGCATTTCACACACAAAACCACCTTTTCATATGATTAAATGTAAGTTTATACCTTTTTTTATTCCCTCAGGGGAAAGAAAATCTATACTGACCAATTCAAGTACATCATGACATAATCAGTTATTAATAAAAGAAAGTCAATATAGTAAAAAATAGTTTTAATCAATGGAGTCTTTGCAAAAAGTTTATCATTTAAGTCTGTCAGCTGGTTTTTCTGTTATTCTCCAGTAGGTCACTTAGTTCACAGCCTTAAAAAATAAGGCTGAGTAGAGGTAAATTCACCCAGCCACAAGTCATATAACATAATACCTGTGACTGTCCTAAGTGGCTCTCAGAGCTTTCTCTCTTCGACCTTTGCCTGCTCACTACCACCACTTCTCAAAGCAAATGTGTTCTTTGGGAACATGGCTGTTTTCCAGTTGCTTGGAGAAAAAATCTGTCATTGGAGGTGGGCCACAGATATAGAACAAAGTCTCTTTTGAAATATGATCTCTTATCTCCTGCTCCATTATTCTTCCTTCTATCAAGAAACAGAATAAACACCAAATTAACGCAGACGTGTTTGTATTGAAATGAGGAAGGACTACCTACAACTCAGCAACAGTGTTTTTGTTTCAGTGACTCAAGGTTGGTGAATCTCGTCCTGAGTCATCCACGCGATGGCTCCTGTTGGCACCGGGGCCAGACCCCAGCAGAGGGTATCTCCAGGATTCCCAAACTTATGGCAAGTAAAGTAGGAAATGAATCACAATGCCTTCTTCAGACAGGGCGAGTGAGTTTACTGATCTTTGCTAGAGATTCAAAACAGCCTTCAGCAAAGTCAAGAAACTGTTTTGTGAAAAACCCTACCAGCCAGGGGAAACTACAAGTAATTTAAACCACCATTAACGGCAAATGGCATTGATTCAGTCAAAGCTGGAATATAAATTCTTTATATGCATATTGCAGTGATGATACAAAGGTCCCCTAAAAAAAGTGGAAAATAAATTTTTAATTTGGGTAGTAGGAAACCTGTACGTAGTAAATAAATCCAACTAAATCTCTTTTCCATCATGAATCACCTTTCAATTCCCCAGGTAGTGATATTCCCAGCCTGCAAGTCCCAACAATAAAGCATCTACATTCAACCAACTAGTATGTCTACCACGTAACTCCATGGAGATAGTCGAAGTATTTTTGGGGGACTTACCCGTAATGTATGGCTTGAGTGCTGCACTGATTTGTGTAGTCTGTTTTGTAACATGCAAACTGCATGCAATCTTCTCAGGAAATTCATTTACTAAATCGAGGATACTTTTCTGGAATGTCAAACATATTTGGTCACACTACAATTTAAAAAAATCAAAACAGATGTGTATAACCACTGACGTCGAACCTCGCCTCCCATTCTGCACACGACGGCCACTCTTGCTCTCTACTTAGGCAGACATTGTTTGCAGCCGAGCCGGCCGGAGCATTTGGAGTACACAGGGCTCTTTGGCTTTAATTGAAATCTGAACATGCTAACAAGCATATTACTAAGTCTCCAGGAGTTTTTTCCTTTTTCCTTTTTCTTAAGCCTTAGCAATTAAGCAGCAGTTTCACTGACCACAGTTGTGTCTTTTAACTATTTCTGTTCTTTTGTTCATCCTTGCAGCTGCAAAGCAATCCAGAATGAAAGCTTAGTTTCAACAGATGCAACTAATGGGGGTTTCATTTACCCAGCTGGGTCCAAACTATGTACATCTCACCTACTCCTGTTAACACTCGAGCCCGCTTGTAAGTCGCTTGACTCTTGACCGAGTCTCATGGCCAAGGTGACTTTTCTGTTCATCCACTTCCAGACTGAGGCCCACAAGCCCTGCCCTATCCTGTCATGTCACTGGGAGCCTCCTCAATACTAGCTATTTTGACAGTCCTGGTTAAGTTGTGTTAATTCTCATTTGAACATGGCTAAGCTTTGTCGGGCCTTTTGTTTGAATTGTTACAGAGAAGACAGAACTGAGAGAGGAAAGTTCTGTGGACAATTAATATCATGACACAAGTCTGCCCACAGCAAGCTACGAAACACACATATCTTTACCTTAAACAGGAGTTCGCTGGTATTTTTTGCACTGTAGAATAGTTTTATTGTTCCTATATCATATCCACTTCCTTTGTTTGCCCGTTCTCTGAGAAGATCTGCCGAGTGCCGCAAGATGGAAAGCAGAGGGTTAATTCCGACTCCTCCTGCAATCAACACGAGGTTTCTAGAGGCATCTGCAGGCTGAGGGTCAAAGAAGAACTCTCCACCCACTCTCATAGCCACTTCAGAGTCAAGTGTACACTAAGGCAGGAAAGAAAAAAAACCTTTACTCTTTTGTAGCACAGGTCTTAAACCAAATGTTCTTCTTAACGAAAACTGATGCATCTACCTCCTGCATTTGTATCAGTATTTAGGACTATGTTTGCAGCTTGCTCTCAAGTTTCCCAGGGCCCTGTGAATTGATCCCACTCGTCCATTATATAGGTTATTTGCTACTCTACTCTTCTGTGGTCCATACTGCGCAGCTGCTCCACTACTGAGGAGCCTCACTTGAGTAATTTTATCATTTGTTAACTTCTTAGGTAAAGAACTGAGTTGTGGAGAGGCCCTGGGCTCAGGAGACAGCTCTGAAATATGAGTTTCCATTTCGGAGTGGCGCTCCTATTCTAATCAAAGCTATGGAGTTAGGAGAGGCAAGACAGGGTAAGTGTCACTAGCTGTGGCTGTCCTGGACTTATCAGGGCTGAGAAATGTGGGTACCAGGGGTTTCTTCCTGGTCGCCAGCAGGGCACAGCCAGAGCTGCTCCACAGACTGAGGCCAGTATTGCAGCACCATTCAGTACTTTTCATGTCTCCCTGGAGCAAGAATAGGAAGCCCGAGGCTTCACACTAGGGAGTAACATATACAGTAGGGCTGAACACCACATACACTAGGAGGTGAGTACCACATACACTAGGAGGTGAGTACCACATACACTGGGAGGTGAGTACCACATACACTGCGGGCTGAGTACCACATACACTGGGAGGTGAGTACCACATACACTGGCAGGTGAGTACCACATACACTGCGGGCTGAGTACCACATACACTGGCAGGTGAGTACCACATACACTGGCAGGTGAGTACCACATACACTGCGGGCTGAGTACCACATACACTGCGGGCTGAGTACCACATACACTGGCAGGTGAGTACCACATACACTGGCAGGTGAGTACCACATACACTGGGAGGTGAGTACCACATACACTGCGGGCTGAGTACCACATACACTGGCAGGTGAGTACCACATACACTGGCAGGTGAGTACCACATACACTGGCAGGTGAGTACCACATACACTGCGGGCTGAGTACCACATACACTGCGGGCTGAGTACCACATACACTGGGAGGTGAGTACCACATACACTGGGAGGTGAGTACCACATACACTGGCAGGTGAGTACCACATACACTGGCAGGTGAGTACCACATACACTGGGAGGTGAGTACCACATACACTGCGGGCTGAGTACCACATACACTGGCAGGTGAGTACCACATACACTGGGAGGTGAGTACCACATACACTGCGGGCTGAGTACCACATACACTGGCAGGTGAGTACCACATACACTGGGAGGTGAGTACCACATACACTGGGAGGTGAGTACCACATACACTGGGAGGTGAGTACCACATACACTGGCAGGTGAGTACCACATACACTGGCAGGTGAGTACCACATACACTGGGAGGTGAGTACCACATACACTGCGGGCTGAGTACCACATACACTGCGGGGTGAGTACCACATACACTGGCAGGTGAGTACCACATACACTGGCAGGTGAGTACCACATACACTGCGGGGTGAGTACCACATACACTGGCAGGTGAGTACCACATACACTGGCAGGTGAGTACCACATACACTGCGGGCTGAGTACCACATACACTGGCAGGTGAGTACCACATACACTGGCAGGTGAGTACCACATACACTGGCAGGTGAGTACCACATACACTGCGGGCTGAGTACCACATACACTGGGAGGTGAGTACCACATACACTGGGAGGTGAGTACCACATACACTGCGGGCTGAGTACCACATACACTGGCAGGTGAGTACCACATACACTGCGGGCTGAGTACCACATACACTGCGGGCTGAGTACCACATACACTGGGAGGTGAGTACCACATACACTGGCAGGTGAGTACCACATACACTGGCAGGTGAGTACCACATACACTGGCAGGTGAGTACCACATACACTGGCAGGTGAGTACCACATACACTGGGAGGTGAGTACCACATAAACTGTGGGCTGAGTACCACATACACTGGCAGGTGAGTACCACATACACTGGGAGGTGAGTACCACATACACTGCGGGCTGAGTACCACATACACTGCGGGGTGAGTACCACATACACTGGGAGGTGAGTACCACATACACTGCGGGCTGAGTACCACATACACTGGCAGCTGAGTACCACATACACTGGGAGGTGAGTACCACATACACTGGGAGGTGAGTACCACATACACTGGGAGGTGAGTAATACATACAGCCATTATGGGGGTATTTACAGCACAGCAATCAACAAATGCTGCAAATAAGGGCACTGTTTACTCAGAGAGCTGGTTTAGCAGAACATCATTATCTGCAATGCACAGACTTCTCAATGACCCACAGGACATACATGTAGGTGTGAACTGGTTTTTAATGATCTGAGACTAGATCCTAACTCATTTTACAAAAAAATTCAAAAGTGTTTTTTGCATGGATCTAATGTAGTCTGAATTTTCCAGAATGTAACCACTGTGTAGATTGTACTTGGTTGTGCTCAGAACTTTACCAAGCATGTTCACTGTTCTGGAAAACTATGTCCCCACTGGGAACATGTGCATGTGATCCTTCTGTCACCACACAACAGCTTTCACCACCTGCATCTATGCACAGTGTGTCATGGCAATGCTACACTGAGGAACAGCCATCGAACTACTTCATTCTACCTTCTCGTGTAGATATGCCTACGCATTTATATGAAATACACAGACTTTGTGAATCATTTTCCTTTATCCCTTTATTTCTCTTTTATAGTACACTTAAAGAATTACATTACCCCTAAAAATTTATGTGTTGATTACATTAACTTTGAATTTCATTTCAAGATAGTTCTAGAGAAAGGCCACTGGATCTAACAAAGTTGAGAATATCTAGTTGGAGAAAAATGTACTGATCTAGGAGTCAGAAGACTGAATTTTAAGTACATCCTCTATGATATCCAGCAAGTCCCTTCATTTCTCGGAGCCTCTGCTGCCATATCTGGAAAATGGGTATCAGCAGCTGTCCAGCTCATCCCACAGGGCCGTGGTGGGCATCACATGACACACTGTGGGGGAAAACTCCCTTTTGGCATCCAGCTCTACATAATAGGGTATTTTGGTCAGTGCAGCTGTCCAGTAGAAAAAGTGCTGGGGGTGCCTGCCTCCTTCTTCTCTGTCACTAAAAAACAGAATCTGGAAATCAGGAAATTTATATTAAGAGCATAGGCCTGGTTCATTACACATTCCTGACATAAATCAGCTAAATGAACTCACTCCTAAGATGTATTAACGTACGATATGCTCTTTGAAGACTGAACCTTTAGCATTCACACCCTGGCACCTTGCATGGCAGATAGGAAGTAAGTCCATTTTGACATGAATTTAATTTGAGGCTCTATAACTTAAAGAAGAGTTAATCTTAGAGAAAAATCTAAGAAAAAAAAATATTTGAATTGACAAAACAGGTCTTTTTTGGTAAAGAACTGTTAAATGAATGAAAATCCTTTCTCTTAGGGGAAAAATACATCTGAATTTAACTATTCTAAATATGTGGGAGATTTTTACATGAAATAGTAAGTGGGTTTTCATTTTTGACAAAAGAAATTAGCATCAAGGGAGCATTCTGTTAGTAATAACTAAAATCTAAGAATCACTACACCGGCTACCAAAGTGCTTTAAAATGCTCCTTCCTTTCAAGTCTTGAAAATAGAATTTATGATACGAGAGCCTCTGCCTAACGATGACAATGGATTTAATCTCTTTATGCCCTGCCTCCCCCTTTTGCTTGCCTGTACACTTCTCTCTTTAGCTCTAAGAATCTAAGAGTAAGAGACGAAGAACTGAAAAAGAAATAATTTTCTCCAATGGTCTTCTTCGGCATGCTTAGTAATGACAACAAAAATGCCTTTAGGTTATTGTTTTTAAAAACCACAGTGTTTTCAACCCGAAGGTTGACAAGAAAACATGCCCCAGGGAAAGATAATACTCAAGAAGCCTGTCGTCTCCTTAATGACAAAATAATCTTCAGTAGATCTATCTTCTAATTTGCAGCATCTGGAAAGAATCAACAGCCATCTTTGTCTTTTGTTGATCAATAAAAACTGCCAGGATAGCATGAACAATAAAACTCAAAGTACTGTACAGTACAATATGGAAGTGGGTAAAAGGATACTACCTTTAATCACATAGCAATGTATCTAATTTGGGTATAGATTTTCTACTTCTGAAATAAACTACTTCTCCACAGCAACTGGAGCAGGCACACAATAGCTGTCTAGAACCCTTTACCCTGCCAGGAGCTTGAGCCAAAGCATATGAAATAAAGGAAGATATTATGGCATTTTATCCCATGTCCCAACAGAGCAGCCTGCTGCCACCCCAACACTCATGTGCCTCCATTGTCCACTCTAATAGCTTAATAAGACAAATCCTCGGGAGGAATACAGCCACCTGAGAATGGTTCCAAGAAAAATCTGACTTCATAAAGGCTGTTTGCAACTCCCACTGGGCAGAGTGGAGCAGGCACTACAATTAGGATGTGCATTCAGGCAATGCCACTTGGAGATTTTCTACAGCCTCCAAGAATAAGTTCCTTCATTGAAATGCCAATGAGGCATGAAACCAAGCAGGGAGCTATGGACCAGGACCAGGCCAGGTCACGTGGGAGGCTGACAACGGGAGGGGGCTCACAGCACTAGGAGACAGAAGGGCTAAGCTCCTTTTAACAGTGAGTGCAGGGCACGTGAACGAACACCTTGCTGGTCCCACACCCGCGGCATATTTTAAAGACTCGGGATGTAGCCTCAAGACAGTAATGGGTGGAAAAGCCAAAGAGAATCTAAACAGGAATGATGCAGCTAAGGCCACACCGAAGGAAGAATTCAGAAGACTGGAGGATAAAAATGTGACAGATACATTTACGATGGAAACGCTGAGGCGAGCAGCCAGGGGTTATCCTGAGCAGACACGACTGGATATGTAAACCATAAGAAAATATATTTGTTATGCCCCCACAGATTTAAAAACTCTTTATTTTTTCAATTATATTCCAGGAAAACTTTTGTTGGTGTACAGTCCATGAATTTTACACACACATACATCTGACTACCACCAGAATCAAGATATAAAACGGTTCCCTCACCCCAGAAAAGCCCCTTGTGCCACCCTTTTAGGCTCACACCCTTCCCCACCCCCAACCCTGTCAACCACAGATCTGTTTTCCATCACTGTATCTTTGTCGTCCAGAATGTGACAGAAATGGGATTACACGGTACATAACCTTTGAGACTGGCTTCTTCCACTCAACATAATGCCTCTGAGATTCACCCAAGTTGTTCTGTGCCATCAATAAATAATAGTTCATCTGTGTTCACTGCTGAGTAACAATACACTAGATGACTATATCACAGTTTGTTTATCCATTCACTGCTTGAGGGGCATTTGGGGTGTTTCCAGTTTTTGATACTATAAAAGGAATTGCTGTAAACATTCATGCACAGGTTTTAATACGAACAAAGCTTTCATTTCTCTAGCATAAATACCCAGGAGTGGTATTGCTGGGTCTTATGGTAAGTGTATATTTAATTTTATATGAAACTGCCAAAATGTTTTACAGAATGGCTTGAGCATCTTGCATTCCTGTTGGCAACATAAGCATTATATTAACAGAGTTCCAGTGGCTCCACAACCTTGTTAGCACTTGGTAGTGTCAATATTTTTAATTTTAGTCATTCTAACAGGTCTGTAGATATCCCACTATAGATAGTTTTACTCCGCATTTTCCTAATAGTTAATGATAAAAGATGTTAAACATCTTTTCATTGCTTATTTGCCATCCTTACATCCTTTTTAGTGAAGTATCTATTCAATTCTCTGGCCATTTTAAAATTATATTTGTTGTTTTCTTTTTTGGTGATTTTTGGGAGTTCTTTATATGTTCTGGATACAGTCCTTTGTTGGCTCTCTAATTTGCAAATACTTTCTCCTAGTCTGTAGCTTGTTTTCTTAAATTCTGTTAATAGTGTCTTTTGCAGAAAAAATTTTTTAAATTTTGATTATGCATCTTGCTTTTGGTGTCATGCCTAAGAACTCTTTGCCCACCCGCAAGTTCAGAATATTTCTTATGTTTTCTTCTGAAACTTTTATAGTTTCATATTTTATACTTAGATCTACAACCTATTTTGAGTTAATCTTGAATATAAAGTATGAGATATAGGTCAAGGTTTTTTGTTTTATGGGTTTTGGGTTTTTTTGCATATGGATAGACAATTGTTCCAATACTATTTGTTGAAAAGGGTAGCCTTTCTCCATTGAATTCTTTAAGCACCTTTGTCAAATATCAAATAGCCATATGTGTGTCAGTCTATTTCTGAACTCTTTTTTCCATTCCATTGATCTGTGTGTCGATCCCTTCACCAATACCACAGTTTTGATTACTGTCATTTTATTTTAATCTTAAATTTGAGGAATGTGATTCCTCCCACTTTAGCCTTACTTTTCAAAACTGTTTTAGCTATTCAAGTTCTTTTGCCATGCAATATAAACTTTAAAATCAGTGTATCTATCTATAGTATTTGTACTGGTACATTCCTTTTTGGTAAAGGGGATAAGAAAATGCCTGGGATGGGATGGCTGTTGGTAAATGAAGTAGGCACACACTAGAAGTGAAAGGGATGGCAGTAAAACAAAAAAGACAAGGGTCAAAAACTAAGTAGGCAAATAACTGATCTGCTCTCAGCTCATTCTTTGTTATCAGAGTTCTAGTAGGGAATGAGCAGGCAGCTTATTATGTAGGACTGTGTTTGAGTCCCCGGAGGAGGCATGAGTTATTAGCAGCAAATGTGGATTCCCTCTCAGAATCCCAGAGATCTCTAGAGACTGAAATGGAGAGGCAAAGACACCTCAGGTTTAGTAGTGCTCAGGTCTAGGCTTGAGCAGTATGTAATCAGAGACCGTTTCTCATCCAAATAATGACAGAATGATAGTTTAATTCCCTTCATTAGGATGGTTAGGACAAAATAATCGGATTTTATAAATTTACCGTTTACAAGACATACAAAGAACCAATTTTCAAAAACTTACATATAAATAAAATGTTTTACTCCTAAAGCAGTATTCAACTGAATACTGCTTGGTGACCCAGACGGTATTTCCAGATTCCAAAGTATCTTTGAGTCATCCTTAATGCACCAAAAAGATTCTGCTTCTTTGACCTTTTGGAGTCTGAATTCTAGATGTAAGGGAGCTCTCTGTGAGCATGTACCCTTTTCACTCAAGCCTAGGTTTCTTAGATAGATTAAGTGAGCTCACAGAAATTTTGTGGATGGCAGAGATGCCCTAATCTGCAAGTTTAAACAGAGGTTTGCTCACCTGATTGTGAATCCAGAGAGCAGGAGGGTGGTTTGTATATTTCACTGCCAATTCTATCATTCTCTCTTGTTCTAGCAATCTGGGGCTAGAGCATATTGAGAACCCACCAACCACAGAGACTCCCGGGATAAAGAAATCGACCCTAAAAGGAAGGCAAATAAATTATTACTGTTGAAGCAATTTTAAAAGTGGGCAACAAGGCAAACAAAACTGACAAACTTTTAACTAGACTGATTTCAAAAAAAAAGAGAAAACAGAAAATTACTAAAAGCAAGAATAAAAGACGGGACATCATCACCAACCTTACAAAAATAAAAGATTATAAACGGCTTCTATAAACAACTGTTTGACAAAAAATTAGATAACTTAGATGAAATGGACACATTCTCAGAAAGACAAAAACTACCCAAATGGACGCAAGGAGAAACAGAAAATCTGAACAGACCTGTAACAAGCAAATAGATTAAATTAGTAATTTTACAACTTCCCACATAGAAAAGGACGGGTTCAGGTGGCACCACTCTTGAATTCTACCAAACATTTAAAGAAGAATTAATATTAATCTTTCACAATATCTTCTAAAAAAAAAAACAGAAAACACTTCCAAATTCATTCTATGAGGCCAGTATTACTATTACCCTGATTCCAAAACCAGAGAATGATATCACAAAAAAAGAAACTATAGATCAATATCCCTTGTGAATACAGATGCAAAAATCCCAAGAATACAAGGCCAGTTTAATACCTGAAAATCATTCAATGAAATACACCACTTAATAAAATAAAGGACAAAACCCACATAATCATCTCAACAGATGCAGAAAAGGCACTTGATAAAATCCAACACCCTTACATAATAAAAATATTCAACAAGCTAGGACCTGATAAAGAAATCTACAGAATCATATTTAATGATGAAAGGCTAAAAGTTCCTCCTCTGGGAATAGAAATAAGACAAGGATGTCCACTCCCACCACTTCTGCTCAACATTATTCTAGAGATTCTAACCAAGGCAATTAAACAAGAAAATGAAATAAAAGGCATCCAGATTGGAGAGAAAGAAGTTACAGATGACATGACATTGTATACAGAAAATCCTAAGGAATCTACTATACAGACACTAGAACTAATTAACAAGTCAAATAAGGTTGCAGGATACAAGATCAATAACAAAAATCAATTGTATTTCTATACACTAGCAATCTAAATGTGACATTAAGAAAAATAATCCTATTTGTAATACCATAAAAAGAATAACATAACTGAGAATCAATTTAACAAAAGAAGCATAATACTTGCACAATGAAAACCACAAAACATTGTTGAAAAAAAATCAAAGATCTAAATAAATGGAAAGACATCTCATGATCATGAATTGAAAGACTTCATATTGTTAAAACAGAAATACTCGCAAACTTGATCTCCAAATTCAATGCAATACTTATCAAAACCCAACTGGTTCCTTTGCAGAAATAGTCAAGTTGATCATAAAATTAATATGGAAATTCAAGGGACCCAGAATCATCAAAACAATCCTGAAAAAGAAGAAGAAATCTGGAGAATGTACACTTTCTGATTTCAAAATTTACTATAAAACTACAGTAATGAAAACATTGTGATACTTGCATAAGAACAGGCATATAGATCAATGAAAAAAAACTGAGAGCCCCAAAATAAATACTTACATTTATGGTCAGTTGATTTCCAACAAGGGTACCAATACAATTCAATGGCAAAAGATTAGTCTTTTCAATAAATGGTGCTAGGACAACTGAATATCCACATGTAAAAAGAATGAAATTTGACCCTTACCTCACACCATATACAAAAATTAACTCAAAATGGATCAAAGACGTAAATGTAAATGCTAAAATTATAAACTCTTAGAAAACTTACACAGGAGTAACTCTTCAAGGCAATGGTTACTTAGATACCAAAACACAAAGGTCAAAGAAAAAATACAGAAACTAGCCTGCATCAATGAAAAACATTGTGCTACAAATGATATCATCAGTAAAGTTAAAAGACAACCAACCGGCGGAATGGGAGTAAGTATTTTCAAAACATGTATCTGATAAGGGACTTGCATGCAGAATATATAAAAAAACTCTTACAACTCAGTAATGAAAAGACAAATTTAAAAAATGGGAAAAGGATTTGTATAACTATTTCTCCAAAGAAGACACATAAATGGCCAATAAACACATGAAAAGATGTTCAACATCATAAGTTATTAGGAAAATGGAAATCAAAATCAAAATGAACTATCACTTCACAAGCACTGGGATGGGTGGCTAATCAAAAACACAATGGCAAGTGTTAGTAAGGATCTGGAGAAATTGGAATCCTTATACATTGTAGCAGGACTGTAAAATGGAGCAGCCATTCTGGAACAGTCATTCTGGAACAGTTTGTAAGTGCCTGAAAATGTTAAATAGAGTTACCATATGACCCACAACTCTACTCCTAAGTATATACCCAAGAGAAAGGAAAATATATGTCCACTCAAAAACACATACACGAATGTTCATAGTAGTAGTATTGATAATAGCCTAAAAGTGAAAACCATCTAAATGTTCATCAACTGATAAATGGATAAACAAAATGTGTGTATCCATACAATGAAGTACTGATACATGCTACAACATAGATGAACACTGAAATTATGTTAAGTGAAAGAAGCCAGTCACAGAAAAGACCGTATATTGTATAATTCTATTGATAAGAAATGTCCAGAACAGGCAAATCCATAAATACAGAAAGAGAACAGTCGTTGTCTAAGGGGGTGAGGATGAGTATAATGAGGATTATTCATTATACTAATGAATAATAATTAGTATAGGGTTTCTTCTTGGGACTAGAGAATGTTCTAAAGTTGATTGTGCTGATGGTTGTACAATTCTGTGACTATACTAAAAACCACTTTAAGTGGATGAATTTATGCATTACCTGGATGAATTTTATAATATGTAAAGTATATCTCAATAAAACAGTTTTAAAAGGTGAATGAAAAGGCAACAAAAACTCTTTCACTGGCATTTGACAAATTAAATAGGCCGATATGGCCTTCTAAGTTCCAAAAGTCTTATTTTTCTTGCTTTTCTTCTAACCACACTCCTATAGTCTAGAACTCTTTCAAGTTTTAAGCCTTCAATAGTTCTATACCACAAAAACCCTTTTGTTGGGGATTCTAGGAAGTGCAACACACGTAGTCACATATCAAGGAAAAAAAATTTATTAGAATCCGGGACCACAAAAAATCCTCATCTCCATGTTTAGGAAAATCAAACATCCAATTGACATGTTTCTCTGCCATCAAAGAGCAAAAGTATCGTTTTCCCACAGTTGTTTTCCTATTTGCAGGCTTACATGAAAATGTTCTCTACTGATTTCATCTATGACCTCAAAAGATGCTTTCTTTCTATCTATGACCTTAAATATCTGTTTTCTTTTTATAGTCTTATAAAAAACAGTTCTCGACTGGAAATGCTCCAGAAAAGGTCCCTAGCCTACTTTCACCTATATTCACGCGACTGCTTCCCATGAATACCTTAATTTCCCTTTCATTTCAGACAAGGTACAAATTTTAGAAGAATATAGTTAACACTTATTAACATAGTTCCTATATGCTTTCAGAGAGGAGGTATAATAGCATCTCCACAGCTTACATGACAAAAAAATAATCAATGAACTACTGTTGTTGCTTCGTCTCCTGAACTCCAGCGCCCTCTGCTGCTTGATGTTAATAAAGACCATTCTCAGGTGAGGGAAACGGAATCCTATAGAAAATCTGGAAAGGTACCTTTGGGAAAAAGGACTCCCCTCATTAAATGCGACAGAAGAATTCAAATGACGCAGAAACCTCATGTGAATGGATTTAAGAAAATATGCACAATACATATTTGATAAAACATGTGTCCAAGGAAGAATTATTTTACACACACACACACACACCACTTTAAAAATGACCTTTGTGGGATGAGCAGTCTTGGAGCCAAAAATTAAGGCACCTACTGTAGCCCCAGATGAGTGAGTATATGAAGAACTGAGAACAAGAGCCTATTTCTGGAGTGAGGACACATAGCCATATCTAACTGTGACACACGAGGCAGCGCTGTCCTGCCTACAGATGCAGCCCCTGTGCCCAGCACAAAGCAGGCACGAAAACCGTGGCCGAATGGCGATGCTTTATTATGAGATCCCAAAATTCTTTAGTCCTCAACTATAGTACTCGGAGCCCCTCACACATCCCCTGTGCAAACACTGCAGGTGGCACCTGCCTACAATGTGCAGGCACTGGGGTTCATGTTAGAAGTAAAGATGCAAGTTATGTCTTGGTTCCTGCCCTCAATAAACTCACCCCAAAGGGAGGGAAATTAACAAATAAATATAATTAAATGGACTATGTCAAAATCTGCTTGGCAGAGAGAGAAAAAAATAATGCTCATCATTTGAGATCTGTCTGGAAGTATCTGTACTTAGCAGAGATTTCTTGGTTCTCACATATGTAATCCTGATTTTATCGGAAAATATTAAAGCCACTGTTTTATTAAAAAAAACAAAACTGCTTGTGGGGAGTCAGTTGGGGGTGAGAAGGATAGCAGAGGAAGAAGTCGTCAATTCTACCAGAGGTAGAGGAATTGAGAAAGATTTCACAGAGGAGTCGTAAAAGACACGAAGCGCTCACGAGACGAGCAATGGAGGAAGGTCTGGACAACGACACCGAAAACTGCAGCACTTCCGTGTGTGGTCACGTGAGAGTCAGGCTGCCAGACATGGCTGTGTAGGGTGTATACTGTCTACAACACAGCGGCCGTGCTGGAGGGTGGGGTAATCTTTTTTCTCTAATTCTGCTCCTCTAATGGGTTTCTTCTTGGTGTCCTCCTTCTCCTGGTACAGCCCTGTCACTTTCAAGCATAAAAACATACATTATCTTGTCTGAAGCCAGACATACGTACACCTTTCTCTTTCCATAACCGTGTTGCGCTTGCTTCCCCTCGGGTGGTGTCCTGTGTGCAGACCCCATGGAGTCAGACAGAGCTGCCCACAGCATGAGAGGCATCTGGTCACTGGAGACGCATGTGCACCCACACCTACTGGGCCTGCTGTTCTTCCAACCCAGCGTCACTGCAGGAGAACGGGCCCAGGAACTAAGAATTGGAATCTGTCCCCTGGGCCTCACCAGCACAAATGATCTAACTGACTGAGTGGAACACTGGCTATAACAAGAAACAAACTAATAAAGTTAAATATTAGGCATTACACTAAGTGCTACCATATCCCAAGGTACAGGAATATTACTATTCCCTCTTTACCTGGAAACCGAAGCCCGGAGAAAGACAGAAACTGCCCATGCCACAGAGCTAGCATGCAGAAAAGCGGACATGTGAGCTGGGCCGTCCCCAGAGCACTAGGCGTGTGACACTGTGGTACAGCCTCCCCGGGGGATGGACCCAGCCCAAAGCACTGAGCACCAGAGAACGGACTGTGGCAGCCCCGGGCACTCACACACCGCATGAGGACTGTTGGTGGCACACGCCAGCCCTGAGAGGACTAATCTTTCCACCCTCAGGAAGGAGGAATTCTGAAGAGGTGAAGGGCAGGACTCACCAAGGAGCTAGGTACTGAGGGATGGACCCACTGGCGAGAGAAGCCCTAAAGGTTTGGCCCTGCTCACGTGAGAAGGGGTTCAGAGGCAATATCCCCTTTGACTTTTCTATCTGCATTAGATGACTTGAGTTCTTGGGACTGGGTTCCTAGCACAGAAACCAGTCGGCCCTCTCTGGGAGGGCCCAGGAAGGACACAGTGCCCAGGAAGAGCCCTGGAGACCAATCTCGGGTCTACGCTGAGGGGTCCACTTGGGATCTGGGCCCAAAACCCCAGAGCACCGAGGCGGGTCTGGAGTCTCCCCCTCACAGTTTGGCAGGGGTCAGAGCAGCCCACTGGTCAGGAATCCAGTGAGAGGGGATCACTGTGGCCCTGTCTCCCGCGCCAAAGCTACGCTTAACAGCAATCCTCTCCTTTATTGCTAAGTAGCGATAAATCTGATAATCCTAATGACAGAAACTGCACGGCAGCCACATCCACACTCCCTAACCCTTGTCCTAGTCTCCCAAGTGCCACATGGAGGTTACTACCGAGCTGAGGAGCTAAGAGCCTAGACTGAAAGCCATGTGGCCACAGCGCTGAAGGAGCGGACACCACCACCCTAAACAAATGGCCATCCTGTACCACGAAGTCAAATGTGCCAAGGGAGTCAGCGCCTACAGCCGTGCAGTAAGTCCACGCGAAGGGACTGATCTTTTGAAAGGGGAGGCCCAGGCACCAGGAATGGCTGCTGAGGGGGAGTCCTCGCTAACCTGCCAGATGACCATCCCCACGTCTGCGCTGTGAGGCAGGACTCTGTCAAGCACATACTAACACCTGTCCTGGCATCAGTGACCTAAGTCCGCTCACTGATATGGGCTATATGCCACTAACCTTGATAGTTTTACCTTGAGGATCACAACGGGACCCTATTTCTGGATGTGTCACTAGAGAATGATGACATTTTTCTCATCGGTGACTACAGATTGGCAAGTGCTAATACACCTGCAGGCACACTGTGACAGCAGCATTAGAAACCAACGCACAGGCCTTTTCTCTTCAGGAGACTGGGGACTGGCGTCAGAGTCTGGGCCCAATTCAGAGCTGACGGCACAAAGCAACGCTGTGCACACGACACAAACACTTCCACAGAAGGGAAATATGGAAAGACAGATCATTACAATGAAAGTTTCCACTTTTCAATGTAAAACTGCTAAACTATTTCTGAAGGGTAGAAACGTTGCCCACCCACCCCCCACCCCCGCCAAAACAGCCCAAATGCATTTAATATGTATCACTGAACATGTGCAAAGATTGCAGTAAATTGCTTCACAAACGCAAATTATTGCAATCAGCATCTTGTTTTCTAGTTCTAAATTCAAAGGCAAACTATTAACACAAGACTGCTAACTCTTGCTATTATCACACTTGCTATTATCACACATCCTCCTTCTAACAAAACCACATTTCCAGATGGACTGCCAAAATTAGTCAAGTGACTCCTAAAAAATGCTACCAGGATTGACATGCCAGAAATTCATTTAGAAATGAATGCTTTATTTAAATAAAGGAAACATACACCCAAACACACCTTTCCTAAAGAAATACAAGTTATTTACAATTCACCTTGAATTGCAGCTCAGTGAGGCCACTCACAGGAACTGGGGGAGGGGGGGGGACAGCGGGGCTGTTTCCCTGTCAGCATACTGACTGGTCCCCAGAACCGAATGGGGCAGACTCTTGCGGTGTGGGCTGGGCCTGACCGGGGGGGGGGGGGGGGGGGGGGGGGGGGGGGCTCCTGATATTAAAGTCAGCACTAATAATAAACCCCACCCAGACATGGGATGAGTGATGCAGGAATTCAGTCAAGAGGGTGGCCAGCTCTGTGACATAACTGGCTATTCCTCTTTTCAGACTGCTCTTTACTCTGTACTTGACCTAAAGAAGACTAATTTTTGAAAACGTATCAATCCCCAACAACACCTATTCTAGCAGAGTAGATTATTGCAGGGCACTCTATTAGCAACCGTTTCTGCAGAGCAGAATTAAAAGAGTTGTCGGGACCACAGACCAGAACTAGCTGCTTTGTTTCAATCTGGAAAACTCAAGCCAGCAATTTTCACATATGACTTAGAGGGCCATGGGTGCAAAATCAAGGTAAGCTCTGAGGCTAGGAAAAAAATCATATTCCCCATGCCAAAAAAAGGCTCACCCCCAATGGAGATGGTCTAGAATACTCATTCCCTCGGGAGAAACTGCTGGCAACGGAAGTCCTTTCCAGAAGGAAAAAATGAGCCCTCTGATAGCACCTTCTTAAACACACACAACACAGGAAACAGAAAAGCCACTTACCACTGGCCAGCTTTAAAAGAAAAATCTTTATCAGCAACGAGCAGGCGGAGCGTCTTCACGGAGGGGGACTCATTGGCAGCTCCACACACCTTTGCTGCAGACACGACCTTGAGTCAAAAGACAAATTGTGGCTAAGGTTAGTGTGTACACAACGCAAGGAACAAACGGTGGCTTTCTGGTAACTCAGGGTTTCTGAAGATGTGGTGTTTGAAAATTGCAAAACAAGGTAAAGCACACTTTGCTTTAAAATTCTGCCTACCACCAGGTGAACAAATTTTAATTGTCTTGTCTGTGAGAGACTTGTTAAATACTGATTAAATTTTATTCTGCATACAAAAACCATCTCTGAAGGGGACTATTTAACAAGCATTTATTTGTTGAGTGTAGCATGTGCCCTGTACCAGGCTGAGAACTCTGGTGGGAAGAGTTCAGGGAACAAGAGCCTGCCTGGCTTCTAAATTCTGCCAGTTCTATGGACGCAAACTGAGACCCACTGTTAGCTACGAGCCTGCATTTGTTCTGAACCTGCAAGAAGTCCATGACAAGAAATTTCAGAAATTAAAAGTAAGCACTTAGAAATCTTATTTTCACAATTGTAGAGTAAATTGTGTATCTGTTGAATCTAATAATAGAAAACAAATTGGGTTTCTATTTCTTATGTCTTTGTTGTTTTAACTTATTTTTTCTAATCCATTTTTATTATATTTTACAAAATATAAACAGTCCACAACCTTAAAGCAACAGCCCTTCACCACCGTTAGTTTGAGAAGCACTATTCTAAATGACGTATCTGGTTTCTAGAAAATCCTAAAGAGGTCTGAGTTAGACACTCTTCGGTTAAGTGCCATCCATGCCTCGGCAACCCTCAAACTCAAAATGTCTCTACTTCATTCTTTGTTTCTTCCACCTTTGGGTTTCTCTTCCTCCCTAAACCTGGGACATCTTCACAGCAGGTGAAAGAAAAGACAGTATGGGTCTTTCTTCAACATCCTATTGCAGTTCAACGCTACTTCCAGCAGCAAATAAAATCAGTAGCAAGAAACCAAAATATAGTCACTCTCCTTGGGTGGTGTTACTATCATGGCTCCACCAAAGGGTGCCTCAGAAATCTGTTCAAGGTCAAGGAAGCCCCCACCCTAATGCTAGCTCATTCCAGCACCTTGTCTCCAACAGGACTAGGTCCAATCGTTCTATCAGAGGGAGACAGTTCTTAATAGTTCACGGAAAAATTCTCAACATGGATGACAGTCTCCCTCACCAGATTCAAAATATCTCTTCAAATTTTCTACCTTTCTCTTGCTCCTGTAAAATCCCTTGCCTCTCTTTCTCTGTAATTTGCCAGTCTTCCCTAGCTCCTCTCCCTGAGAGCAAGTGGGGTGATTTTCCCTACTGATCGTCCCCCTGCACTTGTGATCCTAGTCTTGCCTACCCTCCCTGAAACTGTTTCATCGGCTCCCATCAGCCTTTTCCTTCATGTTTAGTTTTTCCCTCTAGACCTTCTGTTTCATCATGATATCCAATGCCATTTGCTTCTCCTAAACTTTCAGCAAAATAAAAAGGAAAGCAGCATAGGATGGCTGTTAACAGCATGGGCTCTATAGCTAGATTGCCTATTTAATCCTGGCTCCACCAGCGCAGTGACTCTGGGCACATTACTAGCCCCCACTTAGCTTTAAATGAGAATAACAGTGCCCACACCTCATAGAGTTGTTGGCAAAGGATTAAATGAGATAATAGAAGCAAAGAACATAAAACACCACTGGCCTATAGTAATTGCATACTCATTAACCGTCAGTTATAATGTATGTTGTTGCATTCATTATAATAAGTTTATAATAATATTTACTTGTTATTACATTACGTATTACATTTTATTCATTTATAATTGTGTATACCATCATACAAGTGCTGCCACGCAAGACGTGGCAGACTGAGCACTGCACACCCCCAGGGGACGTCTCCTGGATGACAGTAAGAACCTGTAAAGTATGGTGGCCTCGTACCACATCTTAGCAATTATTTTGCCAGAACAAATTTAAAAGCTGTACCTGCCTCTCCTGATACTTCCTTTTCCAACAGAATCTTCCCTTTTTCCTTGATGGTCTCCATAACCATAGGTAACCTGGCTTCCGCTTTCCTACAACTTCTCCTTCCAAGGTTGCTGGGATGGCTTCCTGAACAAATTCAACGGCAAGTCTCAGTTCTCACCCTCCCTGGTCTCTCTGAATTCTTTTCCATCCTAAAGCATTTTCCTTGCCTGGAAGTGCTGACATTAAACTCTTCAGGTCCCCTCCTGCCCCTCTGAGCCTAGTCCTTCTCCTTTACCATTTCTCCTCCCACTTCCTCAATGGGAGCTTTTTCTAAACTGTCTCACTCCTACTCCCTCTCTCGGCTGAGGTGTCGAGCATTCCCAAAGCGACTAAACCCAGGAGTAACAACAGCCAATGTCTGAGAAGCATTTATCTCGGGTGTATACCAAATGCTGGGTTAAATGTTTCATGTGCGTTAATTAATTCAGCTAATATGAATAAAGAGATAGTGTTATCCTCCATTGTGCAAATGAGGAAATAGAAAGGTTCAGTAACTCGCTCAAATGACTCAGGTATGGCCGAGTCAGGACTCAAACCCAGGCCGACTTGGCCCTTAACCACCAGAGTCTTGTCCCAATGATAAACTCACTTATGTGCATGACTAGATCCACCAGATTCTTCCACAAACATTGCTTGAGCCTGGTGCCAGGCACTGGAGAGGCAGAGACGGAGAAGGCAACTCCTGCCCTCAGAGAGCCCCATAAAATCAGCTGCTTTCCATCACCAGGATTTCAATTCCAGACCCATCTTGGACTCAGTAAAGTCAAATGCATTTTCAGTTGGCGCGCGCACACGCACACACATGCAGTCTTTGTCTCTTCCAGGCATTATGTCCCTAACACGGCCAAGTTCCATGAATTCAGCTCGTGTCGTTTTCTCCCCTTGTGCACCCATCACCCTCCCGAGCCAAGAATTTCTTTTCACTTGAACTGCTGCCTTGTCCATCTTGTCTCTCAAAGCAGCAGATAAATACATTAGATAAATACTCCTAATGCTCCAACCTTACTGAGTTACTCCCAAAACCCTTCAAGGGCTCTCTAAAACTCAACTACAAAAACAAAACAAACAAACAAAAAAAACCCAAAATGCTAAAAGGCCTTTGTAACTCATACCAACTTAAGCTCCTCCTGGATCCCTGGGCTAGTGGTTTACCAGCCAAACTGAACAACTTGCTGGTCCTCAAGGCACTTGACACTTGCCTACCTCCCCCAACCCTGCCAAGGTCCCTCAGCATGCCACACTCTCTCAGTCCTGCCTAGCAACCTCTCACCCACCCTTCCAGGCCCTGCTCAAATCCTACCCCCCACCCCATCCGAAGGTCTTCCCTCCTCTCCACCCTCTCAACTCTCCCCATAAAATATTTCTGCCTTTGTCATACTTAGCACATAGTAATGTAATTATAAACACTCATGCACATGTCCTTTTCATCACACAGACCACAAGCCTCCTGAGATCAGGTACTGGGTAGAATTCACACCTCTACCACCAACTCCCTAGATCAAGCACAGGGCCCAACACACTGTAAGATTCAGTAAATATTTGCAGAATAAATGAAGACTCTGACCTGAAGTCACTTAAAATTGGTTTCTAGAATGAAGGTTAGTAGACGTTCAGGAGTTTTTGGTTGTTAAAAAAGTTGATTTGGGATGGGTGGGAGAGGGCAGGGAAGGCAGGGAGCTCGTCAGCAGAACCAGAATCTTCTGTTTATCACACATTCCAGTTTAAATATCTTATTACAAAGACAAGTAATAAGTATCATCAGAGGACTTTCCCTTACATTATTACTCTCTTTTTTTTAGGTTTACAAAAAAAGAAATGTTTATTTTATAAACATTCAGTATTTTCCTTCAATATGATAATCTGTAAAAACACAGCCAAGAGCTAGATTATTTCATTTACAACAGCTTAACTGGCATCTGTCAGACTCATGAACAGAACTAGATGCATATAAGCTTTAAACGCATCCCCAAGAGTCACCTGGTGGCAGAAAATCCACCATGCCTAACCCCTGGGGGAAGGGGGAGAGGAGCACACAACTGCAGCTGAAACATGGCAGCATGCTTCAAAATCAAATGCCCATCTGTGCGAAATGAAATCACCAAACATTGGCCACTGTCTAAATATAAGTCAGTGAAGAAGGGAAAGAAGTTACACGTTCTATTGAAAAAGTCTTATTTTCATTTAGTCTCCATAACCAAAAGTGTTCCCAGACGCTTTATGTCTATTGGTATTAATACGAACGGCAACACCCCTGTTGCTATTCATCCTAATAATCTGGACAAAACTGCTGGAACTGGTGACACAAAATACCTTTAAAATACTTTTAAAGACATGCCTCCCTTTTAACACTTTATTTAATTAATACAAAGACTGCACACTATATAAAGATCCCTAGCAAGGTGGGTTAAAAACATTAGCAAAATCTCCTTGAAGGCTGAATCTTTATTTTATTCGGAAGCTAGTCTCATGTGATTAAGATTTGTACTCGTGGCCCTTGTTGTATGCCATTCTTTCTTTTATTCAATAAGTAAAACACGATGGAGAGAGACTTTATGATTTCACATTTGTACTTGTTCTCATACTTAACGGATCAAAAGATTTCACAACTGAAACCTCAACTAGCCATGTCCTAAGTTAAAACACATGGCAGGAAATGAAGTTTTCCATAAAATAACATTTAGACCCTTCTACTGTTCAATAAAATAACAATACATTTGCCAACTTTTACCAGCACACATTTTCAATGCTTTGACGAAGTCAGCATCTAAAAGGAAATTCCATCATACTGATTTAAAAAGCTGGTTTTATGTAGGATATCTTGATGTTACTGCTGCTGTAAAAGTCTCTGTACAGGAAATAGGTCTTTCTTTGGGAAATCTGACTGGCTTCCTCTGTTCATTCCCATTCATTCGAGGGCTTAAAAATTTAGACAAAGCCAAGGTTAGAAATGACCTGAAACAACAGAGGGCACAGAGACTTTCAGAGTTGAAGGAAAATTCATTCATCATCAAAAAGACTATGTCATTTCATACCTAAGGACACCAAGGCACAGAGACATTATTTAAATTGCGGCACAGTACCAATCTGATGAGCAGGAACCTGATTCAAAGAAACTGGTTTTTATTGAAGTGATTTACTGACAAGGAAAAGACCACAAAATTCTGTCAACTGTACCACTTAAGTGGCTTATGCTCCTCAACACTACCGTGTTCCCCCCAAAATAAGACCTAACTGGAAAATAAGCCCTAGCATGATTTTTCAGGATGACATCCCCTGAACATAAGCCCTAATGCGTCTTTTGGAGCAAAAATTAATATAAGACCCGTTTCTATTTTCGGGGAAACACGGTACATCCTGGCAAATGAACTCTCCTTGCTCCTCGCAAAGGTAGAAAGGCACCCCTTTCTACCCCTCTGCACAAGAACACATGCGACACTCGGATCTGCTACTTCAAATAACATCAGCAGCAAACACCTGTACATGTGCCATGTACTTTACATACATTAATTCATTCAATCTTCATAAAAACCCTGGAAGGCAAGTATTCGCATTATCCCCATTTTATAGATGAGAAAACATAGGTCCCAGAGCCAGTAAGTGGCAAAGCAGAGACTGGAATCCAGGCACGTGGCCACTGGGCATTGCTGCTTCTCAAAATACAAAAAACAAAACAAGCTTCTCCCTTAATCCAGCTATCACCCTATTTCTCTGCTCCCAATCACAAGAAAAATTTTCAAGAGTTATACAGGGACCTGGCTTCATGTTTTTATCTCCCATTCTCTCTCCAACACAACAGTCAGCCTTTCCCCCTCAGCAACGTACCAAAGCCCGTCATTTGGTCACCCACTACCCATTTCGCTAAATCCAATTATGAACTCAGCAGAATCCAACACAGAGGGCCCCGCCCTCCTTGAAACACCTTTCCTCCCGGCCTCACCACCGCCTTGCTGATTTCCTTCTAGTTTCACTGACCACTCCTTCTCTCTCTCCTTTCCTGGCCCTTCCTCTTCTGTTTGGCCTCTGAATGTTGACACTGCTCAGGGCTGAGGCCTGGGCCCTTGGGCCCTCCCTTTCTCTCTATGTGGCTAAACTTTTTATTTCCAGCACTGAACTCCAAACTCATATATCCTACTGCCAATTTAAATTCCCATTTCAAACAACACATCCATCACAGAACTTATCTCCCAAAGTTTCTTCCTTTCTATTATTATGGAAAATTTCAAACATAATATAAAAGTAGTCAAAATAATATAATGAATCTCCATGAACCCATGCCCCAGAGATTCAACAGTTGACGTGAGTGGATAAAACTCATGGCTCATCTTGTTTCATCTGTAATCCACTTCCCACCCTCCCACCCTAGATTATTCCAAAATTGGGCTCTTTATTTCCCGTCCTTCAAACTTGTTCTTCTCCATGCTAGCAAATATATGCCACCATCGCCATGTACCCGGATTATTCAAATCCCAAAGCCAGAAACCTCTTGGTTTCCTCTCCTTCTCTCACTAACTGCATCCATACCCTCAGTCCGGGACTCCCTTTGGCCCCACCTGTCCCAGACCTGCCCACTGCTCTACCAAGCAAACAGATGACCCCTGGAAAGTGTAAATCACATGTCATTTCCCTGCTTAAAGCTATCCAACGCCCTTAGAATAAAATCCCTCCTTTTCTGAGCCCACAGTTTATACAACCTGGGCCCTGCCTACCTCTCATCCCACCATCTTCCTCTAAACATGCCGAGCTCCTTCCTGCCTCAAAGCCTTGGCTCCTGCCGATCCCTCTGCCGGGAATGCTGTGCACCTGGCTGGCTCTTGTCCTTACTCAAGTCTCAGCTCAAACGTTACACACCCATTTACAACAGCAGCTGTGCCCCAGCCATTGCCTTATTTATTTCCTTCGTAGTGTGTATCACATCTGACATGCCCTGGTTTATTGGTACCATAATAAGCTCCACATACAGCAGGGGCTTTACCTGCCTCATGCACGGCAGGGCCCCCGGCACCTAGGACAGGGCTGGGCACACAGCAGACATTCAACACATGTCCACTGAATTTCAAATAAAATCCACTGCATTTCATTGGGTCTCCTGGGGGGGCGGGGGAATGGAAAATGTCTTGCCTCTTAGATC
Source organism: Rhinolophus hipposideros (assembly GCF_964194185.1). Classification (NCBI taxonomy): domain Eukaryota; kingdom Metazoa; phylum Chordata; class Mammalia; order Chiroptera; family Rhinolophidae; genus Rhinolophus; species Rhinolophus hipposideros. Next base: position 37,834,194 of record NC_138060.1, on the reverse strand, counting down.
ACTTAATTTAGTGAACAAAAAATGCGTCAGTGAAAAGCACTGACACCGTACATTTTAGACACAAACAAGGTAAGTTCTGGGCGTCGTGAGGAAGCAGCAGTACAGGCCAGTCTTCTGTTGTTCACAGCTCTTCTATGTACAGAACCACAGAGTGAGTACACTTGCATCATCACTGCTACTATTTTACAAAGTGACTCATCCAAGGCAGTGAGGTAATCAGCGACAGAGGTGGCATTAACACTAGCTTATTCTGCGCAGTGAAACAGGCACTGAGGGCCTATGGCACGTCAGCACTGTGTTAGCATCTGTGGTGACAGTGTTGGGGAGCTGGGCCTTCCCACGAGGAGGCTCCCTCGTGGGATTCCACTCACAGCAGGCAGCTGTGCACCCTGCGGGCCCAGAGGCCAGATCCATGGCTATCAGGCTGCACCTCCCTGGGAGTTTCTCCCAGAAACTACACATCGCCCACCTGGGTGCGATCTCTGGGTGGTGGGGGCCTGAGGTTCCTCCCCACCACTCTGCTGTCAGAGCTGACAGTGTCATGAGGCTGGAATGCCAAGCACTGCTCGTCCCACGCCACATCATCTTTAAAAGGCTCTCTGAGCAATAGACTCTGATAATCAAAGCAAATTAGGTGCCCAACTATTAGGAAATATTACCTATTAAAAAGATGCCCCCTTCCCCACCAAGTTGAAGAAGGCCACTCCAGCATACAATCTTCCCAGAATGTGTAGGTGATGACTAACAGAATTGGAAGGGTAAACTTGGGACACAGGCCAGCTCTCTGGCTAAGCAGCCCATGCCACTCCAGCGCAGGCTTGCTCAGGCCTCAGCAAGCCACGAGTCAAGCAGATTATCAGCACTGGATAATCAGCACCAGGCCCCAGGACATCCTCAAAGGTCTCTGCGTCAGGATCCCAGCCATTTGACTTTATTTGCCTTCTCACACCCAGTTAAAATTATGGGAAGTTTTGATTTGGAACAGAGAGGAGGATATGTGAACTTTATCTCAATTAAACTTTGCCTAAATCAGTGTCATGTTCTTGTTGTAGTAGAAAGAAAAACCAATTTGATATCAAAGATCTGAGTTTAAGGGCTGTGTACTCAACTTACTTGAACCAGTCCTCTAAACTTAGGCTGACAACATAATTTATCATCCAAAACAGAGCATTTGTGAGAGTGAAAGACGTGCTACTGACTTTCCACCCGGACAAGAGGCATAAGCCACGACTATCCCAGGCAAATCTGGAAGCAGGACATCCTGTCTAAATCTCTGAAGTCTGAATTTCCTCATCTGTGAAATGGGGATAAGGATCCCTACACCTCCTTCCCAGGGTGGCTATGAGAATCAAGTAACAGCTTACTGTATGATCAAGTGCTTTTAAACACAAAGGAAACAATACACATAAGGCATTTGTAGGATAAGGCAGAGACTTCTAAAAGAAGGAAACTAGTACAATTGAAACAGGATTAGTCGTTTTTTCCAAAATGAATTAGGTGCACAAAATCAGTCCTCTAGAATCTGATGTCCGGGACCTTATCTATCATTTTCAATGTTGCAACCCCTAATACCTAGGACCCAGCCTAGTGGCTGGCACACTTCCAAATGACTGCATAAGAATTAGTAACTTAATATATTCTTTCAATACCAAACTCTCCCATCAAATTGATAAATAGAGTATATCTTGCTCAGTGGGCAAGCCCTCTACAGAGGCCAAGCACAGAGTGACTCCTGCAATGAAATCAGTCTTACCCAGAACAAGTGAACAATCGTTGCTGCATTACATTATGTCTTCTCTTATCTCCTTGACATTTCTAAGGTTACGCAGACTGCTTATTCTTTGATCCTTAAGAAAAAAATGTGAACGCAACACAAACACTCAAATGTCATTCAATTCAGAGCTCAGTTTCCTGCATCAGCATGACCCAAGACATTTATTTATAGACCCAAGTAAGAAGCATTAACATCATAATATGGTCATTCAATAAGTTCTCTACAGGAAACCCAATGTCTAATGAGGAAAGGAAATTTCTGGGTGGATGAATGCACCATTTTCTACCCACTCCAGGAGGGGCAGCAGGGTCTTTTGGCCCAAGAATCATAGACCTGTGCTGGAGCTTGCCCCTGGCCCTGGGAGAAGCCACTGCATCTCCTAGGTTCCACTTCCTTTTGCAAAATTCAGGTGCCATCCTACCTCTAGGCTACTCAGACTTGAACTGAAGAGCAAATGGCATGTGGGGAGTTTCGTAAAGCCATTAAATTAAAGGCAAGAGGCAGATGAGACCATGAAGTAGGCCAGTTCTGTTATGGCCCAATCTGAGGTACTGTTCATTTCAGCAAGTCCAAGATCGAACTCCTGCTCTATGGCTAGGAGCTGCCCTCTGAAGGGATTGGGGTGAGCCCCTGATGACCTCATTATACCACTGAGGTCGTGGCCCCAGGCACCATCTAGCTTTATCCAGCTCCTCCCAGCTTCCAGCTCTTTTTCTGTGTGGGAGAGGAGTGGAAATTAGAAACAGAAGAAAAGGAGAAGAGCTGCAATTGGAAAATTCTTCCGCCAAAGTACTATGATAGTTGGAATTAGCCCTGAAATTTTCTGACTTCCGGGCATTAAAATTTTCAACTTTCAGTCACACTATTAGAGTTCACATTAACTTTCTGTGTCGTTTTCTTAAACTTGGCTCAAAATAGCCCCCAAAAAAGTCTCAATAATTTTGTCCTGTAAAATTCTGAAAAGACTACTCTAATTCGGGGATTGGCAAACTACTACCCACAAGGCAAATCTGGGTGTTTTGGTAAAGAACATTTTACTGGAACCCACCACACTGACTTGTTGATGTGTCTATGGCTGTTTTCACACGATAAAGGCAGAGTTTTGTAGTTGGAACTAAGACAGTGTAGCCCATGATGCCCAAAATATTTAATATCTGGCCCTTTCCAGAGTCTGCCAAATTCTGCTCTAGTTCTATCTGCCTCAAAATATAACAGAAAAGAGTACAGTCTAAGACTGTGAAACCACTTTTTCTTCAAAACTGGCAAGGTTTCACTTTTTAAAAAAGAAATTCTAACAAATCTCACATTTACAGAGTCAGCATTTTAGTGTGTTGCACAAACCAAAAGAAAAGTATTTTCAGATTTATTACCTCTGGGAATGTGTATTTTCCCACACATCCATAAATGTTATGCTGAACTAATTTTACAGCCCGCAAAACAACATCGACTTAACGCTGAATCCACAAACACACCACCCCTTAGTCCAGAAGAAATTTTCTGAAAATAGAATTAGCTTGAAAAGGGCCCAAACAATACTCTTTTAATTAATAGGATCCTACTATTACTACTAAAAATGAAACTACTGTGACAACAGAATTTCTGACCATGTTTACAGATATGTATAAATCCTTCTTTATATGAAACAGTTTATCTTATAACACTAAGCTAAATATGTCCAAATATGTGAAGCATCACTCAAAAAGCAAAACAAATACCCAATTTATGTGAAAATTGAGAAAATATGGTTACTCAGAAGTAAAGGGTGAGGATCCTTATTTCCCAGCCCTTGATACCCCTTCAGGTGGTGGATTAGCTTTCTACAGTGTGAATATGGTAGAAACAAATCTGCACGTGGGAAAGGTAACAAGAGCTCATCCACCTTCCTTTTTCAGATGTTAGTGCTTTTTCCTTGATGAAATAAGAAGTTGTTCTAAAGTAGGGATTAAAACAAGGATTGGGGACACAGTTATTAATTAATTAATAACAAAGAAAAAGAAAAGGTAAGCTATTCATAAAATGTAGGCTCTAAACAAAGTTCTATCCCTAAAATATAACCCTACACATCATACCTGTAAGGACACTTCCCTCAATTGCTGCTATACTTCCTTCATCAAAAATTAATCCATTCACTCCAAGTTTAAAGGGAAAAATTTGAATGTTTAACTGTCATCTTCTCAAATCAGTTGTCACGTGTCCTGTTCAAAAACGTGAACAGAAAAATAACAAACTCCCTGACTGTCCTTCAAAGGTCAAGCTCATGGAATGCAGTCTCTGTAAACCAGTCATAACTGCGTGCAAACTATCTGGCCTCGGAAAACCTGCCACAGCCCAAAGATACAAACCTCCCGTCGAACGACATTTGCAGTTCTCTCCAAGTGATCAGTTTTCCTTTTGGATTTCATTACGCTTTAACAGAAAGTAAAATTAGGTTATTAAATATTATCCTCATAAGAAATAATTAGTTTCCCCTATAATATCATAACTATCCAAAATACAATGTAACATTATGGATCCTAGAAAACGGTCACTGAAAATTTGCACATCTAACTAAAGTTGAACAATTTACTGATGTCGTGCACATTTCAGCAGTATGTTACGTTATGACTTCGGGAGTGTGATAAGCTTCCCATGACCAACAGCAGGTCCGGTCCCTTTGAAAATCAACCTCAAATGACGCTGAAGGCTGATGACTCACCTGGTTAAGGAAAGGTGGCGCACGGTGCTGCGTGTCGATCTCAGCGAAGCAGCCTGAGTACAGATGGCTCCAACAGGGCCTCGCAATAACCCAGGAATCATGACAGCAGCACAGCCCATGGTGCCTCCTGGGCAAACATAAAACTGAAAGTTAAAGTATTTTAGGAAAAAGTAGAGAAATATCAGACTACTTTGGGGGCCAATGAAGAAGGGGCCAATATTCAAGCTAGATGTGCTTATGTTCTTACTCATCTAACAACAAACAAAGCAATGAAGGGCCTAACTTCACCCTGACAAGAGTTCTGCCACTACATAGAGTTGATTCAACGGGTTGCCATAGCTTATACATATGTAATTATTGGTGCCATCAAATATCCATGTTCTCTATTAGTTTCCAAAATCTCTGACCAAGTTCACGTGACTAATCTTAAGCTATTACAGAAGAGTAGACTTTCTAACTGCCTGATAATTGTATTCTGCCCAAAGAGCACCACATAAGTCTTTAATTAATTTCCTGTTAAAGTGCAAGGGGCAGACGAACAGAGGTTGACAGCAGTGAGAATGAACAAACTGTAGCTACATGCAGTAACACAGATGAGTATGACAAATATCACACTGAATGAAAAGAAAGCACCCAGACTCAAAAGTTCACATTCTATGGGTCTAGTCGGGTAAAGCAGAGAAACAGACAAAACTAATCTATGAAGCTGGAGATCAAGTTAGCAGTTACCATTGGGGAAGTAGTAGTGACAATGTTGTTTCTTAATCTGAATGCTGACTGCATGGGTATTCTTTTTATAAATCCTTGTCAAATCAGAGGAATTTTAGGGCAGTAAAAATACTCTGTATGAGACCATAAAGATGGATATACGTCATTATACACTTGTCCAAAATAGAACATACAGCACCGAGAGTGCACCGTAATGTAAACTATGGACTTTGAGTGATTATGATGTATCGATGTAGGGTCACCAATTGTGACAAACGTACCATTCTGGTGGCGATGTTGATAATCGGGGAGGCTACACATCTGTGGGGCAGGGGGTATATGGGAAATCTATGTATTAACACTTTGTATTAATTTATGTATTAAAAGTGCTCTAAAAAAATGTCTTAATAAAAAAAACCAAAAATCAGTAAGTCCTCTTAGGATTTATGTATTTTTCTGTTTGTATGGTATACACTTCAATAAATAGTTTAAAAAAATAAAAATCTACAAAGGTTCCCAACATTTCAAATTCTAAAAACTACTAGCCTATCAGGAAAAGCAGTGATTGGGAGTCGGATGATATATTTTTCTGGTTCCTACCATTCTGTTTTCCTCAGTCAATTTTTAATTTAGATATCTCTTTGCCTAAGATGGCCATTTTTAACATATTTTAACAATTTTTAATTTAGATATCTCTTTGCCTAAGATGGCCATTTTTACCATATATGGCCATAACATAACTGTCCTTTCCTATCTTTAGCTTGAGAATAAATGAAGATGTATGTGAACACTTTTTTTCTAAGCTCTTTGGAAGCACTACATAAATTAATGGTAATAAAGTTAGTGTTAGAAAAATATTCAAGCTAGGTGTGTTGACGCTCCTACTCCATATTCAATAACTCAGCCCTTCATTTGACAAATATTTATTAAGAGCCCATTATGTGGCAGTCACTGTGGATACGCACATGAACAAAACAAAGACCTTCTTAGGGAACTTGTATTTTGGAAGACAGAGACAGAAAATAAATAAAAGTAAATCAATCAGGTGGTAATATGTCGTATGTAATTTATCCAGTTGCAACCAAACCATATTAAAAACCCACTGCTTCATAATTAATCTTTAGATAAAGTAAAATATTTATTTCTTGCCATAGCATGATGTAACATCATTGTAGATAAACAGGTCACTTGCTACTTTTCTCTCTAGTAGATGAAAAAAGTATAAGGCCTCTTGACCTCACGCAAGACTACTAAATGTAGTTTCTCTCCTTTAAATGCGCTAAACCAAAAATGGTGTGTTATTCATTGAAAGAAAGAAACTTACTTTAGAAGTCCATGAGATTTTAGGAGTCATTAAGCATATTGCTGGCTGACTGAGTGACATGCAATAGTTTGGTCCTGGTATTATACTGAGACCTTCGGATATACACCAGTTGGAACACAGACAGTGTTTCCATATATTGAAATTCTCACAAAGTTCCTGCAATGGCAGAGACAACATATAAGAACAATGTTTTGGGAAACTTAGAAAGCACTACTCTTAGCTGCAAAAGGAAAGGCTTATTATAATCAGCAGGCATCACCTCACAGCGAGTCTACTCTTAATTATACTCTTTCCATCAATTCTCCCTCCTTATGTTTCTACTTTTCTTTTTTCTGATTGGTTCCCCCCCTTTTCTGATTGTTTCTCTTACTGCTTCTTTTTCATCTTTCTTCGTTTGTCTTTAACTCTTGCTACTTAGGATATCCACCCATGAAAGACCAGACCAATTCCTGGAATGATACAGTTAGTGTCATTTAAGGCCAAGTCTCCTGATAAAATTTTACTGATGTATAGTTTAATACAGAAACACTGTACTGCTTAACGTTCTAGACAACTACTGCGAAAATAAACTGTCCTCACATAAGATACAGCTTTTAGGATTATGCTGTTTGAATGGTCCACCACTCAACTAAATTAGAAAACAAAGAAATGTTAATTTTAAAAGCTGTTCTCTTCGAAATTCTAAAATCTTATTTTGTAATGGTAACCATGACCGAGAGTGCCACCTACTGGTAAATAAAGGATAGTTTTATCAAATTGTGTTCAACGTGACTTCCAAAGCAATAGGTATTTAAAAAACAAAACTACTTGTTTTTTGAAATATATCTAATGGTTTCATATATTTAATGTAATAGTCAATTAACTATGTAATATTAACATATATTAATTTCTAAAACCATAACAAACAAGAATAGTCCATAAATGTTTGTATCCTCATAGGACCTCCCTCACCAAAAAATTCTTAATTAGCTCTATTTCCAAAACAGAGAAAATTATCATAAATTTAGGATTTAAAAGGAACGATACTGGTTTCTGTTCAGTAAGTACACTCAATTTATTTAACAATTAAGGGGGTGCCAGGCACTATTTTAGGCCATTGAGACACAGTAAAGAACCAAACACAAGGTCCTTGCCATCATGAAGCTTTTATTATAGTGTGTGTGACAGATAATAGTATACAGATAATTAATGAGACACTTACATTTTACAATGAGTATGATGATAAAGAAAATAAGAGTGATGGGGTGGGTGTGGGAGTATCAGGAAAGGTCTCTCTCAACACATCTGGGCTGAGACCTGAATGATGAGGAAGAGGCAGCGAAGCAGACGTCAAGGGCAGAGCATTGGGGCCGAGGCCCAATCACAGAAACGAGCTTGGTGTATTAGAGGAACCACAGCCAGTGTGACGGGACAACAGTGAGCTAGGTGATACGAGATGAAGTCGAGCCGGCAGACACACGCCAGATCACATCAGGCCATGGTAAGGGTCTAGACTTTATTCTATGGGAAGCAACTGGAGAATTTGAATAACCCAGGAGAGGGACATGATCGAATTTATATTAAAGGATTGCTCAGGCTGCTATTTGAAGAGCTGATCATAGAGGGACAAGAGCTCAAGCAGGAAGTCCAGTCAGAAGGCTCCAGTTTAAGGTTAGAGGAGCACAAAGCTACTGAGATGACAGAAGTAGATCAGCAGACAATGTATTTTGGAATTAGAGCCCTAGGACTAGTTGATAAGATTGAATGAGGTGTGAGAGAGCAGTGAGAGAAAGAGAAAAACCAGGAATGCCTCGAAGAGCACTAATACACTGAAATACAGTCAATTCACAGAAATATCATGGCACCTGTTGATTTAGAAGCTAAGGTGCCACTGAGGAAGCAAAGGGCTTCCCAGAATTTGGCATCTGGTAGGGGAACCCTAGTGGTATACAAGTTATTTCAAGAGTGCTTGACTTGGAATCCGTGGAACTGGGCTCGGATCTGACTCCCTCCTGTTTTTTGGTCTTGGGCCAGTTGCCTCTTACCATTTTTAAATGGGAATGCCAACATCACCTCAGTGGATTGCTGAGAGGAATAAATGTCTACGGAAGTATCTGGCAAGCAAGAAGAGTGTTACAAATAAACTAACCCAAATACATTAACCCCCCACCTCCCTGCCAAACAATCTAGAGAAGTAGCGGTTTGATATTACCAATACACAGCTCCCCTTAGCTTGATATACAACAGCACTCACAAAGTAGTTTCTATTACATAATGATGACCTATTTCTAAATTGGATCTTATGCTAAACATTTTGGTCACTGTTATCTTCTAGATCAGGAGTGTTATCATTTTATCATTAAATTAAAACACACTTTAAGCCATAAATTTGTAACTTCAAATGATCCTGTAGCAACTAGTAAATCTGCTTTTGTCACACTTTCAGGGTCCAAAACATTATAGAATGCTTCCATTACCTTTCAGGAATAAATGTAAAGTTCAGTAATCACTGAAATGTTTGTTTGTTTTTTAAATGCTGGATGGAATAAAACAAGCACATCACATGTTTGGCTACAGTTTTATTTTCTTCAGCACACTATGAACTCAAATTGGGCAGAACCACAAAGGGAACCAGCTCTGGCAGACAGAGGGTGTGGCTAACAGAGGGCAGGATGAAAACAGTATGGAAGGCCAAGAAGACCCCCAAACCTAGGTCTCAGAGGAATCAGCACTGCTCTAGTGAAAATCTCAGCAGCCTGCAGAGCTCCAGGGCTACTGTTTCATTAGCTCTGCTTCACACCCTCATATCACAGATGGCATCAGAGGTATGGAAAGTCTGGGTTCTAGGGTCAGGCAGATGTTGAGTTCTCACCATAACTTACTGCCACTTACCAGCTTTACCTCTTTAGGCAAGTCTCCTTAGGCCCTAAACCTCAAGGGCCCCAATGGTAAAGATGGGATTTAATGATACCTATACGTCACTGGGCTGTTTTAATGACATAGTGCATGTAAACCGTTTGGTACAGTGCCTGGCACATAGTGTCAATTATTATTCATTAGTGCTTCATTACTTTTTCTTCTTCCATTTTAAGTATAATACACAAAGAAAAGTTGGAAAAGTACAAAGAAATTATACAGAACAATTACTCAATAACCCCTGTAACGTCTAGGACTACAAACCTCAGATTTTAAGATTCCCCAAGTGAATTGTTCTGAGAGATCCAAATTGCTTTCTAAAAAGTCTACCAATTTATACTTCCATGAACCAAATATGACTGCACCCAGCACCCATTTCTGTACATTCAGAAATGGCTGGCTCATCTTTAATTTGTAGGTACTTATTCTCAGAAGCACTGGAGAACTAAAGATGGTTCCCAACCTCAAAATGCTCACTGGGACTACAGAATAGACACTGGTGACTCTCGCCTGTCCTCCTGACCCCAAGAGGGTACCTGGGAGGTATCTGTGTCTACAGGGATATAGGGAGTAGCCAAGGGGCTAAGTGGGCTTTACTGGAATTTCTCCTTTGCTTAAACAGAGCAGAATCATCCCAGTTAACGCTCCAAAGGTATAAAAATCTTCCCTAACTGCTGAATAGATCTCCAATTATGCAAAATGGAGTGTTTGTGAGGTTTTTGAAATACTCCACTACAAACTCCTTTAATGTAACTTCTAGATTTTCTCCCAAAGACCCCTCTGCCTCCAGGTTTTCAAGCCTTAAGAGAACTAAACCAGGTGAAACTTCACTTTCAGTGGGCATAAAATTGGTAACTTCATGCAAACATTTGAGTGTGTGTACATAAATAAGCGTAGGGATGTTTATATATGTGAATACAAACTAAATACGGTACATATGATTGCTGAACGAAATCATAGGATGTTAGATCTGAATGGGAAATTGTAAGTCATCTCTAATCCAACCCATTGTAGTCAGAAAAATAAGGCCCAGAAATGTAAATATCCAGCTCCCAGAGCTATTCACAAGTCAGATTCTGAGCCCAGATCTGCTTCGCAATAGCACTTTTTTCACTGCACTGCGTTCCTTCTCTAACCAAGATTTGAATTACTGCCTAGTAATAAAGCAAAAATCCCATGGAATCCGGTCATACCAAAATACACACTAGCACTGCTTCCAAGACAAAGCACCTTTAATTTGCATTTCGCTTCAAGGTATAAAGAAGCCTCATGGTAATAATGCTGTGACTGCTGAGGCCATTACTTTTACAAAAAAGAAACTGTGGTTCACATAAATAATGTGTTCCCAGGCTTTGGGGACAGGCAGCCTCTTCATTTCCCAGGTATACGATCTGGGTCAAGATTCCCCACTCTCTGTATCTTAGTTTGACGATAAATAATATGGAATAACATCTAAACTCCCAAGGTCGATGGCAGACTTATCCTTCGCGCCATACGTGGCACATAGCAAACTCCCCGTTACAAGGTGATGTCATTACAAATCACTGTCGTAACTAACGATACATGCTTGGCTCTTATGCTAAAAATTTTGGTCACTGTTATCTTCTAGATCAGGAGTGTTATCATTTTATCATTAAATTAAAACACACTTTAAGCCATAAATTTGTAACTTCAAATGAACACAGGACTAAAACTCCATCTGCCTCCCAGGTCTTGGTCCTTTCAGCAACACAACTTGGGGCATTTGACCATAACCTGGGCTGAGGAAGAGGCGTGGGTGTACCTGAACAGCCGAGTGCAGCCAGGAACTACAAGCTACGCGTCGCCCTGAGCTCAAGGTCACCGGGTGAACTGAAATTCCAAGGGAGCTTTTCGTGGGTCACTGGGAAGTCACGGAGAAGATCACGAAGGCTGAGCTTCTCCAGCCAGGGCCGCCGAGGACCAATCAAAGCTGCGGCCCCGTCCCCAGGGGCACCGAGTGCCAGGACTATGCTACCGAGGCTGCTGCGGTCTTCAGCGGGGCCTGGTTAAGGCCTCTCTAAGGTCCACGCACTACAATCCACACCCAACAGCACCCGCAGTGAAACTCCTCCACGCCGCCCTCACTACACCGATCTGGCAGCTCCGGGCCAAACTCCGCCTCGGGCGCCTGAAGGCTTCCGGTCACGCGCGCGATCCTCATATTCTATTGGTCACTTCCGTCCAATGGGTGAAGCGGGGCCGGATACCCCTGAGCCGCGAGCGCCGTCTTCCAGTGTCTCCGCCCCCTTGCTCAGCCATCTCCATGGTGACCGTCACAGGTCACCCCTTTGGCCTCCGAGCCCGCAGTTGCGTCATGTCTATGCGCCGGAAGCGGTAGTTCCGGCCCCGGGTGCGTGGTGGCAACCCCCGGCTGGGGCCCGCGTTCGCGAAGTTAGACCGACCCGGGTCGGTGTCGGGCGGCGGGGGTGACAAGCCCTCTGCTGGCCCCGGTGACGATGGCGGTGTTTCACGACGAGGTGGAGATCGAGGACTTCCAGTATGACGAGGACCTGGAGACGTATTTCTACCCCTGCCCGTGCGGGGATAACTTCTGCATCACCAGGGTAACTTCAGGATGCCACGAGGCGACTCCTCGGAGCAGGCGCGCTTTTGCTCTACGAGGTTGCTTCCGCCGATCCGTCGCCCGTCCGGCTCAGAGTTACTCACGCCCATTTTTCTCCTGTTTATGAATCGCCCCGAAGTTGATCCTCTGAGCTGTCAGTGGGCGCATCATCTGGCCGTAGTCGGGCTGGGGCGGGGGGCGGGGAGGGAGCGGCTGGCTGGGAGCATCAGGCTTCTCGCCGTCCTCCCGCACTTGGCGTCCCACGTCGGGTCCCACTTCTTGGGATGCGTTTCTGGGGGAAGGAACGTGTTTTTGTCTTCCCAGAGGTTTTGAGGCGCCTGACCCCTGACTAGCCGTCCTGGGTGTTTTCCCCAAGAGACGCTTCCATGGAGAAGGCGGTCTCCAGGGGCGTTCCTCTCGCCAGGCCCTTGTGGCCCTCACTTACCCTTGCAGCCACACAGGAGCTGGCCCTTATGAGTGGGGAGGTTTGGGAGGAGGAGATGGCCAAGGGAAGACTGTGCTGATCATACGGTGTTTGGTTTTGTTACAGGAAGATTTGGAGAATGGGGAAGACGTGGCAACGTGTCCTAGCTGCTCTCTCATTATAAAAGTGATTTATGACAAAGTAAGGGGTCGGATCCTAAAAGGTGGGGGAGGGTTTGGATCCAAGAACCTAGGACAGTCTGTCCATATGTGAGGCACGGGGGATGTTTTCTAACTCTGTTAGGTAAACACTATGTTTTTTATAGCAATTTTTAAAACCCATTAATAGCCGTATTGTAAATTAAAATTTTTGAAGTTCTCATTAACTCATTTTGGCTTTGATGGGGCAATAAAGGAAACTGCTCTGTATCTAATGGAAATTATTGCTTACTTACTAAATAGAAGAAAAATAATCATACAGGTTAATTCATTGACGGTCTTTATTCCTCCTTTATTTAATCAGTAATTAAAATTGTTCAGAGCTTCTAGACTTTTTTTCTAGGAGGGAACAATTGCATCGTACTTTTTTACCTGGCTTATACATAGAATACCTACAACATATTGTTTGAGAAATAGTCGTAGTTGCAATTTTACAATTTCATTTTAGCCTTTAGTTGTCGTATTGTTTTTCATCCAGGGATATTAACAATAGAAAACAAAATAAATGTTATCACTGCCCAGCCCCACCCCAACTTTAGGTTAGTACTTTGAATAAAGTCTTAAGTAAGAAGCTTAACATTCCTTTTTTTGAGACATAATTGACATAAAACAGCTTAACCTCTTAAGGATGAGCTCTAAAATGAGTTTAGGGAAGGCGGGAACAAGGTAGTTAGCTTCATGAGAGAAGCAGACAATAATTTAGACTATAATTTAGAAGTTTACTGATTTATTCTTGTATTAAAGTGTGTTCTGGAACAAAAAGAGAACAGGGTAAAGGAGATCAAGAGTGCCAGTATGAGAAGAGGTTGCAATTTTAAACAGGGTGATCATGGCAGGCCTTATTGAGCAAAGACAGAAAGAGGTGAGGGAGTGAACTCTGGATATACACAGGCTAAGAGCAGCCCGGCAAAGGGAACTTTCAGTGGAGAGGCCCTAAAGCAGGGACATGCAAGGAGGCCACTGTGACCAGAGCAGAGTAAACGAGGGTGAGAATCATCCAAGATGAATTAGTGGAGTGGGGCAGATCACAGAGATGTTTGTGGGCCACTTTAAGGACTTCGGCTTTTCCTGTGAATGATACAGGGATCCACTGGAGGAGTCTTGATCAAAGAAGTGCCATGATCCAACTCAAGGTTTAAAAGAGGGATTCTGGCTGCTGTGTTCAGAATAGACTATGAAGGAGCAAGGATAGAGGCAGGAAAACCAGGGAGGAGGCTGTTAGACTAATCAAAGGAGGGGATGAGTAGCTTGAACCAGGCTGCAGCAATGGAGGTATTGAGACGTGGTTGAATTCTGGATACACTTTAAAGGATAGGTGGGTTTTTTTTATTGATTAGATATAGGATATGAAAGGGGACAAGGATGATTTCAACATTTGTGGCCTTCATAACTGGAAGGATGGATTTACCATCAGCTGAGGGGGAGGTGACTGCAGATAGTGGGGCAGGAGCGGACATACTATGTTTGAGAGGTCTGTGTTTCATCCAAGTGGAGCTGGTGAGAAGGCAATTGGATATGTAAGCATAGCATGCAAAGACTGTTCAGCTGGCCCTGTAAATTTGGGAGTTGTCAGCATATAGATAGTATTAGAGCCATGACATCAGGACTATAAATGTAGTAGAGATGGACCAAAAAAAAAAAGGCCTGAACCGTGGGCCACTCCAACATTGAAAACTCAGGGAGGGAAGCTAAGAATCAGCAAAGCTGGCCAAAAAGGAGCAACCACTGAGGAAGGAGGAAAGCCACCGGTGTCATATGCTGGAAGCCAGATGAGGAAAGGTGGAGGAAGTGATCAGCCTTATTAGATGCCACTGATAAAAAGATAACAAACAATTAACAGTTGGCTTTAGCAGGGAGGCCGTTTGTGATGGTTATAGGAGCAGTGTCAGCGGAGTAAAGGAGACAGAGCCAGATGGGTGGAAAACCTGTCGGAGAGAATGAGAGAAAAATAGGAAGCAGCAAGTACAGACATTTCTTTCAAGGATTTTGCTGCCAAGGGGAGCAGAGACATGGGACAGTAACTGGTGATGATGGAGAGGGCTTACAGTGGTAGACATTCAGCTACATGGGTGAATGTAGACTAAGGAAGTTAGATTTAACCAAGGTTATGGTTTTGCCAAGTGAATAGGATGGAGTGAGAGACGAGCAATTACCATAATTGACCAGGAATGTAAACTAGATAAAGAAAACACTAAGGGAGTGAGGGGGGCAGTGAAAAGGTGATAGGATAAATACACTGGAGATCCCAGAGGAGTCAGAATGAGGGATCCAAGAGGGGAAAATGATAGCAACAGAGACGAATAGTGATGATATAGTCTCATGACATAAGATTCAAACTTGGTGGGTTTTAGAGAGGGAAGGAGAACAGCGGCAGAGAGGAGCTACCAGCCCCTCCTCCAGTCTGTAATACTGGGCTCCGAGAGAACACAGAGCCTCATTTCAGGGGTTACAGGGGAAACAGTGTCCTTGCGGGCTGGCCTCTTCTCCATCTCAGCATGGTGGGCATGTTGGGCTAAATAACTTTGTTGTACAGAGCTCCCCTGTGCAGTGGAGGGTGTTAAGCAGCATCCCTCGCCTCTACCCATTAGCCAGTAGCACCCCCTTTTCAATTAGGTCAACGTGCAATGTTTCCAGACATTGCCAGATGTCCCCTGGAGACAACATCAACACCACGCCACCACCACTACACCTTGAGAACCACTGTGTGAGAGCAGAAAGGCACAGGGACATTTAAAGAAGAGGTTGAGAATATGGAGCCTTGTGCTGACAATGGACCATAAATTCCAAAGAGCACAGTGGTTCCAGGTGCTGGGCAGGAGTGACACAGCGACAGGGACAGAATACAGATTGATCCTTATGGTGATCAGATTGCAGGAGATGAGGGTAACCTGGGAGGCAGAGATTTCTTGTGTTAGCTGACATAAGCAGGATAAATAATCAGAAATTGGACTTCATTTATAAAGTAGCTAACATTGCAGATTAACTAAAAGAGCTATCCTTTTTAGTTGAAGTAATTACTTTGAAGGGGACAGGTATTTGAATGACCAAATACTGAAGTGGAGCAGTTTTTGTGTAAGTAGTAATTAATACAGACACTTAAAAGGTGTGGCAATGTCTTTATAAATAATTTCTGAAAAGTGGGTGCTCTGTAATAAAGATGAGCATGTTTGTTTATAAGATACGGTGCTTAATATTAAATATGAATTCAGGACTAAAAACTGATACACTTTTAAGTTTATAATTCTGGACATTGACTCTTTGAACATGGATGAAGTGATAAAGCAATGAAAAAACTCACAGAGCTGGATTGATTCTGTAAAAAGATACAAGTTTAATATTGATGCATTTGTAACCCAAACACTCAATGATTAATATTTTGTTCTTTCTTAGGAGCAGTTTATGTGTGGAGAAACCGTCCCAGCTCCTTCCACCAACAAAGAATTAGTTAAATGCTGAAAAAGACTATAAATCCAAATCCTGAACATTTGGGAATGAGCCAAACTGGAAAAATCAAATGCAAAATTACTGGCTTCTTCATGAGGACAGCCATTTTGTAGTTTGCTATTCTGTGAGAGTGTGGATTCTTTCTATCAGATGCTGAGTTCATCTCCAATTAAAAAAGCAAGTCCATAACGTGACATACCTGGATTTTGTGCTTAGAACTTTGGATTGGAAAAAGTAGTCTTAACTTTCCATCTGAATTTAAAGGAAGATAATTTCAAATCAGTGCTTTCTTTCCCTCAGTTTTGTTATTTTTATGTCTTATAACTATTTTATTATCTGATAATAGTATCATCTACCTCAAAGTCATTAGGATTTCTTAATTTAAAAGAGATTTTATTTTTAAATTGATTATTTAAGATTATTAAAATTAGCGCTTTTTTAAATTTGACATCAGCTTTGCTGTTCTAAACTTAAGAAAATCAGTTTCCACTCCAACCCAGTCTTCTCAGTCCTGCCGCTATTAGGATGCTACTGTTCTATTAGGCGTGCCTTTTCCATTATACTTCATGCTTTGAGTCCTGGTCATGGTATTAGAAAATATACTGAGAACACAATTGTTTCAGAGCTAAAAGTGAGAGAGAAAAGTCAGAAAGTGAAGTAGTCAAAGAACATGGTTTTTCCTTACCGATATTCTGCACGTTCCTTGAAAATCAGGATAAGATAAAAAGAAAAACAGCCAAAGGAAGTGAAATTGCTAACAGAGTGACAGGCAAAAATCATGCCAATTTAGTAAATGTTTGAATGTTGTTGCCAGATCAGATACTATTTCTTTATCTGAGTTCTTATTTGTTACTTTGTAGATACAGCTAATGAAATTGCATTGTAGATAGGGGTTAATGTCACGTCTTCATGGCCGGAGGCAGGGCTTTTAGCATTACCACAAAATCAAGTCACTACTCCTAAAAGGTAAATCTTTTACAACTCTTGTATTTGCTGAGGATGAACTTGAAAGTAAGATGCCTATTCTAAATAAGTATGCCCCTGAGAGCACATCTAATAAGCCTCTATAAGTTGCAACCAAACCAAACATTCGCTTTTACAGAGAAATGTTGCTCTGTGGAAAAAGAACTATATAATGATAGGCTATCAGTCTTCCTTTGCTACAGTGCTGAGAGTAGCTAGAAATTAGAATTGCTTACATGGAAATTCAAAAATTCCCTTTATAATATACAATTTTGCTGTGTATATATAATAAAGTTAGAAAAAAAAAGTATTGAAATCTGGTAGGTTGTTTTGGGAATGTCTCCTGCAATTAGAGAGAAAAATAGCTTGCCAGAATGTGAACATTCTATTAGTGATTGATAAAGGGGCTGCACACGTTCATCAGGGTTTAAATTAAAACAGGTGAGTGGCCTTTTTTCACCTGCTGGCAGCATGGCTCTGTGCAGCCATTAGACTGAGACAAATCACCAAAAAATGTGTGCCAGAAGTGCTTGGTGTGTCACACGAAGCATATGGCAGCTTCTGGATATGATGAGAAAGCTCATTGCTGTTTGGGACGCTGACATCCCAGAAGTCATCCACAGTTGCTGTGGAACCAGTGATGGCTCGGATGAACACAGTAGGTGCTGACGTGGGAATGAGCTTCAGAGAGAAATGGACTGTCCTGTACACAAATGTCGATGGCTTTGTAGACACTGAGGACACCAGCTGCCTCCGCTGATGATTTCAAACAAGAACAGACGCCCTTGATGTAGGTCCGAGCACAGAACAGCAGGAAGAACAGTTGTCCCGAGTCCACACATCCAGCAGTAAAGAAGCACGAACAGCCACCAGTGATCAGTGATCAGCTGCAATCATGGGAACGATTTTGTTTCCTAAGCAACTGAGTCACTAAATTTGTTCGCTACAAAAGAACACATCAGGACTTCAATTTCTGTAAGCAGAAAGTAAAGCCAGGGTCTTTCAGACATGACTAAAGCTCTGTGTGATGTATGTGCCTTATTTAGCTCAGCAGACATTTCTGGAGCACCTTTGTGCACCTGTGTAATCCAGCCTCTTCTCTACTGGCTCTATCATCTTTGTCAAGTCCAATGGACTCTTCATCTGTACGCATATGAGACTGGGTCAGGTGATATCTGTAAGTTCTGTATTTTTAGGGTATGTAGCTTGCAGGCTGAAATGGTTATTGAAACCTTTTAAACTCAAAACTATCTAACTCATGAATTACAGAGAAAGAGATTCCATTCTTCAGTGACTTGATGTTACCACACTTTTGAGTTTGAAAATTATAGTCAACTGTTTAAAGGATTCTGCGTATCCTTTAGTGTACATATTCAGAAGCGTTTTCTTAGAAAGCACTCAACATTTTGTAACTGTACATATTAATTTATTACCAGAATAATTGTATTGGCATGCTCAATAAAGTCATAATTTAAATCCATTTGTTTTAGTGTGGTTTTTCTTTCCCTAAATACTGACATTTTTTATTAAAAGGTTTTGATATATATGAGGTGCAAATATTTAACCTGCTTTGGGGCATTGTAAGTAGGTATCTGGCATGAGCAGTAGTTTCTAAATAGGAGGAAGAAAGTGCCACTGATTCTACAGTCTGGCCACAAGGGTTTGGGCTCTGGAATTTCATTGTTATTTGAGAAAACAGCTTTGACTTAATTGGCAGTAAGGCAAAGACAGTTGACATTCTTAGGTGAGTAATTCAGTTTATTGCCGGGAAATAAGGCTTATCTTTCACGGCTGACGATCGATTCTTGCAGTGGTTTGAAAGCCCAGCCCTGATCAGTTTGAGTCTCAGTTCCTCCGCTATGACCTTAGACAAGTTACTTAATCTTTTTGTATCTCCATATCCCGGCCTGGGAAATACAAACCATACTAGTACCGCTTTCCTACAGTTGCTCTGTGCCTTCATTCATTCAAGTGTTTGTGACGTGCCAGTTACCTACTAGGCACTAGGTGAAGACAGGCAGGGTTTCCGCCATGATGGACCTTATGTGCAACTCAAAGAGGAAATAAGCAAGATTCCAGAGAGGTTAGGGCCCAGAAGGAAACAAAGCAGGTGACGTGATAGTAACTGCACCACGTGCCTCATAAAGGATGAACACAAGGTGACTCAGGTCTGGCACTTTTTCTGAAACCTAAAGGATGAGAATGATAGCCTGTGAAAATGATAAAATGAATTAATGACTATGAAACATTAAGCACAATGTCGTATGTGCAGAAAAGTATTCTAATTCAAAAGGAATTCAACACTCTTGAGCATTGAATAAGTATGAGAAGTGTGAAGCATTGCGCACACCCACACCTTACAGAATATCTCGGGGTTGGGTTTTCAGCAAGCCCTCCAGATGACTGATGCAGCTAAAGTTTCAGACCCAGGGGTCTAGAACTGGTTTTCAAACTTGGCAGCAAGCACACTGGCATTCCCTGAGGAGCTTTAAAACTTGCTATCCCAGAGAGGGATTTCGTTAGTCTGGGTGCAGATTGGGCATCAGCCCGGGTTAGAATCTCCCTGGTGATTCTAACGTGGCCAAAGCTGAGACCCACTAAGCTAAGAAAGCAGAAAATTCATAATGGCAAAGTAAAAGACAATTTTTCAAAAGGTCACACCTGCTTTGCATGTGGAATAGTGTGTGGGCTCAGTTGGCCACACACTTTGTGTTCAGTCATGCAATCGGCCTTAACAAGTGACTGAAGATCCCAGGCTGGGCTCGTGAACACAGTGGGAGAGCCCCAATATGGGAGCCTCAGGGCTGCACCCCTATTAAACAGGCAATCACACGTTTCCAGCATACATTCTGGCTGCTAATTACACACCTTATGAAAATGACAGCTTCTGCAGGTGTAAGTAATTAGGATTTCTTTAACTCCATTTGCGGATGGCTGCCATCGCCTACTTCCTACAAGGCAAATTGCTCATGATTACATATTCGACTGGGAAACCGTTTTACAAATTATTCCTTGTTAAGGGTTTAAAACAAAGGATACGTGAAAAAGAAAGCACATTTGAAAAATCCTATTCCCAGCTCACGAAGTGCTTACAATGGGGAAGGAACAGTGGAATCTCCACCTTTCTCTATGGACTTGCAGGAGAGCCCAAGAACTCAGCGGGAGGGGGGGGGAATCTTAGTAGAATTCTGAGTGAATATTGGTCAAATTCTAGGAAAGCATGTTAGCATTTTTCAAAGGAAAACTGGATACCCCTAAAATTAGGGAAGAAAAGCCACTAACCAGTCCTTCCCAAACTCTGGTGCTGGGGAACAAGTTTGAACTTGCAGGGGCACATCCCACTGCTGGAGTGGGAACCACGGACGGGGCTGGTGCAGAAGTCTGGGAAGGTCATTGCTTCTGTGTTGCAGTTATACTTTAGGAGTTCACAGCCAAGCTTTGCTGTTGGTCAGTAGAGCTGGCAGACAGGAGAAAGAGATGCCTTTCAGTAGGAAAGAGGACAAATGAACCACTGGCACCTCCACGTCTGTCTCACCACCTCTAACCACAGTGCTCTTCAAGGTCACAGCTGCTGCTTCCTTTCTGCCTTCCATGTTTTGCACAAATCTCTTTTTTAGCCAACTGTAACCCAGAACCAGATAGGGAAGAGAATGCTGGGAAACATTGCTCCAGCGTAGCCAAGTTGGTACAGCACAAAAACTACCATAGCCATTGATACTGAAAAACCTCTCAAATCCACTTGAGGATTTGGGTTCAAAGCCCCATGAAATTTAATCTTTGTACAACCTGGCAAACCTTGTCGTAACACCTGCTTCCTGAGATAGGACAAACGCTGGGAAACTGACTCCTGACTCCGCAAGCTGTGCAGATTGAAGAGGCACAAGGCCCAGCAGCCTGTATCCAAGGAAGGCAGCTACCTCAGTCCTAGAGAGCAAATGGGGTTATTGGATGGGGGAAGGGAGTCAATATGAAGTGGTCCCAATTAGAGGTGAATGTCTAATAAGGGGTGGGGCATCTCAATGAATGGCCCCCAGCCACAGACACTACTTCAATCCAGGAGAGTCAACACTTGGGACTGAGGCAAGCATTTGAGACCTGATCATGGCAGCAGGACCAAGTTACCAGACAAAGATTTGGGGCCAGACTCCATTCTAAAAAGGAAACGGAGTTCTTGGGTCCGGTCAAAGGGTATACTTTTGGACAAAGATTCATGCCAAGGTTGAGGGTGGGGAAGAGGAGGAAATAAACCCATAATGGGTACCACCTGTGATCCAGGCTCTTTACACAAAAGCAGCAGAGGCTACCTAGGGTCACCCCAGAGGGCACTGGGTCCCCATCTACAATCCCAAATGGCAGAACTTGGAATGTTACTGTAGCTAGCAGGTATCTCTGAACTACCAACTGGTGATGATGACAAGAGTGAACCAGCCAGGATGGGGGATTGGGACCATTTAATGACATTGAATGAGATAATACATGCGAAGCAGCAGAGTGTTTACACACAGTAAGGGCTCAAGGAAGGATAGTTTGATGTTACATATTTCTTGCTCCATCAGAAATGACTCAAGACTATGATCTGGGGAACTTGCCTGAATTTACAGATTAAAACAACAAGGGACTCAGCTATAATATGTCAGAGTTCAATCCAGAGAAGAACTGGGAGTGCTGGAAAATGAAGGATTTGTTATAGGGATTAGACTTTCCAAAACGGGGAGTGAGCAATGGCGTCAAGGCAAGCCTGTTATCTCTGCATCTGATGTTGAGCCTAAAGTAGCCATAGGTCAACCGACTTGGTGGTTGGAAAAGAAAGTTTGGTGTGCACAAAAGAAAATACAAACTGGAATGTACATCTGTCTCTCACCACCTCCAACCTTGACGCTGTGCGTGACTTTCAGAGGAAAATGGTCCTCTTCTCCATGAACTTGCATAAGTACTTGGCCTACAACAAGGCAAGCTAATGATCAGCAACAATACGCATAACCACCCACTATTCCTGCTCCAACCTTCAGAGCATAAAAATATATCTGCTACTTTACTTCTGGCTTCCAAATCTTGCACAATATTTTTCTGGTGGTCAATGCTAACCCAGGTACATACAGGGAAGGGAATTCTGGAAAATAGAGTAGTCCCGGCTTAGCTAAATGGTCACCATATACAGTGTCAGGGAAGCCAAGGCAGGGGATGGGACACTTTGTTTGTTCCTAAACAGGTAAAGTGATAATAGCATGATGTCATTTAGATCACACTGTAATGTTGATGTTATTATCTCCATGTTAACTAAAACCGAGTCTTTGCCAATATGTCAGCCAGGTATTATTGCATTACAAACTACCCCAAAATTTAAAACAGTAGTCATTTAAAAATTCTCTGATGTGTCTATGGGTTAGCTGGGGTTAGCCAATCCTGGCTTGGGATTGGCTGGGTGGCTCTAAACTGCAGACTGAGTCTGGGTCCTGTACCACACCTCTTCTTCCTCAGACCAGGGAGTAGCCAAGACAAGAGGTGCAAGAGCCAATTCCCACTGGGTATGAGCATTGCAAATCTTCACTTGCATGGTGTTTGCCAACGTTCCATTGGCGAAAACAAGTCACGTGGCCAAACCCAAAGTCAATGGGGCAGGAAAATACAATTCTCCCATGGAGGTGGTGGGAGGCAAGGAGTGAATATTTCTGAAAAATAATCTCATCTACCACAGTCATTAAGTGGCAGGCTTGGCATTCCAATCTAATACTTTTTTCTCCAAATCCCATTTTTGTTTCTTCTGTAGCAGTGTTTGAATAATTGAAAAACTTTCCAAGTGATAAAATGGAAGCAGTGGAAACATTCAGTCAGCCACACTCATCTTGCTGGCCAGACATCAGACAACAGTCCCGTGGGACTAATTTTTGCTACATTTGCTTTTTGAGATGAGCAAGACTTTGGCTATGTTTTTCATATTCAAATTCCGAACCTCGTAACTGTAGTAATAATAGGTTAATATTTCCAAAGTCTGCCAAAAATACCCACTTGAAGATATTTATTAGCTCTAATTATAGAGGGAAATGGGGCCGTATGCTCATACGGTGCCATTAAAAGCAGGATATAATGCCCAGAGAAACTTTGACTACCTACCTTTCTGACACGTCTATTTCCAGATTGCAAGAACTTTGAGATGATTCATTTTGAGTGTTTTCATTGCAACTAATTCAGTGGTACCCAACAGTATGTTATCTAGACCATTGCAAATCAGATGAGCAGTTGTCACTTTAAGTCTGATGTGATCTGCATGGCCATATCTGAAACTTTGACATTTGAACCATTAACAAGTCTGCTAAATATAGCTTATATACTCCCAGTAAAATGTGGCCTTCTCATGACTTGTCCATCTGGCTTGGCTAAGCACTCCCCACACTATGCTGTGTTAGCAGGGGGGAAAAATCAAGAAAGTCAGACATGTAGGAGGACTTTCTGCTTGGAGAAGTATGGAGATTATTAGTAGTTACTCCAAAGATGGATAAGCAGTGTCATTCAACCAATACATATGCTCCAAGAGTATTTTGTCTATGAGAGCTAGGCCTGATCTCTGTGCAAGGGAGGATTTTGAAAAATAGAATTGTACTACAGAGAATCTTTAAGAACAGGAAAAACATGACAGATTTTTTAAAAAAACTAATAAGTGACCCAAATGTATGTGTTGGCAGTTAAATGATTGGAAACTTCGTTCTCTTTGCCAAACATACCCCTAACTCATCATCAATTTTAAGGAATCACTATATGGACATAACGAAGCAGAAGGAATACCTGACCTCAGCCAGATGGCTCCAGTTTTTTTCGCTTGCACACGTGTCCCTGCTCCATCTGTGGTCTCAGTGGGTCAGTGCCCTGGGCAAGAAGGCCAAGGACAGTGCTGATCACCTCTCCAGGCCATGGGCTCAACTGTGGAGCAGGAGGGTTTGGAGAAATGATTTTTTTAAATTTGTATTAAATGTACTGGGGCAACATTGGTTAGTAAAATTATATGGGTTTCAAGTGTACAGTTCTGTAATAATCATCTGTATATCACATTTGTGTGCTTACACCCAGAGTCAATTCTCCTTCCATCACCATATATTGGACCCCCTTTACCTTCTTCTATAACAGAATTTTGTTGTTTTGTCCCATTCTATAAGCAATGCATCCTCATAACAGAAAAATCACAAAACACAGACAAACAAAAGAAAATAAAGAACAAGAGCTCCCATTATCCCAACTTCCTTGAGAACTCAGCCAACACTGAATAATACCTTGGTGTATATCTTTCTAATTCCGTCTGTCTGTCTGTCTGTCTGTCTGTCTGTCTGTCTGTCTCTCTCTCTCTCTCTCTCTCTCTCTCTCTCTCACACACACACACACACACACACACACACACACACACGGGCATATGTGTACATTTTTCAGTAAAAATAAAATCATTCTGTACATGTTGGAACTTACCACAGTTTATATAAACAATCCACCAAAATCCACCAATTCTTGGACTTCTTCCAACTGTTATTTTTGTAAGCTGCATTGTTCCAATATTTCGTTACTGTAAACAGAAAAAAAATTGACAGAAATGAATTAGACTAAAAAAGACAAGAGAGGAAAAAAAGTCTTGCAAAATTTCAAAAGAATGGATCTTTGGGTGACTGAGGCCTTCTCGTGGCCCAGAGTTCCAGCACACAGAGGATGAAACAGCCTGAACCCCAGCCCCTCCAGACCCCTTCATCTAGCCCTCCCATCCCTTCCTGGGGTCCTTCCTCTTCCCTTGGTCCCAGGATTGGAGGGACTCCATTGCTGCCTCTTCTTGGAATCACTGTGCCCTTTTCAGCCCTTTCACTCCTGGACCCTAATCAGAGGAAGGGAGCACATCAGTCCTTGCCGATGTGAGAACACACCAGATGACTGAGGAAGGGCTGATGGAGCCTTTATACCCATCCCCAGATTGCCCCTGAACCCCAAACCAAGCCTAAGATGCTGGTTGTCAGGCATCAGTCAGTCTGGGCCCAGCTGGCATACAGGACAACCTGGCACTTGGACAACTCTGCAGGCTGCTTCCTGATAGCCCAACAACTCACTTGAGTGAACAGCACAGGGGACTAAGCCCCTGTGGCTACTGTCCTGGATTTGAAGCCTGAGTCCATCACTTACTATGGAGTCACTTTAGGAAACGGTTTAACCTCTCTGAACTTCCGTTTCTTCCCTTGTAAAACAGAGACAGTGATATTCCTTCGCAGTGTTGCTGTGAATACTGAACGAAATCACGAACATTAGCACTTAGCACAGCACCTGCCTCAGTCACAGTCTCACTCTGTCTCATTCTAGTGGGATTTGGGGCACTTTATCCCGTCTCTGCTCAGTTTCTCCAACTGTAAAATGGGGAGAATAACAGGCCCTGTCTCAAAGGATTGTTGAGAGAATAAAATGAGTTAATGTAAGCAAAGCACTTCAAAAGGGGCCTGGGATATGGAAAGTGCTAAATAAGGGTTTGCTGCTACTGTTCATTTAATAAATATTTGTTAAGCATCTACCCTGTGCCAACCACAGTGATAAAAACTGGGAAAACAGCGCCTGTTATTAATCAATCTACTTTCCAAGCACTCCAAGGTGCCCAGAAACTTCTACCATGCCCTGCTACCGCCCACCCTCCCCCCACCACTCTAATGGGTAGTCCTTCCCCCACCCCCACCTCGTTTCTTTTGGGGGTCAGCTTACCTGCTTTGCTTCATTCCTAAGTGCAGGGAAACTGATTGCAAAGACAGTGCCTGCTACCCACTTGGAGAGATTGCGCTGTGATCACGGCCTCCCTGAGGAGATGTGTTCGGCAGTTGGAAAGCACTCAGTGGTGCCTCTTACAGGTGTGTGGAGGTAACTGGCCTTGAGGCTCATCAGAGTTCATCACCAACCTGAGGTAAGAGAAGCATTTAAAAACGCATTCAAATAAAAACAGAGAGATGCCTCGTTTCCATTTCTATTCCTCTCACTGCGATTTCAGGTTCCCTGTCTTTTTGTCTCTGAGGAGCTGTAGGCACCCCTGACCTAGGATCATCAGTGTTCATCACTGTGCCTACTCCAGATGCAATTTAGGGAAAGGCTCATCCTTGGTGGGCCCAGGAGTCCTCTCTGCAGATGACTCCAGCATGTCTGTGCTGCCCATTCTCTGCACTTGTTGGTACTTACTTTGTATTGTATTTTGATATCCTGAAACATAATATTATATGTGTTCTTATATGAGATATGTGTATGCGTGTTTGTGTGTATAAAAAGTATGAAAGAGAGTGGGATACAGATGCAGAGACTCAGAGAGAGAAGGAGGGGGAGGGAGAGAGAGAGAGAGAGAGAGAGAGAGAGAGAGAGAGAGAGAGAGAGAGAGGACACCAGCCCGAGCGCATGGGACACATGATATGGACATGAGAATGTCCACTTGCCTTTTGGCTAAGGTACCTATAATCTTTTCTAGGGAAAAATAAGTTCCTGAGTGTTTTGAGGGGAAGCAGTCACTTGAACGATAACTTCTCATTGAATATTTTCAACAGACAGCATGTCATGCAGGGTGGCACGCGGGGTCTCAGCTCTCGCTCCCCACATAAGAACGCAGGACATGGTGAGGCCAAAAAGGAACACCCACGGAGCCATAGGTAGGGGAGTCATACTGCTATAGTCTCACTGGCAGCTGGGTTGGAGACACAGGAAGCAGGAGCCACTCTATCCGCAACCTGCTTTCCACTTCTCTGCAATCCGTAACCCACACTCCACCATGCTAACTGCAATCCACACTTGCAGGCTCAGCCACCATCTTCTTTCTAGCCCCCATTTTCTGCTAGCGTAGCCACGGCAGTTATATTAGTGGCCAATGGCTCACTGGTTACAGCTGACGGCCAACTAGCCACAGTTGATGGCCATCCAATCACAGTTGATGGCCATTTACTACCTGAGCCAGCACCTTTCCACGTGAGGCCAAGAGCCTGGAAACTGCACTCCTGGCTCTGTCCCCATATAGCATGAAACCGAACACCACTCTTCCTCAAAGAATAGTTAAAACAGAGAAGGTGGGACTGCCACTAGGAGGGGAATGGATCAGTGGGTAATGACTGTGTTGGAGAGTTATAAACTCCTAAATAACTCCGGCTGCCCACAGATGAGCTGGAAGCCTCGACAGCAAGTACACATAACATTTGGTTCCCAGGGGTGCCCATGTGCTGTGTGAAGGGTGACCGCCATGCCAGGCCTGTGGGCAAGAGGTAGACCTTCAGTGAAAACAGTGCTGGACCAGGGTGTGGGAGAGCAGATTGGGGTCAAGGGAAGCCCTGGAAATTTGGGTAGGGCGGGGGGGTGGGGGGGGGTTGAAGGGCTTCTATCTTCCCAGTGTAGAGAAAATAATTTGTATTTCAATAGAAAACTATGCTTCATCTAGAGAGCACCCCTCCAGGTTTTCTGATTCTAGCCTCTCATTGACTTTGAGCTATTTTGCAACTCTGACCTTGTAGGCAAGAGGCAGCAATGCAAGATCATTCTTCTCTACAGGAGAGTACGTTCTGTACTTCAGTAAAGGTTGTCTGCCCTCCCACCCTGTGAAAAAATGGGTTTTGCCTCATTTACATATTCATTTCGATATTCCTCATCTGTAAATGTGCCTGTTCTTTGGATTCTCTTAAACAACACCTCCTAGACCCTCATGAGTTAAATAAAATGGTTCCCTCATGAGAAAAATAAAATCTTTCAACATGTGTTCATTTTTATATCTGTACGAGAGCCATGATTTTACCAGTTTCTTGAGAATTAAGTTTTAATAGTTTTCCCAGGATTGAGGAGGAGGCAGCTAGAAGGTGAAGTGGCAGGGGAGGGGGCTGAGCTACCTAGATACCCCTGGGCTTGTCGGGAAGTCAGTAATGGGACCAGGTGTGTGTGGATGGGCAGAGCATGAAGGAGGGTAGTGAAGAGGTAGGAGCTTTGCCTAGGAGAGTAGGCACCATGTGAGGAAAAGACTTGGGGGGCACTGCTGGGATTCTAGAGGTGGCTGGGCTGAATGTCTGGGGGCCCCCTGGGAACCTCAAGCCCTGTGCTGAGGAGAGAGGAGCTCTAAACTGGAGTCCCCTAGCATGCCACTGATTCTCTGGTGACAACTTTCTTATCCTCAGATTCCTTATCTACAAAATCAGAGGTCGTAGGTGCTTTCTGAGAATCCCTGCAGCATGAGAATTCCAGGTTATTCTGGAAACATCTCAGGACTAGTCCAGCCAATGGTACTGCTAAGAAAAATCATCTAAACCACGGAAATAAGGCAAAAGGATGGCTGCATATCACTATCACACTGGAGCATTGTCCAACAGGACCTGCCCAAGAATTGGCTAAATCTCTATAGAAACGTGCCTGTGTTTGGCTTACAATTTTTTTTTGATTAGGGCTCAGGCTCTATGAAGTTAGATGTTAATTTGTAGAAGAGTAATTAAGCTCCAGGGGATTTTAGCCTGCTACAGATGCCAATCTTTTCTATCCACCAGAAAACATAACTCCCACAGGTTTCATTGTCCTATCATCTAATTTTGCAATCTCACTTCAACATTCTTTCTTTGTGTCTTCGTCTTCTGGAGGGGTGAGGGGTGCTATATTTTGCTCTATTTATTTGTTTTTCTTTGTTGGAAGGCAATATTCTTTTACTAACGGTATATGCCAGTGCCTCCTTGAGCTGGCTTTACCATTCTGCTGATTTCCTCATTAATGAGTTAAATAAATCTTTAGCCCATGCTCACCGTAATTTGAATGAGGGTCATATTTTTTTTTAACTTTTTGAAAATATGTATACATCGACAATCTAGTTGCCAGCCTGTGGTAGAGTCTGCAGGACACTGCTCGGAGGTCTCCCCATGGAACCACGTACTCTGCATTCTCTATTACTCACTGAGCGCCTACCTTGGGCCTGGCTCCGCCCTAGGCACTGCATTTAGGGGAAATGCAAGCGGATGCTGATCTCAAGGAACTCACACTTGGGCCGAAGAAAAGTTGTTTGTTTGCTTGTTTGTTTCTTAAATCAACAATTAAAACGAACTCTGAAAAGCTCCGTAATAGAGGTTTCAGAGTTAGAGATTAGATGCTTATAACAACCCCAGGTTGAAACCTATGCTTACCTCATCTTTCATATAATAAGTATTTAAAATGGTAGCTGGACTCTTCCGTGAGTGAACTGAACTACCCAAGTGTGGGAATGCTTATGAGGAAATGAGAGTTTCCTCTCTCTGAATCACTTCACTCCACCAAGGCAGGACCAGGGGCCCAGTGGTTTTTCATTTTCCTAAAATCTGCTGGCATTATTCGTTGTTCTTTAGAATTTATGGTGCCATTAGCTCTTGTTGGCTTTTTTGATGGTGGGGTTAGGGTGAGGGTGGGACACAGATGAGCCTATTTGCTTCTCCAGCTTCCACGAACCCTTTTGGGGAGTGTAGCTTGCTGCTTTGACACAGTGAGGGAGTTAAAATTGCCTGTTGTACGCGGACCTGGTGCTCGTTCTAGTTCTGCCACTAGATGGCGCACGTTCACTTTACAGGCCAGCAGCAGCGCGATGTAGGAGGCAAAAGCCTTGAGATCTGACATTCCCGGATTTGAATCCTTTGTTCATTTTGTGACCTTGGACCAGCTGGTTTCTCCTTCTGTAAACTAGGAATGATGAAAATCACCTTGCAGGGTGGTTGTGAGGATTTAATGAGGTGACATGTGCTAAGCATGTCACACTAAGCATGTCAGACACACAATCGATGCCCAATAATCACTACCCATCTGTTTTCTTATTCATTCATTCATTCAATACATATGTATTGGTCCATGTTTCTATGCCATAGCCCATCAAGGCTTTGTCCTCAGCATCGTACAATATAGCAGTGTCTTACACGCAGAGACACTTCTATAGTTGCTGGAGTAGAAGACATACTACCTTCTGCCCCTACAAATTCCAAATTCATTTAAAATTTACCATTGTGCAAATGCATTTATATATGAAAAGCCACAATCTTAAAGATGTAAAATAATGATAGTGTATGTAGCAATAATAACAATAAAAACACTGTAAAGATACTTCTTTTGTACTTCTCTAGTTTTCTTAGCAATTACGAGCCATGGGCCGTACAACTCACTAGAAAAAATTGTGCCCTCTAATTTTTATTTCAAATAGTTTACTCCTATAATTCTTCCATTTCCAATATTCATTGATAGAAATACTTTTTTTCAGCTATATGATATCCTACTTTCCCCTCCAGAGTTAGAAGAGTGTTACTTTGTATTCACAATTTACTATTCCCCACCAGGTTCTGTTATATAGTATTATATGGCCAAGATAATATGTTTCCCACATGAAACCAATTTAAAATCCCTTTTAAAACATGAATGATATTTTCCCTGGAGGGCACGAGTGATGGTGGCTGGGGACAACTGCTTCCGGACAGCTGCCTTTGACTTGTGGGCCAGTGTGTTCTGAGTGGAGGGTATGTATGCAAAGGAGAGGTGGTTAGGTCCAGGCTGTGGGGGAGCTGCGTGTAACACTTAGCACGTCAGTTTTTATCACAGGCAATGAGGAGCCACAGCAGCCTTCTGAGCAGAGGAATGATGGGACAATATGACCGCCATGACCCCTGGAAAGAGCAGCAACTATCCAAAGCCAGGGGCTAGATAATTTTATCCTCAACCCGCCCAGACCTCCTTCCCCCACCCCATCTCCTCTCTTTCCTGCTGTCTCCTCCTCCTAGTCATTCATTTATTCAGTCAACAAATATCTATTAATCATATACCATATGTTTTAGGTACTGTGAATTCATTAAAAACAGTGAAACAATTTTTTCAAGGAGCTTGCAGAAATCTGTTCACATTACAATACTTGCATATGCATTTGTCTTCTTTAAAATGGGCTTCCTGAGCTGTTTGGGGCCACATTTCTCTTTGTGTGAGGAAGCCAGTGGCACAGCTTATCTTCTGAGGCCCAGCTGCTCCCCTGCCCTTCCTGTGGTTAGATTTTCCAACCCTTCCTTCAATGATGTAAGATGCTTCAGTAGTCTTCTACAACTCTTCAGGACAAAACTTGTTTAATTGGCATTTCTATCAGAATGCCTCCAGTTGGTTCCTGCTAGAAAGGGTGATCCATTGAAGAAACCTGGAGAGAACTTCTTGATTGTGTGAGGATGCAGGTCCAGCCCTACAGCAGGGCCATGGGCCTTGTGGCTGGATTCCCAGACACATCCGACTGGTGAGGCCCTGTTCTAGTTCTGCAGCCCTAAGGTGGAGAATGAATGTACTTGGTATCAGCTATGTAAGCCTGGAAAGGCTGTGTAATAAAGGAAGGCTGTGTTCATGTGTGGTTTAGTTTGGATTCCCCACAAAGCAGAGCCTGAGACAAGGATAGTAGGTGGTTAACGGGGCAGGTGAACCTGGGAAGCAAGAGTGTGGGACTGAGGAGTGAGATGGGGAGGAAGAAAAAGCCGATGTAAGGGGCATGTTATCAAAGTTGCTGGTTAATACTGATGGGCCCTCCTGAGAAGCATGCAGCGTACCTCCTAGAATTATCCAGAAGACAGGTGAGCCATCTATCAACTGGTTCCTATGCCCTCGGTGACTGAGGGTTGCTCTGGAGGTGTTAACTCTCCCAGCAAGCCAGGGTGCTTGCTCCCTGGCTGTGTAATAACTCTGCCTTCAGAGAAGACCCTGGGACAGAACTCAGAAGACCCTTAACATGGGCTAAGGGAATCTGTGCCCCCCAGCACTGTCCAGGAGCTGTGGCTAAAAGCAGAGGTGGCCGAAGGCCCAAGCACCAGAAGTGTCTCCAACCGTACCTTATTGAACTTTGCAGTCATATAAGCGGCTGTGCACAAACCCTGCTTCAGAAGCTTCTTTACAGGCTCCAAATCCCATTTAAAGTTCTCCTGCAATGGCTGAAGCTAGCAGCAGAGTCTGCAACATGTAGAACGCCTGTCACTCTCCTCCCTGACAGCCAGGCTCCATTTATTTTAAGGATTTTGTGGCTGGGAAGGTTATCTGAGCTGTCACCATCATGCTTTGTCACCCTCAAACTAATGAAAGGAAATGAATCGGGGAGCATTGTCAGTTTCCTTGTCACTGGCATCACTCCAAGTTTCAACCATGAGCCTCGCAGCTTCACATGAGTGACTGGGGAGGAAGGGAGAATCCACTTAAATGTCTCCAGCCACACTTAGGAAGAGCTTTTCAAGAGACAGCAGAGCCCTGTCAATCTAGCCTATTCTTCTGCCCCTTGCACTCCATGAGTCGATTGGTGCTTAGAGCTATGCAGCTGGGCTCACGAGGGCACCTGTCACTTTTGTGAGAGCCCGGAGTCTGTGTCGTATGAGTCCTGAGGAAGAAAAAGGCAGCAACCACTAGGCTTGGCACCCACACCTAGGCCGCTGAGTCCCCTCCGTCCTTAACCCACAACGTTACAGAATACTAACATTAGACAAGTTTACTCTTGCGAGGGCAGCCTACCAGATACCTTGGAGAGACTTCATGCCCCTTCCACCAGTAAGGGAGGAGAGCTGGTAGAAAATGTCCCAGCCTGCTGCCCTTCAGGTGGAGAGTTCTGGGCATACTCCTCAGAAGAGGGAGAATCACAAACCATTGCTCACAAAACCCTTACGATCGCATCTCCTCCCTTCCTGTCTCACTCTCCCTAGTCCCTCATCCTGATTCCTGGGGTCACCTTCCACATAAAGCACCTGCATCCAAGGCCCTATCCAACTCTGCTCTTAGGTTATTTCAAACAAATACACTTCCCATGCTGCTTTTGCTCACCCACCACCATCTCTTCCCTCCGGAACTTAACCATAATGTTGGCTGTGGTTGTTTCCACCCCCAGCACCAATCAAAATTTCCCAAGCTCCTTGTCACAGAGACTGGCTCAGGGGCAGGCTCATTCCCGAAGCCTCTTGAATCAGACTGACCCTCAGAGCTTTTGTTGGAGATTCTGGCAGGTAGACTCAGTCTTCGCCGCTCAGCCTGTTGCAGTGGTGGTTTAAAGATGGTTGCACATTTTTTGTTATTCCTTCCTTTGATCGGTAGGGTCTGTTTCCCCTTCTCTTGAATCTGGGCTGATCTATGATTGCTTTGAGGGATGGAGGATGTCTGGACTTTCAGAGGACTGGCAGCTTCTGTGTTGATCTTTTAGTATGCTGAGCCTCCATGTAAGAAACCTCACGGCGCTGCCACAGAGACTTCAAATGAGGCCCTGAGACTAATGCAGAGGGGAGGGCCCAGCTGAGCCAGCCTGCCAAATGCTTCTGCTGAGAGGCAGCTCTTTTGGACCCTCCAGATTAGACCAGCCACCAGCTGAATACCGCCAAGTGACACCAGTAGGTGCCACACAAAGCAGAGCCATACCCAAACACCTAACCCAGAAAGTTGTGAGCTATAATGAAATAGTTGTTTTAAGCCATGAAGTTTAAGGATAATTTGTTATGCAGCATGAGAAGTCTGGAACAGCATAGTGAAAGATGTGAGGTCCGGAATTATTGCAGCCAAAGGGGGAGTCTAAAGCCATCAGGTGGGCCATCTTGGGGGACCAACTAATAGAGCAAAACCAGAGGAAGCCAGACCTACTCATGGATCCTGGTGAGCCCTTTTGATTCCTGGATCAAGCTGGATCTGAAGGTAAACGATCCCACACTTGCCAATTACATGAATCTATTACTTCCCCCTTCTGCTTAAAACAGTTGGGGTTAGGTGTTCTTTTGTTCGTAAACCGAAGAATCCTAAAAGATCCAGCCCCCGGTTTTTCTTAGGAACAATATAAAGTTCAGTTTCCTTCTGGCCTCTGTAATTGTTGAAGGGCAGTTACCTGATAAGGCTACATCTCCACAGCATTAGAATCCCCGAATCCTGGCTACATGGCAGAGTCCTGGAGACCTTTTAAAAGTACAGATGCCCAAGCCCCATCTGGTCTGTAGCATTTACTGCCTTCCGGGAAAAACTAAAATGCAAAGAAGTGTGGAAATGTGAAAGCTACAGACTCTGAAACTCTCCTGAGGAGCCAAAATGAAACTTCTACACGTGCCCCCACCCCATTGTCTCAGAGACAGGATATGCCTGGCCAGAGGTGGGGCCCAGAAGGAAGAATAGCCAGGGAGTTAGACGCTGGTAGGAGCCTTGAGAAAGGCTGCTGGGCCAGCTCCCATCCCAGGTTGGGGTTAGGGGGCTGTCAAGAGCACAGTGAATCCGTGGCTTCACAGGAAGACCTGAGGAGGTGGCAAGACCCCAGCATGTCTCTGGGTGTCAGCTTAGCGTGGAAGCCAAAGTGCCTTTGTGGTGAGTGTGAGCAGACAGTGTTCCTGTGTGCCCAGTGTGGTGCAGACAGCAGCGGAATAAATGACTTCCCAGCCCCTGGGAGCACTGAGGAGGTGATAAAGAGTGAAAGCTGGGCACAGAGGGAGCTTCCCAATATGAATGAGGAAGATTCAAAACCACTTGTGTAGACCAAAGAGCAGATGCCCACCTGGCCTCTGACGTCGTGGGGCTGTGCAAGCCCCGGGGACCCAGACCCAGTCCGGGAGGAGGAACTTTACGTTCACCGGGACTGCGTGTCTACCGCCTAGCACTCTGGAACTCAAAATGGGTATACATTTGAGTTTGGGGACTGGATCCATTCATGCTACTTTTGCTCTGCTACAGTGTAAAGACCACACACTTCGTAGTGAATCCATTGTGCCCAGGTTTAAGCAACTGATGGCCCCTCCCCTGGATTTTAACCGATGTCCACACTGCATCTTCACCTCCCTATTTTGTTCTGGGACCCACAGATTCCAGGTAAAATGCCAAGTCTTCTGTGTGGGGGTGGGGATCTTGCCCTCTGCACTGTTATCTTCCATGACTATTACTGCCAGGTACTCTGAAGCTTTTCTCCTTAATCTCCTTATGTTGAATAATGACTTGTACATAGTTCATTTCTGGTCAGCACATTCTGGCTTACCTGATTTGTGTCGCTTTATACCACTTAAAATTATATATGATTCTGCTTTTGAAAAAAAAAAAGTTTCCTTTTCATCTCAATGAACTAGAATTGCGCATTCTTTAAAAAAATGTTTTTAGCTCATTGAGAATCCTTGTTTTCTAGTCTAAAGACACTGGAAGACTGACAATTGATCAGAACAAAGTCCTCTTAAATTTGACTGCAAATAAAAGCTGTTAGGTGTCGAAATTTAAATTCTGTAACGTTTGTTGCTTTTGCTCTACTGGACTCCAAGCACAAAAACGGATGTTATCACGTTAGTTCAAGTTCAAGAAGTATGCATTATGTGTCTCCTAAGAGTCAGATACTATACCAGGGATTCTGGGTGCAAAGATGTGCAAAATTTGTTTAGTCTAGTGGACGCATGCATGTAATCATTTTAATCCAGAGTGGTTCATGTTTAGGCAGAGCTACATATACAGACCCCAGAAGAGGGCACTTAGCCCAGCCTGGGGGGTTGAGGAACACTCTCTGGAGAGATGACACGTGAACTAAGTCTTGCATGATGGATAAAAACAAGCTGGTGAAAAGAGAGAAGGGCATTCTGGGCGGAGCAAAAGCAGAAACAAAAAAAGTATTGTATTGGGAATGTATTTAGAGATGCGTAGGAGGTGAGTCCAGAGTGTGATAGGCCAGGCTAGGAAGGACCTTGTAGGGCAGGCTGTATCGGGGAGGCAGGGTATTATCCTGAAGGTGATAAGTAATATGGAAGGGATTTCAGCAGGCGAGCTCTTTAGTGAGATCACTTGGGCTCTAATTGTAGTCTGATGGTGCATGAATGTGTGAATCTGAGCTTCCAGGGAGGAGTCAAGGCTGGAGAAACACCTGGGAATTATCCGAACATAGGTGGATTGTGACTTTATAATATGCATTTTAAGGATCACTGGATGCTGGGCATGTCCTCATAGCAATTTTGGAGAAATAATTATTATTTACAAATTCAGTTCTACTTTGTGTCCCACTTGGCAAATGTATCAAAAACCTCATTTGTTTGCTTTCCTGGAATTGTTTTTGAAATATCGTTGCCTTCCCAGAAACCAGAGAGCACATATCCAACTCTCCCTGAATCTGTGCTGACATAACGCAATGAAGATGATATTTTGCAATTTTCTGATTCATGGGCTACTCATCAAGGTTATCCAAACTAAAGAGCTCAGAAAACATATGGGACAAGTGTCCTTGGTACATAATAGACATCCAATAAATATTTATAGTTTGTTTGTTTTTTAATTGGGAAGCATCCCTAAGAGTATAGAATTCACTCTACAAAGAGCATTATAATCTGGGTTGTTAATAGTAAACATGTCATTCAGAAACTTCACTTTGTGCTTGGGGACCACTTCAAGTCCAGCTATTGAAATTTGTGAGAGCATAGATTTTCACTTTTCCAAGTCAGTTCTCCTGGGTATTAGCCAGAGTCTGTTACCTTCTGTGGTTACGGACTGGACTAAGAGGGGGAAGATCAGAACCAAAGGGTTGGGGGATTTTCGTCTTAAGCATCTGCCTTATGGAAAAGCCTTGAGAATATCCAGAGGCCCCTTGACTGTATCATGTAATGGCGTCTCCCACTTATGGGAAGCAGATGAGGTTAACGGGCTGCAACTATTGTTTTAAGCAAAATTCCCAAGCAACTTCCTATATCAGATACTCTCCTATGACAGACAATAAAAGAAGAAAAATTTTATAAATCCTATGGAAATTTTCTTTCCTCTCACTTTTATGAACCATGCTTGCTCACTTTCTAAGTTCCTTTTTGAAAGCAAATAGAAACCATCCTCTTCAAGACAGGAATAAAAGAAAGCTTTATTCGATGGTAACTTGGGGCCATATTTGTTCCCAGAAGGTGTGTAATGGAAGATATCAAAACACCTTTGCTCTTTAGAATGTTTGACCAAATCTGGAGGTAGAGGGTGAGATCCAGATGGCAGGCACCTATATGCCTTCCCCGTACCCCAAACTGAGTAAACTGAGCTAGTTCTGGGGCAGTTGAAGATTCCTACCTTTGAGCACAGGGCAAGAGGTAATTGGATAATATCTGGAAGTTGTGAGTACAGAATTTTATAGGTCTCTGTCTTAGGGTCATAATCAATAATTAATAAAAAGGAAGAAGAGCTCAGTCTTGTCTAAGAAAAGAATCATCCCCACAATACAGCTACTTACTAGCCATCCTGTCAATCTCCCATCTTCTTGACTCACAGACCCCCAGTTAGGTTCTGGGTGGCAGTGTGATCAGCCCTTTTCCCCCTTACTGGGATACCTTCCTAGTCACTTTTCCAGTTTTCCTTTCTGCCAAAGGTGATCATATGACATAGTTCTGACCAGTGAGACAGAAGGGGAAGTTGCTGAGGGGCTTCTGGGAAAGAACTTGCTTTCTTTAGAGGTAAAGATGTTAGAGGAGAGCCTCCTTCTGCAGCCGCTATTCCTTCCTATTTGAGATACTGGAGCAAGGATGTGATGTTTGATGCTGTGGTGGCCATCTTGTAACCAGGAAGAGATAGATACCAGAATCAAAGCCAACAGGGATGGTGAATGGAGGTTAAAAAGAGCCCTGGTTCATAGATGATGTCATAGGTGAGCTATTGCACCAAATATGGATCTGCCTACCTTTAAACTGGGCATGTGAGATAACAAAATATCATTATTTGTTCAGCTCCTGGGAGTGGGTTATTCTGCTATTTGCACCTAAATGCATTCAAACTGATGCATCTAATTTTGGCAGGTCCTCAAACAACTTGGCTTGTATTTTCACCCATTCCCACTGGGACGGTCACTGTTTTACTTTATTTTTTTTTTCACTTACAAATATTTCAGGGCAATAAAATGTAGAGGTAAAAGGTAAAGACCTGGGAACCAGATGAACCTGGGTTTGTGATCCAGCTGTATCACTTTCTTGTTGTATGGCTTTGGGAAAATTGCTTAATCTATGTAAACCTCATTTTCTTCAACAATTGAATGAAGTAATATAACATAAGGGTAATAATGGTACCTACTTCATTGGCCTATTGTGAATAGAAGAAGAAATAATGTGAGTAAAGGGCTTAGCACAGGCTTAACACTTGTGCTTGTTATTACTATTATTTCTGATGATGGGTGTCACGCAGGGCGGCCTGCGGGGTCTCTGCTCCCGCTCCCCACATAAGAACGCAGGACATGGTGAGGCCAAAAAGGAACACCCACGAAGCCATAGGTAGGGGAGTCACACCACTACAGTCTCACTGGAGGCTGGGTTGGAGACACAGGAAACAGGAGCCACACGATCCGCAACCCTCACTCCGCCGCTTGCTAGCTCAGCCACCATCTTCTTGCTAGCCCCCATTTTCTGCTAGCGAAGCCATGGCAGTTATATTAGTGGCCAATGGCTCACTGGTTACAGCTGACGGCCAACTAGCCACATGTGACGGCCATCCAATCACAGTCGATGGCCATTTACTACCTGAGCCAGCACCTTTCTACGTGAGGCCCAGAGCCTGGAAACTGCACTCTGGGGCTCTGTCCCCACAATGGGTATATGTTTGTTCACAGAGGTCTTATTGCCCAATT
Organism: Rhinolophus hipposideros; assembly: GCF_964194185.1. Lineage (NCBI taxonomy): Eukaryota > Metazoa > Chordata > Mammalia > Chiroptera > Rhinolophidae > Rhinolophus > Rhinolophus hipposideros. The sequence continues at coordinate 37,795,636 of NC_138060.1, read as the reverse complement.
ACTGTTCAAAGCTTTTTTCAGCTTGATTATTCTCTCAGATCTTGAAATGTCATTCATTTTTATCCCATCTCCTTTTTTTCTCCTCCATGAGACAATCCATGCACTGCAGTTCTGCATTCAGTCTTGTGGTGACGGCTGATGGGTAATCAAAGAAGTATGCCCATGGCTCTTTGCTAAAAAAAAAAAAGTGTATGGCCTACTCTGGAATATAATTATACCATGAGCCATATTAAATAACAATGTAGGTAGGACAGCAGCAGTCTTAAGACAACATGTAACATGTTTCCATCCATATTCTACCTGTTGGGCTACGACCAGCTGGGTAGACAGGCTAGTCAAGGAAGTGGCAGATGGGTTGGAGGACGGTGCTGGAGAACTAGTCAGCTGGGAGGCCATTGCCCAAACCGATCTGTGAGAGGATGTCATTGTTAGGGGCATAGGGCTGGACCTTCAGGTAGACAGTGGTGGCTCACCACCAGGAAAACGAACCCACCACCTAGAGCTGTGTACAAGGGCCTCCCATGGAGAGTGGTCAAAGATGTTCTTCAAGAGTTGACTGATAAAGAAAATCACATTCCCAATGAATAGTAAGAACAGGGGCTTCTCATTCTTTCATTGCATTAAGACTCTAACCAACATGGGGCAAAAACCGAGATCTCTCCAAAATAAAAGCAAGTAGGCGTCATTGCACCTGGGTACTCAGAGCTGTGGTGCCACCTATCCCTGTGCATGCTAAAGGCTCACAGAACAATGAAAAGCGGGGTCAGCAGTGTGGAAGGTAGAGCGACAGGATGCAAAGTAGAGATGGGGTTGGAGAGCTTTGGCACTGTCCGTGAATGTGGCGGGGGGGGGGGGCGCCTCGGGCTGTTCGTTTTATCTGGAGCCAGCCTTGGACCTGCCGACACTGACACTTGAAGGGGCATGATGAGTTGGCAGCTCCAGACATAGATTGTAACAGGCAAGAGGCACCCCTTGGCCTGGCCTTTAAACACGTTTTATGGGCCCGTGTCGGCTTAGGAGCACGAGTGAGGTCTGTTGGCCTGGTACAGCCCTGGCCTCAAGCCCTGCTGTTGGAAGTCCCTTTACTTGGCTTGACTCTTACTGTTTGTGCTTTGGCTGAATTAGATGCCAGGGATCAGAGTTTATATAAATACAGAGGGTGGTTGCTCTTGCCCACACAAGAGTCTGTATCTGATTGTCCTCACATCCCAATGGCAAAAGAACTGTGTGTGTACATCGCCCTCTGTGAGTGTCTTCATCACAATAACATAAAAAATAGAGTGTCAAATTTTATCTGTTAACACAACTTAATCCCATTGGCTTGGCTACAGTGCTGAGTTACTCTTTGCTACTTAGCAGCCCTCCCTTCCATGTTGTTGCTCTTACCGTAGCCTGTGGTCTCATTAAGAAAGCTCGTTCTGCCCAACCTCTGTTAAGAGTGAAGGCCTGTGTAATCTGTATGTCCCCCCCAAAGAAAGAAGGCTATGGGCTACAGTGTTAACATTTTACATATTGATTTAAACAATGATTTCTTTGTTTGTTTATTCCTATTTCTTTCTAAAAAGGATTGGAGCCTGCTTATAATGAGAGCATGTGTTATAGATTGGTTCTCTTTTGTTTTCTTTGCTTTTCTGTTATCCATATCACAGAAACACTTTATTTTTCTGTTTTTCAAGCTCACTCAAAATTTCTTTGCTGGTATTGCTCTGTTTGTTTTTAAAGAATCTGTAATGTATCTCCTTCTGTAGCTGGGCCAAATGCTCTAGTCCAGGGGGTAGCAAACTAGAGCTGCAGGCCAAGTCTCGCTAGCCACCTGGTTTTGTAAATAAAGTTTTATTGGAACACAGCCATGCTCATTTATTTATTATTATCTATGGTTGCTTTTGTGCTGCAACGGCAGAGTTGGGTAGTTGTGACAGAGACCATATGGCCCACAAAGCCAAAGCTATTTACTATCTAGTCCTTTATAGAAAATATTTGCTGACCCTTGCTCTAATCCATAGTCTAATATAATTTTAAAATATTATCTTAGCTAAGTAAATTTATTCTGAGTGGCACTGTGTGATGGTGTGTAGCAAGAATTTGTGTTAATTCTTCTCTATAGCAATGTCACCCTCCTTCCACTGACTGCCCAGATTCACTGCCATCTACCCAGCTTGCAAAGGCCGCTCTTTCCAAGATAGGGAGCTCAGCCCTCCCTGTTCCTGGATTTCCATCCTCCAACACAGTACACAGTCAATGCAGAAGTCTTGGCTAAAACTTGGGGGTGATTGAAATAAGGCAAACAACTATATATTGAGGACTAGACGCCTAACTCTGAAAATACCTCTGGCAACCTGTCTCCCGCCCTCACTAGGAATACCTCCTTGAGCATCTTCTAGTTATTAGCAAGTCTTCACCATACTGTTTGATTCTTCACTTCCTCAATGCTGACATCATATCTGAATCCTCTCGCTTTATCATGGAGAGCAATCATGCTCTCCACTTCTAACTTACATGGTTATATATTCTCTAACACTGGTATGTATCATTTACAGAAAAATAATGAATATGAGAGGAAACATTTTTTTGTGATGTAGGAGGAAACTTGCTTCCACAGGCTTCAGCTTTTTATAAGGAGGGACATTAATTAGTGCAACATGTGTGGTCTCTCTCTGCCCCTCAACATTTGTGGTCTCTCTCTGGCCCTCACTCGTTCTTCCCCAGAAATGAAGGGTGTCTAATGTTATTGGTAAGCTTGGGATAAGGACTGAATATGTTGCCCCATCCCCAGTCTCTTTCTCCTGGGACAGAGCTACCCAGAAGCCCATACTCTCTGGTCTTGCAGTTTAGTGGGATAAGTTCAACTCAGGGGAGAAGGGATATCTGGTATATGGGGTGGGACTACTGATAAGGAGTGGAATTTGATAAGCAAGATAACCTTTACAGATGGAAGCTTTGGTAAGCCAAGCCATATGTCCCAGGGTGGGTTTCCCCTTTAGGAGACATTTAGACAAGGATTTGACTGCAAGTGGTTTATCTGGAAGACAAGCTTAGGAAGTGCCAGTTGGTCAGTGGGGAAGGGAATGTAGCCAATTAAAGATGCCTTCTCAAGTCACTGTGGGCAATTAGAGCTTAATTCCATAGTAAACTCTGGGAAATGGTGTAGAACATGCACCACAGAATTATCCTACCGGAGAGGTGAGCGAGCAGAGGTATTTTTACACTGACTCTTGATTGAAGCTGCTCCTGGGGGAGACTTTCAAGGCATGTCTGGCCTGCCCCACTTCATGAAGCAACCTTCTTTGACTCTAGGAAAACCCTCAGGCAAAGAAATGGAAATAGTGACAACTGAAAGTTCTTCAGGAGCACACTAAATCTTTACGACCAGAGGGAGGCAGGTGGAGCCAGAACACTCTAGGTCACAGACTCTGGTATTGAAGGGTGAATTTGGAATCTCTTAGTTAATTGAGCTTTAATTTTATGGAGAGATTTAATGTAAGGATTATGTGAATCAAATTTGGGGCTTTGGCAGGATTTGTTTTCCTACCATCTAATCTCATGTTTGACTCTTAGATGCGACTGTGTTTAGAGGCCACAGGTCCTAGCCCATCTCCAGAGGTTTCCCTATAGCTGCCTCTATGTAGATCCTCTATATAGGGCTACCTGTCTGCCATGGCCCCAGCTACCTCCTCAGGACCAAGGCTGTATTCCCAACACTACCTGTAGCACCTCTAATGGCTCTATCACCCCATGTCCACATTAAATGGCATTTCTGTGCCTTCATACTATGGATTCTTCCAGAAGAGGAGCTGAGGCAGAGAAGAGCTAACAATTCAAGCAATTAATGGATTTGCTCAGTGCCCCAAAATCCTTTGGAGAAACTGATGCTGTTCACTCCATCAAGATCGGAGTTGTGCTTGGTGATGGAAGGGCCTAGGGGGCCAGAGAGAGGGGAAAGGAGAGTGAGATAAAAGATGCCACAAGAATATATATGGGTGCTGGAAAAGCAGCTTCAGTCAGAGATGAGAAAAAGGGAATCGAAGGGCACGATAAAGAAAGTGAGGAGAGCACAGCATAACCAATCTGCATTTTGACACAAGGCCCAGGTGATTTGACACAATGCCCAGTAAAATTTGAGGAGCACTGGATTAAACAAAAATATTTCAGGGCACTTCATGGACTCTGAGGACAGGGGTCTAGCAAGACCCTGGGAGCAAATTGGAACCAGCAACTTGAATACTAACAAGAGGTTCCATCCATCCCTTGCCTGCTCCTATCTGTACATTTACTTCCCATCCCCACCCCACTTTCTCATTCTTTCAATCCAGACTGGATTCATCAGCTTTGAAGGGCAGTAGAAAACAAGGTTGCTGACAGCTCATACATTTTCACATCATCTCTGACAGAGACACTAATTTCTTAGTCTCAGTAACAAAATTACTGGGATATGTGTTGGTTGACCCAACTTGGGTGGGATGTCCTCCCCGGAACCAATCAACTGGAAGAAGAGGGTGGAATCCTGCTGTGAGAACAAGGCAGCTCCACTGTAGCTGTATGGCTAGAGTTGGAGAGTTGTTCTGGTTTCCTACCTTCCATACAACAGAACTTCTCCATCCTCTGAACAGGGTCAGCATTGGTGCATCTGAGCAGGTTATTACTTTAAAGATGGTGTCATGCAGGGACTCTGGTCCCGCTCGTGGCGGGTGGACACAGAATATGGTGAGGCCAAAAAGGAACACCAATGGAGCCATGAATAAGGGAGTCACACCACTATATTCTCGCTGGCGTCTGGGTTGGAGACACAGGAAGCAGGAGCCACACGATCTACAATCTGCCATCCACTTTTCTGCCAACCAACCGCACCCCTAGCATAGCCACAGCAGTTATATTAGTGACTAATGGCTAACTGGTAACAGCTGCTGGCCACCCAGCCACAGTGGATGGCCATCTGATTACATCTGATGGCCATCTAATAACCGAGCCAGCACCTTTCCACGAGGCAAAGAGCCTGGAAACTGCTCTCCGGGACTCCATCCCCACAGATGGCTCCTGAGGCTCTCCTGGATCTTAATAAAACAACACATTTAGCAGTGCAACCCTGTCCTTTGCCTAAAGGATAGCGGTGAGCAGTGGCTTTGTGAGGGCCTCTCAATGAAGGAAAGGATGTCTTCCCGATGGTCACACTTTACTGAAAAGTTAAAAGGCTTTCCCAAGCCCAAGCTGTAGCAGAGTTGGCCATGTATTCTTCCTGAGAGAGTACTTTATCACATTAGCATTTGTCATGGGTTACAGAATGTCATTGTTGACTGTGAGTTAGTTGAACAGTTTGGGAATTGTTGGGAAACTTTAATTTTCAAACATGAATCTGATCTGTTTGGGCTGAGATTTCAAATTATCACACTAGGGTGAAGTGATCATGATAACTATTTTAAGCTAAATAAAGCCAGGCAAGGGCTCATCTATTGTGATAGCATAGGGTATTGGTATTATTACATACAGCCTCTGGTGATGAGGAAATATAAACATCCCAGGTCTGTGGAAAGAACTACCACACCAGCAAAGAACCTTACAATATTAAAACAGTGCTAAGGACAAACCTCCATATCCAAAGAACACACTTCATGGAAGAAGGGGTGGAAACTGGCAAGGAGGTTGGAGATTAGAAGAACTGTTGTTTATACAGAAATAGGGAGGATTCTAGAATCCTGGAAATATCACCTCCTTGGCTATCGTACTTAATATAATCATGAAATATGCCTAAATCAAGATGTTTGAATAATCAAGGCACGACTTGTAGGTGCTGTGGGATTTCGCCAAAAGTGGTTACAAACAAGCTGCATTTTGAAAAGAGCTTTTAAAGAACAAGCATTAAAAAAATAAAGAACAAGCATAAATAGTGTACACAATATGTAGAGTTGTGCCTATCAAGGCAGCTTATGTCGATGGGCTGCCTTTTACCAGATTCGGTAACTGGTCACAGATCACATGGTGTCCAACTGGCTTTTTTCATGGCTTTTCAAGAGAAAATGGAACTCCCTCAAGTTGACTTCTGAAAATGTCCAGTTCTAGTGCAGTGAGTGACCGTCATTCATGGACCTGGCAGACTTTTTGATATCTATGGGAGCTGGAATTCTGTGTTGGCCAGTGGGATCTATGGCATTGAGACCAAAGAGGAAATAGACCAGGGCCCCTCCAGGGATGACATCTTGCTTTTACTGTTGTGAAATAGCACAAAGAATGTTGGACTCTAGACTGCTGGCTGAATACTTCTCTGTCCTCTCAATAAGATACTTAATAATGGTGAACTTGGTGGAGGTAATGACGAATTCGATCTTAAAACCCAAAGAATAAACTTCAATCATAAAACTCAGGTGGACATAGGAAGATCAAACTTGAAAATCAAATCTCCCAACTTCCAGGTCTCTCTACTTCTAAGTTGATCATTGTGAATAAAATCAGAACTGCGCCCATGGAGAAGAGAATTTGAACACTCAGTTACACTATGAGAAAAAGGTTGAATGTCTTTTAGAACTAAATGAAGGCATCTGTTTTGTTTAAATTAAGGGTCTGTAAGTACCAGCCAGGGACTGAGTTGACAGCCATTTCTGTAATAAAGTAATAAATCATGGGGATGTTTCAGGAAGCAAAAAACACCACGTTGTTTCTTTCTTCAACCAATTAAGTAATAAGCCATCTGGGTCCTTTTGTTAATTACTGTCAAACACAACTTATACAATTGAATTCAGCCTTTTATTTAATTATATTAATTTATTTCAGCAATTTCAAATACCCACAATGCCAATAATAAAAGTTCATTTAAAAAAATAGAGGTCTTGTTTAATTTTTATTTTTCAACCATTAATACCCTTTACAAGGTTGTCGTCTGAGAATTTTTAGCTCTGTCTCCACCTCAGGATATTAAGAGAAATTGTTTTAAATATAGACAGATCTGAAGGAAGAAAATGGCTGCACTTTCTTCTATCGATGAGAAGACGACTCTATCCAGATCAGTGCTTTCCAATGAAACTGTTTGCAATGATGAAATGTTCTATACCTGTGCTCTTTAGTACAGCAGCCCCTAGCCACATGTAGCTATTAAACACTTGCAATGTGACTAGTACAACTAAGGAACTGAGTTTAAACATTTTAAAATTTTAATGTATTTACATTGACATAGCCACATGTGACTGGTGGCTACAAGCATAGGTCTAAAATGTATTCTGAGGAAGAAGAAATGCAGTGAGTCATTGACTTAAGTAAGTGGAGAAGGAACGCATAATAATAATAGGTATTGTTTAGAAACCCTCATTTTCTACCTGGTTTTTCTCATTAGAAACACTTGCAATGTGTTCTGAGTGATGAGTTCTGAGACAGCCCAAAGGAGATCAGCATCTTTGAGTGGCGGTTTCTCAGCTGACTATGTGAAGAGTGAACTCCATCTGGAGGAGAAATGGGTATGAATAGTGTCTTCTGAATAGCAGAACCAACCCCACTCAGCAAATTGGTCAGAAAGACAAAGCCAGGTCACAGCAAGGAGAGCCAGTCAGCTCTTGTTAGCATTGGCTCTGCTCTGTGGAAGTGTGTTCATTCCATAGTTGAGCACGTTCAACCTGTGGGAACACTTAGGGGTGCCAGAAAGTTCCTATAGCCTCGAAGATGGACCTGTCAGCTTTCATGAACATTAACACCCAACTCTGTTTCCTCTCATAAGAATTTTGGCTCAGAGGTTGGCGTTTCCCCTCAGGGAGGTTTGCCTCTTTGCAAAGATTGCTATTTCTGTCAATACAAAACTGTAACAGGGCACCAGGAGAGTTTCTCAACTGTATACACTTTTGTTAATGGGAATGCTCAGTCTGAGCTGACCCTTCCCAACACCAATGACTAAAGATAAATATATTGCATGAGAATCTGGTTGTGGTTAACCAAGCTAGAGAAGGGCAGGGGGAATGGAGGTAGAAAGTTCTGAGGAAATTCTCATTAACATGAAAACATCCTATCCCAGGATTACTGACTCTATTCAGCTGCTAGGCTGACCTGGAGAGTTGGTCCAAAGCTCTCTTCCATCTTCTCACCAACACTATTCTTCTTTCAATAGAGAAGATTCCCTTCCTTATTTTTATTTTTATTTTTTTTTACTTATGGCTCAACCAATGAACAAGCTAATCCAAATAAGCTAATCCAAAGTTTTGGCCATTATGCCCTCTTCACACTTGAATTTTTATGGTTGGCTATGCAGACAATCCAAGATAAGGCTCTTTGAAATAAATTGATCAATTGGATGTATGTATCCTAAAGGTGCTGCTGGAGAATGCACAGGCTTCTATCCTTGGTCAGAAATAAAAACAATTATTACATGCTCAATGGAAAAAAAATGAAGTCTTCTGTACTATGTGATGATTATCTACCAGTGATGAAGACAATGAGGCAATGAATCCATTTTTTTTTCTTTCGCTAAAACAGCCAGTAGTCAATCAAATAGGCGTGAGAAGGAAGGACTTTTCTATATTCATTCATGGAGCTTTCTTTCTACTGTCACCAGGAAAAAAAATATAACAGGGCCTGCTTTATAAAATATACATGCTCTTTTAGTTCCCTTGGGGCCGAACTGTGACGGCCAAACTTCTCTTCTCTTTCTTACACTGGCGTTCATCGTTCATCCACAGTGTCGACATTGTCAAATCGCCAGAGCTGGCTGGCTTTTCCATCACACTGGCGCAAGTACAAATCTTTATTGTTTTCTTGCACCACAGCTTCCATGCATTTTCCGGAAAGAATGTGAACAATCATTCCATTCTGAGAAGCGAGAAGAAAAGGAAAAAAATATACAACCAGTCAGACCCCCACAGTCAGTCAACAAAGAAGAAAATTTCTAAGATTTGTGCTAATCATTAAGAAAATAATGGAGGAGATGTGAACTGGCCTGGTAAGGAACTGTAGTATTTTGATTGATATATAATATAATGTAGGTAGCTCTGAAATTTAGATATCGTTCAGAGCCTCAGGGTCATGACTTCAGTGATCTTTGTTGTTGTTGGATAAGTATGCCATTTCTCAGAGAGTTCTGGTTAGTAGAATGCCAGTGTAAAAATCATGTTCAGCCTTTATACTGTATTGGTGACATTCACTGTTATCATTGACTTGTAAATTTCTGTTTTCAGGATTAATTGAATTTCTGCCCTCTGTTAATCCTGCAATTTAGTACTGCTGCCATGAGGTGGCAGTACAAACAAAGTAAGTCTTTAAGGAAACACTAAAGGCCTAAATCAGCCATGTTTAAAGATTATACAAAATCTACCAGATTTCATATTGAAACTAGCCATGCTCTATTCAAGGAAAGATCAATGTCTTCATGAGAAGTTAAAAACCCTTAACCAGTAATGCTAATAATGTCAATTTATCCAGTTATTTGCTTATTATTTATTTTTGACAGATAATTCACACCCCATAACATTCATTCTTTTAAATAAAGTACACAACTTGGTGGTTTTTAGTATATTCACAGAGTACATGCAACCATCACCACTATCTAATTCTAGAACATCTTCATCACTGTAAAAAAGAAACCCACTATTCACCAAGCAGTCACTTTCAATTCCTCCCTCCTTCCAGCCACAGGAAATTACTAATCTACTTTCTGTACTTGTAGATTTGTTTATTCTGGACATTTCATATAAATGGAATCATAAAATATTTGACCTTTTGTGATTGGCTGTTTTCATTTTGCATCATATTTTCAAGTTGCATCCATGTTATAGCATAAAACAATACCTAATTTCTTTTTTTTCTTTCTATTTTTTATTGTGGTAAAATATACAACACAAAACTTACCATATTAACCATTTTTAAGTGTAAAGTTTAGTAGTGTTGAGTATATTCACACTGAAACAGATCTTCAGAACTTTTTCATCTTTCAAAACTGAAATTCTATACCCATTAAACAAATCTCCCCCCTGCCTAGCCCCTGGTAACTATTTATACCATACTGCTTTCTGTTTCTATGAATTTGACCACTCTAGCTACCTTGTATAAGTAGAATCATACAGTATATGTCTTTTTGTGATTGGCTTATGTCACTTAGTATACTGTCCTCCAGTTCATGCACATTGTAGCATGTGGCAAGATATCCTTCCTTTTTAAGGCGGAATAATATTCCATTGTATGCATATACCGCATTTTGCTTATCCATTCATCCATCATTGCACACTTGGGTTGCTTCCACCTGTCAGCTATTGTGAATAGTGCATCTATGAACAGTATGTCACTCCTTTTTATGGCTGAATGATACTTTTTCAGTCTTATTTTTTAATGCCTGAAAGATGCTGGGTATATTTTACTCACTAATATTATACTTACTATCAAATTATGTTTCTAAAATGTATCTTATCCTCAGGACATGCTTAGGATAACACTTTATGATCATTCATAAAAAATCGTAACTTGGTTTCTAATACTCCTTTAAGTACGTGTGGGCCCCCTAAGTCCTGGATTCACTTGTCACCAAAGCCCCACGAGCTTTGTTCTCAACTGCTTATTATGCATTCAGCCTACGTTTTCCATGATTGATTTTCTTCTTTCACAGCCTGCTCTGAGTACAAATGCACAGTTTTGCTTATTTTATCCTCTTTCTTCCCACACAGAAGTTGAAGAAAAGAAATTAGAAAGATGTGTGTACTTATTTCTTTGTTTTATATTTACACCCTAACTCATCTCAGAAAGGTTTTGAGGTGGAGAAAAAAAAACTGTATATGGACACATTATTGATACTGTCAACTTCCTCTCCCAATGCTGTATGGGGGACCCACTCACTCTCCCTAAGTACTTACTTTCCATTCTACTGATATGTAACCTCTGGAAAGGATTTAGAGCTTCTCTTTCCTGCGGTAATAGGAATTATCTTACTAAAATGATGAAATGTCCACAGTGGAATTTACAAAGGAAGAAATTTATATCTATGTCTATATCTATGTTGGTGGGAGATGGGGGAGCCTTTCTATTGCTCCTAAAACCACACCACTGAGGTGGTTGACTATTTCTGTAACATGCTCCATGGCCCTACTTCTGACCTGAACTAATAAACTTCAAAAAGGGGCGCCCTCTACTCTCCACCATGATCAAGCTCAGAGCTCTACAGAAACATGACAATTTAGTGCATTTCAAGATGCTGGTGGCCCAACATGGCTGCAAAGTTGGCTTTACCTACCCCTGAGGCCTTTGCGCCAAGCCACTAAGTTAAACAACAGAGACACAGATCTGAACAGTCATACTTGACCTCTTGGAAGAGTTTGGGACACAGCACTGACTCCTGGCACGACTGATCCCTTGCTGAATGGATTACTTACCTCCTGGAAGTCCCAGTGCTGCTGATGGATGGCAGGACCTTCCTCGGTGCAGTTCTGAAGAATCACCTGCTCGCGCCTGACATCGAAGCACAGGTGCTGTGGGCTGCCAAAGTGGATGTCCTTCCTGCCGGTGTGCTCCATGTGCTGGGAGAGAGGGAATGGTTGTTAGCACAGCTAGAAGGAGATATTCTCCAAAGCTGGAGATAAGAGTAGCAGAACTCACAACAGAGCTGAAATCTAAGGGGCAAGTTTTAGATTTTTTGGGGGAGTCAGCAAGACTGTATCTCATAGTCAGTTCCCAACATGCTGCTCGACTAGCTCTGGCCTCTGACATCTCCACATTCTAGCTGCTCTCACATTCCTGTTTATACATTCTGGTGTGTTCCTTCATCATTCCGTTTACTGCACCATTGGTAAGGCCATAAAGAATGCAGTGAGCTTTGTGTACTGTTGGAAGGGCAGATGAGGACCTCCTCTGAAGCCCAAGTTGATTGCTTTCTGGAGAGATCTGACCTGGCCCTGCAACTAATTTTCCTGCTGTTTGTTGTATCTGCTTGACTCTGGCTCATGGTTAATATTTCCTTCAGTGTCTTGGTGTGTTGGGTTGTGCTTACCTTTGCAGATGGACCTGAACAGTGGGAAGCCTGTGTGGCCAGGTGGGAGGGCATGTCCTGACAAAACCATTTTCCATTTGTTCCTGCCAAGTACAGCCTGAACTAATTTTTATGTTAATTTTGTGGCTTGGAGACAGGGTCAGCTGCATGGGCATGTGACCTGTGCCATCACAGGGGGCCTCATGCTTAGAATGGTTTAATGTTCTTGGCTTAACATACTTGATTTAAGGCTCTGGTGTCTTGAAATTCTTAATAAATGCTGAATTAGAGGCCTCACATTTTCACTGTGCACTGGGCCCCACAAATGAGCTAGCCGGTCCTGCTTGTGGATTCCCAGACCACACTGTTGGTATAAATTTGAATCCTAAATCCACATTAGATGCAAGCTTGTGGTTAAAAATTGGGGGAATGGGGGGGAGAGTTAATTGTGTCCTACTCAAAGACTCTGTAGAGACAAACTTCCTGGCCACTTCCTGTGGCAGTGGGTGGATTTTTCTGGTTAAACTTTGCACAGTTTCTCTTCGAAGGTCATCACTGGCGTGACGGAAGATCTCCCACGGACTGAAGGAAGGCTCTTGTCTCTTACTCTGCATCGAACCAACAGCTCTGATTCCTGAGGTCCACAGCGTCTGCCCCCTGACCCGGACAGGGCAGCTTGGTTCATGCCCAATGGCTCTATTTTCAATTGCCTCTTGATTTTTGGCCCCTGGAAATTTCTCTTTGTTATCAACTCAGTTACTTATGCATGGAAGAGGGTGTTTCTTATTTTTTTAATCTAACTTATCCAGATCTTTTTAGAAGGGCTTTCAGTACATGTAGTTCATAATTTTGCTGGATCCAGAAGTCCGTGGTAATCTCCTCCTCCTCACCAAAAATCAAAAAACCCAAATAGCTAACCTCCTATCTGCATGAGGGAGGCTTCATTATCCCCAGTTGCAGATGAGGAAATCCAGATTCAGAGGTGTCAAGAAGCCTGCGTGGTATCAACAGCTAGGAAGGGCTGTGCTGTCTCTGCCACATTGCACAGCTTCCTTACACAGCGTCTCTTCCTTACTGTGCCAGGTGTGACTACCTATCCCTGGGTTCTGGAAGATTGGTGAAGAGCAAGGCTGAAGAGGCCAAACGGATCCTGAGCATCACGTTCCCCCAGGCCCCCGGGGCCTGCATGGACGACTCCAGCCTCAGCTGGTCCTCCCTGCAGGGCTGGGCTCCAGACCTTCCAGGAGATGTTCTTGTTTGTGACCCCAGGCTTTTAGGGCTTCACCAGACACTTTTCATCATTATCTCCAGGAAGATGTCCCTTGTTCTTTGTTTCTAATAGAGGCTTTTGGAATATGATAGCTTAACTCAAAGGCCCCTGTCGTAGGCTGAAAGGAGAGAGATTGGGGGACAGGCTAGACTTTCCAGGTTATCAACCAAGTTGTGAAAAGAAGTGGATCTACCAACCCTCAGCCAGCATCATGGGAGCTGCCTGCCACCTTGGGCAGTTATTCCATGATGCAAATTTTGAAATTTGCCTGCATATAAGTTTTCTTTGATCTCTAATTATAGTTTTTAATTTTAATAGGGAGATTTGCATATACTCTGGATTTCTAGTGTCTTTTTAAATGTTGGATGATCTTGTAATACTAGGCCCACTTTCCAATAAGACAAAATCCATTTATTGAGGCTGGGGTGGGTGCCGCTGTCCTTTCAGATGGGCCGTGTGCTCCTCAGTCACAATAGCCTCTACTCAGCTCACAGTGCTCATTCCCTTTATGTGCCTGAACGCTGGAGACATCTGAGTTTGCTGCCCCTGGGCTGGCCATTGTCTAGCCTCTGTTTCCTCATCTGTCAGATAAAAGCATTGGCTAAATAGCTTCTCCAGTTCCCTGAAGCTCAGACGCTGACATTGTCTGACAATGGTCCACGTCTGTGCTTGCAGTTGGGTCAGGGTGGGCAGGAGTGTGATGGGTCATTACAATGGGACTGTGGTCCATCAAGCGATGTGGAACCACTAAAAGTAGATGTCCCAAAGGGAAGTGAGGAGCATCCCGGGAAAGACCACTTCCAGGTTTTCCCTGGCCAGTACGCTGAGAACCCTGACCACCCACCTGTTGTTGCCGGCTGTCACTGCAAGGAGCCAGCATCATGGCACAGCCCAAGATGTCCCCTTCTGCCGGGCAATCTGCACAGAAGCCAAGTCCAGTGTTGTGGAGCTGAAAGGAGACACCCATACAAAAGTGAACCCCGCCCTCCACATACAGACACTCTCTGTCAGGCACCATTCCTCTCCTTCACTCTCTGGAGTGTAGCTCAAGGTACCATGTTCAGGCCATGAAAATGAGTGAGGTCAAAATGAAGCCACTGATCCTAAGGGACAGGCCCCCCTGAAGAAGGCCAGCAGCACCTGTCCTGGTGAGGGCAACCCAGTCACCTCCTTCAGGGCAGGCATGAAAGCCTCTGAGGCCCCACTGAGCTTGGGACTGGTTGACCAAGGTCATGGAAGACCATCAGATCATCCAGTTCCTGTCTTGGGAAGCTGCCCACCCTCCCCTCTTCTTCCTCATCTTCCCTGGGTCATGCCTTGCCTTTCCAGAGAACCTGGGCCTGCGCTCAGAGGGGTACAACTCAGGGTAGATGTTGGCCAGAAACCAGTGGAACATCCGACAACCCAGTCTCCTCTGCAGCTGCAGGCGTTCTGTGCAGTCCAGTTTCTCCACCTGGGGATGGAGAAAGACACAGGCAATGAGACAGAAAAAGCTTCTTGTACATCAGAATTCATGTGGTGGGGAAGAGTAGAACGGGCTGAAGCTGAAGGATTGGGACAGAATGAGGGCACCGAGACCACAGTTGCTTAGGGCTGCAGAGAGAGGAAAGGGTCAGGGGGCAGAGAGTTTGGAAGGGACAGGACAGGATGGGTCTTCCCTAGAGAGAGCTGTGGAACCAGCAACGTGATAGATGATATCACTCCCTTCCCACAAGCCCTCATATCTTAAGTCTACAAAGACCATGATAGCTATGACTTGATGACTCATTGTGTAGAAGCTGGCAAAAATGATGGGGCTTTGCCCCTAGGTTGTATAGTGCAGCACCATGATAGGCCTTGTGGAGGCAAGAACTGGCCCAAAAGCAACTGAGGTGAAGTAAGCGGGGAAAATCATGGGTGGGAGTGGGGACAAGGCAAGCTTTCCTTTCTTCCCCTCTAGGAGTCCAATTACCTCCAGGAACCAGTCATTCCTTTGGGCTACAGTATCCCCTTTCTTAAAGAGTCTCCTTTATAATACAATTGTCCTGGGATGGATATCAAGGTAAGTCCTTACACACTTTAGTATAAATTAATATTTTTGGCTGTATTGATAAGATACAAAGAACCCTATCCAGTTTAGTACTAAATCCTGGATATAGTTAGGGAAGAGAGGGGTGCTAAGGAGGGTTTGGAAGGATCAAAAACAAAAATAAAAACAAAACAAAACAAAAGAGAGATGATTATTTCTTGGGGTAGAGAGAAGAAATAAGAGGGCGCTGGAACAGGCGGTCCATGTCAGAGTTCTAATTAGATGGCCTCTAGCCTAGCAATGAGACTCTGGTCTAGCTGGCTATGCACACTCTCATTGTGCTTTTTCCCTCTCTTTGTATTCAGATAGAAATGTTGGGAAGAGAAAGACCTGGTCTACCATATTGAAATGTTTTCTATATGCAGCTCAAAGTGTGATCCCCTGAGCACCTAGCTCAGAAATGCCCAAGGAACTTAAAGAAAATGTGGATTCCTGAGCCCTTCCCCAGAGCCTGTGATTCAGTAGGTTGCGGTGAGCCCCTTGGAATCTGAATTTAACCATTTCTCCTGAAGAGTCTTATCCACAGAAAGTTTGAGAACAACTGCTCTAAGTCAGGAATGTCTTGGTAGTTTCATGACACTCTTAAGTGTTCACTTGAGTCCTCTCTAGCTCTTCTCCAGGCCTGGATTTTGCTACTAATGCAAAAATATTCCTTCATGCAAGTTCTTTCACCTTCACCTTTCTTGGTGATGAGACAAACTGGCAAATCTACCTGTTTGACCTCAAATGAAGGGGCGTGCTGAAAAGCAACTTTCCTTCTGTACAGCTGTGCCTGAGAGAGGACCAAACAAGAGAATGTCAACTCCTCCAGCACTGAAACCCTGGCCTTGTCATTGGGTGCTTAGGATTTCTGTATCTTAAAATCCATGTGAGGATTTTTGGGGTGGGGTAGGAAGAGGGCTGAGAGGATAAAAATTGTTAAAGCAAAATTAATATTTAGCTATTTAAATTTATAGTCAATGCATGCTGTCAAACACCTTCAGGAAGGTAGTGATGTTATTGAAATCTTGATGTCGATATAAGCAATAGAACATTTCCAAAATATGAATTAATAGAATGTTCAAAACAAACAAAATATCTTCTCACCAGTAGGAGGTGCCATTCTCCTTGTGAAAGTCATCAAATGAACAGATGGGGACATTTGTAGATCAGCAACGTGGACCTACCCAGCAATGTGGGCTGGTAAGAAGCTTGTGGGAGCTTTTCCAGGACATTTGTAGGTCCTGGAAATCTTACCTTTGGAGCCGCCACTCCCAGCACAGCAAACATTAATGTGAACCCATGTCGCACATAAAATAACATTTATGTGTCACTCTGTAAAAACTGAACTAAGTAACAGCTGACGAGCTGAAAATGCAGTGGATTTTTAATTACATGTTTAAAATTTTTCTGTGGCTTCTTTTGGGTCTTTTATGTTTATTATTATGTTTATATTTTTTTCATGTCTTAGATAATTTCACAGCCTTGGGCACTTTTCCCAGGATGAAAAGAGCCTCTGAGACCTGTTTCATCACTTACTCCCTGCCCACTCTCTCCTCTGGTCCCACAATGAAGGATTGCATCCCACAGATGTCATCCTACAGACAGGAAGGGGTTCCAGGCCGAGACCAGCTCTGATACCCCAGGGAAATGCTGGGAGACAGAGAGGACAGCTCCACCAGGTAGAGGAGCCACTTGAGGAAGCAACTCAAGGGAAACATAAGCCAGTAGCTTCTATTTTCTCCTCCAGGCAGGATGAACTCCCTCCCTGGCCCAGCTTCCAGCTGGTGGCCCTGGCATGATCACAGAAGCCCCTGCTGGGCTCTCCTTACCTTGCTCAAGGAGAAGGCTTGTGGGCTGTGCTTGTAGAAGGTTTCTTTGAAGGAGCCCAGCCAGATCTCAGCAACGCGAACCTTGTTCTGCAGGGTCGCCTCCCGGTCAAGTGGGGAGTCTGCATTCTGATTTTGGTAGATGTGCCCCACCCGAGAGCAGGGAAGGATTTCAACGGAGCCACCGCAGAGCCAAGCCTGCCACAAGAGGAGAAAATACACAACTCTGTACTCCCCTCCAAAAATGTGGGAAGGGGAGGTAAGGGACTTACCTTGAGGGGCTGGCAAAATGCACAGGAAATCATGAGCACACAATGGTATATATACGAAGACTGACATTAAGTTCACGAACTTGTTGCAATGATGTTGCTGACCTTTTTTTGATATCAGAGGGATTATTCACTATGAATTTGTACCAACTACATAAACAGTTAACCAAGTTTACGATTTAGAAGTACTGAAAAGGCTGCGTGAAAAAGTTAGACGACCTGAATTTTCGCCAATAATTCATGGCTCTTGTGTCACGACAATGCACCAGCTCACAGGGCACTCTCTGTGAGGGAGTTTTTAGCTAGTAAACAAATAACTGTACTGGAACACCCTCCCTACTCACCTGATCTGGCCCCCAGTGACTTCTTTCCTTACCCAAAGATAAAGGAAATATTGAAAGGAAGACATTTTGATGACATTCAGGACATCAAGGGTAATACAACAGCTCTGATGGCCATTCCAGAAAAAGAGTTCCAAAATTGCTTTGAAGGGTGGACTAGGCACTGGCGTCAGTGCATAGCTTCCCAGGGGGAGTACTTCAAAGGTGACTGTAGTGATATTCAGAAATGAGGTATGTAGCACTTTTTCTAGGATGAGTTTGTGAACTTCATTGTCCGACCTTGTATCATACACATGTGGTATATATACAAAATGGCATATATATATATATACATATATATATATATAAAGTGTAGAACTCAGGGTGCAGCAGAGTTTCTACATCTGGGAGTTCTGGGTGGGGGAGTGATAAGTTGAGAAGAATGGTGGCATTTATCCTGGGATGGAACTGGTGGGGTGAGGGGGCCACACTCACACAACTACCTGACCTTGAAACACTTGCACAGATTTAGCACTTAGGGAGATGTGGCCATGTAAATTAGAACCACTATTTTCCAAAGGCTGCTGCCTCAGGAAAAAAGGTATCCCTAGTGGTCAGTCATTTCTAAAAGCTTGTGAAGTTTCCTGATGCAGAGGCACCAGAAACAATTTAGGTGGGGATTGAAGCAAGCTTTTCTGAAACATAGTCTTTCCTACTTCAGGAGGGTTCTCCCTGCTCTCCACTAACGCTTCTGCCTACTTCCAAAAATTCATTTGCCTAAAATTCATTTGACAGAGAGCCTTACATTACACACTTGGGGATAAAGCTGAACATGGAAACATTCCTAGCAGAGTAAGCATATAAACTGAAGCACACCAAGGCTGGGGTTCCCAGACTGTGTGCCAAGGTGCCCTGAGGTATACCAGCAAACTCAAAGGGCCATGTGGGATATTTTAAGTGTTTGAGAAAAACATAGTGACGTCTGTTGGATGTTCTGCAAACTTTGAGCTCGAAGTAATTCATGGCTTCCACATTAGATTGCTGCACTTTTGATGGTGGTATATCTTGACTGGGTTGGATTTTTAAAGTTGTGATAAAAAGCAAGTAGTATGCTGACATTGACGTTGAACAGGAAATGAGGGTGGCGGTGTCCAGTCTGATTCCAAGGTGTGAGAAGTTGTGCAGTGCCCCGCAGGTACTAAGTTGTTAGAACAAATATCTGTTAAGTTGTTTGGATCAAACCATATATAGTTTAACACATAAAACTGCTTGGGATTTGTTTTGGCCTGTGCGTGCTGTGAAAAATTACTGCGATGCTATGGGTGCTGTGAACGGAGAATGTAGGGGAATGTCTGCACAAAGGTGTGGATGACCGATAATATGCCTTTTCTTGTGGGCAGGTTTGATAGTCAACTTCATGAGGGAGGTAAAATCAAGGTAGGGTACGAAAGAGATGGGAAGGGGGATGAAACGGGAGGTTTGACACACCACATTTAATGACTTTATAATTTTCCCCCAGCCTTATCCCTGACCAGTGGTATTTCTAATGGCTGCTTCCAAACTGTGACCACACACACTCCTACAGAGAGCCCACCTGGGTCCTCCCATGGCCCAGGACATACCTTGAGAGACAGTTCAAGGTTTTCGCCACCCCGCAGTGACATGAGAGGGTCATAAGCTCCAGTGTTTTGGAAGTAATGTCTGTCCATAGCCACAACCACGCCAGGTACCACAGGGCTCCTAGAGAGAGAAGACAGGGACAGAATGCAGTTCAGAACCCGGAGCACATCAGGGAGGCTTACTTGGGGGGAAGGGGAGCCTCCAGTGGCGAAGACAGTGGGCTCTGGGCTCAGATAGACCTCGATGTTTTTAATGGCAAGACTGGAACAAAACAACCACGTTGGAAATCCCAGTATTTTGTAAAAAGAAAGCTATGGCTGCCTGGGCCTTTCATACCCTATCCACGGGTACTGCTCCTATAGGGCGGGCCATGGGCCCGTACCTGAGGCTCCCCTACCCTCTGGCTGAGTCCCTCTGGAGAGACCTTTGGGAAGAAGGGCGGGGTTAAAATAAGACACCCTAAAGCACGTAGCACCAGGCCTGGACAAAGGGCAATGGCCTGCTCTGTACTCTTTCTTCCCTCATCCCTCACCTCACTCTCTTCCGTTTGCTTAGTGACCATTCACTCCTCCCCAATTCTAAGATGAATCCACCAGGGACTGTGGTAGTAGATAGGTCCTGCCCTGGGGGAAATAGAAATGCCTTATTTAAATGTATTTAATGTTTAAATACTAGCTTAAACACAGGAAACTAGAACCCCTGAAAAGGGTAATTAAGATGAAATGATATCCCGTAGAAGATTTTCAACCAGAAAAGATGTAGCCACAAAGCTTTTGAACAGGTATCCACTCAGGAACATTTTTTTTTAATGGAGCAAATATTAATGCAGCTAAACTCTGGGTATGTCTCAAGATGTAAATGAATCAGAGTTCAGATTTTTTAATTACCAAGAAAATAGGATTATATTAACAAAACTACTGACCTTTGGGTTATTAAAAATACGAAGTTATAACAGAATACTTAAAACCAGTATTGTATATAATATTACTTAATATTACTTAATACAATACTTAATACAATTTCCAGTTTTGCCACTTACTATTTGTAAGCTCAGGGTTCATTCCTGGAGGACCCAGTGCTTGTTGTTTGGGTATCTGAGAGAAGAGGGCACTTTTCCTGGCTCCCATATGGCTGCCCTGGAGCCCCTCACCACCATCTGCCCCAGGAGACAGGGTCCAGGTAGCACCATGGGGCACCAGGCAGAAAGTGGGGTGCAGCTCCATAAAGAACCCAGGACTGTCAGGAGAGCATCATGGGCTGTGACATGGGGGCCAGGAGAGGATGTGGGATTTTGGCAGATAGCGCACAGAGGGCGCAGGCTGCTGGGGGCCAGGTGTACCAAACCCCCGCCAGAGGCCATGATCAGTAAAGGTGCATTGTGGTGAACATCAATGCAGGACAGCTTGAGCCCCAGGTGGGGCCCTCCCTTCTTATCAGTGCAACCCCACAGAAGCCCAGACCTCAACGTCAACTCCAGGGAGACAGGGGGTGTGGTGGTTATACAATATTGTGACTATAGAAGTATTACTGAATTGTTCACTTTTAAGTGATTCATTTTATTCTATGTGAATTTCACCTCAGTAAATTATTTCTTAAAAAGGGTGATACGGTTTTCTTTACTTACCTGGATCTCTTAGGATACTTGCTTTAGGAACCCAGTGTCATGGTGTAACAAGCTTCAACTAGCCCAGAGGCAGTAACCTCTTGGAGAGAGAACGGATGAAGTAGTTCCTGCTCACGGCCAGCCTCAACCGTCAGACGTATGAACAGCCTGCAAGGGATCCTAGCCCCCCGCTAGTGCGTGAATTCCAGCCAGTCGAGTCTAGTAAATACAGTCCTGCCGGGGCACCAGACACCATGGAACAGAGACAACCAACCCTGATGCTTCTTCCCAGAATTCATGACAGACAGAATCCAGGAGCTTCATAAAATGGCTGTTGTTTTACAGCACTAAGTTTGGGTGCTTTGTTCATGCAGCAGAAGATATCTACAGTGTTAACTTTAGTTGTTCAAAACCCAAAAATGTGAGAAGCATCTCATAAAATTGGATATATTTTGAGATTTACGGTGTCTTAGCGTTCACCTGGCTGAATTCTGCCTTTTTATGGAAAAGTGACCTGCGGCCTGGTGTGGTAGAGCAGGATCAAGGTCCCAGCTCAGGTTCTGTCACTGTTCCACACTGGGGTGTCCACTGCAGGTATCTGGAAGCGCTTCACTGGTCTCCATTAGTATAACAAATGACAATAACAACAACATGTGGCTGGCACTCTTTAGATGTTTTTCATGTATTGACTCAGTCAATCTTTACAATAACCCTCTAAGTACTATTATTATCCCCAATTTGCTAATGAGGAAACTGAGGCACAAATAACGTGCTAGGAAACTAGCGGAGCCAGGATTAGCTCTCGGGCAGTCTGGCTGCCAAGTTCATCTGAGGAAGTGAAGGAAAAGCAGGTTCCGGGATGGGGCCTCACCTGATGGGACTCACGGGAGACAGCAGAGTCTTTCTTTCACTCTCCGGCAAAGGCTCCCAGTGGAAATCCAGCTTCCAGTCCAACACCCCACGCTGCATGTCCTTGGAGGGGTAATACTGGAAAGTCTTCCAGTCAATCACATCTATGACTGGAGACAACACTCGGCTCCTGGAAAGAATTGTAGAATGAAATGAGGGATGCAAACCATCCACTTGCTGGGGACAGAAACATAATTTATACATCTACTGCCCTATATGGCAACCGCTAGCCACATGTGGCTACTTATTGCACACCTAAAATAAGGTCTGTTTGAATTTCAGATGTGGTGTCTGTGTAAAATACACACACTAAATTTAGAAAATTGAAGATGAAAAATATAAAAGTGTCACTAATTTTTATGTTGGTCATATGTTGAAATGATAATATTTTGGATATGTTGGGTTTAGTAAAATATATTTAAATTAATTTCATTTCTTTTTATTTTATAATGTGGCTACGAGACGTGCTTGAATTACATGTGGCTCATGTTATATTTCTATTGGTCAGCACTATCCTAAAAAATATGATTTTCCCATAAGAAATCAGGGGCCCATTTCATTAAAGAACATGCCTGCCCTTTTCTTTCTTTAAAAACTCTGTTGACAACACTGAGAAACAGGAGAGTGGGGTCCTCAGCTCAGCTCTACCACTGATGAATGGAATGATCTTGAGATAGCTGTTGGAGCTCTCTGGGCCTCGGTTTCCTCATTTGTAAAACAGGAGATTGAACTATTTACCCCAAATGTCTTTCTCTGATGTAATGCTCTAAGACTGTGGTTCTTGACTTCCTTTGTGTCTTTGAAAAATACTCATATGCACATATACAAAATATTGCACATAGTTTCTGAGGGCCCATGACCCCTGCTCTATTGGTTCTTGTTCCTCCCTGCATCACAAAACTTGATTGGCTTGAGGGATCAGGATTGCCAAGCTCCGGAAGGGTCCCTGGTGTTAGCGTACCTGTATATGAGCACGTGATGTCTACCAGCAAACCAAAGTCCTGAATTTAGGTTTATTTATTCATTTCCTGATGCTGATGCTGTTGGCGATTGCATTCTCTCTCTCCCTTTCTCTGGCTCTCTTTCACAGCCTGAGCTATGACCTCAGAGAGGGTGATGTGGGAAATTGGTACAGGTCAGAAACTTCACCTTTTAAATAAACAGGTAATCACTCAGGGCTAGCAGGAGCTTCTCTCCACCTAGACAATATCGCAATCATATTTTTTTTTCCTTGCCTCTCATGACTTCTAAAATCTTCTAAAATCTGTGCCATGGAATAAGTCAAGCCTGAACTCAGGGGTGGCTGGAAAGTACCACTCGAAAGAAAGTGAGGTTCTTAGAAATAGAAACGCCAGCCACACTGTTTACACTTCGATTGATTTCCATCTCTGTTTCTTCTATCTCGAAAACAGCAGAACTGGCATAAGCCCAGGCCTTACAGAGAGGGCCAGGGTGGTCCTGGGATTCAATTATCTGCTTTAATCTGTGGCCTTACATGACTGACTTTGGCATAAGTAGTCGTGGGGTTTATATTTAGAACAAGGATCTTGATATGCTTTTCTTGCCCTTTTCGCATTGTTCCTTCTGGAAGGTAAGGGGAACTTAATCTCTCTGGTCTCTACTATTTTGGGGCACCCTGCATTGACCTAAGCAAACTGAGAGGCAAGATCAAGGATGAAAGGAGGGCACCCAGCCCCCCGCCCCATTCTCCACTTACTGGGGAATGAACTGAGCAGATGGGATAGATTTGCTATTGGCAAAGCATTTTGTGGAATTTCAGAATCAAGAGCCAGGGAGCTGTGTGGCTGAACTCTGAAGAATCCCATCAAATCTGTGCCATCGTACTAATCATAATAGGACAAGAAAGGAAATTGAATTTCGAGGAGCCACACAATCAATTCGTCCTAGACCTCTGAGCGGTGCCCTTTTGACAAAGTATACATTACTTTTCAACAGAAAATGAGAACTCTAAAATTCATCAAATTTCTGTTTGCGCTCTGTTTTGCTGGAAGCTCAGTGATATGTGAAGCTCACTTCTACTAACTGCATTATCCCTGATTCCCAATACCATCTTTTCCTTTGTGAAATCTCTTTTTCCTCCTATTTTAACCAGACACGTAAGTAATTAGGCAGACTCTTTGAGTTCATTTTGGATACTGATGAATAAAATGTCAATGAAGGAAGTGAAAGATGTTTTCTGTTTTGGTTTCTATTCCCACGGACCATACAGACTGCTTACCCAGGGCTGGACTGGGGAGTAACTGCAGTCTAGTGACACAAAAACAGTGATTTAAAAAAAACCCAAACGGTCTTATATTTAGCTTTGGGTTTCTTACTTACAGATGTGTCTGGTGTTCTTGGAATTTACTTAAAGCAAAATAGCAAAGCTGCCTGTTTGACTTGGAAGGAGCTAGGAGTGTCTGCTTACTCCATGATTCTCGTTTGCGAATTGAGTTTTAACTCTCAGGTAGACACAAGGTGGATCCTCTCTTAAGTTATTTTAAGCTCCAAGAGGTCAGGCATTTGGATTTCCAAAGACAAACAGAGGCAGCTGAGCTGTCAACAAAGACAGTGGCTAGGCTTCCTCTTGATGTCCCTCTCTTCTGTGATTTAACCATCTTTTGGTCATCCCACACCTCATTCACAGCTTCCTGGGCACTTTGTCTTCTCTGGGCCCCAGCGTTTGGGTTAGGTTTTCAACATCTGAATTCGGGGACGACACAAACATTCAGTCTGTATCAGGTCAAATAATAAACTACCATCCAGATAGTCAAAAGCTAAGTGCTGTTTCAACCTTACCAGCTAACCCTTTTCCCACAAGAAAGAATAAGCCCGAGTTTATTTCATCCCTCTTTATTTTTCCTGGGCCCGGACATTCCTCCAGTCCTGAAATATGGAAAGTCATTTTGGAAGTTCACTCAAATCCTTGGTGTTTGTAAAAAGTTTCTTATACTGAGAAGCAGAAGTCTCTAAATTCTCTCTTCCCAGAGCTCTCGCTGCTCAGGTGTGACCCTAAGACTGGTGCCAGCCCTTTCAGGACTCTGTCCTGCTGAGGGGGTGTGGAGTAGGATGGGGCGAGAGAGTTTTCTTGGGACACCAGACCCAAAACAGGCTGCTCCCTCTGCCGGGCTGGGAGACATCTTGTGGCCCCTGCGTCTCCTCAACACACACAATCACATGCTCTCACACATACACGCATTCACACACACTCACACGGGATTGCTCAGGCTGCTCTCTGTCACTTAACCCCTTCCAGGGCAGAGAGATAGGAGATGTGCTGTTCCCTGCCCCACCTTGCTTCTTCCCATTGAGCAGGCTCAGCCCTTCAGAACTAGGTGTCTCTACGATAGAGGACCAGAGCAGTCTTCAAGGCAAAAACAGCTTGGACAACCCGTTGAGCCATCATCACCCCTAAAGTGAGGCTGCCTTTCAGCCCTTCACCAAGGAATTCACCCCTTTCCTTTAGAAATCTCCATTTCTCTCGAGCCATGAGTCTCATTCCTTGGCTTGGGTACTAGACTTGGCAGTGAGCACAGGGCAATTGGCAGCTGTCATGACAGCTACTCTTGACTTTCATCTTTGGTACTTTATGTAGAAACCAGTCATCCATCACTACCGCCTAAGACTGCCCTAACAACAACCGCTCTGAAAGAAACTCTGTCTGGAGCTGCTAGGTACCGTTATGTGGGCTGTCCACTTCCCAGTCTTAAAGAATGCTTCAAATATCATCGACACTGTAAATCTGTATATTTATTTCTAAATTAGCTGGCAGTTATCATTAAAGGTCTCGTTCTAACAAAATGAATATATTATGACACATTTTCTCAGGAATGGGAGTAAAGGGTCATGAGGCAGGGACTCCTTTTACCAATTCATACCAAGTTGTTCTATGGCTCTCAGTAGATCTGTCCTGTGGGCAGAGGCAGGGAACCAGGGCTACTAACCAGGTCCTGAACTCTCTGACAAGTGTGTTGAGAACGTTATGATTCTTTAAAATAGTTTATTTGTGGCATGTTACACTGTTTACTCACCATTCCCACTCCACCTTTTGAATGAAAGCTCTTAAGGACCTTTCCCTGATTTGGGGGGCAATGGGTCCTCACCCAGTAATAGAATGCCTCTTGTTATGAGCCTTAGGGGAAGCTAGGGTCCTTTCTTCTCTCTGTTGGAAGCTGTGTCCACAGACCTGGGAGTTCTGAAACCAGAACAGTCTAGGTTCAGATTTCACCTCTCCTGTGTAAAATAGGCCTAGTCGTTAGTTCCTTGCAAGGTTGTTTTAATGGTGAGAAATGGTATATATAAAACACGTGGCTCATGGACATTCAATAAAGGACAGATGTGATTAATAACATCTACATTTTATCTAGGTTAAAAAAAATAGAAGAAGACGCTGTGTCCAATGGCTTCTATGGCTTTGCTTTACGTGAGGTGAGGAAATACCTGAGCAAGGTCACTGGAGAAGTAAAACAAATCTTGAAAGGGGATGCTCTCCCAGGCCACAGGTCACAGAGCGCGCTGTGCATAGTGAAAAGAGGTGAGAACTTAGATCCGGGCAAGGTAGCTTCTCTTTCAGACCCTTACCTGCGAGGCCATGCAAGCCAAGAACTGGGGCCCAGAGAACACAGAGTGCACAGGAAGCTGTGAATGAGGTGTGCGATGACCTTATGACAGGGCAATTCTGTTTCTGGGTATTTATCCGAAGAAATCCAAAACACTAATTCGAAAAGATACATGCACCCCTATGTTCATTGCAGCATTATTTACAATAACCAAGATATGGAAGCAAGCTAAGTGTCCATCAATAGATGACTAGATAAAGAAAGGGTGGTACCCATATACAGTGGAATATTACTCAACCATAAAAGGAATGAAATCTTGCCACTTGTGCCAACATAGATGGACCTAGAGGGTATTATGCTAAGTGAAATAAGTCAGAAAGAGAAAGACCATAAGATTTCACTTCAATGTGGACTATAAAGAACAAAATAAATGAACAAACAAAAACAGAAACAGACTCATAGATACGGAGGACAGACTGACAGTTGTCAGGTGGGATGGGGGTCAAGGGGCTGGGTGAAAAAGGTGAAGGGATTAAGAAGTACAAATTGGCAGTTACAAAATACTCATAGGGATGTAAAGTACAGCATAGGGAATATAGAGAATAATATTGTAATAACTACGTATAGTGCCAGGTGGGTACTAGGCTTATTGTGGCAATCCTTCCTTAAGTTATTCATATATGTCTAACCACTATGCTGTACACCTGAAACTAGTATAATATTGAATGTTACCTGTAATTGAAAAATTAAAAAATAAAATAAGATGTCTGACTTTTCACCAAAGGTAGTGATAACCATGGTAAGGTGTTGCCCTTCCCAGCAGTACTTACAACCTAATAGAAGCTGTTCTCCAGGCCTTAGCTTCTGTATCTATAAAACACGGTAAATAAACTAGAAGACTCTAACTTCCCTTCTAACTCTACCTCCCTCTGCTTCCTAAAAGTCTCAAACAGCTGAAAAACCCTTAAGACTATGTCGCTCTCTAATGGTGGAGACTCAGGCACTTTTTTAATTGGGGGGAGGGGAGATGTTCTATGAGTGGCTGAAGCTGTAGCCTATTTCTCCTGTGGGGACAAAACCCCAAAAAAGCAGTTTCCAGGCTCTCGGCCTCACATAGAAAGGTGCTGGCTCGGGTAGTAAATGGCCATCAACTGTGATCAGATGCCAGCAGCTGTGGCTAGTTGGCCGTCAGCTGTAACCCGTAGGCCATTGGCCACTAATATAACGGCTGTGGCTACACTAGCAGAGAGGAGAATGGGGGCTAGCAAGAAGATGGTGGCTGGCAAGCGCGGACTGCTGTTAGGCAGATTATGTAGATCCTGCTTCCTGTGTCTTCAGCCCAGCCGCCAGCAAGAATATATTGGTTTGATTCCCCTATCTATGGCTCCATGGGTGTTCCTTTTTGGCCTTACCGTGTCCTGCGTTCTTGGGCGGGGAGTGGGAGCTGAGACCCTGCACGACAAATGGCGCAGCGAGCAGGGTCCCCCGCATGACATCTCCCACTCCCACCTCTGGCTCCCCAGATCCCAAGGGGATGAATTACCTGTCACCAGCTATTCTGCTGAGGAGGGGTTCCAGCCAGCCTGGGTGGCACTCGCAGTGAGAGTCCATGAAGACCAGCACATCCCCAGTGGCCCTGGTGGCCCCCAGCATCCGGGCCCTGATGGCCCCCAGCCTCTTGTTGCTCCTGAGCAACTTCACCCCCTCCAGCCTGGCCACGTATTCGCTGAGAGCAGACTTGAGCTGTCCTGGAATCGACAGGGTTGTGGTCAGTGGGGTCACAGAGGCCACGCCAGTGAGAGTGCAATGACCATCACTAGCATTGGCGTCCGCGGTTCTCTCCTGGGAGCTGTGGTGAGCACAACGGCCGAGAATGAGATACATCATGACAGTGTGGTTGTTGTTTCATTAGTTTGGGGTGGGTCAGGATCCTCTCCAGTAACAATCAGGAGGCATGGAGCCATCAAACCAGGAGAGGAGAGAATTTGCTAACCTTCTCTAAACATAGCAGTGAGGCTGTTGGTGCCCGTCTCAGATGCCCTGGGATGCCTTTACTGCTTTGGTTTGGTTTGCATGTCCCCAGCTACTGTGGTTTCGCTGCTAACCGCGATTGCATCCTTCCCTGAACGCTGGGTATTAGACCTGCCTCTCCAGAATGTGCCCAGAGTCAGACCAACCAAGGCAGGGACACAAAATCCCACTCCCTTGCCTCAAGGCAGGACAGATCCTAAAGTAAAGTTTACTTTACTTTAGGGGAACTACAGAGTTCCCCATGGGATCAGACTGTGGACTTCATCTGAAACCATATATTTTTGTTCTGCTCCTCCGTCTGCCTCTCCTGCTTCCCCCATTCCCATACAGAGTTCCCCGGAGAGTACATCCCCCCAAATCACATGCCCCATCTCAGACTCTGCTTCTAAGGAACCCGACCTAAGACAGTGATCAAGGAAGTCAAAGACAGAAGGGCCCATGAAATGTGGCGGCTGGTTCCCCAGGGAGGATTTTTTGCAGGGGAACTGTCCTGAGCAGTGGACATAAGGATTCCCAGTCACTTGGCTGTTGCACTTCTCAGTGGTAAAAGGTTGTACCGATTGCTTGGTAATTGTTTTTCTGGAAGCTTGTTAGCTCCAAGTCCATTCCCTAGAGAAGGACGTCTGTTCGTGAAGCTCTTAAAATTTCTGAACTTGGACTCCAAGAGCCAGGCCCTCGGTGACTCCACTGTATTGAGCATTGTTAGTTGTTTTATTCTCCCCTTCCACCTCACTAACAGAAACCTGATTTCTTCAGGGCACTCATCTACCACAACTCCCTAGCTGCTAGTAATAGCATTTTGATCCAACTCTGATAGAAATACACTGAGTGAGAGGATTCTGGATAACTACGGTTTTACTGGTTTTTTTCTAAAAGGACAAACTTGTCTGGTTTCTGCCTCTCTGTTTTTTACCCTTTTCCTGCCTGGAATATGGATGTGATGCTCAGAGGCATAGCAGCCTCCTTGTGATTATGAGGCCAACAGCCACACTCCAAGTATGTGTCGGTGGAAAGCAGAAGAAGCTGAGGACATTGCAGGTAGCCCACATCCGCAGGGCCCAGAGCCTTTGCCTCTCTACATGAAAGGAGAAGGGAAGTCTCCCAAGGGATACTGACATAACACGGATCATCAGCTGATGGAGGAGGGAACACAGGTGTGCCATTGGGAGGACACTGCCCCAGCTGAGGGTTGGAGAGTCTTTGGGCCATTTTTGCCAGCCAACTCAGCACAGCCCATGACCTGCTCATTTGCCTAACATACATTCAGATGCATCTCAGCAAACCCATGCACTCCTGAGGCCTCTGGCTAGTCTGACTCCACTATGGCAGGCTGGGCAAATTCTCAACTTTGGGAAAAACGAACAAAAACACCTGGCAACTCTATCCCATCCTCTGTTATTCCCCTTAGGACAGTACTTGGCAGACCTCACAACGCTCAGCTTCCCTCGCAGCGGTCTGTCTCCCCACAAGGCCAGGAAGGGCTTCTGTAGGCCATTTAGCTGAGCCAGAAATAGAGTCATCAGGCCCCAGCCAAAGACAAGAGCAGTGGTTCTCAAAGTGTGGTCCATGGGCCAGCAGCATCAGTGTCACCTGGGAGCTTGTTAGAAATGCACATTCCTGAGCCCAATGCCAGCTCCAGAAACTCTAGGGTTAGGCCCAGCAATCAGTGTTTTAACAAGCTTGTCACGTGATTCTGATGCTTGTCACGTGATTCTAGGTTGAGAACCACCAACTTAGAAGTCAGGCCGGCGTTTTCTCTGTCTCCATCTTCTTTTAGGTACCCACCCATGCAATGGGCTGGTCCCCAGTAGTGAGTTTCCTGTCAGTGGAACTTTGCTGCACTTGGCACGACTCAGCTCTGGTCATTTCTGTTCTCTGGGCCTCAGTTTCCTCATCTGGGAAGTGAGTGGATTAGACTAAACAAGGATGATTTAATGGCTAATACTTGTTAAGTGCTTCACCCAGTGTCTAGGAGGCAGGGAGCACACACAAAATGACCAGTCCTTGTGATTCTTGAGTATCTTGGGCAGAAGCTGATTGGACTGTGTGGAGATTGGGGCCCAGAGGAGACCTTCATGGAAGTGACCCTTGCTGGAGTGACCCTCGTCTTGCTTGTCTGCGTCACCTTCTCTGTCCTCTTCCCTCACTTCCATACGGGTTGTCCCAAGGGCCCTTCAGTCAAGACTTACCTGCACCTGCACCCTCATCTGGGGGTCTGCTTCTGGGAACCTTTCCTAAACAGGTTCCCAAACCCAGGGTTTTCATGGGACCCTCCCGGGATTCCGTCCCACCCAAGGGAGGCTGGAGGAAGCCCGCAGCCACCTTGCTGGCTGAGGTCGTCCACGAGGATGATCTCCTTCAGGAAAGCCCTGGGTGCTGTGTCCAGGATGCTGTGTACGGTTCTCAGGAGGGTGGACCAGGCCTCGTCATGGAAACAGAGGATGACACTGGCTGTGGGCAGGTTGTCATCAGGGTGCTGCTGCAGACACCTACAGGGATGCAAACCAGGAAGCCATGGGGAAGAAAGGCCACAAGAAGTGTTCAACATCTTTGAACTCGCTCCCCAGGCCCTGGCTGGGGCAGCTCCAACTGCATGATTCTCCTCCCAGTTCAACAGCTCTCCCTGGGTTTTCTTAAACTTTCCACATAAAGAGAGCCCATTTTGCCCCCATAGCAATGCTGTCTACTATCTCCTGATCCTCAGCTCCCAAGAGCTTCTTTACAATGTTTAATTCATGCCTCTCTGGTAGCTGCTGAGAGGCGTTGCCACAATTCTCAGGAGGTGACTGTCCCAATCTGTAACATTCTCATCGAGCTGGTTAATGTGAGGCCTAAATAGGATGATGTACATAATAAGTGTCCTATGAACACAAATTGCCATCCGTTTAAGAGCAGGAACACTACTTTCCTCATTTTTGTGTTCTTACAGCCTAGGACAGCATCTGGCACATAATAAATGTTTGTCATTAGTATTATTACTATTTAAAAAGGAATAAAGATTAAACATTTGTGAATGCCAACAATATGCGAGACACTGTGCTAGGCCCTTTATACACATTACTGCATGTTCACCCCGTACCAAGTCTGTGAATTACCCATTTTACAGATGAGGAAACTGAGGCTCAGAAGAAGGCAAGA
Source organism: Rhinolophus hipposideros (assembly GCF_964194185.1). Lineage (NCBI taxonomy): Eukaryota > Metazoa > Chordata > Mammalia > Chiroptera > Rhinolophidae > Rhinolophus > Rhinolophus hipposideros. Next base: position 37,764,127 of record NC_138060.1, on the reverse strand, counting down.
CTCATTAAAGACCATATTACTGGTAAGTAGCAGAGCTAGATATTTTCCTTCAAAGCTATCACGTCCTTTCCACTTTGCTGGCTCATGGCTGAATAGATGGGGGTGTATGGCGTTACCTCTGCTGGGAAGCTATCTGGTTCCCCGCTTCTCTCCAGGTGAGTTGGGTGCTCCATATTTGCTTTGCATTGGGTCTATGGAGAGTTCTGAGTGAGTCCACAGTGGAATGAATTATAACAACCCGATACATGGAATAGGGCGTGGCTCACAGTTGTTCACAAAGGCCCTTTCCTAAAACGCATTTCCAAGGTGCTTCTTTCTAGGTTGCAGCTGTTAAAACCATCTCCCTTCTCTGAAGAGTATTTGCTTTTGAATAGGGATTGTCTCAAGGACCCCAAATTTCTAACATCTAAAGGCATCTACGATGGTGGAGCTGCAGGCAGAGTGACAAGCAGACGGGCTCTGCCCGAGGGAAACACCATCTGAAATAGTGTCAGCCCAGGCTGCTCGTTAACTGAGCTTGGCTGAAATTCTCCTTGGTTGAAACCAGAGCTGAAATTCTCATTGAGCAGTAAATCTGCATGTGACTCTCAGTACAAAATCCTATTGGGGGAGGGGGAAATTGACACTAATTATGTGCCTTAAGGTAACAGTAAAGCAGAATTCCTGATAATTAAAAAACAAAACAACAACAACAAAAAAAAACACACAAGCACCTGACCATCTCATTAACTAGCTGTGCCAATTATTTTATTAATTCATGTATTCAGACATTCTTCCTTTCTGTAAAGGATTTGAAGTCACTCACAAAAATATGTACAATACAATAATGGCAAAATAAAAATGGGGATGAAAAGTCAGGAGTAGGGAAATATAAAAGTGTAGAAAGTCAACACTGGGAGAAGGACATAAATATATAGGCCATAGGCCTTTGGTTTTTCTAGAGTGAATTTTAAATTTGACTCTGAGCTTCCTGGTAGCCCGAGTAAAATGGGAGATTTATTCTGCAACAGAATTGTCACCAACAGAAAAGTTACATACCAGATATTTTAGGGAAAAGAGCGACGCTCCTTCTAATATCTTTTTTTAAAACATAATTTACAACTTATTAGTTTGAAATAGTTTAAGACTCAAAAGAAGTTACAAGAACAGTAGAGCGTTCCTGTATTATCTTCGCCCAGCTGCGCCCAGTAATAACATCTTACATAACCATCCGCAATGCTCAACACCAGGAACTGGACGTCATTCAACACTATCAACTCAAAATACAGACCTTATTTGGATTTCGTCAGTTTTTACATCTAGCAATGATTTTTAAAGGCAATGTCTATGGACTTCAGAAAGAAGTCCCTAAATGGAAGACAGTGTCCTTAGAAATATCCCAAAGACAAATAAAATAATGAACTTTATATGCACTTTTACAATCTGATTTCAAGGCTGTTCAAATAACACGTCCAAAGTGGAACTGGTTCCCTGTAAGGTTTTTTAGGGAGATAATTAAGTCTCCCAGCACATGCTGCAGTCTTTGCTGAGTTCTTTTACCCTCTCTAGCCTCTCGCATATCCTGTAGTCCCCTTTTCCTCTCCCCATGCCCTGGGAAGGGGGAGAGCTTTCCTCCAACAACCCACCAGACTTTGAGAATTTCCACTTTGTCTTTAGAATTGCTCTATAACTGCTCATGAACAGGTTCTAAACTTCCTTTGTGTCCTCTTCACTTCCTTTGTGATTGTGTGTGGGTACAGGCAAATCCAGAGGTCCTAGGACTGGGGCCTTGGGGGCCATAAAATAAATCTCGCCTCAGTAAACTCAGTGGGTACCAAAAAACCCTAAAACATTACTTGGGCAATTGCCAGGAGGCTGACTGTTTCCCAACTCAGATAGGAGAGGAATTTTGGAACAGAGAGGCCAGGGTATAGAATTCCCGTGGGTGCAATTTTCTAGGAACCAAAGTCCGTCACCACAGGACAAAATAAGGCCATGCTTTCCCAAGGGACTGGCCCCTTTCTGTACCCCAATCCAGAGACTGTGGGGACCAGAAGCAATACAAGTGTGTGGTGCCTGAGTGTGTGTTTCCTCGTAATAAGGCAGTCAAAGAGCTTAGACCAGATGTGTTTAGATTTTAATCTTCACCATGATGCTTTCTAAGTTTCCTTGGGTAATATATTCAATATTTATAAACCTCAGTTTCCTCACCTGAAAAATAAAGATAATATTTATTTTGGGGGCCTGTTGTGAGAATTGAAAAATAATTATAGGTACCCAATAGGCAAAGGCTATTTTAGAGCATTCTTGGAGAAAGATAAGATGTGATTAGCATGGTCACCATCTTTGTAAAATATAACGATCTTTCAACAACCACTCTACAATATAGCATCAGACACCTCGGAAGTACTTTCAGAGGTTTGGTTTTCCACATCTGCACAATGCCAACAGCTCCCACTTCAAAGCTTTTATAAGGAACAGTTTCTTAACACAGAACCTGGAGCATAGTAGGGACTCCATCAATGAAAGAGATTCTTAATTGAAATTCTAGCTCTTTAAGATCAAACTTCTCGCACATTCCTCAAAGTCAGGAGCCTGGAGAGCTTTCTGCTCTGCTAAATGGCCAGTGACCCAGGGCAACCTACTTCCTCTCTTTGTCCTCAGGTGTCTGCAGAGGGGCAGTCTAGCCTGATGATTCAGGCGAAGAAACTGGAACTCTGCCACCTCCTAGCTGTGAACAGTGAACATGACCCTGGGCAAGTCGCTTAGCTTCTTGGTGCTTTGGTTTCCTCAGGATGGTAATAATAGCATCCATTTCGTAGGGCTGCTGTGATGATGAAATGGCTTTCATAAAGCCTTGAGAGCAGCGGCTGGCAGAGTAAACACTGTGTAAGTATTTGCTGCCATTATTAAAAGATGTACTGTTACTACAAAGATGGGTCCCTAAGGCTCTTCCAGCCATGAAATTCTGCGTTCTTGGCTCTTCGGGGCCCTCTTCAGGTAGGAGAGCGGGAAAGGAGGAGGAAGAGGCAGGAGACCAAGAGTTGTAAAGAGAATTCCATGACTCCCTTCCTCTCCTTCCATCTCTCTTGCACCAGGATTTCCTAAGTTTTATGAATAAATAGAACTGTGCTCTCTCTTCACAGTGAGAGAGGATGGCTAACAGATAAATAAGCAATGAGTGTGACTGGGATAAATTTAATAGGCTGCTAAGGATTTTGAAAGGCCGAGTGGGTTTTGAAAGCTATTACAAGGCTAAAGGAGATGCTTCCCTGAGCTGTAGAGGTAGGTGTCCTGGCATCAGCTCAGAAAGGACCCATTACCTGCTCCACAGGGAGACGCACGCACAGCCTTCAAGATAAATGGGTAGATTTGGGGCATCTCTTTAGGCAACTGCAAAACTGCTGGGAGATGAAAGCTGAAAATAACCGTGGAAATAATCTGGTGTTTCAGGGGAAGAATAAGTGTGGGCTCTGAGTGGATCCTGTGGTTTGTGAGAAAGCCCAGTCCCCTCAACATGGCTCTGGAGTAAAATGCTAAATATTATAAACACAGGTTGGGCAAGGCCTTGTGTCTCAAGCCTGATCGATGTTTTTCAGAGGAGCCAGGGACTGAAGGTTTCCGGTGGGTGGAGTGACCGGGAAGGGGAGGCCTGTGGGTGGTGCAAGCTGTGTAGTCCCCAGATACCAGTGGAAGGAACGGGTACCAAATATATATATGTATGAGCTTATGAGGCTCCATGGTCACCATCCCCGGGATGGACTTCATCAGCCTGTGGGTGGCACTGAGCCTTGTGAGGATGGGCAAATGGGATGAGGCCTGTCTATGCTGGTGGGTCCAGGTAGTAGCACAGAGTGGAGAAGGGTGTGACATGTGATACCCTGAGAGCAGCCAAACTGCAACTCCATTCACCTTGTTCAAAAACTGTGTCAGCTTAGAGCATCTTAGGAAGAGGCTGTATGTCAAGAGGCTAGAGATCAAGCCTTGAGATTGAGTTCGGAACCCTGGATCTGTCCTTATGCGACTTGGGTAAGCAACACAACCATGTGATTAACCATCCTTCCTTTCAATCATTTCCAGATTCACAGACCCAGTTACATCTATAGTAATCCGTTCTCATTTTTAGCCATCTTTTCAATCCCAGTAAGTCCTTTTTGAGCATGCATTTACTTAACTTCAGTTTTCTCATCTGTAAAACGGGTGTATTTATATCCAGCAACCTCAACCCTGGGGGTGAGTAATGATGAGATGTGTGTTCCACACCGATTCCCAGATTCCCCTGCAGGGCTGAGCTCTAGCTGTCCACAGAGGTAACTGCCTTCAAAACACACCTTCCATTGACTGCCTTCTATTCTCTGCTCCACATTCCCAGTCCCTTTCCTACGGCTCCCTGGCATCACCTGCACAACAAATCCTTGTCTCGGGGTCTGCTTTTGGGGGACGTCAAACTATGATGTCATGGAATTTATATTCTATTAAACAGATAACCAAATAATTATTCAACAACTGTAGTGAGTGCTCCAAAGAGATGCTCAAGGAGTGGGGCCATGAAATGAAAGGCGAGACCCGTAGAGGGGGTAGGACACAGTCCAGAGAAGGCATGTGGGGTGGGAAACGGTGTTTCTGGCAGATGTCACAGTGTTTGCCAAGGCCTGGAGGTGGAAGGGGCTTAGCACGTACCAGGAACTGAAGGACAGGTATTCTAAAGCGTATTAATAGCGATTTTTCAATTTTATGATGTATCTTCAAATCCTTTGAGGGAATAAAGTAGGTAGATAAACAAACAAGAGCCAAAGCTAAGTGGTCCACACAAGGGGCTTTGGGCAGCTCAGCACCTCTCTGCACTTCAGATTTTTTCTGCCAGGTGGGGGTGCACAGTCCGGTTCTATCTGGGCTATGCCATGGCTTTGCTGAGGAAATCAATGAGGCAGTGCTCACACATGGCTTTTGGACATTGCTTCACAATGTCCACATGTGACCAGGTACTCATGGAGAGAAGCCATGAAGGAACACGGGTTTTCATTATTAAATAATGGGTCTGCTTTCTTTGTCCTTCAGCCACGTATCAGGTGACAATTTCACTATCTCAGTTTGTATACACACACGTGTCCAAAAGCACCCCCCCAACATACACACACGCACACACTGATCTTATTTGTCCATCTTCTGAGTGACAGCAGAGGAGAGGAAATGTCGGGGGCTTTGGAATCAAATCAACCTGGCTTTGAATCCTGGCTCTGCCATTTCCATCCCCTAATTAGCCAGCATGGGGATGGTAATACCTTTCTCCAGCCCAGGGATGCTGCCTGGATTAAAAGGGATCATCCTGGCCCAAGAGAACTGCTCAAGAAATGTTAGCTTTACAGCATCGCGCTCCAACATCAGAGGAGTTCAGGTCTGTGTTTACACACAGATGCTCACCCTCTCTTCATGCAGCTCCAGGATCCCGTGTGAACTGGGAAAATACATTTGAGTGATGATTCAAAGGGAGTGAGTCACAGCACTGCACCAGATGGCCTGGCGGTGGCACAAACACTCCCCCACCCTCCCTTTGTTGGGCCAGAGTAGGAAGGTTTCTGCCAGGTTTGCTAAAGCTATGTTGGGGTAACTGATCCCCAGTTCTTACCAAATCAGCAGAGCCCCTTCTCCCCCCAACTCAGATGGATTTCCATATTTCAGTCCTGAGCCTTCACGTGCAATAGCCTGGCCATGTGTTTACAACCCCCAATGACTCCAATCTCCTAGGGGTTAAGGCTGGTCTTGCTCACCTTCTCACCATTAATAACTGCTAAATAAATATTTGTTCAGTGAATGAAGGAAGACACCGTTCTTGCTCTCAAGGAGTGTATAGGCTTGCTGTCAATATAAACAGGAGAGTAATACCATAAATCTAATTCCCTACATTCTGAGAAAATTCCAATGCTCAGACCAGCTTGTCTAACTGGTGTGGTTCATCTTGAGAACACCAATTACTAGGCCAGGGCTTGGGAGAGGAGGGCTGGGACACAGCCTGAGGTGATCTCTTAGAGGGATGAACAAAGGAGCTCAAGGATGAGACAGAGGTGTGGGAAGGGCTGGACCTTGCACTTGAGACTGATGCTGTCAGCCTGTCATGTATTCCCTACAGTGCATGCAAGGTGCATGCAGCCCCCTTCTTTGGGGGGGTTCTTTGAAGTCTCACAGCATCCTTCTGGGGTGCTCTGGGCATCTTGGCCCTGCTCTGATCCTGACTCCCTAGCCCTGGACCAGAGATGGGCACTGATTGGAGTCACCAGTCTGAATACTGACCGAGGCCTAAGAAGCGTCCTGGTGCACTAGTTCCCCTGACAGGGCCAGCCTCCCTGGGTAGTGGCCACGTGAACCTTCCAGATGCTCTATCTCAAGAAGTTTGCTGATATGAAGAAATGCTCAACCTCACTAACCATCAGAGAAATGCAAATAAAAACCACAATGAGATACCACCTCACTCCAGTCAAAATGGCTATCATCAATAAATCAACAAACAACAAATGCTGGCGCGGATGTGGAGAAAAGGGAACGCTAGTGCACTGTTGGTGGGATTGCAGATTAGTGCAGCCACTATGGAAAACAGTATGGAGGTATCTCAGGAATCTGAAAATGGAACTACCCTATGATCCAGTAATTCCACTCCTAGGCATCTACCCGGAGAAATCCAAAACTCCAATTCAAAAATCTGTATGCACTCCTATGTTTATTGCAGCACTTTACACAATAGCCAAGATATGGAAACAACCGAAATGCCCATCGGTAGATGACTGGATTAAGAAGCTGTGGTACATTTATACAATGGAGTATTACGCAGCCATAAAGAAGAAAGAAATCTTATCATTTGCAGCAATATGGATGGATCTAGAGAACATTATGTTAAGTGAAATAAGTCAGAAAGAGAAAGACAAGTACCATATGATCTCACTTATATATGGAATCTAAAGAAAAGACTATGTGAATGAACTAATCAGAGACAGTTTTGGGGACGCAGAGAAAAAACCGAGAGTGGTTAGATGGGTGTGTGGGAGGGGGTTGGGGATAAGGGGAAAGGTGAAGGGATTTGGAAGCAGCTGGTAACCACAAGATGGCCTCAGGGTTTTTTTGAAAATTAATTTGGGGAAGGTATTCAATAATGTTGTAAAGATTTTATTGGGTATCCGATGGACATGCGTCCTATTTGGGAGACCACCTCAGGGATACTGTGGATACCTGATCATGGCATTGTACACCAGAAGCTAAACATTAATGAATGCCAACTATAATTTTATATATATAATGTGATGGTTCAGTGTGAGGTCGGAGGGATAGTGGATGGGGGGAGGGGGGTTCACAGTGTGAGGGATATAAATGATGAACGTCTAAGTATTACCTTGTCTTGTACACCTGAAACTAATAAATAAATAAATTAATTTAAAAAAGAATTAATCAATTATTATTAGTGTTTTAAATAGGTGACAATGTAATTTGAAGTCATAATTATTGTGTGTGTGTGTTAATGTGTGTATTTGAATATATATATATTTAATGTTATATATAATGTTAATATGTATATTATATATATTTAATTATATATGTATGCCATGGGATATAATAACATTAAATAAAACATTCTTCATATTTTCTCAAAAAAAAAAAAAAAAAGAAGTTTGCTGAAAAGGGTCAGCAGTTGGTAGCAGGTCGTAGAATGGACAGTAAGCCAAAGATGAGGCAGCAGAATCCTAGAGGTAGCCCAGTGCTTCTCAGATGTTCATTTGCACGGCATCACCCGGCATCTCCATAAATGCAGACTTAGATCCAGGAGGTGCGGGGTGGTCCTGAGGTTTTGCATCTCTGGTGAGTGAGCTCCTAGGTGAGGCCAATGCTGCTGATCCCGGACCACAGCTTGAGTACAGGACAGTGGCTGTCAGTGGCAAGATATTAGCAGGGTGAATTGCCAGGAGGTGCCAGGGACACCAGCTGCTTAAGGACATCAGGAAGGCCCAGTCCCGGAACTGCTGTGGCTTGTCAGCCTTCTTCTTGCTCGTGCTGTGCGCCTCCTGCAGCTGCCCCTGGACTGTCCCTGTCCTTACTTCCTGTGCAGAATTGCAGTGACCCTACCTGAAGTAATGTGAGTATCTCTGTTCTTTTTCACCTAAAAGGGCCTGTCAGTAGTTCTTGGCCCAGCTGCACCTTAGAATCACTTAGGAGAAAGTCTCAGTGAATTGTATGCAATTAGTTGGTCTGGGGTGGAGCCTGGGCGTGAAGATTTGTAAAACTCTCCAGTGGATTCTAATGTGCAGCCAGGGCTGTGGGTGATTCTAAAACTTTAACATGGATATAAATCACCGTTAACAAGGGAGCTTGTTAAAATCGAGATGATCATCTAGCAGGTGTGAGTGGGACCTGAGAGGCTGCATTTCTGATGCCGCAGGTCTGAGGACATACTGTGAGTGGCACTGGGGCAATACCAATTATGTCCAGTAATGAAAAAGACAGGCTGACCACTCTAACCTGATATCCAAGGCCAACTTGAAGCACAAAGCGAGACCCTACCTCACTGCCTACCATGAGGTTGATCTCAAGGGATTATACTCAGCCCTGTCTACACCACAACCCCACTTAGTGGTGACAAATCCAGAGTGCAGATCCAGGGGAGGCACTCCTCCTGGCTGTGCTAACACTCGTCTCCAGGGCCGAAAGCTTGGCGTCTGTGGGTTCCTTTCGTGACTTGTCTGGCCAGGCCCCAGAACCAGCATTCCTACTGACCATACTCGATTGTTTTCCTTCTTTTCTGGGGAGAGAGGATGAACTGAGCTCCTACCTGGGTCTCTGCCCCAGCTTATTCCTGCTCTTCCCTGACTGCAACCCCCTCACCCAGGACGAGTCCACTCGCTCAGATTTGTGGATGTCCTCTCAGCTGTCTCCTTTCCCTTTTGCATCCCAGGCTCCCTAAGCCAACAAGGGGTGCAGAACCATCCTGGGGTGGCCTGGTGGGAACTGATGGACCAGGCAGGAGGGAGGGAACAATGGAGAAGCTACCCCTTCCTGTCTTTCCCCACTGGCTGTGAAATACTGTTGCCTACCTGGTTTCTGGTAGCCCTGGTTCTCAGCCCTGGCTGCACATTAGAACCACCTGGGGACACCCAGGGCCCACCCTAGACCAATGAAATAAGAATCCCTGGAAGTAGGACCTGGGTATGAGTAGTTTCTAAGACTTTCTAGATAATTCCAATGTGCCTCAAGTTTGTGATGATTACCCACCACTGGGGCAGAACATAGCTGATCAGAGAAAGGACAATGACGTGATGCTCACAGCTGCCTGCTCCAACTTTCTGCCATCTTTCCAACTCACTCCTATGCCCTGTACTCAAGAATATGGGAAGGGAAGCTTCTGTTTGGACTTAAATATTGGGTGAAAAATCATCCACATTTAGTCTTTCTTGGTCTCTAACCTAATGCAAGGGTGTTATCTCCCTTTTATAGTTGAGGAAACTGAGGCTCAGAGAAATTGAGTGATGACACAAGGTCACATAGTAAAGGTGGAGCCAGGATTCAACTCCAAGTCCACTGTTGCATGTGACTTTGTATATAAACCAGGGAAACATGGGCCCAACCTTAAATGCAAGTTATAAGGAGCACACAGCCAGTTACAGCTGAGCTAACATTTATGTTTATGTACAAAACCCCCAGTAATGAGGGAAACTGTGTTCCTCTCTTCTCCATTTTCCAATCCCAATTGGCTCTATGGAACCTTCCAGAACTCTACTACCTCTCCATCCACTTTCACTCACTTTTGGACCCGTGGTTCCCCAAACTGTCCTGCATCAGCTTTTAAAAATTCAGATCACTGGGCTCCAACTTAGAATTATGTAGAGTCTCTAGTGATGGGATATAAAAAAAATTGGTATTTTTAAACAAGCCATGTGGGGGAAATCTGATATGCACATACTTTTGGGAACCAGGGATGTAGCCTCTTGAGGCTCAAAAGTCTGTGTGGCCCAGCAGTGCTGGTACCAACCGGGAGCCAGATAGAAATGTAGCATCTTGGGCCACATCCCTGAATTGTTAAATTAGACTCCAAATTTTAACAAGATTTGCATGCACGTTCAAATTTCAGAAGCATGGCTCTGTCCGACCTACTTGGTATAAAGAGTGTCTTGCAGCAGCAGCAGAGCACTCAGGAACTCACAGAAATCAAATTCTTGGACCCCACCCTAGACCACCCGAGCCAGAACCCATACAGGCAGAGGCCAGGAATCTGTATTTCAACAAACCCCCTTAGGTGTTCCGATATACACTCAGATTTCAGAGCCACTGCCTGGAGGAGAGATTACAAAGCACTTTCTCAGTGGGGAGTCTCTTTGATCCTGGACATTAACTGCCCTACAACTGATGCCAGGATGATCAAAGGAGAGCTGGGCCTGGAAGAGCCTGGAAGCTGTCAATGCGACAGGAGGCTGCATGCAACAAGGCTGGTTCCTCCCCGCCCCCTTGGGCAGCAGCGTGGAAGGGCTGAGTCAATCTTAGTCCTCAATCTGTCGCATTATCATGGGCCCTTCTCTTTATTTCATCTACGGATTCATTCACTTTTATCCCCGCTCCTGCCTCCAGGGCCCTCCCCTCCCCACAGCATAACCATTCCATTGTGTTTCATCTGTTCTTGTAAAGAATGGATTGTTGATGTACATGGAGTTCACATTTCCCCTGGTGATGGTGTGCTACAGCCCTCTTTCTGCATCTTACATTATTATTATTATTATTACTATTATTATTTTCAGGTGTACAAAACAACATAATGATTAGCCATTTTCACCCCTTACAAAGTGATAATCCTAACAAGTCTACTACCTCTCTGACACCGTACGCAGATATTACAGTACCATTGTCTATATTCCCTATGCTGTACTTTACATCCCATGACTATACATATATTTTAATTATAATTGACATTCAATATTATTTTATATTAGTTTCAGGTGTATAGAGCAGTGGTTAGACATTTATATAATTTATGAAATGATCCCCCCTCCTAAGTCTAGTACCCATCTGACACCATACAGAAGTTTTTACAACATTATTGATTACATTCCCCATACTGTATTTCACATCCTTGGGACTATTGTGTGACTATCAATCTGTACTTTCTAATCCTTTCACCTTTCTCACTCATCCCCTAAGCTCCCTTCCCATCTGGCAGCCATCAGTTTGTTTTCTGTATCTATGGGTCTATTTCTGTTTTGTTTGTTCATTTATTCTGTTCTTTAGATTCCACACATAGGTGAGATCATATGGTATTCGTGTGTCTTACTTTTTCACTCCACATGGTACTTTGAAGGACTCTCTCAATCAGTACTGTGCACTGAGGAGGGTGTTGCTTCTAGCCCTAGCAGAGTACCTCTGGGCTGCACCCAGCTCCTGCGGTGCCCTGTGATGAGATGCCCAGGTGGCTCCCAACTCCTTGGTGCTACCAAGGATGCTGACATACATCCTCCTCCATGTCTCCCTGTGGACCAGTGTGAGCGCCCCCATTTTATGGATGAAAAAACTTGAAATACTTCCAGCCCATTTGACTTGCCCAGAAAGTACAGCATAATGACACAGAGACCATGACTTTGGTGTCAGAAACATCTGGTCAGATGACCTGACCCCAATCCCTTCTCTTTTCTGTGCCTCAGTTTTCTCATCCGTAAAATGGACATGATAAAATTACCTACCTTCTGGATTTATTATGAAAACAAGAGAACACCACTTAGCAGAATTCTGAACGCACAATAAGTGCTTAATAAATGTTCATGATAGTTTTACCTCTCTTTCCAGAGATTGTCTATTGATCTCTTACAGTGATTTTTTTCTGTTTTGGTCTTGCATTATTGGTAACTCTCCTCTCATGACCCCTTTTCAAACTGACCTCCAGCAATGACTCAGTGGTTCTCAGAAAAGGTTTGTGGCTTAGATAGGCCAAATGAGCAAAGGCCGGGTCTGGTTTGGGGGTTTGGGTTTGTGAATTGGGACCAGCCGGTCTTGTCTGGGTTAGGAGTCAGGATGGGCTTGCGAGAAGCTCTGGGGTGGATGATGGTGTGTGACTCAGCAGCAGGCAGAGCTGCGGGATGTCTAGTGTTCTGGGAAAGCAGCAGTGCAGGACTTGCATACAGTAGATGCTTAATACATGGCTGTTCTTAGTGGGTTGTATTTTGGTCCTGTTTTAAAGTAGTGGGAGGCGAATCCTGTCACCCTGGACGGAGGTTGGGGGTTTATTGCCTCACTGTGCAGAGAATCCCTTGTGTATCCTGGAGGGGTGCTGGGAAGGGAAGACCCCAGCGCCTGAAGTGTAGACTAGAGAAGGGAGTCTGCAGGCCAGGGCCTGGGTACCCAGGCCACACAGACCGGCTGCAGCCAGCAGAGGGCGCCACACACCTCTGGACAGCGCTGGAGGTGGTCCCGTGAGGACTGTGAAACCCTGGGAGCGCGCAGACCAACTGTCCAGGTTTGCCTGGGACCTGTAGGGGCTCTCAGCGCTAAAATCAGGGAAGTCCCAGGCGCACTGAGATGAGTTGGTTCCCTGGTTTGAAGAGGCAACCAGTGAAATGGTGCACACACACACACACACATGCACATACATATACGTACATCACACACAACACAAAGTGTACCCACACTCACATCAAACACACAATACACACCCATGCACTTCACACCACACGTCTGACACACAACACACTTGCACACATACACATGTACCACTAGCACAACACATTTATAACACAAATTCAGCACACACTCCTAAATATGTATCTGCAACACACAACAAATACGTGACAACACACACCATACAACTCATACCTGTGTACATCACACTACATACACAACATACACAGGTACCAGGCACACCAGCACGATGTAATGCACTGTACACATGTACTACACACAACACATATGCACACATAACACACACGCACAAGCACACATACACAGTGTACCCACAGATAGGCGTGTGCATAGCACACACGCACAACGAGACACACACACATACACACACACCTTTGCTAACCAAAGACCTCTTGTTTGAGGACATGTTTCTTCTTGGCAAAATGAGGGTAATCATTCTTTCTCTAGGCCAATGACGAAAACATATGAACAATCATTGAAAACTCTGTATTCACTCATTCAGCAATCATTTCTTTACTGTGTGCTGGGACCCATGGGCTCACTGCATGGCAGGGAAAGCAGGCATTGAACTAACCAACACATCCATGGCCATTTAGCTTCAGTTGTAATGAGCGTTATGAGTTAAAACTCCACCGAGCACAAAACTGCACGGGGGTGGGCCTGGCTGGGTCTGGGAGTTTCCTGAAAAGAGCTTTTCAAGCCAAGAACTGAAGTCAGAACAGCAGGGTTGGGACGAGGGGGAGGTGAATGAGGCACACAATGTACGGAGGCGTGACGCTCATGTGTTGTCCTGCATTTGCTGGGTCGTGAGAGTGAGTGGGCGAGTAGCCAGGCTGAGCGGGAGCCCATGAAGGATGGAAAGAACAGTGGTCCTGCTCCCAACTGCTGCTCTACATGGATCCTCTCACCCACATGGTTGGAGGGTCAGCTTGCTTCCCAGGAAACTCTCGGGGCTCTGGGGAGAGCAGGGACTTATAGGGCAGGGCCCTAGCTAACTTAAATGGACCAGCTGCACTGCCCCTAGATGCTAGTAACCAGGCCAGCTTTTCTTCAGTCAGCCATGGTGATAGCGGAGGGGGAGGAAGGCAGGCGTGTACAGGATGAGCCCACCATCCCCTGGGCACAGCCCACATGTCATCACACTTCCCAGCTTGCGCCTGAGGGTGGGACCACCCTGCCAGGTTAGGCTGCGTCAGTGCAGTATTCCAGTTCCTGGGCACTGCAATTGTCCCCTCAGTCTAGTGGACTAAGGAAGGTGGCTTACAGTGGTAGTTCAGGCAGACTGCAGCTTCTGCCTAGACACAAATCCCCGCCTTGGCACTTACTAGCTGTGTGACTGTGAGAGGCCATCTGCTCTCTCTGTGCCTTATTTTCAAAATGATAAAATAGGCACGATGGTAATACTAGCACCCATCGGACAGAGTTGTAAGGACCTTGTGAGTTAACACATGAAAAGTTCTTAGACGAAAGCCAGGCACATGGCAAGACCCACATAAATATTATCTGCAATTGTTATTTTGATGCAAAATAAAAACAAACACTAGTAACAATTATAATATCAAAATGTGTTTGAGTCAGAGTATTAGAACTGGAAGGTGCCTTGGAGAACATCTGTTCAAAGACCTCTCCTGCGTTAGATACAGATAAAGCTATTTGACCCAATAATCCAGAATCAGAAAGACTAGACCCCAGGACAGGGAAGAGAAGAAACAAGTACGAGTTGCTACCTTTCTGTTCTCTAGGACAGTGGTTGAAGACTAGTTAGATACAGGCCACGGGACCCCACCCAGGGTTTCTGATTCAGTGGGTCTGGGTGGTTTCTGAGACTCTGCATTTCTAACAAGTTCCCAGGTGAGTGCTGCTGTTGGTGGTCCCGGGGCCACACCTTAAGAAGCACTGCCCTAGGTATAGTGGAGGTGGGGTGCAGAAAGTTCGTAGCCCACGTTTGCTGAGCAAGCCCCAGTACCGCAGGAAGGGGAAGGAGGCCTTACTTACAGCGGATGCCGTACCTCGGGCAGCGCCCTCTGCAGGGGGATGCGGGAGCTAAGCGCCTCCTCCAGGCCGACTGGGGTCAGCTCATCTTCTTCAGATACCTCCCCGTCACCCTCCTCGGCTCCCCAGTCCCTCTCTAGGGACTCGTGGTCCAGCTTCCTGTTCGACTGCTTGATGAACCGGTAGCTGCCACCTCTCCTGCCCTGGCTCTGGTTCCTTCTGACCCTGGGTGAGACCACAGCCACCAGCAGCTGATCCTCCCGCAGCGAAATAAAAGGCGGCAGGTCCTCCAGGGGGCCATACTCCTGGCCCTCATCTTCTGACTCCAGCACCCATTCCTGGGATTCCCCAAAGTTCAGGCTGTACCCAGCTTCAGGGCTGTGCTGGGCGGCCCGGGCTGTGACGGCCTGGTGCAGGGCGTGCGGGGGAGGGTGCAGCATGGCTACCATCAACAGCACGCCTCCCAGCATCAGGAAGAGCAGCAGGAATTGCAGCCTGCACGGTCCATGCCTGAATCGCTTCCTTAGGAGCATATTGCTAGAACTTGCCAAATGCAACAGGTCATGTTCAAGTGTGCTTTCTCCGCCTGCTCCAGGTTCCTTCAAGCTTGCAGCAGCACCTGGGTTCCTGGTGCCACCTCGAAGTATTTTGCCCGTCACTTAACCTGATCCTTTTATCCCATTTGGCTTTGCCAACAGCGTGTGTAAGACCGGCTTCCACTTAGCATCAGAAAGACACGGGACCCAGGTCCCACTTCAGGCCCTCTCTGAGTGGACTTCTTTCATTGCCTTCTGAAAGCCCCTTCACAGGGACTTCAAATTAAATTGTCTGCCCCCTTTCACCCCCTGTTTCTCCTTGGGAAAACATTATTATTTCCATTCTGCTCAGGTGTTTAGTCCCATGTGTTTCGTTTCCCCCCTTGCATGAATGGTCAGGTTGCTACGCGATGTCTGGGGGCGCGATGGTGGGTCCTCAGTCCAGCAGAGCTGACAGCCGTCCTCCTTTGGACGCTTCAAGTCAGGTCGGATCAACAGATGTGAAGCCGGCAGACAGTGCCTGATTTCCTTTCACACATAGCTCCGTGCTCAGCTGAGAGCCCTCTGCCAGACACAGCCCGAGCCAGGCATGCGTCTCACTCCTGGTCCTAATGCCCTCACTGTTCCCAGGCTTTGCACAACCCCACGGAATACAGCTCCAGAGGAAAATAAAAGTCATCACTGCCAGGACCAAACCCAAACAGGAACAGGCCAAGAGTTCAGATTTGAATCTCATTCTTCGGAAGACTTCTGGCCCGACCCAAAGGGGCAGGAAAGAGTATCCCCTCCTTATTTCAGAAAGGCTGTACATGTGACATAGATGCGAGGAACTAGCTGTCTATTTGCACCCGCAGTGTCCCACATGTGATATGCAAAGTTCAACCAGACTCTCCCTCCCTTCCTGAGGACCACTGTCCTTGACCTTCTGAAAAGGAGGGACGCTGCTCTTGTAAGCCCCTCCTGCCCAAAAGGGCATCTGAATGCAAACTAGGCGCCTTCAGTTATAAAACTTCCTTCATTTAACCAACAAATATTAATAGGCACCTGCCATGTGCCAAAACGATTCTGGGGGCTGGGAGTGTAGCAATGAATAAAACAGACAAAAATTTGTGCCTCGTGGGGGGTACACTCTAGTGGGAGAGACAGACAGGTAATTTATTAAAATATACAGTAGATCAGATGGTGATAAGAGCTAAGGAAAAATAGAGCAAGGATGGGGCCTGGAGATCATGGACTAGAAGTTGAAATTTGACAGTAAGTGGCATGGGAACATTTCACAGAAGAGTTAGCATTTGTGTAAGGAGGAGGGCTAGGCAGCTATCTGGGGATGAGCGTTTTAGGCAGAGAGAATAACAAATGCGAAGGTCCTGAAGCAAAAGTGTGCCTGACCTGTTAGAGGAACAGCAGAGGGTCATCACGGCCGGAAGAGAGTGGGCAAGGTGGAGCATGATAGGAAACAGAATGAAAGAAGTGGAAGCGATAAGAGGTAAGGGGAGAATCATGTAGGGCTGTGTAGGGCATTTGGGGTTTCTTCTGGGTGAGATGGGAGCCCTTTAAGTGTTGTGAGCAAAGGGCAGACACAATCCACTTGGATTTTAACTGGATTGCTCTGTGTTAAGATTAGACAGTGGGGGAGCAGGGGGCAGAAGAAGGGGACCAGCTAAGGTGATTTCCAGTAAGAATGATGAGGGCATGGACCAAAGTGGCATCAGTGCAGATAGTGAGAAGTGGTTAGCCTCTGGACATATTTTAAGGAAGAATATATAGTAGTTGCTGATGAATTGATATCCAGTGTGAGAAAAAGATGAGTCAAGAATGATTGCCAGTTTTTGGTCTGAGTCGTTGGAAGAATAGAGTTGCCATCAACTGAGACGGGGAAGTCCAGGAGCAGGTAGGAGCCAATAACAGTGGCTCAATTTGGAACACATGAAGGAGATGTCTTTTAGACAGCCAAAGGGAGAGGAAGGGTAGGCAGCTGGATAGATGACAGCTGGAGGGCAGGGCAGTGGTCTGGCCTTCAGAGAGAAAGTTCCACACCTGCAGCACATAGAAGCTTTTTAAAGCCACGAGACCCCAGATCAAGGAGGGAGTGCGATACAGAAGAGAGAGGAGGGAATCCAAGATGCTCAGAGTTTGGCTTCTGGTTGTAGAAGGTTGATTGAGGGGAACAAACCATCACCGTGAGGTGGATTTTTCCGGATTGCTGTAAAGCAGAAAGGCTGTCCTTGTAACCAGGAGTGGAGTGGGAAGATTGCCATTGGCAATTCCTTAAGTAAATTGCTCAGTGTTCTTGTTTTGATTTTGATCTTAGAATATGAGCTTAAAAACATCTCATGGGGGAAAAAAAAGTTTTTCCTTTTGACTCAGTTGCTTCTTCCAGTGTTTGTGTGTGTGTGTGTGTGTGTGTGCACGTGTGTTTTCCCTGAAGCCATTCATAGAGTTGGGAGTGAAATTGTGGGTTATATGTGGCTGTTCTTCACAGCCCAGCACTATTCTCCAATTGACAGCACTTAGGAATGGCTGGATTGGCCCATATTTTCCAAATCCCATCAGTGTGTATTGGGGGCTAGAGTTGTATGTTTTTCACAAGCAAGAGGTAGGCACCCTGGGCGATGTCATTTAGAATTGCTGGGAGGTTAATGAGGATGATGTGATAGAAAGTGTCATTTCCAGGAGGCTTTCAGATAACTGAGTGTGCAGTCTCCATCCTGGGGCAGAGCGCCCTTCCCCACCCTCTCCTGGCCTCAAGCTCACCAGCCACATCCCACTTCCCACTTCCAGGCCTTTACCTGGCTGACCCTCCACTTAACGGCACTTCCCCAGAAATCCAGCCATATGATTCATTTCTTCACTTTCATGTTTACTTGAATGTCACCTATTCAGTGGGGCCTCCTCTGAGCACCTTTTTAAATCAAAAGTCCTTCCATCTGCATATGGGATTCTCTGTCCTCTTTCTTTGAAAATCTCTGTGGCTCTTGTCAACACTTGAGAAGTAAGATGCTCAGTTCTTTATCGTCTATCCTCCATCTTACTCCCATCACAGGTAAACTCTGCAAAGGGAGGGCTTCTGTCTGTTCACTGTTGTTTCCCCAGAGACTGGACCTGTGTCTGGCATAAATTAAGCATTCAAATATTTGTCAAATGAATACAGAGACAACTGTGTGGCTATTCTGATTCAAGACAAGTGAGGCCTGTGTGTTTTCTGACACTCTTACCCCTCAAAGAATTCCACATAGCACAGAATCACGGGATGATGCTTTCAGGCTGCCCTAAGGGAAATAAAATTCCCATGTGATCTCCAAATGGACAGAGTCACTTCGAAACCCCTCGACGTGGTCCATACCTGCTGGGATGTCTTGAGGTTGGAATGGACCTTCTTGGCATGACCACAATGAAGGGGCTCAGCCATGCTGCCCTTGGCTCTGCATCCCACTATTCTCCTGGGGAAATTCACTCTAATGGACCCCTGAGCCCCCCCCCCCCACCAAGTGTTCATTACACAGTTAAATGTAAGGGCCCCGCTTATGGGCAATGTAATAAGTGTTACATATCCACACAGCACAGAATCCAGAGTTCCCCACAAATCCCCAGGCTTTTCAGTTACCAGGACTGGAAGGAGCAGCAGGCTTTCCCGACCTCAGGCCATGGGGACCATGTTCCACACACATAGGCTGCTCGGCTTCATCCCAGACATTAGCTTGCAGGGGTGTTCCGTTGCTGCTGAGATATTTTCTCATAGCCCAGTCCTCCCTTTAGCACCCAGATGTCAGCAAAGCATCCTCGGTCTACAACTCTGTCTCTTAGTTTCTGTCCTCACGCAGCTGGGATTTTCTTCTCTATGTTTTCTTTCCAAAAACAAAACGAAGCAAGCCATGGATCCCGAAACACAACACAAAAGTCCTTTCTGTCGCCAACTTCCTCCTCTCAGCCTCAGAAATGGGACTTCCCTGAGGAATGGCCCTTCTTTCTGTTACTCATTGCCCAAAGTTTCAGGGGCTATCCTGCCCCTGTCCAGCGCTCTCTGTGGGGGGAGGGCCTGCACACAGTCCTGTGGAGCCCACCCCCCTAATCATTTGGCTCTCTCCTCCTTTTTTTCTCACTTGTGTTCCCGTTATGGGTTGGATTGTGTTCCCCCCACTAAAAGGTGTTGAAGTCCAACTCCCAGGGGGCTGTGAATGCGACCTTATTGAGAAATAGGGTCTTTGCAGATGAGCATGTTCTGATGAGGTCATTAAGCTGAGCCCTAATCCAATACTAACGATGTCCTTATATGAAGGAGAAATTTGGGCACAGAGACACGCACACAGGGAGAATACTATGTGAAGATAAAGCCAGATATGGGATATTGCTTCCATAAGCCAAGTGGTGCCAGAGATCGCCAGAAAACCACTGAAAACTAGGAAAGAGGCTTGGCACAGACTCTCCCTACAGCCACAGAAGGAAACCAGCCTGCAACACCTTGAAGTGGACTTTCTAGCCTTCAGAATTGTGGGGCAATAGATTTCTGTTGTTTAAGAACCCCCAGGCTGTGGTACTTTGTTACAGCAGCTCAGAAAACGAAGACAGTTCCTTTTGTCTGCCCCACCCTTCCTCCTTCCTTTTCCTTCTCTCAACTCTCACTGTCTCTCTGTTCTTCCATCCTGTCTCCCATCCCTCTTTTCCCTTGCATTACACTAACTCCTCAGTCCAGGGTCTTGGGCCTGGTCTTCCCATGACAGAGACAGCCTTGAAGGAATGCTCCTGTAAGGACTGGGTCTGGCTTGGCTCTGACCTGGGGGTCTTGGTTCCAGTTTAAGGTAAACAATCTGGTGATGCCCCAGCTGCAGAACACAGGCCCCTCCTGAGACGTGTGGCCTCATTCACCTCAGAACTCAAAGAGCTGCGATGATGAACACTCCATCAGGACTTCTGCGTGTTGCTTTCTTTAGCTTTTCATCTGCCTGTTTTCTCATCGGACACAGCATGTTTGGTTTAGAAAAGTCTGTTATGTGCCTACAAAAAATTCTGGAAGTTTTCAATTTAGTCAGGTAGCAGGTTAAAGTGCCTGAACAAATCAAAGAACAAGAGCTTTCACTAAGGGAACAGTGGACATCAGCTAGTACATAAACGTTCTGCACGTAATGGGAGACCTGGGCCAGGCCATTCAAGAAATTCTTATCAATAGCTCTAAGCCTGGTCACCATTCTGGTTTCCATCCCAAGCTCCGGTGAAGAGAAGGGCAAGAAGCCAGGAGGGTTGGGGGCAATTCCCTAAGTCACGGAACCACAGGCCTGTTTTCTGTTTGACTCTTTTACAACGTACGGTGAAGGCTGTTTGCTGTTTAGTCTCCACAATTAATGGCAGCTCCATCTTTGTCACTCCCACACCCAGCACAGTGCTGGGTCAGCAACACATGTCAAATAAATGGCTCTCGGAGATAAGATCTGATATACACTCTACAATGTGCACTAACTGAGCTGTTGACGATAAGGTAACACCCGGGGATGAGTATCAATGTTTGGCCTTCGAGAGGGAAGAAGAGATGTGCGAAAGCATGCCACCACGTATCAAATAGCCAGCTCCACCTCCTCCCTTCCCTCAGACCCCCTGAGAGGACCATGCCTGAGCGGAGCCTCCTCACTTCCTGGTTCTCCGATACAACCCAACTGCTCTGCTCTCCTGGTACTCACTCTGGGCGTAGATTGAACTGGGAAAGAACAGTGCTGCTGATAGGATGTGGCTGTGTACCTAACAGCCTCCACACAGGCTTGTGAAGGGGGCGCTTGGCATCCATGATGCTTGCGAGTGCTCTCTCTGTGCCCAAGCATTACCAGCAGGGTCATCTTCCAATGCAAAGATGACCAAGAATATAGGCTGTTCTGAGGCACTTCTCAGACTTACTGAGCTGTAGTTTACGGGGTGGGCTCAGGCCTCTGTGTTCGACAAGCCCTCCAGATACTCCTCACGACTCCTAAGTTTCATGAGCACTATTACAGAGACTGCGTATACCTCAACATGAACAGGAAGAGATCCAAACTCAAGTTGCTTCTCTCTGGTCCAGGATAAGTTCTGCTTAGGCGTGAGGGGAAAACCAGAGAGCTCAGTTTTTTGTTTTTTGTTTTTGTATAAACCTTGGGCCACAGACAGCTGTAAAAGGCTGGAGGAGAGTTCTTATTTTCGCAATAAATGAAATCATGAACCCACATTGTGGACAACCATGTTGACATGAACCAATCTCAGGAAGTTCAAGGTTTCTCCATCCCCTCACTCTCACCAGGAAAGAGCCTAAGCTGTGGGTGTTACCCAGGGACCAGGCATTGGGATGGAGCGCACCGGTCCTCGTCATTGTCATCTGTCTGCCCCAGAGTCCTCTGAGAGGGCATTGTTCCCGTCAGGCCTCCAGACACTTTCCTGCAGAGGTTCTGCTGTATCCACCTGCTCTGCAAACACAAGGCTTCCTTGGGTCACCGGCTGTCTGTGACACACCCATGCTCCTCTTTTGGGGGTCATGGGGAACTCTGCCTCACACCCACTAGCTTAAACCCGCGTAAGACTTTTCTTCTGCTCCCACACCATTCTGGTTGCAGAGGACTTTGACACCTTGCATTGCTCTGGGCTGTATTTGAAGATGGGAACATTGGTCCTCTCTGTCTGGGGTTTCTGTCATTTACTTCTACAATACTTTCTTCCCTGGGATTTGGCTTAGGGGAGGGCTTGGGACATTTTTCAGGGACCCACTGGGATCCAAGGTTTCTTTGCTTTCCCTTCAATCATTGCTTTCCCATCCTAGGGACCTTAAACATGTATTTAACATTTTTCAAATTCCCAAAGAGATTTTAGCAGCTGATTCGACACTCTAGATTCCCCTCTTGCTAACTCCAAGCTCTCGCTGGCAACTACAGATGGGCAGTTGCCGTGCACATAAACAGCTTACCACCTGTAGTGCCTGCATCTCCCTGCCTGCCTGAAGGCTTCCACAGCGTCAGGGAACATGCTCACCTTTCATGCAGAGCAGGCCAGAAGTGCTAGGGATTTAACTTTGATTGTTAAGGAAAGGAAATTGGGGAATGTCTGCCTTAGCAGATAATACCAAATAGGCTCAGGGAGACTATTCTGAGGTATGGTCTGCATGATCCTGTGCAGAGTTCCTAATGGGATTGTAGCCCCAGGAGTCCACAGTGGCAATCTGCTCACCAGTACGCCCCTTACTCCCTTTCTCCCTTCTTTGTCTTACTCTCCCACCCCTTCTTCCCAAACAACCTACATCCAAGCTGTTATCTCAGGGTTTGCTTTCAGGGGAACCTATACTAAGATAGAGGTGCCAAAGAGCATAAATGCTTTATCTCTTCCCTTTCTTTCTAGTTGTGTAGTAATTAATTGCTGAAAGAAATAAGTTCCTGCAGTGTTCAACAAGATTATTCCATTCTTTTCGTGTAAGTCTAAGTATGACAAGTTTATATAATTGGTACTGTCTTAAATCTACAGTTTTAAAAAGAGTAAAACATTCTTCAGTCTATTCTCTATTATGCCTAGAATAATATGTTGAAGGGTAAAGCGATGCCTGACATTGTAAACTCAACCTGCTTTAAAAACCCAGTTAATGCCAGTGACCCTAGTAGTATTCTGGAATTGAATGTAGTCACCCAATTTTACTGAAAAGGAGGAGGAGGAGGAAGAGAAAGAGAAGAAGAAGAAGGAGGAGGACGAGGAGGAGGAGGAGGAGGAGGAAGATGAGGAGGAGGAAGAGGAGGAGGAGGAGGAGAAGAAGAAGAAGAAGAAGAAGAAGAAGAAGAAGAAGAAGAAGAAGAAGAAGAAGAAGAAGAAGAAGAAGAAGAAGAAGAAGAAGAAGAAGGAGAAGGGAAGGAAGGAAAGGAGGGAGAGAGGGACGCAGGGAGGGAGGCAGGGAGGGAGGGAGGAGAGAGAGAGAGAGAGAGAGAGAGAGAGAGAGAGAGAGAGAGAGAGAGAGGAAGGAAGGAAGGAAGGAAGGAAGGAAGGAAGGAAGGAAGGAAGGAAGGAAGGAAGGAAGAAAGAAAGGAAGGAAGAAAGAAAAGCGTTTCATTCAAACAAAATGAGGGGGAAATTCCTGTTATTTTGTTTTCAAGAGCACCTTTTTAAAAGGCAACATCTTTCCTTCTAAACACAAGTGTAACCACTTTTGCTCAATACTTCCAGGTGAGTGTCAAACTGGGAGGGAAGCCACCGACACTAAGCTCATCCCATGTGGCTCCAACCAGAGAGGGTGATGGGGAGGCAAGAGCACCCTGACGTTGCTGATCTGGGGAGGCCAAGACTTGGGCAATCACTGTGACCCAAGGACTGTGACCATGACCGTGATCAACATCTTTCTGATCCCAGAAACAAGACTTTGTATTGCTCCCACCAGCTCCCAATGTAAGATGTACCAGAAAAATAACTCCAGAAAACGTACTCCAGGTGGTGTGCATTTCAGCTTCACATTGAGGACACTCTGAAAGTGTCTTTCCTTGTTTCTTCCATCTTTTCCACGACTCTTGTTTTTCTGAACTAGGATAAAAATTCTGTTGCAACCACCCTAAGACAACCACCCTAAGAAAAAGGCCATGTGAGCTCTCTCTGCGTAATGTCCATCACTGTGTTTGCCACCATCTCACTCTCAACAGACTTTGCTCAGGGGACCTTTGGCTCTTGTACAGAACAGGGAGGCTCTGTTGTTACTCTTCAGCTGTTCTTCCAAATTCTTTTGTTTATGTCCTGATTTAGCTATTGAACTTCAAAAGCCAAATAGTTGACTCCTTTGCCATCCTTTCCCCAAGGTAATGAGAACAGACACCAATTGTCAGAATGGGGAAAAGGCTAGGTCTCAGAAGAAATTATGGAGAGCAAAACACATCAGTTAACACCTCAAAAATCTTATTCTGACATATGAATTCCAGGGGTCTTTGAAGGTGTGAGGAGTCTCAGATAACAGTGTATCTCTGCCATTCATTATTCTTTTAATTCTGAGAATAAAGGTACATTTCCTGTCCTACTGTAGAAAGCAGGGTGAAGACACCATCCACAACACTCACATTAGAAAATGTGCAGCATGTGTGTGCATGTGCACACATGCATACATGTAAATGTGTAGTACACATTTGAAACAGACCTTGCAAGTAATTACACTGATTAGAAGTGTGGTTGAAGGAATTAAAGATGCTGCCAAATTTTTGATACAGTACCTGGAAGAATAATTACACAGGACTTGGAATAGATTTGGAGGCTAGAAGATAAGTCATGTTGCCAATATATTAGGTTCTCAGTACCTATAATCATTCTTTTGGAAAAGCACAGTGAAGTCCTACTGGGTGTCTTTATTATTATAAATAATAAATACACATTCTTTCTGAAAACATCATTGAATATCCACTATGTGCCAGACAAGATGCTTGGCACAGAGGCTAAAAACATGAAAAGAGGTAGCCAGTAAGACAGGTCCACAAATAATTATAACCATGCACTGTGCTGGGAGTAATCATTGAGATGCACACAAACTAATATTTGGATAAATATTAAGAAAACAAAATGAAATATAGAGGTCTGACATTTTTCTAAGCCTGGAGACAAACAGCAAAAGTGTAATCACCTTTCCGCCCATCCATATGCTGTAAGACCTCACAAAGCTGTGAGAGGTCTTACTTTCTTGGCATCTGCTGGTTCTGTGACTTCAAAGAGATTTTAGTCGTGTGTTAATAATGAAGCCAACTTGATTCCAACTCTGAGGCGGCCACTAGTAAAGCCTTGCATTTGGTTCTGTTAGACATAGACAGGGCTCAGAAGTTCCAGCAGGTAACTTTGAGGGAGGAGGATAATTCTACCATGGATGATTACGTCTTTGTTTACAGCGATCTCCCATTGGGTCTGTGATCCATGGAAGGTGGGTCTAGAAGAAAAATGTTTGTCTTCATCAGCTCATTTTAACCATATGGAGATTTCTGAGCATATGGAGAGTTCTCTTCTTATCAGCCTAGTTCCTGGACCTTTTGTAATGTAGATTCAGAAAAAGGGCTGGAGAGAGACTGAGCCAAAGAGGCATGGGGAAAAGGAGTGGATTGTTGTGTTTGAGTCAGTTCTCAGGTTCAGTTTTGTTCTGGGAGAATCTGAACGATGGAAAAAGTGGAGAATAAAGAGGGAGAAAAGGAGAAGGAGGAGGTAGAGCCACTATGAGAGAGGCTAAGTTGGTCTAAACAATGAAGAGGTGAGAGGGAGGAGAAAGAAGGAAAAAACAAAGAAAGTCTTATGGACTAAGCACAAGAGAGGGAGATTTCAAGTTTGGAGGGTGAGATGCTCTGAAATAACTACAGGAAAGAAACAGTAGGATGGATAAAAAAAAAAAGAGAGAGAGATTTTAAGAGGTGTCACTGTCCTTCATCCATCAATAGCAAAATACACACTCCTCTGAAGTGCACGCGGAGTATTCTCCAGGACAGACCATATGCTAAACCATAAAACAAGCCTCAATAAGTTTAACTCTTACAAAGTGTGTTCTTCAACCAAAAAAATGGAATGAAAATAGAAATGAATTACGGACAGACATTCGAGAAATTCACAAAAATGGAAATTAAACAACACATTCCTTACTAACAAATGAGTCAAAGAAGAAATCATATGAGAACGTAGAAAATTATTTGAAAAAAAATGAAAATGAAGATACAACATACCAAAAAGTATGGGATGTAGCAAAAGTACTATTGCAGGGAAATTTATAGCTGTAAATGTCTATATTAAAAAAGAAGAGAGGCCGGCCCGGTGGCTCAGGTGGTTGGAGCGCCATGCTCCTAACGCTGAGGTTGCCAGTTAGGTTCCCACATGGGCCGGTGAGCTGCGCCCTCTGCAGCTAAGATTGTGAACAACAGCTCTCCCTGGAGCTGGGCTGCTGTGAGCAGCTGGAGGTTGGCGTGAGCGCCGGCAGCCAGGCGAGAGCTGCTGTGAGCTGCTATGAGTGGCCGACCCACGACTGGCCACCGACTGCCTCTGCCAGGGGCAGCGCAAAGCTCATAATACCAGCAAGGGCCAGGGAGCTGTGTCCTACACAACTAAGCTGAGAAACAACGGCTTGAACCAGACTGGGAGGGCGAGGGGAGGTGGAAGAAGGGGGAAAAAGAAAAAAGAAAAAGAAGAAAAATTTCAAATCAATTATCTAACGCATCACCTTAAGATACTGTAAAATGAACAGTGAACTGAACCTAAAGCAAACAGAAAGAAGAAAAAAATATAAATCTTGGACATTCTTTCATATAAGTATTTCGAAAGCTGCCTCATGTTATTTAATGGTCACATAGTATTTCATTAAGTGGATAAACTTCAATGGTTGATTTTAACTAGTTTTCTAACAATGCACATGTAGGTTGTTACAATTTTTTGTTCTTATAATAATGCTGCTTTAAATATCTTTATACACACAAAATCTCATATATATATGTGCATGTATTTGTAAATTCCTAAAAATGGAATGTCTGGATCAAATAAAATATGCATTAAAAAATGTAGAGCTGTTACAAATTATACTCCAAGAGATTGTATTAATTTACACTTGCAGTAATAAAATATAAGAATGCCTATTTCGCCATACTTTTACCAGTGCAGAGTGTTGTTAACCTTTTTTTATCTTTGCCTACCCAGTAAGTGAAAAATGCTCAACAACAAAAACTTTACGTTACCTAGTTATAAATCTTGCAAATTTTGTGGGGGAAACGATAAACTTTATTGAAGAAATAGAGGTAAACCTGAAGAGATATACCATGATCCTGGGTAAAAAAACTCAATGTCATAAAGTTGTCAATCCTCTTCAAATTCATCTATAAATTTACTGTCATAACCTTCAAAATCCTAACTCCGCTTTCCATGATTTTTCACAAGCTATCCTATAATTCTTAAAAAGGGGTAAATAACTAAGAGTAGATAAGATAATCATGAAGAACAAGGAGACAAATCCTATTCACCAAACATCTAGATTTATAAAGCTACAATAATTAAAATAATGTGGTAGTGGCACATGAATGAGAAACAGACTAATGGAACAGAATCTACTAGCTACAGATTGATAAAAAAATATTTAAAGTCTGATAATGCCATTTCAGCCAAGGATGTGGGGGAAAGGGATTGCTTACATGCTGCTGATGGGAGTGCAAATTGGTATATTTCGACGAGCATATTGGCAATATCCTGCAATGTTAAGTATACACATACTATCCAACCCAACATTTCCTCTTCTGGGAGAATTTTGTATACATGTCCACAAAAAAACATGTACAAAATATTCACTGAAGCACTATATTAGAAAAATATGTAAAATAACTCAAATGTCCATATGATGTCATATAATGAAGTCCTAGCCAGGCAGTTAGAACGCGTGAACTATTATAAATCTACATGAACCAACACAACTAAGTCTTTAAAGCAACATCAAGTGAAAAAGTAAGTTGTAAAATGACACTTCATATTAAGTGTATGGGATTAAAACATAAAAATTATTCAAAAGAACAACTCTTTCCGGAGACGAGTGTGGCTGAGAATGAAGGGAAAGAAGGCACGGAGTGGAAGAAGGTGGATGTTAGCTGTGTTTGTAACTGTAACTATTAATTAAAACAAAAGAACTGATGCCAATATGACAAAATATCAACTTTTTTAAAATGTGGAATGTGAATATATGTGTGTCTGTTACATTCTTATACCGTTTTCAGTATGGTCTCCTCAGTCTCCCGGCTCCATCTCCTCAACTCGGGGCTACCCCAGACTTCACCTGGGATCCTCTTTCCTGCACTGCAGCCTGGAAACATCTGTAAGCAAGACACTGGGAAAATCCTAGGACTTGCCTGCTCTCTCTGTGCTACCTGATGGCCAGTTCCTGAAAAACATTGTTTTATATTTCTTCCCGGGTTTTCAGTTGTTCCTGAATTACTTGAGGAGGAAAGTACTTCTATGATGTCTTCATTTGGGGTTCCCTAGAAGCAGACTCAGGGTTTAGTTGATCCTTCCAGAATCTGTCTTTGTGAATTTGCCTACTTCTTACAATTTATGTGTAACCTCAAAATCAATATTTGTGTCCCTTTCCCAGTCATTTGTGGACCTGTACAGAGGGGCCAAGAATTTGAGTTACCTGATGTGCGTGTTCCCAGCTGAGGTCAAACAAGGTGACCATTCTGCCTTCTTGTTTCAGCTTTCAGACAGTAAACAAGTGTGCTTTGTGCTTTCTTTTCAGTGCCATGTTTTTTGCATTTTTGTGCTTCGTGTTGGTGATTCAGCTGTTTAAAATGGTCCCCAAGCACAGTGCTGAAGTGCTGAAGTGATGGCTAGTGCTGAAGTGCTGTCTAGTGTTCCTAAGAGCAAGAAAGCTGTGATGGGCCTTACAGAGAAAATACAGCTGACCCTTGAGCAACGTAGGTTTGAACTACAGGGGTCCACTTGCATGCACATTTGAATAATAATAACTTATACCTATGTGTAAGGGACCCATGCAGTTCAAACCTGTATTGTTCCAGGGTCAACTGTATTTCCCATCTGTGGTTGGGAATCCAAGTATGTTGAGGGCTGTGGATTTTTGGCTGCATGGGCAGGTGGTACCTCTAACCTCCCCACTGTTCAAAGGTCAACTGTAAATGCATTAGATGAGCGTCCTTGAGGCATGAGTCATAATGTGGGTAGCTATGAGGTCAGTGCTAATGAATCCAAAATGCATATTAAATAAAGTGTCTATGAACATAAACACATAAACAAGGTTATGTATTTTGATGAAAACATTGTGACCAGAAGACCAGGATCCTAGCTCTATCAGAGAGGTGAAACCTAACCCTCTATTTCCCCTGGGCACCGTAGTTCAAGATTCACCAATTCAGTGTTCCCAGCAACTGTATAGAACATTACTGTGACGAATTCTTGTTATTGTACAATACACTGTACAAGTAATTTATTCAGGTGGCAAAAAAAATTAAAAATCACTGGTAGGGCAGATAGGGAAGGTAAGGCAGCCTTTAAAGGGCATGTCAACAAGGCAACTACCATTGTGGGTAACCAGAGCTTAATATAGTTGGGGACCTCTGGGAACCAAGGTAGAGCATGTGCACCCAGTGATCCCAAGCAAGGGGTAGGCAGCTGGCGTGTTCATGCACCAGTCCCCCTCAGGTGAGGATTGCTGGGAACAGGCACTCATGGCTTGCTGAGGAGCAGACAGAGGGACTGGTAACCAAAGAAAGTCCTCAGGCAAAGAGGTATAGACACGGCAGTTGAAATCCATCCTGGGTTTCTACTACCCTGGAAGAGGATATGAGCATCTGCTACAGATGGGATGACCAGCGCTTGTAAGCTTAGATGCCGCCAGAAGCCAGACAGGTAACATAAGCAAGAGCAGTAGGCTGGGAGGAACTGCATGAGCTGGAGAGTTTCTTTCCCTGTCTAACAAGAACAGCTGTTACTCAGCCACAGCCAATTTTTGCCATGCAGCAAAATTGACCTATACTTGCCAGATCTGATTTTTCAAGAAAAGTGGGAAATGCAGATTTTTTTTAAAACGTGAAATCCCTAATTTGTAAAAGTTGGCAATAAATTTTTAAAAATTGTAAAACACTGTTAAGGCCAAACAAAATATGTTGGCCTGCCAACTTCAAGCCACGGACTGCCAATTTGCAACCCCTTTGACAGAAGATGTGCAAAACCCCACCTGTTGGGTATGAGCCCAGAGAACATGTATCATTATCTCATGTACACTCTAAGGAATTCTGGGAGGGCCAAGAAATGCCTAGAACTCTGTCCTGACATCCATGTGGCGAGGCACCTCTATGTCTCACTTCACTTTCCTGCCTTGGGAATTATTAGATGGCCAAGGAGCACCATCCACCGTGCCTGGTGAAGTTCTCCAGTGATTTCTTGTCACTGTTTTGGCACTTTTACTCTCATGAGAAGATAGTCAAACCTACTGGGCTGTTCGTCTGGCATCTGCTAGTCTACGCAGCCAGTCAGCCCACTACATAGCTGAGAACAGGGCTGCCTGCCCAGCCTTCCACCTGCACATAGAATAGAGATTGTCATAAGGAGCTTGCAAGTCGAGTGGCAGCATGTGTGGAAATGGAGCCTAGGGAATTGGCCACCATCTGGCACTTTCTGCAACACAGAGGGAGGAGCCAATGGCTGCCTCCCAGGGAATGGCAGAGTACCTAAATCAGTCAGTGTTCAGGGGTCAACTAGGGAAGCAGAATCACTAGAAAAATATACACAGGAGTCCCCCCTTTTCTGTGGAGGATGTTTTCTAAGATCCTCAGTGGATGCCTGAAACTGCAGATAATACCAAACCCTGCATATTATGTTTTTTCCTATATGTACATATCTATGATAAAGTTTAATTTATAAATTAGGCACAGTAAGAGATTAACAATAGCTAATAACAAAATAGAACAATTACAATAATATATTGTAATAAAAGTCATGTGAATGTGGCATTAGTAAGTAAAACAAGAGTTACTTAAACACAAGCTCGGTGATACCACCATAGTCAATACGATACCTAAGCACCTACTAACAGGTAGGCTAACAGGTGGGCAGCAAATAGAGCATAAGCTGAACAAAGCGATGAGGCACACCCTGGGCAAATGAACACCGGCAATACAAGATTTCAGAATGCTACACAGAAGGGCGCACAATTTAAACCTTATAAATTTTTTATTTCTGGAATTTTACACTTAATATTTTTGGACCACAGTTGACCATGGGCAGCAAACTTTAGAAAGTGAAACCGTAGATATGGGAGAACAAATGCACACACACACACACACATTATATATACATACATATATATGTGTGTATATATATATATA
Source organism: Rhinolophus hipposideros (assembly GCF_964194185.1). Lineage (NCBI taxonomy): Eukaryota > Metazoa > Chordata > Mammalia > Chiroptera > Rhinolophidae > Rhinolophus > Rhinolophus hipposideros. The sequence goes on along the minus strand of NC_138060.1, from coordinate 37,733,166 downwards.
TATATATATATATATATACATACATATATATAGATACATATATATGTATGTATATATACCAGGGGTGCCAAATAAATGTATACAAGTGGTCACTTTGGTCAACATTGCTCAAACCGTAGTTCGCAGTAATCAGAAGTGTCTGGATGCTGATGGTAGCCATTTTGAGCACCTTTTGTAATTGCAGAAGTCAAACATGACTTGTATTCATCTTTTGTTCTTGGTATATATTAATACAGTTTTTTCCTTTCTTAAAATGTGTATATATTTTTTGGCACCCTCTATATATGACATGTATATATGTAATGTATATGATATGTATACACAGAATATATATGATATGTATATTTATGATATGTATATATATATGCTATGCATATATATGATATGTATATATAACAGGTAGATGATATGTATATATGATATATATGCACATATGATATATGTATATATCATATATATTTTTAAGGGGGTCTTAAGGGATTTGTTACAGAGATGCGGCCTTACATAATCATGGGAGCTGGTTAAGCAGTCTCTGTAAGACTGTGGTCTTCACATCTGATACTGGAGCTTGAAGTCCACAGGACAGGCAGTTAGGAAGGAAAGATAGATACCAAGGGGAGATTAAGAACAAGCTGGATCCCGTAAGTAGAGCTGGAACCCTGCAAGGATGGACAAATACCTGTGTCAATTCTTGTTGCCTCTGACGTAGGTGATGTGGGTGTCCTACAGAATCCGGGCCCTTTAGCACAGAGCTCTACACAGACACCTGACCCAGAGATAGGAGCAAAGAAGCTGAAGGAGGATGCAGGGGAAGGTAGAGCAGTTACAGGCCCAGCAGCTACTTCATGCCCATGAGGTGAATCAGCAGATCAGCAACAACATGTGTGAGCTACACATCTGTTGCTTCCCTTCTGCCTTCCAGATCTCCCCAAATTCTCTCTTGTGTCCCACCATAGGGATACTGGCAAAGCTCTATCTGTACCTCTGGGGCTGCCCGAATGTCTGGTTTTTGACTTATGACCAAGAAAAAGGCAACAGGATGTATGGTATATGGTTTAAAGTCTGAAACTCTCCTTGCAAGCCCCAGTGTTATCTTCTTTACTGGAAATTCTGGAAGTTTGCAACTGGCTTCACCAGTTTGATAAGCCTGGCTTGACTACTGAAGAGCCACCTAGTTCTTTTCAGTAGATTCTCCTGAAGCAAAGGTTCCTAGCACAGATCTTGGCAGTTCAATCCAGAGATTCAGTGTGGTCTCTGTGGGCAAAGGTTGGACTGTTGTGCATAAACCTGGTGCTGCAGAATGTCTCTTGGACCTACACTGCTTTCCTGCATTCTCTTTCTCTCCCTGTCCTGCATCCTTTGCCTTTCAATCAAAGTCTTGTATGAGTGTACTCTGTGGAATCTGAGCAATCCTTCAAATATCTGAAATAGTGGAACTACTATAACCAGCATAAATGAAAACATATAAGAAAGAGAATTCTGGGAAATGCAGGTCAGCCTAACTATTTGACACATTAGGAGATTACCAAAATGTCCATTGGCCTCAGTGCTTTGTGGCTGCCATCTTGTTAGAGGGAGGCCTGCTCTTGGTGTAGGAAACAAGATAGCAGACCTAGTCTATTTCAAACAAATTGTTCCACAGATGCCTGGGGAAATCAGAGCAGATGGATTCTTAGAGGAAGTGAAGACTTGCTGATTTCTTAAAAAGTTTCCCTTCTTGTGATTCTGTAGCTAAAAACTTATGATGTTTCTTGCTAATGAAGAGAGAAAATGTAGATGAGAATGTCTGATTCCTCTTGGGAAGGACCCTCTTGAAAGAGCAGGAAGACATAGAGGAGAAAACTAGAACTGCCAAGGGCAAGTTACAACATAGCAGATTTTGGCTCGATCAGTGGGTGGATTTTATAACATTAGAGTAATTGCTCTATAACTGAAGGGAGTGCCTTGTGAGGAACTGAGTTCAATTTTTTGACTTGTTAGTTTTAAGAAGAGATTTAATAACATTCATCTATCCATCTATCCTTCCTCCCCTCTCCACTCCTTTTCTTTCCTTCCTTCTTTCCTTCCTTCCTTCCTTCCTTCCTTTTTTTCCTTCCTTCCTTCCTTCCATACATCTGTCCATCCAGTTACTTGTTTATAAATGCAATCATTCAACAGACATTTATTGATTACCTACTCTATGGCCAGGTGCTATGTTGAGTTCTGGAATCTGTGCCAGGCACTACTCTGGGTGCTAGAATTTAGAGCATAACAGGGAAGGTTGTCTGGGGGTTATTGACCATCTGCTAAGTGCCAGGCACTGCATTAGTGCTAGAGATTAGAACCTAGAATAAATAACAGTCTGAGACTATTGTTGAGATTCTTCAATTGTAAGCCATTTACTCTTAAATGGATCTCACAGTTGGTGAGTGCCAGCCTGGTTGGTCCTACCAGACACGATTCCTTTACCCACAGTGACCCACAGGGCATCTGCAGCCACTAAGACTCATGTTTTCTTGGCTGGGTCCAGGAGGGTTGGGATGTTCTGGGCTATGACCTCATTGTTTATCATTTTTGAAAAGCTTCTGCCTCCCTTCTGGAGGCTGGATCAGAGCCGGAGACAGCAGGGTGGATGTGTGAAATAAACTCCAGCCAGCTTTACTATAATCTTAAACATCCAAACAACGGGTCACACGCCTACAGCTCATGACTTCTTGGCAGCTAGGCTGATCCTAGCTCTTCCACTTTTATCTGCTATTTGACATGCGAAAGCATTGGAAACAGCTAATCTGTGAATGTTTACAGTGTAAAATCCAAATGCATAGGGAAGAGGTGAATTTATGAACAGTCCAATCTTACCCCTCAGGGAAAGACTAGAAAATACATTTAGGCTGACATGTAAAGAGCTGATGTGATCCAGATGCTGTAAATTCAGCACCCCGCTCTCCCTAAGCCCCGTGCAGCATCTGGAAGGACAGGGCTGTGGGGTTGTAGGACATGCAGGTATAAGAAGACAATGAGGGCAACGGTCCCCAAGATGGGGGACAAGGGGGCTGGGCTTTACTTCTTGGATGTTCTTTGCACTGTGTCCCAATTTGCAAGGGTGGGACTGTCTCTAAAGGAGGCTTTTCAAAACCTTGTGTCATCTTGAAAACATGAGATGATCCCTGAGAAAGATTGTACAGGCTGGAGATAACTCTTGACAAAAGCAGTTTGCAAAAAGCAGGCAGAAATATAGGCCTTCCCTGACATTAGAGAGGCAATAAGAGAACTCTGGTTGCCTGCAGGAGCCTTTCATTAGGCCTTGTGTGCAAAAGGCTGTGTGTCCAGATGCTTTGCAGCATAGATCCCCCAAGCAACTCTTCAATGTTTGGAAGAAGGACCTTGTTGTGAGTTCACCTTGAACTTATTGAGTAAAATGGAGGTAGAATTTGGAGGAAATCTTTTGAGAGGTTGTCTTAGAGGCTGGGATTGAATTTTATGTACCTGATTCTGGGTTGGTCATAGGTGTAGTGGTGATTGGATTCCATTTCAAACTCTGCAACTCATCCTCTGTGTACTTCTGGACAAGTCACTATTTATTGACAAAAGAAAAGGGATGGCTTAGACATTCACCAGAGATTTTTCAGCACTAAGATACTATGATGGAACTGGACATGCGTTATAAAATAGAGATTTCACCTGAGCCATTTATACAAAATCTCTCAATAGCCATGCAGCAGCAGGAAAGTGAAGACATCTTGAATATTCTATGCAGCCTCTCCGCTGTCTGAACGAGAGCGAGTTCTTGGAATAACCACGTTCCTGGCATCTGCAAATACAACCCCAGGGAGAACCAAATCATTAGCCACAAAGAGCCGTAACTTCAGGTGTTTAAGACTAGCCTGCCTTCCCATTAAAAATGTCCATGCCCTTGGCTCAAATTATTGATTTACATTTTAAATTACATTTGCATATTGATTTCAAAAGGCCCCCTCCACAGCTCTGTAAATAAATCAGATACATTAATTAGAACCACCGACTGCGGTAGCACTCCAACCCAGTAGTGAAATTACTCACAGAGTGCAGAGTTGAGCTTGTAAACCAATCAAGAGAAGTGTATCCTTGATGGGGGAGGTTAAGTGTGCTGTTGACGGCGACTGTCTGCTCCTTAGTTGGGAGAGGCAGAAAACAGTTTCAGAGAGAAGGCTGAAGGGAGCTCTCTGGGGACGGTATTTGGGTATTAGTACTTTTTCTACTGGAGGGTGGGAAGCGTACATACTGAACAAGCAGCTTTGCAGCAAAGATTGGAAGCCTTGCCTCCCGAGAATCAGTGGATCTTCTCTGTAGAATCTGCCTCTTCCTAATAATAGCAATTACTATTTTCATTTTATTTGTTTATATATTAAGCCTTTCTTTTGCAAGGATTTGTGGCCCATTGTGTGCATATTCAATTCAATAGGACAGCTAAGGACACTGGGTCGAAAGGAAAGTAAGCTTAGGGAGTAAGATGACACCAGAAGTAAAGTTAGCACAAGAAGTGTAAATCACAAAGTCTATGCAATTGTTAAGAGTGAGCCACTGTGAGCTTCTTAGCAGCCAACGTAAAGATGGGAACATGATTAGCCATCAGATTTACAGTATCCATAGAATAAGAACATCCAATTGGATAATCCATAGGTTCTCCTGGTCATTGTCCATGAAACCTGGAGTTCAGGGTTTTAGTTTTTAAATGACAGGTACCTGGTGATAAAGTGTCTACATTGATTGGTAAGGGCACTGCCCAATGCTTTGACAATCAAGAAATTGTAATATAGGGCTTATATTATTTTTTATTTTAAAAAATTGCTTAAACCTGTGTTTATGCCCTCATGGAAGCCAACTCCACACCTTCAGTGAGAGGGGCAGAAAGACACCCTGAGCAGAGCCAAGGTTTTCCTCTAAAAACTGTTTTGGACAATGGGACTATCCAAGGTCCAGTGTTATACGTCCCAGAACAGTGGGTTCTTACTCCTGGCTATGCTTCAGAATGACCTGGGAGCTCTGAACAACACTGAAGCCCAGCCGCCAGGGGATTCCAAAGATGGGGACGATTGTCCAGAGCATGGATAGGGTTTTTTCAGGTGGAAAAACCAAAAACGGCTGTTACCAATCACTGGCCACAGCCATAGTTAGTAAGATGCCTTTGCTAGGTCTAAGTGATGGAAGATCCTGGTGAACATAAGGGAAAATGTACCTGGAGAGAGTAGGGGAGTTGACCTGCTGCATCAGATTGTTGGAACTTCGCCAATTAGTCTTGGAGGGCACCTGTCCACAGTAACAATGTGAGCCCTTTCAGAATAGGGCCCCCTGTGGACATTTGCAGTGACTTTGGTTTATGTAGGGTGACTAGCCATCCCAGCTGGTCCAGGCTAACCAGGTCACGGACTTTCATTGCTAAAACTGGGAAAGTCCCAGGCAGAATGGGATGAGTTGGTCACCCTCCTGGTTTGACTTCTTCTCAAGACAGAATCAGAGAATGGAGGGCTGACCTGGCCAATGAGAAAGAGTCAGGCTGAGATGGTTCTAAGGCAGAACAGGTTCTGGCCTTCTGTGGATGTTTGCCCAGTCAGCTGTGGCCTCATTTCTAGCTGGGCTGCCAAACATGGGGTCCTCTCCCTCCACCTCTGATCTTATCTCTCTGAGACAGTTCTGTGTCTGTTCCAGTTTCCAGCTGGGGCCCTGGAGCCTCCGGGACCTGGGAGAAAGTAGAACTTCCTCAAACCCTGAAGATGTGCTCTCTGGGACAGTCTAGGACCTTAGCTCACTTCCAAAGTCAGGAGATGGGTCTTCAAGACTCACTCCTGTCTTTTGCCTGGAAACTTTGTCCTTGAAAATCAGGTGGACAGCCCCAGGGTACAACAATCAGATAACACGGGATCCCCACAGGCAAATGGTGGCCTGCAACCAGGGCTGATTTCGTGGGTATTCACATGGGCCCATTCTTAGAAGGGCCTCCTCTTGGTTTAATATTCTGCTGTCACCATCTTGAAATCCTTCATAAGTTTTGCACAAGGGGCTCCACATTTTCATTCTATACTGGGCCCCGCAAATTATGTACGCAGTCCTGCCTGCCACCTCAGCCCAATAAAGGGGGCAATTCCAACAAACTGCTTTCATTGCCATTGTGGTGCCATTATGGTAAATTAAAAAAAAAAAAAATCAACAATAAAATGGGGAAATTTTACTTCAGGGCCTCACAAGCCTGGCCAACTCCTGAGCCTAGATCCAAAACCTCTCAAGCAAATTTCCAAAAGACAGCCCCCAAATCTACATTTTAGGAAAAGTTCCTGGGTAATTCTGATGAATGGTGAAGATCAGGCTTTTAGAGCAGAAATGGAGTTTAAGTCAAAATATATAAAGAAAAAAAGGAGGGGCAGGGAAGAAGCTGTGAGAGGTATGAACAGCTTGGAGTTGCTGGAGACAGAACTTCAGACCACTGCACTCAGCCTACAGGTCCCCATTTGGCCCCTATTGTGGCACTTTTTGCTCATCATGTGTTTCACTTCCTGAAAGTAACAGAAAGCTATCTCTATTACAATTCCTGTCACCACGTTCTTTGAGCCCCACGCCTGCTCTCTGCCCATCTTTTAGCCTCTGCTACCCCTTGAAGCTGGGCCAGGCTGCCTAGGAAGAAGCCCCAGATCGGCCCTGGAGCTTCATGTCTCTGCCTGCACCCCTCTCAGGTCTCAGAGCTTCCCAAGGGCCCACTTTCTGCCCAGCCCCTCGACCCCATATTTGCTTCTGATTTTGACTCACCTTGGCCTGTCTCCTTAGCTGACTCTTTCAGGTACCCTGGTAAAAGACTCCAAAGCAAACAATTACCCATTCCCTCCAGGGCCAAGCTGCTAATCTTTATGGTGTCTTTATGAGAGTGAGACAACAATGCTCCAAAGCAAGTCTCACATTAGTAAAAGGTGCAGCAGGGCTCGCTTGGAGCATAGTTGGATCTAGGGGCTCTCTGTATCTCTCTGCTTTGATTTCCTCTATCAGGACTCAGAGTTCCATCTTTCCTTACCAAAGGAAAGGCAGGGTGACTAACATTTCTTCCCCCATCACTGGTAGCAGGCATTTGATTGGAATGGTCTGCCTCCTCTGAGGTCTCTTGTCATCTGATGTTGACCTCAGATGATGGTATGCTGGTTGAAGTTTAACAACTGGCTCTCACGAGGGAAGTGGGGAGGATGCCCTGATTTGCAGCATTTGCCCATTTTTGTGAGGTAATATGATCGTTGTGGCCTATTTCAAGCTACCTAGCACTATATTTCTCCACACAGGGTTGGGAAGCGATTCACAGTAGCACACCATTACATAGCAATTCCAGATGCCACATATGTAAATATCCTCAAGTGCATAGATACCAATAAAATGTAGTAAAATAGGAAGTGACAAATTGTGAGTATCCGTCACCTTTCCTTTTAATATAATTCATTTAGTTATACATTTATATAATTTAATTTTTAATAAAGAGTATGTTTAGGAACCAGCTAGCATGATTCCTGAAATTTCATAACCTGCTCTCACGAGCTAGTAGCAGTCATCTCCAGCCCATCAGTGATTCTGGAACTGGGCTCAGGGATTAACAGGGCTGTGATCAATTACAACGTTCACTAAGGGCACAGAAAGGAAGATGACTGGCACACATGCCATATATCTACTTTTTTTAGAATGTCAGTGATTTTATGAAAGCAACTTTTGCTTTTTAATTGCAAAGACCTTGGTGTCACCAAAGGAAATGGCAGATTTCTCCCTGGAAGGGAGCATTGTAAACTTGCTCCCAGTTTGCAATGCTTCTGTGGTGGCGGTTGACTACATCTCATTACCATTGCCAAAGTCCTGGAAAGAAAAGAGTGAGAACCACCTGGGGAAGAATTTCTCATTTTGCCCCAAGGTACTAACAACTCTATTACTGCACACTACAGAAACGCCAACTGCTGAAATGTGGGCGTAAATAGTTTTTCAGCTTCTTTTGCTTGAGTAAAGGGAGTCTTTAAGGTCACAATTGCACAGTTTAATATCCCATTAAGACTTTCTACGTTGTTTTCCCATTTCCCTTTTGTTTTTCCTCGTGGTATTTGCCAGCAGCTGAGGAGAGCTGGGGTCTGGCTGGTTCTCTGAGGGACCAGGCAACAGCTGCCTCAGTGGAAGCATGAAGGAGTTAATGTGACGTTCTGCGTGTCAAAGTCTCTTAATGAGCTGTTAGCATTTGTTACAATTTGGCTTAGTGGCTGTGACTTGAGGACTTCCAGATATTGCTTTTGGAGTGGAAAAAGGCTCCCTGAGAACTAGAAAGCCGGGTTGCTTTCCGCCCCCACCCTTGGCTATACCTGTACAAGAATCTGTTCACAGTGGATCCGATGGAGGGTATGAGTCACAGTGAAGGCATTATCATGCTCACCAACAGACATTTTTCCCCATTTATTTTATTTTCTTTTTTTTTTTGCTTTATTGGGTTATAATTAACATCTAATTAAATGTGTACATCTTAAGTGTCCAGCTCAATACCTTTTTTGCATATACATATGTAAATATCTATGTGACCAACCCTTTATCCAGGTTGGAATCGTGTAGTACACACTCTTTTGTGTATGGCTTCTTTTGCTCACTGTAAGGTTTTTGAGATTCATTCACATTGCTGCATGTGTCAGTGGTTCATTCCTTTTTATTGCTGAGTAGTATTCCATTGTACAAATAAACCATAATTTGTCCACTCATTCTCCTTTTGATGACTATTTGGCTTGTTTCCACTTTACCAAGAGATATTTATGCTGTATAGGGCATTATGTTAGCTTCTGGGCTATAAAGAAAGGTAAAATATGTCCCTGCCCATGAGGAGCGTATGTTTGAGATCTGTACTTGAAAAATAACTAAGAATGCACCAAGATATCAAACAAAATATGACTCTGACTCACTGAGCAGAGTCTGAGTCGAGGACTCAGAAAAAGGGCGTTTTTTAGGAACATCAATAAAGTCTGTTTGTAAATACCGTACATGCACTTAGAAGATGAGGCAGCTTAAAAACATCAGCTGCCAGAGAACCAAAAACAATTGCAAGTGAGGTCAGAGCTGGCGAGTAGCTGGGCCTGCTGCGTGGGTACCTCTGGGAAGCCTCATAAATGCTTTATTGCCTGGGTTCTGGGCCAAAGAGCTTCATAAAGTGGGAGCAGGGTGAAAACATTCCCCTTGGAACAAAGCTGGCTCCTGGTTTGTTTTTGTGGTTTCCTCCAAGAGGGCGGGGAGGGAAAGGCCTATCCTCAGAAGGACAACTAGGCGCCACATCCGTAATCAGGACTGGCTCTCTGTGACCAGGTGTGGATGCTCCAGGCAGGAAAACAGGATGTGCAAAGGGGTCTGGGTCCTGGGCCCCAGTTTTGGACCTAGAGGGAGCATATTCAGCCACCCTGGTCCAAAGGTGGATTTGGGTGAGTTGGGTAGAGTTTCCTTCACCAGGGACAGCGCCATAGGGACAGGGATGGGGTGGCCAGAACTTGATAGCCCCCACAAGGGGATCTGATTGCCCACCACACATCCATCGGCAGAGCTTCTAACATCCCTGTCTGTGAGTCTCAGAGTTGAGCTCTTGTGTGTTTGCATAAACCATAAGCTCACCTCCCCACGTCCTACCTCCCCAAGCTCCGCCTCCTGTCTCGAGCTTTGCCTCTCCTTGCCTTGGTTATACAGCATGATAGAGTTGAAAGTCGAGCTTGGAACTCTTAAGCATTTGGAGGTGAGGAATGGGTAAGCCCTGAGGAAAGTGCAGGGTGTCATCAGTGTTTGAAGAACAGAAAGGTGAAAAGGACTTGTGACTTAGAACTGCATTTTTGTGGGTCTAAAGAGAACAGAAAATGGAGGAACAGTGAGGAGAACTGCCCAAAGTATAACTTTTAAAATGTTAACAAAGCATAGTTCTCATACAAATACGTAATGAGTACATGCCAAAGTTTTATTTTAACTCATTAGTGAGAAAACAATGTGTATAAGAGGAAGTGATGTACTCATAAATATGGTTAGAAGAAAAAATGTGGAGTAAGATTACTAAGTTAGATACAAAACTGGTTATTTTTCTTCAAGGCAATGAAACAGTAATCGATAGTGTTATCTTCTGTCTCAAACAGAAGTCATTTTTGTCTCTACAGGAAAAAAATATTTACACCACTATTGGATTAAAAGCTTTTGTATCTTAATGGTCTTCAACAAATTAATAGCTAACCTTAGAGTTGTAAAATATTGAATCAAGAATATATAGTAAGTTGAACAAAGTTACATTCTACTAGAAATTCTAATGACCCTGAGGCAGGCTTGACAATGAAGGTCATGCGTTGTTGTTTTTTTTGCCTCATTTCTGACTTTGGATACTGTTTTTCTTGAAGAGAGAAGCAACCTGGAGAGGAGGTTCCATGGTGATACTCACTGCGCCCTCCAGTTATTTCAAGCACTGGGAGATTGTCCCCTTGGTTTGAAGCACTGTGGGGTACGGGAATTCAGTGAGGACAGAAAAGGAAGCTTGGATAATTAATGCCCTACCTCTGGGGATGGGCAGAGAGGGAGAGCCCAGAGGCTGAGAGAGGAACAGGAGTGGAACTGTGGGATATGGCTAGAGGACAAGACCACTCCGACCCCCAAGGACTCTTATTTGGAAGGCTGCCTGGAAGGGACCTTAACAGTTCAAGTGGAACCTGTTCATTCCACAAAGGTATGTGATGCCTTCCTCATAGAGTTTGGCCTTGGTATTTTTGAGACGTTAACAGTGTTGTTCACCTTTACCACTGCCACCGTCTTATCCCAAACATCCCTTAGTACCCTCATCCTAGAAGCTCAAGTGACTGGCTATCCCTCTGCCTTCGTTCTTTCCCTTCCAGGCCCTGGCCCAGGATCATCATTGCCTCTTCCTCCTGTCCCAGAACAGAAGATGGCTGTTTGCAGCAGAACAGTGGGGGTCGCTTCTGATTAAGGAAGAAAACACCAGTTAGGGTGATGAACTCATCCTAGCATTCCTGGGATCTTCTAGGTTAGGAAGGCCCACATCCCAGGAAGCCCCTTCCGACCCGGACAAACTGGGACAATTGATCACTCAACTGACTCCAGTCCTGTCTGTGTTCTGAGCCTCTGTGGGTGCTGCTCTTCCCACCCACAGTGGAATTTTTTTCTTTAGCTCTTTCCCCTTAGTTCTCCTAGTCTTAACTCTCTATTCTATCCTGTTAAATAATCTCTTAATTTAGGAAGCTCAGGAGATAACTCAGGACTCATAGAAGTTTCCTGTGCATTTCAGTCTGGCACAGAAATGGATACAAGTTTTGCAGTTTGGTTGTCTAGCGATGAGATATTTGTGGAAGCTTCCAAGAAGACAAATGGAACAAAATGGGATATTTGCTTTTATGGATCAGAAAAGAATCACATTGCTTTCTCTCAGTAGTGGCATCGAGTTGTAGAGTCTTAGGAAAGAAACAGCAGAAACAAAATGTTTTCTTGTGGAGATCTGTGAAAGGAATAAAGGCTCCTGAATGGAGGACTGGGATTGGGAAAGTGAGATTGACTCTGGTTGGACTCTTGAAGGATAATACACTTGCCATGCTTATTTACCCCGGGATGCTGTTTTCAAATGCTCTCGCTAGGCATTCACTCTGCTCCAGGGTCTTCAGCAAAACAGATTAATAGCTGGCCAAAAGAAAGGGAGAAAAATGGAGATTGTGTTTGTGTGGAGTGGCCCATGGCTGAATTCTCCTTAGGGCTGAAGGCAAGTAAAGGGGTATCAGGCACCGCTCCGAAAATAAAACGTTACTGGCTCAAGTCTGAAACTGTCACTTTCCACTAAGATGGAATATATTACTCAGAAAAGAGAAGCAGCAAATATTATGCAGTCTGCCTTTGGGAAAAGAAAAAGAAAAAAACACCCACTTCTTATAAAAACACTTTTTGGGGGATGAAGGATTTGATTTCAACTGATGAGTCATCACTATGTTTTTTTACCACTTAGCCAAAAAAATGAGGTTTTTAAAAAAGCATTTCTTGAAGCAAATTATTCCACTGCTTGGGTTTCTCTCATCTGAGAGAGAAGGCATCCTAAGCACTTATATCCACAGTGCCAGAAGCTGTCCCAGTTTGCATGAAAGATATTATGGGACAAGGTTTGTAGTTACCAAGTTCTAGATGCATTAGGAAAAAGCAACCTCAAGATAATATTGATGATCTGGAAGCAAGAAATTATCAAGAAATATAAAATAGAGTTTAAAATACAAACTTCTATGAATAAAAGAGTCAGAAAGGCAGAGGGATTTCAGAGAGCTTGGAGGATTTGGTAGAAGTGACCATGTGTCTTGGTTTACCAAGGACAATAGCAGTTCATACCTGGAAAGCACTTACTTTCACTCTCAAGAGCATCTTGCTTTGGACAATGAGTTATATGGTCACCCTAGGTGTGGGAGTTTTAAAACATGTCTGCAGATGCTTTGACACTCTTACCATCAAGAAATCACCGTTCCTTCCCCTTGAAAAATGGGTCGGTTTTGGTGACCACCTGATGAATAGTGTGTGATGGCAGAGACACTGCCTGACTTGCAAGTCTAGGTTAGACAACACCATGCAACTTCTCCTGGTTTGTCTTGGGAAATTTGCGCTGGGAACCATCAGCTGCCCTGTAAGAAGTCTGGCGACCCAGGAGTCCCTATGCTGGAGGGATCACATGGAGACAGCAGAGAGTAAGAGATGCCTGAGGAGCCGCAGCTCTGCTGGCCCTGCTATTGGCTTCTTCCCAGTCCAGGCTCCAAACACGTTAAGAGAGGGAGGCTTCGAGGTGACTCCAGCCCCAGCTATCATCTGACTACAGCCACAAGAGAAACCCCTAGTAGGAACTGCTGAGTCGAGGCAGCCCTCAGAACCATAAGAGAAAATAATAATAAATGATGTTGCTCTTGTGCCGACGAGTTTGAGGTGGTTTTGTACATAGCAGTAGATAACCCAGATGCAAGTATAGGTCGGCGAAGCACTTTGAGGGCCCCTACTAAGGACTTCTAGGTCGTTGTGAGATTTTTACCATGAGCCTTTGCTCACTGTGCTGCAGCTGCACTGGCCTCCTTTCCGTTTTCTGTATAGCCAAGCTCCTTCTGAGCCAGGACCTGCTGTCTAGAATACTCCTTTCTCCATCATTCCTTCCCCACCCTCCAGACCCCAGATTTAAACCCTTCTCAGATCTTTCTAATAAGGTCTTAGCTCTTTTACAGCCACTTGTGGGACACTGCACTTTCCAAAAATCACCACAGCCATATTTCTGATCCTATGTGCTGTTCCAAAACCTTGGCATTTCCTTATCAAGCAGTGAGGGCCTATTTCCCCTCCCTTTGAAACTGTGCAGGAGTCTGCAACTGCACTGATGATATGGCTTCTACCCCTCTCTCTGTCTCAGGACACATACCCTGGGAACCTAGCCACTGTATTTTAGGGAAGTCTAGGCCACACAGAGAGGCCCCGAGCGAGTGTTCCATCTGATAGCTCCAGCGGAGGTCCCAGCAGACAGCCATCACTACCTGCCAGACAGGTAAGGGAATTTTCTTTCAAATGATTCTTGTACCCAGCATTTAAGCCACCCCAGCTGATGCCAACAGAGCAGGGATGAACTATCGCTGTTGAGTGTCATCAATACTTGCAATCTGTTTTCATTATTTTAAGACTAAATGTTGGGGTGGTTTGTTATGCGGTAGATGATCGGAACACCACCTTATTTTGATTTCTTAAAACAGTCCCGATTGTGATTACATAAATACTTTTTAAACGATTTGCTGAATGTTTGTTTATCTTCCTAAATTGTAAACTCCATGACAGCCAGGATGTGGAGTGCCTTGTCCATCATTGCATTTCCAGCACCTGACTGTGACTGCCATACAACAGGCACTCCAAAATACATTTATAGAACGAGCGAATGAAAGAATATAACAACCTGAACAGTACATGGGAATGCCATCAAAGAGAATAGCTCCTGATGATGCAAAGGTTATTAGAAAAGCGAGGAAGGATATGCTGCTTATGCAAGACAGTTGGGGAGCTTAGATGCTGTTTTGTAATTTTGCATTTAACTACCATCCAATCACATTTGGGTATATGCTAACACACACACTGTCCTAACAAGAGCCTTTGACAATCTTTAGGCACTTTTAAGAGTTAGGTTTGGAGTAGATCCTTGGTTCATGAACTTTGTTAACGCATTTATAAATAATTTAACTATAATCACATACCAAAACAACTATCATCTCCTGCAGGTGGAAAAGTGGGTGTCAAATTAAACACCATAGAGGAAAATTTGTTAGAAAATCGGTGTACTCAAACCAGCAAAGTGGGAGACAAGGAGTTGACAAATGTTATTGCAAAATACTTTGCTATTATTTTTGAGAACATGTGGAACTGAGAACACGTGAACATGTGGAACTGAGGTCCCAGAGGGGTAAAAAAGCTAAAACAGTGCCTATCTTTTCAAAAGGAAATAACTTCTCAAGAAAGGAGAAATGCAGAACAAAACACCAACTTATTAATCTGCAAATGCCAGGAGGAATTTGAGGTCCTGAGCAACCAGCTTGGCTAGAAGAAGATGGATTTGGGGCCAGGACCAGCTAACGGCTACCAGTGAGAACGACAGGCTGTGTAAACAAATGCAGAGTAATGAATGACTGTCTTTGGGCTTCTTGGGTGTTTGGCTGCAAGTGAACAAATCAAATGCCTCCACAGAACTGGGCCTGAGAAGGTTTGATAAATATCTCCTCCTACTCGGGGAGAAACTAATAAAACCTTGTGAATTGGAGCCACTGAAATGTTACATAACTTCAACTGGTCATCCTGTGTATCCCAGTCAGAACCTACTTCCATCCTCTAGCTCAGTTTCTCCAGTGAGTAGATCTCCAGTCTTATTCAAGGTGGGAGAAGGGTAGACATCAATTATCCAAGATGGGGAAGGAGTCCTCAACCACTAATATTAATTGCTGCCATACATGTCCCCTTCTTTTCAAATCCAATGCTGTATTCTACCTATCCCATCTGTAGAGGATTAGACTGAAAGTGTATGTCCCTGAAAACTCATATGTTGACATCTTACTCCCAATATGATAGTATTAGGAGACGGGCATTTGGGAGGTGATTAGGTCATAAGGATGGAACCCTCACAAATGTGCCCTTATAAAAGGGACTCCAAAGAGTTCCCTTGCCCTCTTTCTGCCACGTAAGGATACAACAACGAGACAGCAGTCTGAAACCCAGAAGAAGGCCCTCACCAGAACCTGACCATACTGGCACCCTGATCTCAAACTTCCAGGTTCCAGAACTGTGAGAAATAAGTTTCTATTGTTTATAAGCCACCCAGTTTATGGTATTCTGTTATGGCCGCCTAAGCTAAGATATATACCAAGTCACAAGCTCTTTCCAAATACAGCGTGTTCTCTCTTCCCTTTGTAATGTGGCCCCTGAAATGCCCTGCCATCCCCAGTCCCACGTATTTCGTATTGTAGTAGACACTAGTAGGGCCCCACCCAGATCCCTGTTAGCTGGGCAGGTATACCCATCCCCAGCTGCTGTGAGCGTTGCCTTCTAACAGCTCACAGCTACGTCCTCCTTCAGAGACTCACTCTCCGTCTACAGGAGCCTCCTCTCCTAGAAGTATGTGGGTTAGGCACCCTCCCCCACAAGGAAACACCTATAGCCAATGACTGACTGATAGAGTACAAAAGTCAGCCTCCTTGACTCAAATAGGGACAACTCTGGTGCCATTCACACTCCCACCAGATAGCCCCTTGCAATAAGACTGAGACTAAACTTCAGCTGAAACCACATCTTTGCCTAGCTTCTCCCATTGCCCTATGCTTCCTTCACTTCTTTACAGGTTTCTTCTTATCTCCTTCAATAAATCATTTATCCAAGACTTCCCCTTTTAGACTCTGCTTCAAGAGGACCCAACCCACACTCATGTTGTCTGGGAGACTTTCCCTGACAGTTTTCCACCCAAACTGAATTAGGGACCCTCTTTCATACACACACTTCTGTCACTGAGCTTCTCATTAAGTATCAGAATCATCAATTTACTTGTTAGTCTCCCCACTAGTCTACTTGGGAGCAGAAACACTGACCTAGTGATCTCTTCCTTCGCAGATCCCAGGACAGCTTTGTCTGGCTTATATAGCTCATGCGCAGTAAAAGTTTGATGAACTGAGTTCTTGGGGACCTTTCTGAAAGAGAATATGCTGCTGAAATGTACAAAGGTAAATGGACAAGCCTTATTTTGGCCTCTCACATTAGAAAAGGGGTCAGGAAAAATAACCCCACAGAGATGGCTATAGAAATGGGATATGGGCCCTAGAATGTTGGTTAGCACTATTGAAAATGGACTGTAACTTGGGATTTGGGTCAATGAATGATGATCAGTTCAGTTACTTACAAGGTACAATGGAAGATACTTTTAAATTTTTAAAGATTTTTTTAATACATCAGCTCTGCCTTCAAACAGCTTAAAATCCAGTTTGGGAAAGATTGATAGTAAATATATGAAGAGCCATTTCAAGCAGAACATGAACCAACTCCCAGCCACAGTAAAGAACAGGAAGAAATAGGCTTAAACTATCTTGAGAAACATGGGGGAATATTTGAACAACTTACTGGCTGTCAAGACAGTAGAAGTCTCATCAGCACTGACAAAGACTCTGTCTTTAACCAAACTTGACTCACGCTTTTCTGAGCTCTTTTCTCAACTAGGCCTCAACTTTGGCCTGTGAGAGCTGCAGATTCTCAGCACAAATGATTTTTGTCCACCCTCCATACTAAGAGACTTGAAAAACATTAGCATAGTTTCCAACAGTTCTAGGACACGTTCTTAGGATGATGGTCCCAGTCCCCTTAAATTATTGCCTGAGTAAGCTTAATACTGCCAAAGAATATACTGTTTGTTCTAAAACCTGACTATAGGCCCCTGATTTCCATTTGCTTAGAAGCATTTACTTTAAAAACTTGCAATTGTAAATCCTTTACCTGTCCTTTTATGATCTATGTTGTATAAGCCAGGGATGTTTTTTTCAAGGACCTGGGAGTCATCTCTTTGAAATGTAATCATCAAAAAAAGTAGGACCCAGTCTCTGGGGGAGGGTAGGAGCCTAACTTCAATAAGCAAATACAGGTGGCCTAATCACACACACACTGCCTCCACATCCTTGAGAACCTATCCTTTATTACATCCAGCCTTTAAAACGTCCCCTGCCTTTTCATTCAGTGGAGTTGAGCTGAGGTCTCCCTTACTGTAGTAGTACTGAATAAAATCTCTCTTATTGCCTATAAATAGTGTCTGGCTTTGTTTCTCTTTGACAGTACCCAAGGAAAGCTGTGACTTCAACATTAGTGGAAAGCTTTGAACAGAGGAGCAATGAATTTCCACTTCAGAGGGTCACGTTTTTGTCCTGTAATGATGCAGGAGGTGGACAAAGTCCCTTCAAGTCCCTCTCCTGAGCAATGTGTCAGATGATTGGTAAAATATTATTTAGGAGTTCCATGAGGATGAGGAAAGGATCAGGCAATGAATTAGGGCCCCAAAGTAAGTAGAGAAGTTGTCTCTACGGTAAATAAGAATGAGACTAATCCTGACTCTGCTTCTCCCTTGGTGGGTGACTTTAGATAGATTGCATAACCTCTCTGAGCCTCAGTTTCCCTATTCTGTAAAAAGAAAAGGTTGTAGTAACGGATGTTCTAGCTCTCTTCTAGCCCTGATATGTTGTGACTTCCAGAGCACTCCAATTCCTGAATTATCTGGAAAGTCTCTCTGGCTAATTACTCTTGATGATTATGTTAAAATGCCTGTCATCTGTTAAGGGGGGAGAGGAGCTCTCTACATTGTGCCAAGAAAGAGCTCTCACACCTCTTCTAGGGCCATATGTGGCCAGGATCCCCTGGGATACCAAAAGCACACATGGTTGCCAGAGAGTCTAACTTTGTGACTCAGAAATTGCCATCTGCTAAACAGATTTTAATTGAAGCTCCAAGAGGCAGAAGCTGGCTGGAAAAATCTTGCAAGTTGATCCAATAGGATTATCTTCTCTAAAAGAGGTTTTTCTATGTTTAATTAGTTGAAAGCCATTTTGTCACAGATGAATTTCTCATGTGTCAGTCCTCTGGGTGCCCTGCCCCCTCCCTCCTATGTTTGAGTCCCACAGATTCTTTAGTTAGTAGCAGCCTTTGGGGGTTGTTTTGTGTGTGTTTGAAGTTACACTGCCCATTCTTTGAGGCATCCGGTGTCATGGAAGCCCTTTCTCCACCTCTCAGGACACAGGTGAGTTAGTTATTTCAACCTGGATGGAGAAGTCAAACGTAATCGGTTCTTGATTTTTGGTAATCTGAGTCAGTTACCATCTACTCAGGAACCAAAACCTCATGGTTACATTGACCTGAACCAAGTCATCAGGAAGGCACAAGCCTGAATGGCAACCGTGACTGGAAACCCAGTCATTCCAGGGGTGGGGTAGAGTATTAACCCTTTGCATTTGGAGCTAGAAAGGAGTTTCAGTGTCCAGGACCCGCTCTGTCTGCTGCTGCCAAGAGGGTGGGTGAAGGAATAAATACCCAGAGTCAGGAGCCTCCTCCAGTTGGGGATTTGGACTGTTACAATGCCTTGTCTCTCCTCGGAGTGAGATTCTGGTGTAACAAAAAAGGGCAGTCAGGGAGTGGAGACTCAGTATTGGAATCAAGGTCAAATGAGGTTGGACAAATGAAGACGCTCTTCAAAGTGCTTCTAGGTTTGCAATTGGGTAAAATACTCAACTTCAACCCACCGGTATGTAATATTATCTTCATTTTAACCCTTTTATTATGGAAAATTTCAAAACATACAACAGTGGGGAGAACATTTAAAGCATCTCCATATACCAGTCATCCATACACCATTATCAAGTCAAAGCTAATCTGTTTCATCCATAACCCCACCAATCCTCCCACCCCCACCTCCCTCCCCATATTAGGTCTTCACATTTCATAGTTAAGGAAACCAAGACTCAAGCATAGATGAGAAACAACGAATTGGGTCAGCTATTCTCAATGAATAGGGAGAGGGAGAGAGTAGAGGAACTATATCACATTCTTTGGTGGGGCATGTGTGTGTTTTGGGAAAAGCAAGGTCAATAATACACCGTTATTATAGAATTTTTATTTGTAACATGAAAAACAATACCTATTGTTCTCATGATATAAATTACAGAAAGCAAAGCTGAACAAAAGTTTTCTCCAAGCAAGAGCTGGGAATGATATCAAACACTCACAATTTGTGAGATTTCTGTCTATCAGAAAGAGGTCGTGGGTTGGAATAGGTCATAAAATACAGGATTAGAATCTGTCTAAGATCCCTTTCTTCTTCGATCTTCCAGGATGTATAATCCTGACACCTGGGAATTGGAGGCCATGGCTATTTCCCTTTATAGCAGGTAGCACAGTTCTGTGTAACTAGGAGGCTTCAGTAAATGCCTTGGAGAAGTGGTCTTCCCTACAGTTGTAGTTAAAATATGAACCAATGAGGAACCTAGAGGAAACTGTTCATAAACATCTTACACATGGCACTTGCAAATTGGAAAAATAAGCAAATCTCTAAAGTGGAAAAATTGCCTGAAAATAAGCAAATCCTAGTTTTCAAACTCTGTTCCCTGGAGGCTTATGGCTGCATGAGGGGTTTGGCAAGCATGGACATATCCCAATCAATGTTGGAAGAATTGAACTCTGTATTGCCTTTGTTTTATATTTGGGTTTTGCTGTAAATTTTCATTAGAATTTTAGAAAAAGAATTCTTCTGCTGCAAAACCAGTGACAACAGTCTCCTTCCACAGAGGAGGAACTGGTAGTGCAGAGAGAGGGATGTGACTTGCCCAAGCTCACACAGCAAAGTAATAGGAACAGAGCTTCACATCCCGAGATGTACGGGAAGTGGGCCTCGTTGTTGGATTAAGAGCTACAGAAAGTGCCCAGAAGAGGGGAAAACTCTTTGGAATGAAAGCACTGTCCATATAAGTTCTCCTGCTGTCCCAACCCCAGGTCCGGCTCAGCAAACAACTGTCCAGCTGTTTGTTCTGTAATAGTTCCAGTAAGTGAGAGGCAATGAGGTCCAAGAAAATGCGCTAGAGCATCAGTGGGCTCTCGGCTGCTGGCCGACAGATACTTAGTACATTGTGCCACCAAGCTCTCAGCCAGAAGTTCACCTTTGCTAAAAAGTCCTCTCTCACTCAACTAATTCCCCAGAAAGGAGACTGCAGACATATCATACCATTAGAGAACAATAGAGGAAATTTGGGCTGGGAATTAGTTGGGAAGATTAGTTGGGAAGATTCCTGCAAAGGAAACCATTGTTGGGGGATATGGCAACGCAATTAGAATACAGGCTGTAGGATTTTTCTCTGAGCTATAGAACCCTTGGACCATGGCCTCCATAGTATTCTGGTTGTTTAGCTGAGTTCATGTCAGAGATTGCAAATCAGAGGTCAGTAGGCTAGACATCACCCCCAGACATGTTTTGTTTAGCTTGCGTGATGTTTGAAAATTTTTTGAGTTAAGTCACCAACATTTTTAAATTCGGAGATTAAAAATCTAGATTGCTTGTGTCTCTTCAAAAAAGAATTCTGGCAACACTGACAACACATTCTTGTCATGGGTCAGCTGGAAGTTGGAGCTGTAAACTGAGTTTATGTTCTTTCATTTACTTCAGGCCCCACTTCTCCCTATAGCCTTAAACCCAGCCTGCTTCCCTTGTTCATTTTATCTCCTGGGTCCTGTAGCAATCTGGAATCATGACCTAATACTCTGACAAAGCTTTCAAACAACAATTTTCAAGTATTGGATTCAGAATCCTCTATGGTGCTTGCCTGAGGCTCTGCCCCAGGAATCCTGATTCTGGTGAATAAATGAGGCTTAGGATTTGCATTTTAAACCAGCGGCCAGTTCTGCTGTAGGTGATTTGATAATCACAGTTTAAGAAAAGTTACCCTAGAATCAAAGTTCTCAATACTGGCTACACATTTAAATCACCAGGGGAAGATCTTAAAATATATTGATTTTTTTAACCCCAAACCAATTAAATCAGAAAACACTAGAGCTGTGGCCCAGCATGATTCACACTTCTTCATTTATTTTTTAAAATTCCAAAAATACAGAAAATTTGAAACAAGAGTTCATGGGACTCCTTTAAACCTCTTACCTAAATTTACCAACTATTAACATCTTACCATACCCACTCATCTCTATTACACACACACACTTCCCTTTAGCCAAATCATTCAAAAGTAGTCTACAGACATTGCACCCGAAATGTTTTAGCATGCCTCCTGAAGAAAAAGGACAATGACCTACACAACCAGACAGCATTACCAAGCCTGAGAAAATCCGTTTCTTCATGAGTAGATTCCGGCCAAATTAGATTACAGCAAGAACCTCACACAGGTGACTTTGTGTGATGTTCTGTATCTCCCGTCACACCATGTCAGGAGGCCCAAGGCTGCAGAAGTTCACAAACTTACTGTGCACCTAGAGGGCTTGTTAAAACCTAAGCTGCTGGGCCCACCCCTGCCGTGTTTGGTCTGGAATGGGGTGCGAGCATTTGCATTTCTCACAAGTTCCCAGGTGACACTGATATTGCCAGCCCAGGTACCAGACAGAGAACTAGTGACCTGAGAGCAAGCCATCCCACCATTGGCACTAGGTATTCATATTTTTTAAAGTTCCACCGGGGGATTGTAACATGCAGCCAGCTATGGAAACCACTGCTAGTCTAGTCCCTCCACGCTCAGATATAGTTCTCGGACCAGAAGAATCAGCATCACTCAGGACCTTGTGAGACATGTGGAATCTCAGGCCCCATCCCCAGCCGACAAATCCAGAATCTGCAGTTTCACAAAATCCCCAGTGATCAGTGTGCACAATAAAGTTTGAGCCGCATTGCTCTAGAGCACCTGGGAGCTTCTCCCCTGCCTCACCTGCTCACTGCAAACATGGCACCAGGCTTCATGGAGGAGATGACATTTGGGAAGAATCAGTCGACATCTTCAGGGTCAGGTAAAAGAATCAGGTGGCTGGGTTTGGCTTTGAGACAGGCCCAGGAGTTGCTCTGATTCAAACCATATTTACTTCCACCCCACTTCCACACCGTGGGTGTGAAGGAGAAGGCTATATAGTTGCTCATAAAGCATTTTACAAGCCTGGGCAATGGGGCGGGGATTGTAAAGGGTTCTAACTAATTCAGTGCTGCAGTGGAAATAGCTTCAGCATGTGGGAGGAGAAGAACCAAGCAGATAATGTGACAACTGGGGATTGGAAACAGCCGTCAGAAGAATTGATCTGCACTTTGCACTCCTGGCAGAGAGCAGGTCTGTCAGGAATATAAGCAGATGGTTGAGCCAGGAAGTCTCTGAAGTAAATGTGGGGCTGTGTAAATCATTGTCCTGGGTGAAATTGAGTTTGGGGCTATCAGAAGAGGACAGAGGAAGAATCAGAGCATGGTAAAGGAGCATCGCATAGCATTGGGCAAGGCAGAACCATGCTTCCTTAGCTGGATCAGCATCCATTCAAGACGAGGCCCCTGCCTTTGCTACGAGTGGTCAGGGAGGGCTTCCGGGGGAAGCAAATTTTATAACCTGAGTTGGAACTTTCCATGTAGATGAGGGCTTGGGGGAAAATAGAGAACAGAACACAGGAAGTACAGAGGTGTGAGCACTTGTGTTGTGTCTTAGGAGCGATGAGATGATAATGGGCCGCCATGGCTGCCCCTGTGCTGGCCCAGGCTTCAGCCCAGGCAGAACCTTTGCGGTGGATTGCATTAATGGCCCAGCTTCTTCACATCTCCCTATATCCAAGCTGCGGTGCCCTCACACTCTGACTCTGGGCTCAGCCGTGTGGCTTGCTTTGGCAAATGGAATGAGACAGAAGAAACAGCATACAATAAAGGATTAGCTCAACAAGTCTGAGTGGTCCAAACTCTGCACATTCTAAAGAAAGTAGCCCTGGGCTACTTCCTGGTTCCTGGGGGGTAACTTCTAAGCCCTCAAAATATCCTACCTGACAAAAGTGTCTTTGTTTACCTGAAGGCCTTGGGCCAGGCCAGTGGTGATGCTATCAATGTGATTTATAGTGGGGGCCTTGGGATACATGATATCAGGCAGACCCTGGAAAGGCTACAAACTAAGGTGAGTCACACAGGGGAGTCAGCCATGCCTATGTGACCAACCCCCAGTAATAACCCTGGACACCAAGGCTTGAGTGAGCTTCTCTGATTAGCAATATTCTGTGCTCTCACACACTTGCTGGGAGAAATAAGCACCACCTGTAGAACTCCACTGGGAGAGGACAACTGGCAGCTTGCACCTGGTGTCTCTTGGAGACTGCCATAGAGCCGTTTTTCCATTGCTCACGTAACTGTGTCTTTCTGCTATAGTAAATTGTTACGCTGAGTATAACATCTTTGCTGAGTTCTGTGACTCCTAGTGAACCCGAAGGTGGTCTTGGGTACCCCCAAACTATAGACAGTATTCCAACTGTGAGCACAGGCCTCAAAAGGCCTTGTAAGTGTCTCTGCTTGTTCTTCTGTACTCATGCAATTGCCTTAAGGAGGGTATGCTCGGGTCTGCTCACTAGTCCAGGGGGGTGAGATATATGGAGGTGGGTGACTTCCAACAGTTCTGTCCTAGATCGGTCTCCTCCCAGCTGGCTGTGCACAAGTGAGCCAAACAAAAAACATCAGAACCACCCAGCTGAGCCCAGCCTATAGTCCCTGACCCCAAAATGATCCACAGACTCATGAAAAATAATACATACTTGTTGTTTAAGCCACTGAGCTTGAACACTAGCAGAGATTTTATGAACTGGATTTCAGCTGAAAAGGGACACTTCTGTGCCTTTGCCCATGAGGCCCACAATGTCTTTCCCTCCCCCCTTTCCATACCTCTCCACCCCTTACCCCCATTAACTTCCACTTGCCAAACTTGCCCCTAAGACCCATCCCTATGCCCCTCCCCTAAAGGCCCATGAATCTAGTCTTCAGAGATGTTTCCTTCTTAGGAACTTTGCCACCTTTACAACCTGAGGCCCCAGCACTTCCTTCCCCACCATCCTCACCACGCCCACCATGCCTACTTTGGGTCTCAGTCAGCAAATGCTGTTTTGAGAGTTTTCTCTACTAGATCAAAATCTCTTGAGAGCCAAGGATGCTTTATGACTCAGCTTCTTCAATGGCTACTCATAGCTGTTATCATAAATGATAAATTCAGATGCTAATTCCATCCTCAATGATACAAAGAAATGTCATACCTCCTGTTTTTCACGTTTGCTTACAGAGGTTAAGGTATACTTGGTCCTACCACCCTATTACTTCCTCAGTCTTTTTATGTCAGTCACCAGCACAAGAACACTCCCCCCACCCTAGGGGTTTTGTTTGGGAAGGTTGCAGGGGATGAGTTTCTTTGTTTACTTAAATTAAACGGGCTTAAGGCATCATTCACAAGTCATTTGTTCTTCTCAAACCTCCAGAAGCTCTACAAAGCTTATATTCACTCTGCCAGCCTCAGCAGGAGAAATCGAAGCTTAGGCTCCTCTGGGGAGTACAAGTGAAGTCACATTAATAATGAAAACCCTCGTTTATCCAGCCTCCTGCGAGGGACTTAGCAGGACATTCTGTCCATTCAGGGTAGACCGCCCTCATTCAATTTATGTGTTTTCATGAAACCTAATTACCTTGCCTAAACTGGTACCTCATTTCCTTTTTAACCCTGAAGGCCAAATAATATGGGCCATTCCCATGGTCTGCCATACCTTCAAGGTCTTCACAAAGCCAGGAAGAATGGTGCTGGCCGGGTCCATTAAGGTCAAATGTGGTCTCATATATCCACACAAACACATTCATCTCTTCAAGGTTGTCATCAGCTTGCACAGACGTACATTTGATGACATTAGGAGGAAAACATCAATAGAAATAAATGACAATTGAAAAGCTTGAAGTCCTGAGGACATAGCATATCGTGGGGAGAAAGGGCAGGAAGGAAAGATGGGGTAGAAGATTGAAGTTCTCATGAACAGTATGAACAATATACAGTTGATCCTGTCATTCACAGGTTCTGTATTTGCAAATAGCACCTACTTGCTAAAACTTATTTGTAACCCCCAAATCAAATACTTGCAGGGCTTTCATAGTTGTTTACTGGCATATGCAGAAAAGTAAAACATTTGAGTTGCCCAAAGCACACATTCCTAGCTGAGGTTGACCAAGGGGGTACTCTGCCCTCTTGCTTCAGCTCTTGTTCAGAGGACCAGAGGATGGAGCTGGAAGGGGATAGCATAGTGTAATGCAAGAAGCTTAGGTTCGGGGTCCCAGTGACCAGGGTTTAAATCCCATCTCTGGCACCTATCAGTGGGGCAGCTTCAGGCAAGTCGCTAAACACTTCTGAAACTCATTCTATAAAGTAAAGAAAATAGAATCTACCTGGATACATTCTTTTTAGGATTTAGGATTATAATCTATGTGAGAGGTGAGTGTTTCCCCCAGGAGTAATGTTTCAGTGTTCCCGATAACTTATAGAACATAACTACTATGAATAACAAGAATCAACTGTATATTGGTTTAAACCAATGGTGGGCATGCAGCTCTTTCCAGCCATGACAAAAAAAAAGTGACCATAATGAGGAAGTCTTGTGAACATACAGGGCAACGGTCCCAGATCTTAGGTTAAAGGATGGAAAAATTGGCCAAGAAGTCAGAAAAAGGCAAGCTGAACATTGTTTTTCAATTGAGCAAAGCAGTTATCAGAGCAGTGGCTGAGCTATTCAGCATGGAATCAGACCAACAAGAGAAGTCACACAGAGCCCGCCCCCCAAGCAAATCAAAGCGGAATGAATTCAGTTCAACAAATGCCATTTTATTATATGCGCCTTGCTCCTGCTAGATACAAGGACTGGCTCTGTGGTGACAACCCCTGCCAGAGACACAATGGTATACAGAGAACCCCTCACATGGTGCTGTCCAGTTTTTATCCATGTAAAAAATTTACAATCATTATGTTTCTACAACGTGTGTACCCACCGTGCCAGTGAAAACTCAGAATGTGGAGTGCGGTGATTTGTGTGATATGCTGTACCTCAGGGTACAATAGCCTATGAGAGAAGAGGTGGTTCAGACAAACGAACCAAACAACAAGCACCCTGTGTATTCACTGACATGTCTCTTGATTATATGAAAGAGCACTGAGAGGAGATGATGCTAAAGGAAAAGCAAGTAAATAGTGCAATAACTTCATACAATCTAATTCCTTCAAGTGTCAACCAAAGTTCTTATATTTGAAAGTATGGAATTGCTACATCCTGGGATATATAAGTATGTTTACCGTTAGTAGCTATTGCCTAACAGCTTTCCAAAGTTTTGGTACCAGTTCACATGCCCATCAGCATTGTAAGATAATTCTAATTGTTCCACCTTTTCACCAACACCGAGTATTATCAGTCTTTTTAATGGGATATAGAATATTGAGTGGAGCATCTCAGGGCAGAGAAAGCAGTCATAGCTGTTTCATTTCAATGGGTCATGCTGCCAAGGGAATTAAGCAGTTCCTGATGTATGGTCCCCATTTCTGTGATTGGTTCTTCTGCCTCCGCACAATTCTCTGAGCTCCCTAATATTCTTCCTGTAAATTCCACTTTGGCTTAAGCTAATAAGAGTCATTTTCTGCTACCTGTAACCAAAGAACCCAACTGATGTATTAATCAAAGTTGCTGGGGACTCTAGACTGGGCCTCTGGCCACGCCTGACCTGGGCAAGAAGATACAATATCCTGGACCACACATTCTAGCCACACTGAAATACTTCCTATCTCCAAGCTCACAGATGGCCCCACATCCCTGTCTTTTCAAGGTACCTTTGCTCTGCCCAGAATTCACTCCCCGCTCCCTGTCCACCTGAAACATATTTAAGACTAAGCTTAAATATCGCCTTCTCTGGGAAACCCTTTCTGACTACCTCATGCAGTTGCTCCCTACTCCTCTGAGGAGAATTCTGGTCACAACCAGTCAAGAGCTATTTCCCCCCATAAACTGTAGGTTGAAGCCCTAACCCCAGTACCTCAGAATGTGACTGCATTTGGAGATGGGGCCTTTAAGAGGAGGTCATTAAGGTTAAATGAGGTCATATGGGTGGGCCCTAATCCAATCTGACTGGTGTGCTTATAAGAAGAGGAGATTAGAATACACCAAAAAAGACACTAGAGATGCGCACACACAGAGACAAAAGACAATGTGAAGAGAACACAGTGAGAAGGCGGCCATTTGCAAGCCAAGGAGAGAGATCTCAAAAGACACCAACCCTGTCGACACCTTGAGCTCAAACTTCCAGACTCCAGAACTGTAAGAAAATAAATGTCTGTTGTTTAAGCCACCCAGTTTGTGGTATTTTATTGTGGCAGTGCTAGCTGATTAATACCCACTCTGTTAGAGTACTTATCAGTGTTACCTGTAATCATTTATCTACCTGGCTGATCCCTGTCTCCAAGGAGACTCTAATCTGTGTGCCCTGAGCTTATCAGTGTCCCAGGTGCCTTGCCGGTGTTTGCATGAATGCAAAGGGCAAAGGGAGGAGGGGCTGGGTACCTCCTCCCCCTTGCAGGACTCCTCCTTGGAGATCTGGTGTCATCCACAGAAGCAATCGGTTCAAGATCAGCAGAGAATGGTCTCATAAAGACCCCTTAGAGCTTCATTAGGTTCAACTTGGAGCTGTCATTACCTTTCAGCCATGTGGGCGCAAAGCTTAGGCAAGATCCATCAGTGACTTCAGCCCCTGACTTGGGTTTCTAGAAAACATAGCCTTCACTGAGCTCAGCTGTCTGCAGCTTCAGGGGCTATTCCTGGAAAGATTTAGGCTAGTGGTTCTCAAACTTTGGCGTGCATCAAAATCACCTGGCAGGCCTATTAAAGCACAGAGGGCTAGACCACCCTCATGGTTGCTCATTGGATAGGTCTGGGGTTAGAATTTACATTTCTAACAAGTTGCCAAGCGATGCTGATGCTTCCCATCCAGACACTAATCCAAGCAAAGGGAAGTGAGCATTCCACGGAGGGACAATGGAAATGATTCAAAGAATGTTGAAGGAGATCCAGGCAGAAAGAGATAAAAGGTGAGAGGGAATGTATGCCTTGCCCAAAGAGTGCTCAGCATGTGCTGGGCAAAGCCTGACAGTGGTTTATGTAAGCCATGGTGTAATTGATGGCGATGGAGGCAAATGAAGTTCTAAGACCATCTTACAGAGCCCAGATTCACTTGAACAAGGAATAGCCACCAAAGGGCAGTGGAAGATCTCAGTTCATTTTCAGATCTGTAGGCATTTCTGGGTATTCTACAATTTATAAGTCAGACACTGAGCCAGGGGCAGCAAGCTGGGCGGGGAGGAGGAGAATTGGAGCGCTGGCTTGGTTGTTATTAACTGGGTGCTTCGGCCACTTACCTTTTCCCTCCAGACTTTGTTACTTTATTTTCAACAGTCCTTAAGCAATCCTGCAAGGATCAAGTGAGGTTTGGACAAAAAAGTAAATTGTGAAATTCCACAGAAGCACAAACGATTTAGGTGCTGCAGGGGATGCAGAAAAGAGAAGGGCTCCATCCTTGCCCACAGGCAGTCACGCTCTAGAGCCGGATGTTCAGCATACAAATTGTACCTAGAAATCTTAATAGGATTGTGCTTCTTTCCATCTCCTTTGTTACTGTCTAGCCTAACACACCTTCCCAAGCCACTGAATAACTCCCTGTCTCTTGTTCTCCAAGCCAACTCTTTATACAGCAGCCAGAGAAACTGTTTAAAAACCTAATTAGATCATGTCACTCACAGACTTAATACGTTCCAATAGGTGTTTTTTTTCTATTGTCTTGAAATCGAATTTAATTTTTCTACATAACCCATCAGACTGTGTGTGATAGAGCCGAAGCCCTTCTCTCCAGCCTCAGCTCACACTACAACTCCCAAAGACACCAGCCTCCATCCCTTCCTGGAATGTAACAGTCTCGCTGCTCAGGGCCTCTGTTCTCTGTCCTCTGCCAGAAAGTCTGTTTCCATCCACTCTGTCTCTCTGTGCCTGCCTAGCCTTCAGATCTCAGGTGCGACCTTCAACCAACAGCCCCACAATCTCAATTAGATCTTCCTATTATTCTCTTTCATAGCACCTTGTTCGTTTTTTACACTATTTCTAATACATATTTTTGGTTGTTTAGTGTATGTCTTCCTGACCAAATTGATAGGCTCTGAAAGCTGGGATTATGTCCATTTCATTAATTTCTTATATCAGTCAGGCTATTTTGGATGAAGGCAACAGAAATCAGTCTGGCTAATCTAAGAAAAAGGGAGTTTGTTGGAAAGATATCTAGAGAGAATAGGCCAGAGAACAGGGCTTGGAAACAAGCAGGAACAAGGCAGCTCTAAGAAGCAGGAAGCTAAAATAGCAGGAAATGTCTTAGTAAAAACAGCCGGGTTGGGGTGTGTGATCCTTGAATAACAACTTGTTTTCAGTCGCTTTAGTAATCTATTTTTATTTAAAATCCAAAGTGAGAACATTTAATTGGCCTGGCTTGGATCATGGGCTCACCCTTGGCTTAGGGAGAAAAAGAAGCCTCATCAGACTGGATTCAAAAGGAAGAAGTAATGTCCCATTCTTGGGAAAAAAAATAAATGTTGCTTGGTTTGCTCTTCCAAAAGGGAGAATGCATGCTGGGTAGCCTCAAACAAGGTATCTACTAGGCCACTGTATTGATTCCTACAGGGTATTCGGACAGGGTAGCCACCCAATAAAATTTTTGTTAAATAAATGAATGAAAACTTGCTTCTGGGCAAAATTCAGAGCTTGCTCAGTAACGTATGTTCAAAGAGAAGAGATTGTCAATGCTGGTCTTGATGCTTCGGAATATAAATGTCTTGGTGCATTTAACAATATCCTGAAATAGTGTCATGGAATGAATGAGCAATTGAGAATACTAGGGAGTCCCATGTCTTCAGCCAAGGACAAACTGAAAATAATCCTCAGATGTCATACCTAGTACTATTTTTAATGATCTCAGAGGATGATGATTTTTACCGCTCTGGGTATCTTTCTCTGGCATTAACCAGAAAAATTTCCTCTTCAATCTTTAACCACATACAACCCAACATATATTGGGCCACCTCACAGGAGATTGAGCAATAGAACAGGAAGAATTCAAAGAGAGTTTTCTCTCTTGGTGTCTCAAGGGAACAAAAAAAAATCCATGGCCTTCCCTTAAAGTTGATGTATTTATTGAGGAGGAAACAAGATATATAAGAGAGGAATGTGGGACGCCGTGGGACAGCCTGCTCTCTCATCCTCCAGGACTTCTCACCTTTCAGTAGTTTAGCCCAAGCTTCTTTATAGCATGGCTGTTGGCTTCCAAGATGGAGTATTTCAAGAGTATTTCAAGTATTTCAAAATATAAGCCTCAATTGAATCCATGTATCAAGCCTCTGTTGGCATTATTTTGTTGTCTCAATGACCAAAATAAGTCCCATGGTCAAGTCCAGAGTCAGTATGGGAAGAGGAGTATATAAGGATGTAAACACCAGGTGATTTGGTTCATTGGGGACCACCAATGTAACAATCTACCCCAAGAAAACAGGGCAGCTGTGAAGGCTGATCTCCCTAGTTGTCATTGCTTAGGCAATTCAATGTGACTAAGGATGCATCTAGCCCTGTCCTTTCTTTTGAAATTATCTCTCATCTACAGACTCTGCCAATGAAATGAGTAAAGGATGTCATGCTTTTATTTCAAGCACCTGTCTCCTTGGTCACAGATGATTGGACCAGAGTGGACACCGGACAGGGGAAATCAAGCCATTCTCTGGGCTGGCCTAATCAGATTCTTTTCTACAACTCTGGAGCTGGAATGCTGAAAGTTTAAGATGTAAATTCCTGTAGAAATTATAGAAGATCTCCTGGATATTCTAAAATGAGCTATCTCTTATGAAATATGTCCCAAACTCCTGAGAGAAATGAGACCACAGGTAAGAATTTTTATGGAGCAATGGCAAGTAATGAGGTGCTAAAGCGTTGCAGAAAATAAAATAAATACTATAAACTATCCACTCATCTATCACATGTATCTGCTCATCCTCTTTAACTCCAATGATTTGCCAGAGAAGTCTATGTCTTCAGTCGCCACTGGTGCAGTGAGAATAAAAGAGCAGAGAATGGAGAGGCACCCAGCCTAGGTCAGCCAAACCAAAGTTGACCAGTTGACCCATAGTCAAGAGAATAAATACTTTTATAGTAAGCCACTGATGTTTTGAAGTTGTTATGCAACATTATCATGCCAATAGCTGACTAATACAAGTCTCAATGTTAAAGGTCCTGGCTGGACAATTCTGTGCTCCACTGATCATTCAGGGCCTCATTCTCCTTCATCTTATGGTTCCACTTCCTCCTAGAGTATGGTTCTCATCTGCATTTTTTGAGTCTGGTCACAGGCTTGTTCAAGTTCCTGCTTTTGGGTGAGAAAAAAAATGCATGGAGAGGCACATAATTAATATTGAAAGGCCAAAACTTGGAAGTTGAGGGCATCATTTCCACTTATATTCAACTGGCAAGAATGTAGTCAGATGACAACGCCTAGCTGCAAAGGAGGCTAGGAAATGTACTTTCCCAGTAGCCACATATTGAACTACTACGGAAAAAGAGGAAGGCAGCTTTTGGTGAGCAATTAACAATTCCCACTTATAGATGGGGAAAACGTGGTTCGAAAATCTGTGAAGCTTTTCATGGACAGCAAGATAGTATGAGTTATCATAATGACATAGCAAACTAGACATTGAAACAAATTTTATGCCAACTTGTATAAATAACAATGAGAAAATGTGATAGTACAATTTTGTCTGTGCTGTTTAACACTCCTCCATAGTATAGGGTCCAATTCATGGTCACTTTTCAGGAGGAACAGAGACAAACACAAGTATATTCAGTGAACAGAATGAGGCCTCAAAAGCAAGTCATGAGCAGAACGATTGGGGACCTTGGGGATTTTTGTATTGAAGAGACTGGTTAGGAAACAAAATGGCTGTGTTCAAATGTTTGAAAGGATGTCATGGTGAAAAGAGATAAGGTTTAGTCTGTAAAGTCTCTAGGAATACATATAAGATAGTAAGAGGAAACTACAGAGAAATATATTTATGTTCAAATATAAGAAAAAAAGATTCTAGCAGAGAGGTTCAAAATAATTTACACTTCAGATTCATTTGGGACTAGAAGAGATAGAAAAAATGGTAGCATTTGTTAAGTACTTACGGTGTGCCAGATATTTCTCGGGCACTTTCACATATTTTATTCCTTCCAACTCTGCAAGTCTATAAATTGATAAGGATACATCCTATATCCTCCTAAAGTTTTCTGAAGAGACCACTTTCCTTCACTTATTAATTTGTACTAGTTCTTGTCTGAGAGTCTTTTCTTCTCGTGACTTTGTCACCAAATTCTGGAGCCAATTTATTGTATCTCTACATACTTTTCTTCAGACCCTATTTTTGGGGACTCACTGACAATCCTGCAGAGAATACATGTGAGTTAAATTTGTGGGGTAGAAACTCCTAGGGAGAAAATCCTGGGGGTGTATACCAAGTTGCTTGGGTTCTGTGGTGGATGGAGAAATTGACTAGGCCAGGGGATAAAAGGAGTCCTATCACTTAGTAATTTTCCGATTCCCAGCAAGCAGAAACCCGAGATCTATGGGAGGGAGGTATAGTCCTGACTAGCATAGCTTTGTGGTGACTATCATGTCTACTTCTTTACCACATGGGGGAGTCTGGAGAATGCTGCCAAGAATGGTGAGTGGGCTGGTCTGAAAGCTCTGTCCAATGCACAGACGCCCAGTGACTTCTACATACCTCCTCTGGGAACTAGTAGGAAAAATGCCTTTTCTGATACATTAGGAGTTTCTCTTTCTTAACTGAAGTTGGTGAGTCTTTTTTATTCTTCGTATTTCCTGGATCTCTCAAACATTTCTACTTTTCCCCTTTTTAATTCAACATTCACTTAAATTAATCCCCATCTCTACTGTGTTATTCTACCAGGCAGGAGATAGAGAGTGACGTCAAGAATGAAACCCTAAAACTCCAAATCTCCTGTAAGCTTGTGAGAAGTTTAATGTTCTATATGCACCTAAGGTAAATGGTAAGAACTCCCCACATGCTCCCAGAAGTTAAAAGAGAGCTGAAATGGTAAAGTAAGAACCTATTTGGACACATAAATATTCCAATTAAGCTGTGAGAGAGGTGCACAGGGGACAATCCAAGGCCGCTGGAGACATAAAGTAGCATGACTGAGGAGGCTGCTTAGAGAACAAGGGTACCCTGCCTCTCGCACCCATCTACACTCCACCTCCCAACCCTCAGTCACTTCCTGTGTCTTCTAAAATCCAGTGCCTCAAATCTGGTCAGATGTTAGTGATTTGCTATTCCCAGAAATCACAGGTTCTAAAGTGCATTTGGGAGGGTTCTGGTCTTATGACCTTGTGGAATAAAATGCTCACAATCCAATTTAGCCTTTCCAGTGACATGAGCTACAGCCAGCTTCCTCCAATTTACCTAATGGAAAGCACACGTCACCACAGCAAGCAATATTTTTTTCCCAAGACAACGGAATGTAGACTCAAATGAGAAATGTATATTCTTTCTATTGACTTCCTAAGGTCCTCTCACCTTTTGTCTTCACCTTCTCTTGTAATAAGTGCTATCAAATTTGCTGGAAAATGGTTCTAGCTGAGCATCTAAGAGAAGTGGAACCAAGTGATTGGGGGTAGATAGGACGCCGTTTCTCTTCATTAGGATTATTTCCTTGTTCTAGATTCTAATGAGGTAAAATTATTGAGTTAAAATATAACAGCACTGTTAAGGACTTTGATACATACTGCTTCCAGAAAAGTTATACGAGGGTCTAGGCATTGAATTCAAGTTCCCTATACCCTCACTGTTGTCTTGAACGATTTTTCATACTATAGTCTTTTAGCAATGTCTTTTTCTAAAGCTGGTGGCTATACTAAATTCTTAAACCACATCACCAGCTCCCATTCTTGGAACTTAACCCCTAACTTTCATATGCAGAACTTGTCTCACTCAGTCTTGGAACTAGAAGTAGTTGAAAATTGAGTTTATAATAAATCTTTATTCAAATGTGAAGCTCCCCCTCCAGGATTATACAAGCCTCATTACACACCCGATATACTGTCACACCCTTGACATAAATTCACCACATTCACTGGCAGCATTTTGTTAGTGAAGGAAATAAAGGAAAGGGCATCTTCTCTCAACAAGAAAAAGTATACCTAGGGAATCTTAGGTTGCCTCCTACAGATAATTTGTTTAAATGTTCTTATCAGAATGTTCCTGTGTTATCTCTAGTCTCTTGGTGGGTAACAGACTAAGGAAGACAATCGGGAAAAAAATATATTGAGATTTCCATTATATACCCTTTTCCCCTCAAGTTTGGGCTATATAATTAAGTAGGCTTATTTGACCTCAACTAACAGAAAACCCAACTAAAAAAAAAGATTTATGATGTCAGACAACAAGAAGTCCAGACTCAGAACAGTCACAGGTCAGTCACTAGAATGGTCCAACAATGTCTTCAAGAACGCTGAGTCTTTCTTCTTGTACTCTGCCATTCTCAATGTGTTGGCAGCATTTCCGCCATACTAGCTCTCCACAGTTACAACTGTGACCATATATTACTGCCATAGACTCAGAAAGTCAGTTTCATACACATTAATTTTAAGACGTCTGTTAGATATCCAAGTGGAGATGTTGAGAAGACATTTGTGTTTATGTCTCTGGAGTTTGGGAGACAGATCTGATTTGAGTATACAAATTTATGAGTTACTGGGACATGGGTGGTATTTAAAGCCATGAGACTGTATGTAAAATTATCAGTACAACTAGGAGGTAGCAGAATGCATTTATCTAGAGAGGAAATGAATTTGAGCAGTCACCGTCTACTTAGTGGCTGCCCTTCATTAATCTACGTGTTAGAGATCAGGATAGCACTTAGTCTTGTGAGACAATGAATACAAAGGGGAGTATGTAGAGTTTCTGAGATGTTGGCAATCATTTTGTTTCTTGATCTGGTGCAGGTTACAGAGGTGTGTTTAGCTTGTAAAAAGTCATCAAGCTGTACACTTAAGAGAGTGAATGTAGATAGAGGAAAGGATCAAAGATGGATCCCTAAGGCACTCCAATGTTTAAAAGGTTAGAGAAAAGTGGCAGAACCAGCAAAGGAATAAACAGAGAGACGGGAAGAAAACCACAAGAGTGGAGTAGCCTGCAACCCAAGTATAGAATGGATACCAAGGAGGAGAAAATTTTCAACTGACCCAATGCTGCTGATGGGAAAAGAAAGACGACTGAGAATCAAATATTGGATTTAGCAACGTGGAGGTCATTGTCGTCTTTGATGAGCACAGTTTTAGTTTAATGGTAGGGTCAATATCTTGGTTGGGGTGGTTTGAGAGAGGATGGGTAGAGAGGAATTCGGTACTATGTGTTTAGAAAATTTTCAAATTATGCTGCAAAGGGAAGCAAAGAAAATATAATCAAAAAAATATTTTATAAAAGGGGGGTAGAATACGTGTGTGAATGAAAATGATCCCTAAGATAGTGAAAATTTGATGATATAGAGACCAACTGGGGTGAAGTCCTTGACTAGAGGAAAATAATTGGGAATTTCTATACAAAGAGATATTTCTTTCTAGAGGAGCACAGATAATCCATCTCTATTATTGGGTGGGAAGGCAGATGCTGGCAGGTGGGTAGATGACAGATGTAGTGGTAAGAGTCCCTGGAAACTCTTCTCTGTTGTGTCAAGTTGGGAACAAAGTCATGAGGTAAGGGTGAGGATAGAAAGGGTGGAATTGGAGGTTGGAGGAAAGAGGAAAGGATGTGAAATCGCTGTATAGGAAAGTATGTAGATGGACTAGAAAATATAGCTTGATTGGCAGCAATAATAAGGGCACATTTGAAGTTCGTGGCCATAAAATGGGGATAATAATAAAAATACTATATCAGGTTGTTGTGAAGATTAAATGAGTCAATTTATGTGATCAGAAGAAGGCTTGCTATGTTGTAACACTGTGGGAGTCTTAACCATTATTATTAGCCATAGAAAGGGATAGATTTGTTAGTTCAGCAGAACTTGAGCAGTGAGATTCCAGTTGTTATATTACTTATCATCAGATGGAAGTCTAATAGTAAATATAATTAATAGTGAATACAATGAGTAGCAGTAAAACTGGAAGGAGGCAGAACACATTTATCCTAAGATGAGATGACTTTTAGCAGTCAATATCTACTTAATGGCTGCCCTTAGTTAATCAAGGAGTTAGAGATCAGGATAACACTTAGTCTTGTGGGATAGCGAGTGGAAACAGGAGTATGTGGGGCTTCTGACATGCTGGTAATAATTACGTTTCTTGATCTAGTGCTGGTGTGTTTAATTTCTAAATAGTCATCAAGCTGTACACTTAAGATATGTGCACTTTTCTGTATGTATATTATACTTTAATTAAAAGTTTGAAACACATAAAATTGAATTTGAAAGTTTTTAAATGAGCATAGAAATAAGAGATGAATGTCTGCTGTCAGTAGCTTTCCTTAGAGAATGATAAACTTTATCCTTATTACTTTTTCTTTTTTTGAACTCAGGCTATCTCGAGTGAGTGTCTTCAGCCTGGAGGATCGGTCATTGATTCCCGAGCCCCTTCTGCTAGAAGGCAGCCTCCTCAATAACAGAGCTTTGGGGCCCCAAACTCTCTCCTTCCTTTCCCTCCATCCTGGCCATCTTCAAAATTATACGGATCTGTTCTCTGCAGAAGGTTAAAGTAATCTTCAAATTCTCCACCTCTAGTGTTCCATCAAGATCAAATCTCAACATGTAGCTAATTCTGCTAAGAGTCTTGAGTTCTTTGAGAGAAGACACCCTGAACATCTAAATCACTAGTGAGTTTCTTGTCTAACAAGTCACTCCAAAACAGAAACAGGGTCTAATGTTGCAGACATTGTAGTCTCAACTCGCCCACCAAATCCTCTGCCCCCGTAGAGAGGAAGTGTCATCTCTCTCGTGCCTGGGATGTGAGATGGAGATGCTGGTGGCCAGATCATCAGCAAACACAGTCTTCAGGACTCAGTCTGAAATATTGTGTAGTCATCCCAGACATATTGGACTGTGATTAAAGCTGTGCTTCAGAAGTTTGGTGATTTATTCCCGCCCCCCGCCACCCACTACCAACTCAATTTCCTGGATGGTTTCATGAGAAAATAGAAACCAACTCAGAGTCCACTTCCTCCCACAAAACTTCAGGAGAACAGACAACCAGCCCATGAAGCAGAGGAGACAGAGCAATGAGGCGCTTGCAGCTGAGTAGAGATCAGACCCTTGGCGTTGAGCCCTACACCTCTCCAGATGGCTCAAATCTAATCCAAACTCAGACAACTGAAGTAGCATCTTCTCTAGACAGGCTCGGATTTATCCACCCTCATCTAATACAGTAAATAATCATTGTGAAGCCAAAGATGCGGAAACTCGACTCTTGATATCTGTTCTTTATGCACCTCGTATGACTATTTTCGCTCTGACCCTTCTTCTTGGGTGGAGTAGATGACTTCACTTGACTTCAAACACAAGACTAGGACTCAAAGACTGTGCTTGCTTAGAAATAAAATTTGGATTCAGTAGCAGCCTTCTGCCTCTATGTGAATTGTGTCTCCAGATCTCCTTGTACTGTCATGAAAACAGAGGGAGATCTGGAGACTTGGTGTTTCTGAAAAGTCCATTTACTTTCATGGCAGAGTGAGAACTTTATCCATTTAACCAACAAATATTCATTGAGCACCTAGTCTGTGCCATGACCTACCCTATGGCCTGAGCATGTCATGAACAAGATAAACCAAGTTCCTTTTCTCATAGAGTTAACATTCTCGAGAGAGGGAGAGAAACAATAAACAAGTAAACAGATACATTTTTAAAGATAATTTCAGATATTGATAAAAGCCATGAATAAAAACGGGACCGTGGGATAAGAGAAAGAGTGGTTCGGTGTGAGTGAGCTTCTGTGGTGGGGTGGTAGCAAGAGACCTCTCTGGGGAACATCGCACTTAAGCTCGGACTTGAAGAACAAGAAGGTGCATCCAAGCAAAGATTGGGGGAGGGTATTCCAGGGGGAGGAACAGCAAGTGCAAAGACTTGAAGAAGGTCAATGTGGCTGGAGTAAAGGAGAGGGATTTAAGATGAGGCCACGGAGGGAGGTAAGAGCTAGATCGTGTAAGATTGTAGACTGATACGAAATAAAATTCGCCTGCCTGATGTGGACAGATCATTTCAAATGTATTAGGAAGCCCCAAAGGGAAAGAAAATACAGTTTGAATGTAGGGGATGGCATAGAGCAGAGTGGTTAGGGACTCATGTTCTGGAAACAGAACCTTCTTGGGTATTTTCCAGCTCTATTATTACTATGCTGTGTGGTTTAAGCAAGTGGCTTAACCTCTCTGGGCCTCATATTTAAGTCCCTCCCCCCCATTTTTGAAGTTCCTTCATTTTTTAATTGAAGATAACAATAGTTTCTATGTCAGAGATGTTATTTTATTTTAAGGATTAAATAAGTTTATATGTGTAAGGAGTTTAGAATAATGCCTGACGTGACAGTCCTTGCATTTTAATTGTTTCATTGTTGCTTTTGTTATTGTTGCTATTATTATTCTTATAGACTTACTGTTCATGAAAAGAAAAAAAAGACTTTCAAGGACTCTTCACTATGTTATGTTTTAAGTTTAAAAACAATTAGTAGAATAACATTGTCATAGACTGCATTATCTGTCCTTGATTCTTTCTCACTTTCTTCTCCTGCCATGGCTTCTGTATGAGTCTGCTAGGATGGTTTAAATAACAGAAATTTATTGTCTCACATTTCTGGAGGCTAGAATTCTGAGCTCAAGGTGTTGGCAGGGTCAGTTCCTCCTGAGAGCTGTGAGAGATGGATCTGTTCCAGGCCTCTATCCTTGGCTTGTAAACGGCCACGTTCTCCCTGTGTCTTCACACCATCTTCTCTCTGTGTCTGTGTGTCCAACTTTCCCCTCTTCATAAGGACACTAGTCATTTTAGATTAGAGTCTTATTGACATCATTTTAATTTGATAGGCCTGTAAAGATCTTATTTCCAAATAAGGTCACATTATGAGGCACTGGGGGTTAGGACCCCAACGTATGGATTTTAGTGGACACAATTTAACAGCATTACTGGGTGGAATATACTTTCCTCATCCCTCTTATTTTCGCCTTGGTCACATGACTTACTTTGGCAAATGGAATGTGGCCAGAAATGACATATTCCAGTTCCAAGACAATACCTTAAGAGACATCACAGGTTTTTACTTATCCCTCTTGATCTTGTGACCTCTACAATGAGAAAGTTATGCCCCGGGGCCACTACTCTTGTCTGTCGTACGAGTCTCAGAATGAAGATATATGAAGCAGACCTGAACCTAACCTTAAGTCTTGAGTGCAGCCTAGCCAAGCTGATCCACATCTTGCCAATCACCCTGCAAACTAATTGGCTAGAAATAAATATTTGTTGTTAAAAGCCATCATAAGTTTTGGGGTTATTTGTCATGTAGCATTATCAAAGTAAAAACTGACTAATACAAACATTAAAAACATTTCAAACGTTTTTACTGAGAATGTAATAATCAACTTTCTTTTTTAAATCTCCATTTTTTTTTCCAACCTTGATCCTGATATCTATATACTTTTCTAGTCTTGTTTAATTGTGTGCCATTATCATTTCAGACTCTGATTTTTTTCTATTTAGTAGCATGTCAGACAATTTTCATGCTGCTACATAGTTGTCATAACAATCAATTTCTTTGTCTATGTAGCACCTCATTAATCTGCTCTTCTGTGAACTCAGGCCATCTCAGCCACAGTTTACTTAATCCTGAGCATTTCTAATGCTTCCAGATTGTTGCTGTTATAAACACTGTCATTGTGCATTGAACATAAAAGGGTGGTGGGAAAGCCAGGCTGCCTGCAGGCCTGCCTGCTGACTATCAGAAGGCCCCCAGGATGAGCCAGTCTTGGTGATCTTAGTGACCCACCAGTGGGTTAGTGAGGGTGTTCCACCTTGCTGAATTTTAGGATTGTGTCAGTGCTCCAGAATTAACTAGAGGCAGGGAGACAGACAGTGATGTAAACGAAACCTGTGCATTCCCAGCAGGCAGAAACTCCCCAGACCAAGGATTGGATGGCTTCTACCCATTACCAGGGCTTCCATTTTCCCGATGCTGTTGTCCTTGAGGAGTTAAATTTGTCCAAATATTGGCGAATTTAGAATCAGGACAAGAGGAAAATGAGCACACTTGAGGGCTATTTCACCCAGTCAGGGAGAGAGCTCTGAAGAATGACCATAAAGCATGGTGCTTGAGACCAGGTCTCTGTCCACAGGCCTGTGCCAGATACTTGCTGAGTCCCTTACTCTGTGGTACTTTGGTGTCTCTGTGTTTTCTCCAGAAGAATCAGAGGACCTCAGCTGATGGAGAAGGAGGAAATTCCCTTTACAAATAGCTTTGGCGTAGCTGAAGAAATGTAACTAGTTGGAATTTACATTTGAGCTAATCTCAATTAATACATTTGAAGAAGTGTTATAACAGTATTTAGAATTGGAAGGCCTGGGTTTGAGTTTTCATCTCTTATCAGCTTGTCTGTCTTTTAGCAGACCTTTTCCTGCAGGTCTTGGAAGACAATAGCTGAACAACGTAACCCCTTTGAGTCTCAATTTCCCCATCTTTAAAATAGGGATAATATGTCACTTACCCTGCAGAGGCAGACTCTCCAAGGTCGTTAGGCTGAAGGTGAACATGTTTTGAAATCTAGCAATGTTATAAAACTGTCAGTTGTCATCTGTATTCAGGAGGACTGCCTAGAGCTCTTATCTCTTCCACAGAATTCTCCCAGCTCACCTAACTTCCTGCAAAGTTAGGCACATTCGAATGTGCCAATGTCCGTTATACTTGACAGAGGTCCAAGAAGATACCTTTGAGGGCAGGGAAGTACTAATAGAGGATATATAGGTGCCTGCCTTCTACACATATCTCCACTGCTCAGTGACCTGAAATTCCATTCTTTGCCTTCTCTCTTCAACTGTAGGCTAGAAGGGGGCCCAGGGTGGTGTTGGTGAAGTATGGGGATTCTGGGGGAATGTCAAGGTGTGAAAAAGTGAGGTGAACCATGATAATAATGGCTCACAATACTCAAGATAATTGTGCCTTTTATTTCTCTAAGTACTCTTGTTAAAAAAAAAAGTACAAGGTAATCTTCAGTATTTTCATACTAAATGGCATCTACATAAATTTTTTCTGCAGTTTGTCTACCTGTTCTAGGTGTATTGAAAGTGGAAGATGCAGGTGACCATTAGCAACTGGGGTATGTGTATGTGTGAGCTCACATACATATATGGGAAGATAAAGAGAATGAGAGACAGAGAGATAGAGAGAGAGAGAGAGAGAGAGAGAGAGAGGAGAAAGGTGGCTAAAAGGTGAAGAGAAAGAAGAAACATTAACTAAATATTCACAATGATAAATAAGACAGAAGGGGAAAAGGAAAGAAGGATAAAGAGGATGAAGAAGAAAGAAGAAAGGGGCAAGATGGAACAAGAGAGAAGAGGAGGAAGAAAGAAGAGACGGTGTTAGAAATGCAGGCATACCTTCCAACATGAGGTAGCTCCTCAAGCTGGATCCAGGAAATGAAGCACGCCTCTGAGCAATCATCCTGTGGTATTAGCTCTGAATTTTGCAGGTTCAGAAATTCTAGTTTGTTAGAATACCTGCAGATGATCACAGGCTAGGAAATTAGTTCATACTATAACCAAATTCAAAGGATGTTGAAATAAACTCGAGAATGCCACTTCGTT
Organism: Rhinolophus hipposideros; assembly: GCF_964194185.1. NCBI lineage: Eukaryota > Metazoa > Chordata > Mammalia > Chiroptera > Rhinolophidae > Rhinolophus > Rhinolophus hipposideros. Next base: position 37,691,223 of record NC_138060.1, on the reverse strand, counting down.
ATCAAAGATAATACCTTTCCAGTATTTGCAAATCAGTGCCCATGCTCCCGAGCGCCCAATTCCTGGACTCACATGGCATAACTAGTATCAGATCAGAGCCCTGGTGAGTCCAGTACGACATTTTGACGATCTGGTGGAAGGTTCCTAGACTCAGCTTTTTTCTGGCCAAAATGAGCATTTCTGCCTGTGCCCCTCCGTGAGGTAGGCATTATCATTATGTCCATTTTTCAGAGGAGTGAATTGAGGCTTATAGACACTAACGGATACGCCCAAGATCACACAGAGAGTGAGGAATCAAACCAGGTTGACCCACAGCAGGGCTTGAGGACATAACGGATGTGAGAATGACGAGGACCAGACTTGTTACAGGGTAGACACTCAGCACAACTGCCAGCTAGCTCTGCCATTAGATGCCACTACCGTGCCCAGGGAAATGGGCTCTTCCGGCCACTGCTCCCAAAGCAGTTCTCTGCTATCTTTGCTCTTTGCTTCTCTTGGTTTGTCTGTGGATGCTTCTTATCAACCAAGCCCGAGCCATTTATTGGAACTTCCAAGAAGTTTTGGGAATTGTTACACAGTGGGCAGGAAAATTTGTACCCACTGACCTGTCCTGATGCCTACAGCATGTTCAGGCAGAGCTGTTATTCCACTGAAACGCAACCATGTAGCCAAACCAGCTATTAAAATATTGAAATACTTTCTACCAGTTGGTCATCGATCCCCCATCACTATCCCCTGTGTCCACCACCACCCAGGAAACCCCAATTCTCCCCTAAGACACCCTGAAACACTCTCTTGATTCAGCAACTGTGACGGTTAATTGTATGTATCAGTTTGACTGAGCCACAGGCTGCCCAGATATTTGGTTGAACATTATTCAGGTTGTGTCTGTGAGGGTGTTTCTGGATGGGATTAACATTTAAATGGGTAAACTGAGTAAAGCAGATGGTTCTCTCCAATGTAGGTGGGCCTCATCCAATCTGTTGAAGACCTGAATATCACCAAAAAAAAGAAAGGGAGAATTCATGCTCCCTGCCTGACTACTTTAAGCTGAGACATCAGTCTTCTCCCGCCTATGGACTCGGACTCAGACTGGAAACTTACACCATCAGCTCTCCCGAGTCTCCATCTTGCTGACTGCAGGTCTTGGGACTTCTCAGCCTCTATAATCACATGAGCCAATTCCTTATTTTATATATATATATGTATGTGTATATGTATATATCATATCATATACATATATATCATATCATATATTATATATATGAAGAGAGAGATCCTATTGGTTCTCTCTATAGAATATATCCTCTATCTCTATCTACAGCTAGAGAGATGGGGAGATAGAAAGTAGACAGATAAAGAGATAAAGAGGTATCTTATTGGTTCTGTTTCTCTGGAGCACGCAGACTAATACAGCAACTAAAGGGTGGTGCCTGGCACAGCAGGGAGCCTTTGGGAGTCTTTGTGATTAGTTAGTGCTGGACCCCTCAGTAATTAAACACGTGGGCTCCCCTGTGGTGTGGGGCTCCACCAGGCCACAGCACCCTGGAGGGCATGGAGTGGACTAGCGGAGGAGGCACCATTCTGACCTTCTGCAGCGTCATCGCAGGTCCATCCATCCTGCTCCAAGATGAGGCCGTTTTTCCTGCCAGCCCAACCTCAGTGCCTGCTTGTCAGGCCTGAGCCAAATGCTTCAATAAGTCATTGCCATCTGTGAGTGAAATCGGAGGGGGAAATGGGGCCCTGGAGAGAGGGTGGGGTGTGGTTGTTACTATGAAAGGCCTATTCCATAGGTGTTTGGCTTGCTATAGGTTTGTGTTCAACATCCAGACCCAGTGCCTATAAATCCCTGTGCCAAAAGCCCACATGAAAGGAAAACTAAACTTTGTCTTCATTCTTCCTGGACCCATCACACACAGGCTTATATGGAAAGGAATGGCATGGTCTTTTCCACTCTGCATATATTTTCCAGTATAATCAGATGTAAGAGAAAAAGGTATTTAGTCAAATAAGGAAGTCAATTTGTCACAGAAACTTCTGTGGGAGAGGAAAGGACTGAGACAAATCCTAGGAAAGCAAACAAACTCCTACTTTGTAGGGCGTCACAGTTCCAATGTTCCTTGCCCTGAGGCCCACCTGAAAATATAAAGTGGTCATAGTTTTTCCAGGACCCCTGCCCACACTCCACCACCCAAGAGTGGGCCACTGGTCAGGAGGGTCCAGGAATCAGGACTTGACTGATATGAGGTCTCCAACCCGGCTACTCATAACAGACTGCGGTCTGTGTTCAGCAGTTAAACAACCTCTACATTGGGACGTTTTAAAAATCATCAGTTTGTATCTGTTAACATGGGTTTAGTTGCAGTCTTAAGGCCTCCGATTCTAGTTGTTCTGTGTAAGAGATGTGTGAAAAGAGTGAATGTGTGTGTGTCTGTGTAAGTGCTGGGATAAAAGAGAGAGGAAGGATGGGAGAACATAGAAAACAGAATTCAAGCAGCATTTGAGGCAGATGGAAGGAGAGGAGACTAAGAAATTTTTTTTCTTGACTTAACTGAGGCAATGAATCCGAGCTGAGCTTTGAGCTCTAAAAGGAAGAGGGCTGTGTACAGGAACCACATATTGGAGCGCGGTGTTCCTCAGGGAACTATAGCAACCCACCTGGGGTGTGGGGCGGAGTCTCAGAGGATTCTGAGTTGGCCACTGTCTGTCCCCTTTCATATATAGGTTAGATAAAATGACCAGTGATTTGTACCTGGCATTCCCTGACAAGCTGGTAAAAGCCAGCATTGCACATTAGCTTATAAATGTTTCACCTTTATAGTTACCTTGATTTCACCTTGATTTTATGGCTGATTTAGTAGCTATTTCACCTGGTTTAAGTTGGTTCCTTCGAGCAATGAGCAATCAACCCCTTTTAGAATGTTCTAGAAAATGAATATCATATAGGGCCATTAAGCAGTCAGCTCAAATCCATAGCTTGTTGTCTACATGCTCCCTAGAGACAAATAACAATCTCCAACAGTTGATAATGGCACCTGTGTGAACAGCTTAGGTGAAATTCATTGATTCATCCAATACCCTTTTTTGAAGTTTTCCCCAGGTGTCAGGTTTTGTTACTGTCTTTAAAGAATTAATTGCACTTGGTTTTATCATTATTAAGGGTGAAGAGGGAAGATGGAATGAGCCTGAAGACCTCAGACCTTGCCCTGGATCAGCAGAGATTTAAACTCTTGGCACCTCAGTTTCCTGCCCCAGAAAGAGAAATGGAATTAGCTACCTCATAGGGATGTTGTGAGGATGAAAAGGATAATCCAAACGAAAGAAGTAAGGTGCTAAAGACTAGTAAGAGATTACTAAAACTAGTTTCCCTACTTTTATATCCTCTCTCCTCTTCTACACATAAACTCAAAGTATGCAAATTCAAGATTTGCTGTTAAAATTATCAGTGATCCAACCTAAAAGTATTTGATCTTATTTGAGCTCACTGTTTACATTTTCATCCCCAAATGAAGCTAACACTAGACCAAGGGTTCAGACTAAATGAGTCACCCATTTAGCAGGCTTTGACTCTAGTGTTTGAACGTGTGTGTGTGTGTGTGTGTGTGTGTGTGTGTGTGTGTGTGTGTATGCACCCACATGCATGTGTACTCCTGAATGCCAGGCATAATCACTCACTGGGATTACTCTAATGAATCACATTTTAAAACTTGATGGACTCTGCAAATGTCCCTCCAAGACACTCAATCAAGGATCCTGCCTACTGCACCGATCTCTGTATAATCTTTCTTGTAGATACTCAATAAAGAGCTGTGGGAGGAGACTCTCAGGGCACTAAGTAAAGCCCAAGGGCTCCTTCTGGGCCCACATTTGGATTCTTGTATATTTACTGCATTTGGGGTTTCTATGACTTTACCTAGTTTCTTTTCCATACATGATCTTTATGTTAGTTGGCAGTGGTTCATAGTCCCACACAAAGCTGCCTGCCTTAGCACACCAGCTGCTCCCTGAAACTTCCAACATGGATTCTTTGATTGAAGGATAGAACTCCTAAAAGAAAAGGATCCATGCCCCAAGATAAAGGTACCAATTCTGGAGGCAATCGGGAAGAATCATAAAATCATGAAAATTTGCCTGGGCTCCTGAATATAAAATGCCTTCATAGCTTTCTCTTCTTCCTGTTAGGGAAAAATGTTTTGGAAAAATGAACTTGAGTGGGAAGAGGGTAATGGATGGGCATAGCTATGACTAATCAATCAGACCAGATCATTCCCACCACCTTATTCTCTGGAACCCCAACACCACTTCTGGTTAGCAATGTGACATGAAGATACAAGCTAACACCTTTGATAGGTGTTGAGAGAGTCGTGTCCTGAATGAAGCAACTTCAACACAGAGTTGCCAAATCAACACTCCCTGCTCATTCCTTATGCTCATGGTGTGAGCCTCCAAAAGGCATAGGCCAAGGAACCAGTCATTTGGTGAAATCCATAAAAAGGGCACAGTTGAGCAATTTCAGGAGAACTATAACCCAAGGTGCATTCAAGATATGATGTTTTCTACCAGCCCTTGCAATCAAAAGATTATAAATGGAAATCATTTAAGAAAATACATTAACTATTACTGGCAGAGTTTTTAGCACTCTTTCCCCCGCACCTCCAAGATTTGTTTCCATTTTACAGACCATCAGATATTAGTCTCCAAGATCCGCTATCACCCTCAGACTACTCTCTCTATTTGCTCTGGGCATGTACCAACCCACTCAATCTTCTATGCCAATCCATCTTCAAATCCTTCCATTGGGCCCCTCGGAGTTCACATTCGGCCATCATCAAAAGATTCTAGAGCCTTGCCATCTTCCCTGAGCCTTCTCTTCAGCCTCTTGCCCTAACTCTGGAACTTGGGTCTGCCCTGAAGACACCACCTCTCCTTCAGTCCACCAAGCAGAGGCTGTTTGGTATCTCACACTTGTCCTCCTTGCTTCTCATTACAACTTCAAAACCATCTTTCTTCCTTCTATCTGCAAAAACCCAAGCTCTTTTGCATTTCATACTTCCAAACTAGACCACCCCAAACCTTCTCTTGTCCTGCCATCTAATAATTCCTAAGTGATCACCCCTTAATCATGAAAGTTTATAGCATCTGACTCCCTATCTTCCTCTCCACCTTGAAGACTTTCTAGTTGTCTTTTACTAGCTCTTTGAGTCTCTACGGGAAAGAGAGTACAGAGATGAGTACAGTTGTATAACCCTTCTTGGCAATTTCAACTTCAACACATACAGGGGTGACTTATCCAATACTGGGCATCACTACTCTTTGACTTCTCCTTTGTCTTTTCCTTCAATGCTGCTTTCTCCCCTAGTCATTCTCATGACCTTGTCACCACTGATAAAAGCACTACCTCAGAAACTTTCCTGCTCACTTGCTCACTCACTCACTCATAGACAGCCCATTCCAACCCACCATGCCTGCTTCTGCATGGAGACTTGCAGTCCAGAAGCCACTGTGTCCTTGTCTGTTACCCCCCTCAGATCCCTACCTTCCTCTCCCCAAATTACATTCTGCAATCCATCATTACACTTACTGCCTGGCAACCTCTCCCCCTCCCTTACCCCTGTCCCTTCCTATGTACTCACCTGATTCAACCCCAACTCAAGTTAAATCCACCCATCTACCTACTCCATGTCTCTACCTGAGTAGCAGACCCCTGCTGGTACAAAGCACACAACTATGCTAACAGGTCTGTCTCACATTCAGTTCCTGTAGAACACAAGACCGTGGGCCTTACCTGGACAGCCCATTGCACTGCCAAGGTACGCTCCAGCACTCTTGAATGTAACCATCTGTCTTCAAACTACCCACATCCCCAACTCTCACTTTACACCCAGATGAGTATCTCGTCTGATATTTTACTGAGAAAATACAAGCAATCAGAAACTCTCCCATTTTCCAAGTCTCCCAATTTACCTGTTTCCAAACCTTTGCTTTCCCTCCAGCAAAAGCAAATGAAGTACCCTTTTTCCTGCCTAGAACCACTCACCTTCTAACCTTCTCAAGGTTGTCACTGCTATAGTTATTCCTTCTAAGTCCAAGGACAACTCAAAGCCGTACACTTACACCTAAGTATTTCCCAGAAAAACTTCCCTGATCTTATCATACCCTCTCTTTGGGTCAGGCCGGGACCAGAGTGGAGCAAGAGAGGCACCTAGGGCAGCTGTGCGTTTGTCCTTAGATGTGAAGCCCTAAGTCTCTCTCCTGCCTCGTTCCAATGCTGGCTCTGTTTCTGTGTTCTTCCAAGCTATCCCCTGGTCTCTTTTCACATCTTTTTCCCTAATTATGACAAACTCCCATCTCCTTTAGAAAACATCCATCACAATTATAATTAAATAATTATGTAGTTATTTGTTAATGGCCACCTCCCCTCCTCCACGAGGGGAAGGAACCAATCTACCATATTCACTGCTATCACACTCTCCATTCCTCAGTTTCTCTATCTGTAGAGTGGGACGAATAATGTACCCAATACATGTTACATTTTATGATTAATAGTGTCCCTAGTATCTAGTAACTTCCCAGCACATCGGAGGTACTTCATTAAAAACTGTAGAATGAATAAGTGAAAGAATAATTCCAGGGCTGATGTATAGATGAAAATTCAACAGGGCTGAGTACTTTTCTGAATGTACGAAAATATGAAACAGTGACAGTAAAATGACCTGAGGATACAAGTCTTCCCCTTTTTTGGTGGTTGGCGAACTGCGTTCTGTATCTTCCTCTCCCATATTTGTGGGTACCTTCATTCTGGTGTCTCGGGTATTACCAAGTCAGGTCCAACTCACCCTTTCCTTCCCAGCCCAAGGAGGGCCATGTTGTGAAATCTTTGGCAAAACAAAATCATTACTGCCGCTTTCCACTGCCACACTGGGCAAGGCTTACTAAAACCCTTCAGGGAAATAGAAAGGCCCTAAGCCGTTCTGCGTGGTGCAGCAACAGAGTGGTTACTAAGGAAACAGCCCCACCCCCTCTCTGCCCTTCCAGACCTTCCCACTCCTCCCAGGGCCAACACCACTTTCTTGAGTAGCCCCTGCAACTCTGTCCCCCCCAGTCTCCTTCCTCTCCTTGGAGAGGGAGAAGGAGAAACTGAGTGCTCACAGGTCAGTGAGACCCAAGGAGGCACTGCAGGAAGTCTCCAAGCTTCCTGTCCCTCATAGCGATGACTCTCATGGCCAATTCCTCCCTGATCTTCCTTCTTTATTTTCCTCCTCCTCAAACAATTTGCAAGCACTGCTGCCTGAAAATGCTAAGATGCAGGCTTTGGAGTAGCTCTGCAGGATTGTCACCGATTCCTGGGCCTTTGGTAGGAAGAGAATCAGAGCTACAACTTCTCCATAATACCAAGACTCAAGTGGCACTTGGAGGCAACTCCCTAGCCTCTGGCTGTGATTTCCCTCTCAGTCTGGCAGCCAGGATTACAGGGCTGGAAGGACTGGCATCAGCGCTGCTGGCAGATCCCATGGCTGCTTCAGCAAGAGCTGTTTTATTGCTTCCCTTCGTCCACTGTTTCTCTTCCAACTTCCCCCCCTCCTTCCCTTCATATAGGCATTGCAGCTCTCTTCTGGTTTCCCTTGGAGTCAAGCTGTCTAATATTTTGCCTTACTCCAAAGTTTCTATGGTCTTCCCTGTTCTCCTCTCTTGAAGGATGACCCAAACAGAAATGATTGCTGATCCCTGAGTGGGAAAAGCGGCCCTGTGTTGCCCGGCTTTCTAAAACTGTCCTATCATCTGTCTCGCTCTACCCATCAGCCTTTGCTTCCAGGTTACCTTGCTTCAAACCATCAGTCTTCGCAGACACGTCCTTTCCTGAGCTCCCCCAAGGAAGCTCTGTGGCTTTGTTATGAGAGGAAGTTCTTTTAACAAAACAAGTTTCCAAATAGAAATCTCTTTCAATATTTGTTTTAAGATAGGAATTAATAGAAAAACATAGACTCCTTCCAAACCAGCCTTTCCTCTTTATTATTCTGAAGGGTCACTCCTGATCAAAAGGAACGGGATCTTTTCATTGGGAGCTATTCCTAAATGACTTGATTTTGAGTCACAGAAATATCTTTTTTTTTTTTCTTGTCAGAAATTCAATGTTGGCTTTAACTGGACATTGAAAACTCACATTAACAGTGGTGGCGCCTTATCTTTCTGTCTCTTACAAGGGGCTCCTGCTAGTACACTGGGCTTTGGGACAGAAAAAAAAAATCCATTATTGTTCCAAGCACCTGGCTGAGTTGAAACATCCTCGTTGAGTGTTTCACTCTGTGATGGAGTAAACTACAACAATGAAGTGAAGCACAGTAGTATGTGTAGGGCCTGGCCCACCTCTTAGCTGAGTGATCTCATATAAGTTACTGGTCCTCTCTGAGCCTCAGTGTCATCTTTACAATGGGGATAATACTGCCTTCCTTACACGCTTATTGTTAGGAATTACACTGAGATAACTTATGTGAAGCACCTCACATGGTATGTGACACATAGTAAGCAATCAGTGACCGGGAGTTACAGGAAAAGATTCAGGAAAGGTAGCCTGTATACAGGGTCAATCTGGGGGTGTAGAGGGAGGTCGGGGGAGGGACTGCTTGCCACTTAGGGTTCTCCTTACTGCATAATTGTCCATTAGGTCCATCCTGCTCAGGCCCTATATTTTTTTTTTTTTAAGATTTTATTGGAGAAGGGGAACAGGACTTTATTGGGGAACAGTGTGTACTTCCAGGACTTTTTCCAAGTCAAGTTATTGTCCTTTCAGTCTTAGTTGTGGAGAGCGCCATTCAGCTTCAAGTTGTTGTCCTTTCAGTCTTAGTTGCAGGGGGCGCACCCCACCATCCCTTGCGGGACTCGAGGAGTTGAACCGGCAACCTTGTGGTTGAGAGCCCACTGGCCCATGTGGGAATCAAACCGGCAGCCTTCGGAGTTAGGAGCATGGAGCTCTAACCTCCTGAGCCACCAGGCCAGCCCTCAAGCCCCATATTTTTAATTCCCAAAGAGGTTCACTGAACTTGGGACTTTATTAGAACAAGTACAAGTTTGACGAGGGCTGTCTGAACCCATAAGATGGAATGGAAACTATATGTACTTATAGTTTATTGCAGTAACTAAAAATTGAGTTAACTAAAAATTGTGGTTAACTAAAAATGGGTAGTAAGGTAGCCCACCAGGGATATTTTTCCCTCCTCTTCAGTAAAAGAAGCTGTCAAGTAACAGTTGGGCAAATCTTCAGGGCCACTCCTTGCTATGAGGGTGGAAGCCAGGGACACCCCTGCCATGGGGAAAAACACCTTTTATTTGACTAGGGAAACTGCTGTTCTTGTGGCATGCAAAGGGCTGAGTAAGATTTGCACAATTTATATAAGAATCCCAGGGGTCTCCTGAGATAAAAAGGATTGATTGTACCTCACCACCAACAACCATGGCCAACATAAGCACCAACCATCATCACCATCAATACTCCCACTTCGACCACCACCATCACAGCACCAACTATGATCGCCACCACCTCCACCTCCACAACCATTATACCACATACTACCCCTACCATCATCGCCACCATCACCTCTCCACCTTCACCACTATCATACCACCTACCGCCATCACCACCATCATGCCTTCCACCACCCGCACTTCCACAACCACCATCACCATCTCCGTCACACAGTTCATCACTATCATATCACTGCCCACCAGCTTCACCATCACATCACTCTCACTATCAGTATTACCACCCCCCACCACGGCCAGCACTGCCACCTTCATTCTCAAGATCAACATCGTCACTAACAACAGCACCACCATCCCCACCTCCATTACACAACCCATCACCACGACTGCTTCTGTGTCCCTACACACACACCTTCACTAGCACTTCATCCCACAAAATTCAGCTCTTTCAGTTTGGAAAAGGGGATCTTGGCCTAGGCCCATTGGTCCAAAACCCTACAATAAAGATGAGAAAGAGATAGAGAGACAGGGCGAGAGAGAGAGAGAGACAGAGAGAGACAGAAAGAGAGAGAATGAGAATAAAATATGGACTGGCTTTCACCCTAAAGAGTAGAGTTGAAGAGAAATGGTAGTTTTGTCTTTTTGAGACCATGGGTCTTAGGATCTATTTACACCCTTGTAATGAACAGTACATGTGTGGGGAAAAACAACTGGCCTTTGGTTGCTCAGAGCCTTTATGGCGTGGCAAGCCCTTTTGACAGAGAAAATGGAATGTTGTTCCTTCTTAAAGTACAGCTGGGTCCACCAATCTTAAGCCAGCTCATTAGGCAAATAGACTCCAAAAACAGTTCCAACTCCACCCTCTTAGGACAGTCTGTCACCAAAGGCAATGGCAGGATGAGATAATCTAGTAGGCAATGGCCCCAGTGAGGGCGAGCCTTGTACCGTGTTTCCCCGAATATAAGACCTAGCTGGACAATCAGCTCTAATATGTCTTTTAGAGCAAAAATTAATATAAGACCCGGTCTTATTTTTCTGTGCTATAAAACCGGGTATACTATGATACAATATGATAATATAATATAATATAATATAATATAATATAATATAATATACCGGGTCTTACATTACTTTTTGCTCCAAAAGATGCATTAGAGCTGATTGTCCGGCTAGGTCTTATTTTCGGGGAAACATGATAGGTGGTTAGACACAAAGTCTTGGCTTTCTGATATTCCCAGTAAGTGGACGAGGCCCAAGTGCTTATTTTTAGGGCCTAAGGAGACATGTTAATCCAAATAATAAAAAGAGAGACAGAAAGAGATAGTCAGGAAAAGAAAAATACAAATCAGAAGCAATTTAGATACCATGTGATTCTGGTATGAATTTCCAACCTCCACTAACTGAGAATCAAATGAATGCCAGTTGGAGGGTGAGCAAGGATGTTTGTGTCCTGGTCCAATCTTTGTTCTTCTTTTATCACCAGGTTCTGCCATCCTCACGTATCCCCCTTTGTGTGTCATGCCTCCCACATTCCCAGCTTTTAGGTCCTAGGAAGGCCGCTTTCTTGAATAAAAGTTCCCTGTATATTTTGGCTTTTTTGCTGACATTGCACAGGATTCCCACTCCCTCCAATTTCAATTGCTCATGGTTCTGACCTAAAGGTACAGAGCTTTATCAGCTGTATTCGTAGCTTTAATTCCACCTTTGCTACGGGGACATAAGGGAGTTGGCCCTCCTTTCTTAGGTGGGCTGTGCAATGCCTGCTGTGGTTTACTGCAATGACTTTGTACTGCCTGAGCCGCTCAGCAGTCTGCCCCTCTCTGCCTTGCGCGAGTACAAGGAGCTTTTAAAGCCTGCCCTGTTTATTGGGTGGCAAGAGATGTACACAGCCTGAAAAGGCCTCTCCTGAGTTATCATCAGCTCTGGCAGTTTAGTTGGTGCACGGTTAGTGCCACCCCTTCCTTCCCTCCCTCCCCCACCCCAGCTACAGCTGTCCGTGGTGTTTATTTTTGTGTTTTGTCATTTAACTATTTCAGGGCCACTTCTGTGCATACTCCTTGAGCAGTTCTCCAACCCACACACTACTCAGCTCAGTAGGGAACCAGGAATTAGCCCGGAACCCTGAATTCAACCCAAAACACCACCAGCACAGCTGCCACTGTGAGCACCAATAGTGACACAAAAGGTTCCAGGTAGACCTGTGTCCCTCCGGCCTCCAGCTGCCTGCAGCAGGCATGTTAGGCTAAAGCTTGAAGAAGTTTTAGTTTAGAAAACACTCAGTCCCTAATATGAAAACCATCAACTTCAGAGGCCTTGTTTAAAACATGTTAAATATACGTACTGAAAGAGAATCAAATTATGAACACTGTAGTTTTGGATTGATTATTGATTTCTTGTTTGTTTTTAGTATTCTTAGCCTTAGCAAGATTCTCTGTTGTGTTTATGCAAAGTTTATGTGCAACATGTATATGTGTACTATGATTTCAAAATTTTTATTTTGCAACAAAAAGCCTTAAGGATCTTTTGAAGAAAAACACAGAAAAGCACCAGAGAAATAATGCAGCAATAATGAGACCCCTAAGCAGCCCATGCAGTAAAATTAAGGAAAACAAGTTTTAACGTGTCCTATTCTAGTTCCAGTTAAGTCCTCCTCAGAGAACTGAGATAGTGTGTGTGTGTGTGTGTGTGTGTGTGTGTGTATCTCAATGTGTGAGAGGTTGTAAATGTGTATATGAGTGTAAGTCATGTGAGTGTAAGCATAAGTGTAAGTGTGAATGGGTGTGTGACTGTGAATCAATGAGTGTGTGTGAACATAAATGTAATTGTGTGAATGTAAATGTGGGTGTGTAAGTGGGAATGTGTGGGTATTGAGTGAGTGTAAATGTGAGTGTATTGGGGTATGAGTGTGGTTTATGTAAATGTGAGTGTGTAAGTACACATTTGTGTGTGCATATAAGTTGTCTGAGTGGGAAAGTGCATGAGTTTAAGCTGGGTGTGTGGTTATGAGTGTGTGTGAGTGTAGGTTGTGTGAGTGTGAATGTAAGTTGTGTGAGCATGTAAGGAAAAGTGTGAGTGTGAAGGTCAGTGTGTATGACTATGAATTGTGTGTATGAGTGTGAGTGTGTATGAGCATAAGTTGTGGGAGTATATGCACTTACTATGAAAGAAGGCCCAAAGATGCAGCTTTATAGTATCTTGACTTTGACAAACATTTCTGAGCACCAACACCAGCTTGTCCAGCGCTGGTGAGGCCTGCTTGAGAACGGGTAATGGTGAGAAGGACCACAGGTCCCAATTTGCCCAGTGAGTCAGAACTCATTTATGCCTGTTATCCTGGCAGCATTATTTTGTTACCATGTAGATAATGTGGTTGAGGTATAACTTACATCAGTATACACCTTGAGAGGAGAGCACAATGACTTTTTACATGTGTACACGCCTGTGAAACTATCCTCCAGATCAAGATAAAGAACATTTCTGGCACACCCTTCCCCTCTTCACTCTCACAAATATCTTGGTTTGCCAGAAAACCTCTTCAGTCACCCCAGGACAGTGATGCCAGGGTTTATCTTCCACCACCTGAAGGAGGGTGGATTTCATTGTCCATTAACATTATACCATCTTTTGGTCTTTACATACTATTTTATACATGCTGGAGAGTCAAAGTAAATGCATTACAGCTGTTTGGAAATCGGGAGGGATTAAATTATCTCGGCTTGACTTGATGGGCTCTGAGGATGTGTGGATTCTGGAAGGTGGAAATGATTAGAACACACACCTTCATGGAAATTACCATTACTCCCAAGCATCTGAACTTCCCTTTACCCCATCTCCACTACTCTGACCCTCCCCTGCCAAACTTTCCTTTCATTAAAGGAATGAGGCATCTCCTTTTGGGAATCATATAGGAACTGTGGGAAAGAGTATGGGATCTGGGCTCGGCCTGGCAACTCAATTGTACTATTAGTTGGCTCTGTGTCTTTGGGTTAATTAGTTAAGTTCTATAGGCCTCACTTTCCTAATCTGTAGAAGGAACATGTTTTACTTTGCAGAGATGGGTTCAGAATTAGATTGAATGAATGTAAGTTACCTGTCACATGGGCATCAAATATCTGATAACTAATGTTTAAGTCAGATTTAAGGATCAGAATAAAAGCAAGGTAGCTTTTCCAAAAATGGCCACAGAAATATTTCCAGTCTGATTCATTCTTCTGGAACTTGGTCACTCCCCAAGCAGTGGCAGAGTCTTCCCCACAACCACCACCATGAACTCATCAGGACTTTGTGACTGGCTTAGTGAACAAAAGTGGTAGAAAAGCAATGCCACGTGACTTCCACGGGTATGAAACATGACAACACCTCTCCTCTCTCTCTCTCTCTCTCTCTCTCTCTCTCTCTCTCTCTCTCTCTCTCTCTCTCTCTCTCCTCTCTCTTTCTCTTCCTCTCTTCCTCTCTTCCAAGATGCACCTGCCCTGTGCTGGGAGAAAGTCCAAACTTGCCCACGTAGAGCGACAATATGGAGAGGGCCATGTGAAGAGGAACTGAGACCCCCAAGTAATAGCCATTATCAACTGCCAGCCTTGTGAGTGAGCAAGCTTTCAGATGATCCCACCCTTCAGCCATTGAATCTTCCAACTGAGGCCCCAGAAATCATGAAACAAATATGAGTTATCTCTGCTGTGTCCTGTCGAATTCCTGGTCCCCGGATCCGTGAGTGAAATAACTGGTTATTTCAGCTTCTAAGTCTGGGAGTGATTTGTTAATATAGCCATGGTAACTGGAACTCAGTGTAATCAGTATTTTGTACATGGAGCTGAGATTTCTCACACCTGCATCAGGCAGAGTAAATGTAAGCACAGTTTAATACTTTGGTCTATCCAAACCTTAAGGGTAGAGGATCTGTTATTACATTTGTCTTTTTTTTTTTTTTTGTGATTGGAACCTGGTGTCCATGTTCATGCTCACAAAATGATTTGATTCTCTTACTCAAACCCAAAGTGGTCTCCTGTATCCAAACTCCTAGAGCTCTGTCTGTTGTTTGACACTAACCATTTACTAGCATGAGGAAAATGAAACTATAATGCAGCTATATTATAACCAATGATGCCTGAAGTTATATATGTAAACTGGCTGCTAACTTCTTCTAACAGCGGTTGTGAAGGTTCTATCTTATTTCTTTATTTTCCGTATCACAAAGATGGAAACTTTACCCACTGCCATGAATGCATCTGGAGAGAGTTTGGGAAGACTAGCGATGCCTCCAGTAACAGCCAAAGGCCATCAGGAAAATCAGCCAGAAAGTGGGGCAGCAGTAAGACCAGCTTTCCAGACTGGCCTAAGGCAAGAAAAATGGGTTCCATGGGCAGACAATGTCCAAAGAACCCAACCATGGACTGGAGCCTGTCACACAGTCCTATTAAGGAAGTTAGTATAGCATAATGGTGAGAACATTGGCTTTAGATCAAACAAAACTGGGTTCAAATCTGGTTTCTCCACATACTGGCAGTGTGACCTTAGGTAAGTTCTTTAATTCCTCAATTTTGTTACCTGTAAAAATAGTACATACCTGTGGCAGAGGCAGCTAGTTATCTACCAAAGATATGTATTCCTCTTGCATAGTACAGTTGTGGCTGAGAAACAGCTTCCAAGCACCTAAGTTAGACCATGTGACTAGATGGACCAATGTGATCAATGGAATGTGAGCAAAGGTCATATGTGTTGCTACCAGGCTGAAGTGACTAAGTATCCAGTGTACCTTGCCCACACAATCATCCTCTTCTATGGAGGCCATAAGTTGAAGATGATAACTTCACAGGATAGAGTGAGGCTGGATCACTGTGTCACCACTTAGAAGAGCCACTTAACTAGGAACATGCACACTGGACTTTGTGTGAGTGAGAAATAAACTTTTATTAGGTTAAGACACTGCAAATTGTGGCTGTTTGTTAGTCACTAGACCACACTGACTCATACACTGTCTTAGAGATTATGACATACCTAATTGTAGATAATTATAAAGAGTTGTTTGCCATCTGTCTTCCCCATTTGACTGATGCTTCTTGAGTGCAAGGACCAGGCCCTATTGACCTACAGTGCCTTACACTGTGTCTGGTACATACAGAATTGGTTATCCGCAGCTTGATTAAGAGAAGAGAATTAAAATCTAGACTCTTCAGCAACAGGAGAAAGAAAAGGTTGATATTAAAAAACATTACATTAAAACTTCATTACTGTAAGCAGTTATTTAAATACTTAACAAAAGTACCAAAAACAAACAAATAAAAAACCCTACCTAGAAGTAAAGTCATAATTTTCCAATTTATAATTTTTATGCCTAAGGGGACCAAAGAAATGAGTTTCTCCATTACAAAGTTTTGGAAACCAAAGTTTACTATTAGATTTTTTTAAAAGCTCTTACAAGTTAATTAAATGGTTAGCTTAACCATTGGTTCATATTTCTAAGATGACGTGGAGTAATCTAGGGGAGGGAACAGTTGTGTAAATGCAAACTTGATAGCAAGAAATGTACCTGAAAAGAATACCTTATCAGTAACATATGAGTTTTCTCTTTGAATATCATTGTGAACAACCATAATTTATATTTATATAGCACTTTTCTTTTTATTGCTCCCAGTGTGTTCTCACAATAGTTCTAAGAGTTAGGGCACATTTTATTGTCATCATTTCACAGATGGAAAATCCATAAAATAGAATTGTAATTTGGCCAACATCTCATGGCTCATGTGAGAATCAGAAGCCAGGTCCCCTGACTCTCATCACAAGACTTTTTCTGCACCAGACCTCCCAGGGTGATATGTGTTTAACATGGATGATAGCCCAGTAGGCACCAAATTAAACAAACAGTTTTGGGTATGGTCTCACGCTTGGGTGTCATACAGGATAAAAAGTAAACTAAGACACAGTCCTACAACAATAGCCCAGTGAGGGAGAAAATAATTTAGATAGGTGAACAGTTAAAAAATAAATAAAATATTAAAGTAGCAATTCCTTCTAATTACAAAAGAGATGAAGTTAGACAGGTTGGAGGAATTGGGATTTCAGAAAAGAAAAAATTATGTAATAAAAAGCACCTTATCTGCTCAGCACCACTCCCTTGTTCTTCTGGAAACATAACCCCCTTTCTTTGGGGAATTGTTCCTTCCCCTATTCCAGTCAATTGAGATTGATTTTAGATAAAGCTGACACAATAGCATACTGCACCTAGGCAATTGGAGTGGCATGGGACCCAAATCTAGTCAATCAGAATTCTTTAAAAAAAAAAATACGAAAACAAACAAACAAAATCTAGAACTCTAAGAAGTAACCCATTCTGCTTGCTTGAGATACGAGAAGCTGGTGGCCATGGACCCTGCTCTGTGGAAGAGATTAGGCTGAGAAAAGGCAGCTGAAATTAGAGATAGAGGAAGAGAGTGCGGATGCTGTTGGGAACATGGTTCCAGGGGTCTTCGAAGCTCAGCAGACCCCTGCCCTCCCTGCAAGTTATTGTTACGTCGAGTCGGTCCTTCTCTCCTCTTCCCAGTGATGGGAGAGTGGAGCTCACATCACTTGCAAACATAGTCTTGAATGGGTGGAGAGGAGAGGGGAAGCTGCCCTCTCTTGGGCAGAAGCTACTCAATGAGCCCAGATGGGAAGTGAGGAGGCACAAGACTTTTGGGGGGACAATGAAGAAACCAGTGCTTCCGGAGTTGAGGGATGGCATAAAAGAAGAGTGAAATACCAAGCTCTGCACATTGAATGTGAGACTATCGCAGAACATATCCATGGAGACACTGAGCAGGCAACCAGGATGTGAAAGTGGGTCTCCAGGGAGAAATGATGGCTGATGCAACTAAAGTGAAAAGAGTGCTACACAGAGTGAAAAACACTCCAATGAGAAAGGGCTTTTCTACAGATTAAAGCGGTTGATGAATTTAAAAGAATATTATTAATTTGGGAGCCATCTACCTGGAGGTAACAGTTGAAGTCACGGATGTAAAAAATTTGCAAAGGAAAGAAGAGGAAAATGTCTTGGATAAATGCTCACAATTAGTCAAAGACAATAAGAACATAGGAATTAAAAGAAAGCAGGGTCACAAAAGCCAGGTAAGCAAAGAGTTTGAAGAGGGAGACATTGAGCAGTGGTGAAAAGAAACGAAGTCAGTAAGAAGGTTGATGGAAAAGCCTGTGGAATTTGAATTTGGGGAGCAAGAAGTTGTTGGCAAATGAACTTCGATATGGTAGAACGCCAGCCGAATGGAGAGAAGTTATAGGTCAGGCAATGTATGATATTGGTGCCCAACCACATTTCTTGAACGTTCCAGTGGACACCTGCTGACTTTCCAGTGTGGAATCTGCATCTCTGTGCCTAAGGATTTTTTCTCTAGAAGGCCACTGCCCGTGAGGCAAGCCAGAAGTATTAGAGAATTAACAGCTGCCAAGAGCAGCCCTTCGACTTACGAGTTGATGTACAAACACCCCAGCTCTCTTGCCATGCCCCTGAGCGGGGGCAATTCTGAGACATAGATTTTTACACCATTTCTCAGAGTTTCTCCCCAAGATCAAGCT
Organism: Rhinolophus hipposideros; assembly: GCF_964194185.1. NCBI lineage: Eukaryota > Metazoa > Chordata > Mammalia > Chiroptera > Rhinolophidae > Rhinolophus > Rhinolophus hipposideros. The sequence continues at coordinate 37,673,181 of NC_138060.1, read as the reverse complement.
CCAGGTCCCCATTGTGGTAACTGGCTTAATAGTACACTCTTCATTAGCTAAGTTCCTTTTTTAACCTGACTGCTCTCCTAACCGTGTGTTCCCTGCACTCCCCAAATAAACTACTTGTACTTAAATCCTTGTCTCAATGTCTGCTTCTGAGAGAAGCCAGACTAAGACAGGTGATTATGTAATTGCTGGCCCAAACTCGGACTCTGGTGAGAGTGAAAAGGGGATGGAACATTGTTAATAATTATGAGGACGAATGGCACAAAGCAGGACTTTGCATGCTTGGAGGAATGGTCTCCGTCGTTATATGCTTCTCCTTTGAGAAGATGGACTGGGACCAGAAGAAAGAGATGCAAAATTCAAATACCAATTCCTTATACCAGAGAGTGAACATATGCAGACAGCAAAGATGGCTTTTCTTTAGTGAGCATTTGTGCCCTATGCCCCATTACCTGGAGGGCTCTGGAAAGGAATATGTCAGTTCCAGAGTGGGAGAATATCTCAGGAGGAGAATGGGCCATAAAAAGTAGGTCAGTATCCAGCCCCCAGGAAAGTGCAGCTCTGCGGTCCTGTGATTCAAGACTCCAAGGTTGCAAGCAATCCTGTCAACCATCCTCAATGAGATGCTCATCTTAACGGTATCAGTGTGCACGCCCTTCTGGCTTCCTCTCGCCTTCCATTAGTGGTGTTGGTGTGCTCCTCTCCGTAGCTGCCCAAAAAGACAAACCTCTTGTGACAGCACATTCGTACCCTCTCTCTTATTCTCAGCAGCTTTAAAGATAGCATCTGGAAATCTGGGTCCGTTAATACCCAAAGCCTTTCCACTTCAGATGCGTCCACATCTATTTATCATCTCTCCTCTAAACAGAGATTTTTTTTTCTCTGCAAGAAAATCTTTTAAGAAAGCCACTCCATTTTCTCACGTGGTTGAAGAGATGTTACTGCAGAGGAGAAGAGTGTTCTGGGTGACGGGTACTGAGAAAGGACAAGACACTAACATTCTTTCCCCTTCCCTTTGCACATATCAATCCCCATCCCTGGGTTCAAGGAGGGAATTTCTGTATGACGTTGATGGTACAGATGAAATGCCTCTGATGAGGGAAGGACCTCCGCTCTCTAGCGTCAGGTGTTGAGCTGGCCTGTGGTGCTGGCTGTTTTCTGTAGCTCTCAGGATGACCCATTGCCGGAACATGTGCTTCATTTCTCTGATTGCCTGCTCTTGACATTCTGGCTTACAGCTGCCCCACTTGAACTTGGAGTTGATATATAAATAGATAGATCAGCATGTGCTATGCTGAGCACCTTCCATGTATTAACTCCTTTCATCCTCACAATTCTATGAAGTAAATTCAGTTATGAACTCTGTGTTACAAGTGAGAACTGAGAGATAGAGAGGCTAAGTAGCTTACTCAAGTTCTTTCAGATAGTAAAGTTTGCAGCTTGAGCAACAGAAAACAGAAAAGCCTGTGGGATATTCCATTCGATATATAGGCAAGGCTGGGCTGGTCAGCTGGGTTGGTTGAGGAGGAACTGTTTTGATGGGTCTCAGTATCCTCCTCTGAATGTCCAAACTGCATCCATTTGTTAAGGTACAGTACCATGTAGCCACTGCCTAATGCCCTCACTGTGCCCCCCATTGGAAATCTTCTGAACCACCTTTGAACCTCTGTAGGTTTTTTGTCAGTATCCCTCTTGTGTCATATGTATGCTGCATTCTTTTGAGATATGTATATCTATGTTCACTTTTCTTTTTCTAGTCTGCCATCAAAGGCTGAGTCACAGTAATTCAACTGTGTATCTTCAAATTTGCTTAGCAGAGAGCCTGGCATGTAGGGTGTTTTTGAATGAAAGAGGAGGGTATACTTACATGGACAGGGAAAAAAGCATTATCTGGATACGAAACTTTTGGAAATTGCAAATAATACGTTTACCAAATGGATTATGTACTTGATGAGTCAAATAACATAATATTTAAATTCCAATTTCTGTCTCCTGTGGACATCGGTCCAGGGTAACTATGAGAATTCCAAACAGATCAACTCTCCACTTAAAAGAGTAAATTCTATCTTTTAATTATGTCAGTCATGGGAGGGGGTTTGAGAGAGGTAATTTCAGAGCCAAAGCTTCCTTAGTTTTTCTTCTCACTTTGAGTCTCCTTTCTTATTAAAAATCAATGGAATTTTGAAGAACCAACTCCAAGGGTTTCATACTTCCTCTGCAATTTTTCTCTTAAAAAGAGTGTGACACTGAAATGATTACATCAGATTTATAGCAGGCTCTTTATTCCTCATTCTCTAGAAGCCCATCTACTTTCTGGGTTGATTTGGAAGTAGTAACAATAAGAATTTTTTTTTTAAAAAAAAAAGAAGGGGGAGATCTCACCGGCTTATCCTGGGTCTCATGTCGACCTTAGCACAGGGAAAGGACAGGGCATCTCCTTCAACTGTCCTACCAAGCTTTCCTTTCCCTGAGGTAAAAAAATACCATCTGTTTAATCCTTAGTTCTTTAGGATTTGCTCTATCTGTGGTACAAATGAAGAAACTGAGGTACAATTCAGGAAAGGCCAAGGAGCTAGCCTGGCACTGCCCCTCCAATTTCTTATTTCAAAGACCCTACTTTTTAAAGTTGACTCCTCAGATCCATTTCACCACAGCGTGGTTAGTAAGTTCATCGTGACAACCACTCCCCTTGGCAGTTATTGGCTTAAGAATGGGTATGTGTCCATGTCCTGGCCAATGGGACATGAGGGGAACGGTCCGGGGGCTTCTGAGGAGTATCTCGTTGCTCCTAAAAAGGAGACCCAAGAAGAGACAGCCCGCAACTCTTCCTCTGGACGTTGCTTAGTCTGGGTCCAACAAACAGAACTTCCTCAGAAGTCTTGCTCACCTCTGTGGTTCATGCCAGCACACGGAGGTGGGAGAACCGACAGAATCACAGAGAAAAGGAGGCACCCTGGAGTCTGCCAAACCGCTGGGGACTGTTATATGATAAAATAAAGTTTCCCCAGCTCAAGCTGGGGATTTTTGTGACTTTTAACCAGAAGCATCCTAACTGAAGCACTCACTGCTCTGGAATGAAAAAAAAAATACCAATGAAATGAGGACATTTTCAAAGATTACTCCCAGGAAAACTCGTGATTTTGAGAATTGCCATTTACTACCTGTGTGACCTTGGACAAGTTAGTTAACTTCTCTGAATCATAGTTTCCTCATATATAAAATAGAGGCAATGCTTGTATCTACTCCATAGGGTGGTTGTAAGGATTCAACAGGATGAAACAAACAACCCACCACCTGGCACATAGTAAGTGCCCACTAATGGTTGGCTGTTAGATATACTCTGAGAAGAAAAGTTGAAATGGAATCAGAAATGAACCTCTACGGCTTTTTTTTTTACAGCTGGTGAATATTTAACAATTTTTTTCTGCACTCCCCCGCCCCACAGCTTTTCTCATATTCATCTGTATATGTACCTAACTCAGCCATCACATCATCTCCTGTCCAATGGCATAATTCTGTCAGTGCATCCACGTACAAGCTTGGCCATATTTAAATTGTGAACTTCTAAAAGGCAAAGATTCCTCCTCTTCCCTTTGTCTGAACAGCCCCCAGCGTGATTCCAGGAACAAGTGGCCACTTAATATAGTCTTAGCTCAGTGGTTTATAACCATGGGTCAAAAATCAAATTCAACTGCAGTGCTTCTTAATCATTTTGGGGTCATGAACCCTTTTCGAGAATCAAATGAATGTTGTGGACCAACTCCCAGGCCAAAAGCACAGCAAAGCAAAATAACCATATACTCGACCCCTCTCCCTCCGCAGGGCATAAGACTCCCTGAATTACAACCTTTAAACTAAACCGAAACCAAAGCAAAACAGGTAATAAACACTGCCATGTGCCAGGGGCTTCGCAAACGACATCTAATTTAATCTTTAGAAAAATGCTAAGGTGAAGGGACTACTCTTGCCTTTTGTGTAGGTTCAGAGATGCTAAGTATCATGGGCGAGGGGATACAGCTGCGTAGTTTCACTGTTCTGGCTCATAAGCCCTCCTTGTTTCCTGAGGGGCCTGTGATAGATCACCAACTGAATTCATAGGCAGGAGCAAGCTCTGCTAGTGAGGAAACTGAGGCATTCTGAGGAGAAGGCCTCATGGGAAGTCATGATGGTAAAATAAGGTCATCCCAGGTCACGTGAGCTTAAGGAGGCCTTCACTCAGAAGAAGGTTCCCTTCTTCCTTCATTCTCTAATACATTTGAGCATGGTGGTATGTCAGGCACTGTGCCGGGATATGACGCATGCAGCAGTAGAGAAAGAACCCGTGGCAAGTGGACCTGGACTTGGCTTCTAGCTCCATCAATTAGTTGCTGTGTAACCTTGAGGAAGCTAATTAATTCCCTGAACCTCAGTTTCCTCGTCTGTAAAGTGGGGTTAGTCGACTTTTCATCGTAGGTCTTTCTGTGTCAGAACTGCAGCCTTCCCAGGGCCTGCACAGAGGGGGTATTGCACAGAGGTCACTTGCAGACAAATTTGATCTATTTTATGTTGTCAAATGAGAGACCCTTAGAGAAAAAAATTGTGTACCACCCAGAAGAGGCGCTCTGCGAAAAGAGCAGAGCAGAGGCTTGCACTAACACAGGGAACATTAACTTCTCTCCAGATCACTCAGCTGACACTCCTCTTTGTTTTCATGCTGAAAGGGGAAAAATATTTTCCTGGCAGTTGGAAGTGGAGTTTTTCCATTAATCTTCCCTTTGCATGTTGTTTCACCAAGATCCAAAGTGACACAAAACAAACCCCAGAATTTCACACCAAGGAGGATGGAAAAATACACCCTTCAGGGCTGGGCACAGCTGCCTCCAGGCAAAGGAGCAAGGGACTATTTCATCAGGGAATGGGTCAGCACCCCCCACAGCTGTACCCAAGAGCACACAAAAAAAGCAGCTTCCCACAGACCTCCCCAAATATTTGAACAGAGTCCAAAACAGTGCTTTAAAAATTTCTGGACATCCAAATAGAAACGGCATGCTTAGGAAACATGAAGACTGCCACAGGTGGCCAGCCAACCACATAAGCTCTGTCTTCTGCCCCAAAACCTCCATCAGGGACTAGACCTCAATTTGTGTATTTAGGAGCTCATCAGTTTTCTTCCAGCCATGATGGATGATCTTTAAAATGGATTCCGTCAGCCAGCCCAGCCTGATATCCTGTCCAGATATGGGCACGCAGATATGGAATGGATCCCCTCCACACTGATAGAACAAAATAAACAGGGAGAGGAGACTCAAGCACAACCTGCTGGCCCAGAATCTAGTCAGGACTGACTAGAATGTGACTTGAGCTACTCCCAGTGTTTGGCAGAAAATCAGCCTCCTTGATCAATGGGACGGTTGTTTTGTTGCTGAATAGCTAGCCATTGATTGTGCCAACTGGCCTTTTCTTTCACACCAGGGTGGGGATGGGGGTTGGGAGGGTCATTCGGTCATCTGGATACGATCATCTTGGCTCTGGACACTGTTCCTGCTGCTTCAAGGCTGCTGGGCCAGCAGGGCAAAGAGCAGAGGAGGCTACTCCTAACCTGGGCATCTCTCCCTCCATGAGCATGTGGGGCCATCGGCTGCTTCCTGTCCGGGCTCTACAACTCATGGCTGTGTGGGAGGCACACAGCACCCCAGCCTCTCTCTAGTCCATCTCCAAGCCTTTCTCCCACCCCCTTCCAAAACAACTCATCCCCTTCCTTCCTTTGGCCAAAGAACAAAAGCCTTCACGCATATTGATTCACGGATAGGTCCCCAAGAAGTCACAACCACCAGTTTGTGGCTACCACAAATAGCCAGACTTTGAATGCTAGTGTGGGCTCATCTGGGACACCCCATTGTCTTTGGACCCACAGTGCCTACCCACTGCCTAGCATGTTTGAGAGCACAGCTAATGTTTACATCGATCCCTTCAACACATTTTCCCATTAATCTCACTCCAATGCGATGGATGAAGAGGCAACACAGCAGAAGGTTGAGGTCACCCAGCTGCACAGCACGAAACAGGACTTAAACCCGGCACAGCTGAATGTTTCACTGCCATGCTCTGCTGCCTCCTACTGGTTGGATGAGTAAATGGCCCCCACTGAGATGCAGTTTTCCCACCTGTAAAATGGGTTGATCTGATGTTTGCATGTTAATGTTGGTAAAGATTCTCCCTATGTTTGGCGCATGAGGGCCTTTTCCTCCAGCCAAGTGAGTATGTGAGAAGTGGTGGAAGATGCCTGTGGAGTAAGAAAATTTTCAGGATATTTAAGTGTATGAAATTTATCTTCTCTGCCCATACATAATCTGCAATTTAAAACACATCTTATCAGTCCCTTTCACTGCTCACCACCCTCTCCTACCCAGATGTCCAGTGTTTTCCTGTATCCTACTCTCATGTCACAGAGGGAAACATCTAAGTTTCTGCTATCATGTTGGAGAATTATGCTGTTGATGAGGTCTGGGGTATATGTGTGGGGACAGAGCCAGGAATGCAGTTTCCAGGCTCTTGGCCTCATGTGGAAAGGTGCTCGCTCAGGTAGCAAATGGCCATCAACTGATTGGATGGCCATCAGCTGTGGCTAGTTGGCCGTCAGCTGTAACCAGTGAGCCATTGGCCACTAATATAACTGCTGTGGCTACGCTAGCAGAAAATGGGGGCTAGCAAGAAGATGGTGGCTGAGCTAGCAAACTCGGATTACAGTTAGCACAGCGGATTGCAGCTAGCAAGTGGGGTTGGTTGGTTGGCAGAGAAGCGGATGACAGGTTGCAGATCATGTGGATCCTGCTTCCTGTGTCTCCAACCCAGCCACCAGCGAGAATATAGTGATATGACTCCTCTATCTATGGCTCCGTGGGTGTTCCTTTTTGGCCTCACCATGTCCTGCATTCTTACATGGGGAGCGGGACTAGAGACCCAGCCTGTCACCCTGCATGAAAATATGTATACTTTAAAAGGCCATAGGAGAGGAATGTGTGATCTAAAGGATATAATTACTTGTGGTGAGATTTGAGGCCTTTGGGTTTCTGCCATGTAGGTGACCTATTCATAAAGTTATAAAGCAGTCACAAATCAGAGGCATCGCCAACTAAGAAACAGCAATGGCCCATTTGTGAGCAGTGCAAGTCCAGATAGAAATAAGGGCAGAAAAAGTGTTGGCTGCGTATTACAAAGTCACCCCCACTCCCAACTAATAAAGATTCCAGTGAGGTGAGAGTGAAGTGGGACTCATCCTGGGCCATGTCACAGAGGACTTGAGTTCAAGTTCTCAATGCCCAGGTCAGAACTGACCAGAGGCCAGCATTTGCTCCAGCTTGCCAAGCTCTTTACACAGTGTTGAACTAACATGTCATATCCAAACCTGCCTCCCCTCCTTAATTGCTTCTCCCACTGCCCTTCCTTACCAGGAGATAGATTGACCTGGAAGCCCCAGAGTCACCACTGGCCCTGCCCAGCCTTCACCTCCCCACTTTACGTCTACAAGGTCTGTCTCTGACACCAGTGAGTCGCCCATTCACTCAGCAAACCTGCAATGAGACTTGACCACAGTAGTGAGATCGGCGTGACCCTGGCTCACCTGCATACCCTGGCCCCGTTCCTGTCCCCTTTGATGGAGATCTCACCTGCACTCTTTCTCTCTTACTTCTCATCTGTCCCCACAGCTGCCAGAGGAATCTTTCTAAAGCACTGCTTTGCTCATATTACTTACCCTCTCCCTCTTAGCTTCTGTAAAAACTCAGGTTAAGTGGCCTCACAGAATTGAGGTGAGGATTACAGATCATATATGTGGGAATTCTCAGCTGCACAATCAGTATTCAAGAATAATTTGTTGAATTGATCTGACTTGTTTGGCTTTTGCCAGATTCATAGCTACCAGTTACCAATGACTTTCTGGAGTCCAGGCGCTGAGCCAGGTAATTCACACACATCATCCTTTTTATTTTTTCATCAACCCTGTACGGAGGATTCTCTTATTATGCCCATTTTGTAACTGAGGAAGCCACAGCCCAGAGAACTGAAGTAATCTGTACATGGTTTCTTGAAGAGAAAGGGCAAAGCTGAGGCTCAAAGCCCAGTCTATCTGGTCTCAAAGTCTTGCCAAGATGCCATAGAGCCTCTCTCAATGGTTTCCTCTCTGTAAACATGGTGTTGGGGGGCTGCCTCCTTCACAGTAATGCTGTGAAACTCACATGAATTATAAACCCAGGATGGTAGGTCTGGGAGGGGCCTCAAAGATCATCATGTCCAAGCTCCTCATTTTATAGATGAGGAAACTGAGGTCCAGAGAGGCAACTAATCTAAGACCCAACTGCTACTGGCAGAACCTGGAGCCACAGGTCTCTAAACAGCCCCTTGTTTTATTGTGAAAAAGAGCATGCCATACAGAAAATAGCTTAATGAAATATTAAAAGTGAACACTCTTGTAACCACGAGCCATGTCAAGAAATAGAACATTCCAGCATGCCAGAAACGCCCTTCTCATGCCCCTTTCCCTATCTGCCTCCTAAAGGTAACCACTATCCTCACTTTTATGGGACTCACTTGCTTTTTGTTTGTTTCATCACCGAAGTATGCATCCCTAAACACTAACATTTAGTTTTTCCTAACTTTGAACTTTATAATGTAATATCACAACCCACACTGTTCTGTGTCTAGCTTCTTTCACTAAACAGTGTGTCTGAGAGTTTCATTCATTTTGCTGCATGTAGCTACAGTTGATTTAATTGTTGTACAGTATTTGTACTAGGTTGAACAGTGTTTCCCAAAAATTCATGTCCACCCAGATCCTCAGAATGTGAACGTTTTTGGAAATAGGGTCTCTGCAGATGTAATCAGTTAAGATGAGGTCCTACTGAATTAGGGTGGATCCTAAATCCAGTGACTTGTGTCCTTATAGGAGACCATCTGAAAACACAGAGAGAAACAGAAAGAACACAATGTGAAGGCAGAGGCAGAAATTGGAGTGGTGCAACTACAAGCCAAGGAACACCAAAGATTACAGGCAACCCCCAGAAGCTATGGGAGAGATAGAGAACAAATTCTTCTTCAAAAGAAGCCTCCAGAAGGAACCAACCCAGGTGACATCTTGATTTTGAATTTGTGTGATTGTTAAGCCACATAGTTTGTGATCATTTGTATGGAAGCCCCAGGAAACTAATACAAGTATTCCACGGTATAAATCAGCCACAATTTGTTCATCCATCTACCACCATTTCTTGATCCATTCTGCAGTTGTGAGGTAGTTTGATTAATTTCAGATTGGGAGCAATTACGAATAATGCCTCTGTGAATATTGTTTATGTGTCCTTGTGCTAAAGGACACGCGTTTCTCTGGATGACATGCCTCCACTGCACCACACTGCTTCCTGAGTGGTCACCCATCTACGGCCATGGCAGTAGAAACTCCTGGTCCTGGTTATGAAACACACTCAGATGAAGGGAAAGAAAGACAACAGGGCAATCAGCAGAGCCTTACTGGTGATACACCCTCTGACCTGCACCAGATCCAGTCCCAGAGTCAGAATCAGGCGCCCCTCAATCTCTCCTACCCAAACTCTCCTCCATGCTTCCATCCCTGGCCTTGCTGGGGCCCTGACCCCAGCCATCACTTCCTATTTGCATGACCTCCACCCCTACACACACTGACTTTGGCCTTGCTTTTGTCCCCTAGGCAGAGTCTCTAAACTCCCTTTCAATCCCTTTCTTCTTTTGCTAATTGATTAGGTTTGGATCTGGCCCCTGATCTATTCTTTGTTGTCCCCTGGACTCTGCCAACACATCTCAGACCAGAAGTCCTAACAATAGGCCCTTCTTTTGAGAAGAGGTTTCCTGAAGTAATTTTTCTCCACCTACCAGGAAATGCATTGGCTTTAGAGAATAGCCTCTCCTAGGGACAGTGAAAGGTTCAGGCAGCGATCACAAGGCCTCAGGGGGCAGAAGAGGTGAAGGGCATGAGTAGTAAAAGCAGAGGCCAGTGGCTGCAACAGCACCTTCCAGTGGCAAAGTCACAAGGGTGAAAAGAATGTTTGTGTCAACCACTGAAGGGCTGAAGTAAACGGCCACCTTCCCTCAGTGCCGTTCCTCAAGATGAGTCACTTCCTAAACGTTCAGGGCTGTGACTACAACCGTTTATCTCACATGAACATTGAGCTAGTTTTCATTGCTGTAATACTATCCCAAAGCATACTGGGTTGCCTTTTTTCTGAGTAACAACATCCTCTTATTATTAATTCCGTATTTCATTTGGACCTATCTTCATAGTGTGTGTATGATTCTGTACAACTTGTTCTGGGAAATTGTGAAAATAGCAATATTGAGGTGAACAGAATTCTTTTTTTATTTTTAGGAAAATCCTACTGCTTTGACTTTGAAATCTGATGACAAATCTGTGGTTAACTCCACCCATCGGTGCTCTGAAGCCAGGAGTTGAATATTTTTTCTGTGAGGATTTCAGCAGCCAGTACTCATTCACTGTTACTCAAATATCTCCTACAGGGAAGTTCTGAGAGGGTGGTGGGTGAATGCAGGTGTAGTTGAAAACCAAAATGCTTTGAGTTATGGTAAATGCAAAGTATTTAAAAAGAACTATGAGTTTTTAATGATACCAATGTCTTATCTCCCAACTACTAAGTTAATTGGAGTGAGGGGGTGGCTAACCAGTCAGGGTTGAACCCCAGTCAGGGTTCAATCAGGGAAGTAGAACTATGATGAGTAATAGAAAAACACAGATTTGTCATAGGGATTAGACCTCGATAATGGTGGGAGTTGGTAAAGACATCTGTGCAGAGCTGTTACCTCTGCATTTGGCAGGGGTCAATCCTGAAGTCACTATAGGTGGGCAGGCCTGGCAGTTTGGAAGGAAAGCTGGACATCAAGTGGGAGAGAGCAAGGGCAAAAATAAATATAACCTATAGGAACAAACAGTAATTCACAAGGACAAACTGCAATCCGTGAGGATCAACTGCAACCAATATCTGCTCCCACCATCTCAACTTCAACCACATGGAAGCTGGGAACCTTAGCTGCACACACACCTGACCAGGACTTGGGTAAACTGTAGGAGGAGGTCCAGAGGTAGTGAAGGAGATACAGGCCCAGCTGCTGCCCTGCACAAATCAGGTGGCCCTGCAGATCAGTGTCAAGCTGCAGCAGCACCCTGTGCCCTACACAGACCTTCAGAACATGATGGCTGCTGCTTCACTTCTACCTTCCAAATCCCAAGCAAATTTTTCATATGGCAATCCTAGCCCAGACCATACAGGGAAAGGAATTCTGGGAAATGTAGTTCTGGTAGCTAAGTGAACACAATACAAAACTATCACAGTGGTGATGTCAGAAATACCAGGCAGACTAAGTACAGTGCTTAATTATGGAGGCACCACTAAACTAAAATGTCTAACATATATAAACTACTTACCATGTGCCAGATGCTCTTGTAAGCACTTTACATATATTCACACATTTAATCCTCTCAATAATCCTAATTGCTTGCATTATCCCTATTTCACAGATGGGAAAACTGAAACATGGAGAGGATCACCAATCTAGTAAGCGACGAGCAAAGTCTAACACAAAAGCAGTAATGCTGAATAGTCTTTCATTCATTCTTATTTTTTAATGGCCTGTCATTCTTTCATCCTGAATCCTGCTTTCCTTTACCTTTCTGTTTGTAATATACTTGTCCCTCTCTCTCTGAGACTTGAGGAGCTCTGTCTGAATATTTTCATGAATGCATTAATCTGATATGATGATTGTAGCTCTCCTCTTCCCTGCAAATCATCTGAAAAAGAAACCTGTGTATTTTCTCATCTTCTCTTCATTCCAGGGTGAAAATGTTTGCCTAGGAAAAACTCATCAGAGTACTAAGTTCATTTCTTAAGGTCATACAATTATAAGGAGGTGATGAAGAGCACAGAATTTAGAGCTAGATTTGAATTGTATCTGTACCGGGCACTAGCTGAGTGACCCTGGGTAAGTTATATGCAAGTTAGACTATTATTTTTATTTGTATCAGTCCGTTACTGCTATATAACAAATTACCCTGAATGGTGATTTAACAATAATTATTAATTCTTGCTTATGTATCTGAGGGTTGACTGTGGGGCTGCTGATCTAGACAGCTATCAGCAGGGTGGCTCTGAAGCCGAAGGCCCAGCTGGGCTTGGCTCCTCATTGATTTTGACCTCGTATGTGTCCCATGTGTATTCATTGTTGCTAAGAGGCAGCAACTATCCAGGACAAACCTTTCTCATGTTAATGGAAGAGGAGCAAGAGAGACAAGCATAATCAGGCACTTCCCCTTAAGAGCTAGCCTCAAATCTATCACACCATCATTTCTACACACATTCCACTGGCCAAAACACAAGTCAAGGTCAGGAAAGTACAAATGTACATGACAAACATAGATTGCAAAGGATGTAGAGAGAGGGAGGGGGAAGAATTGGAGCCAATAATTTGCAATGTTTAACAATATTATTATTATTATTATTATTATTATTACTATTATTCAAAAGCAAACAACTATCCTTAGGTTGTCCTTTAAACGCATTTTTAGATCTCACAAGTTGAACTTTCAAAAGAAAAGCAGAAGTGAGTGGATATGTCAGATTTGGATAGTTGACTAAATGGACACCATTCAAAGGAGAGCTTAGGCATGTTTCTGCCTCTAGGTCAAGTTGTACCCCATGTTATCCATCCTGAATTCCTGTGATCCATAGATATAGGTCCACTGATTGATGTCATGTACATATTGCTGTCCTTCCCTGCGTCAGTTCTATGCCTCAAACATGATTAGGTAAACTTGAAGCTTGACCTAGGAGACAGAGGGCCCATTCTAGGTTATCACGGTCTTCCATTTCCTTTCTAAACATTTCACTCAAGGACATTTTATCCTTCACACATAGACTTTGGACCATGATTCTCAAGGATTTTAGAGACAGATTGTGCCTCTAGGGACAAAAGTCTGCTCCATCCTTGTGACTCAGGTATATCAGAAGCACAGAGCTTGCATTTCTTTGCTTCTAAGTGTCTGCATCCTGTGTCTTTTTATTTATTGGTTCATGTGTCATTTGTTTTTTAAAATGTTTTGTTCCCATGGTGGAGAGTGTTGTCCACATTTACTCTCTTGGGTGAGCTTTATGCATTTTTTTTCTTCTGGGGAAAAAATAAAAACATCTTTCGGAGCAGAATTAACATTGGGCAGCTGAGTTCCCTGTAATTGGGACAGCCCTCCCCACAAAGACCCTTTTATTTGCAGAAGTCTTAACAACAACAATGGCATCAAATCCCATTACCAATTCCCTGCCAGAGGACAAAATCTTTCATGAAAACAAGCCATGTTGTCTTCATATTTAAATATGGACAAGGCCTGGCACAGTTGGAATTCAAGCTATCTTTGTTAATTAAATGAGTAAATTCCAAACCTCTGTGACACAGAATCTGTTGTGGCAACACTTCTAAAAACAAGAACACTACCATGTGAGTTGCTGTGGATGTGGGAGTTATTTTACAGGGAAGAATTAATTCCGGCCAAAATTATGACATGGGCATATAATTCTCTTCAGATCTCAAGAGTCTCAACTTTATAGGCCTTCACTTTCAAAGCCCTGCTTGCTACCCTATATTTCTCTGGCTTCTTCCTATCATACAAAAATGTAGGTAAGATTGAGGGCTATCTGTTTAGTTTTTATTCACAATGATTTATCCAGCACCTATTATAAGTCAAGGCTCTATGTATGTTTTAGGGTTTAAAACGTCAAATACAACATGATAACTGTGCTTAGGGAGTTCACAGTTTAGGAGGGATATATACATGTACATTAATGATTATTACACCAATTGACAAATTCTCACATGCTGTGGGAATCCAGAGCAGGTACCCTCAGTCCTTCATGGAAGAGGTGATATCTGAGCTGATTCTTGGTGGATAAATAAGAGTTGGGGATGGGGTTCAGCTCCTGCAGAAAGAGCAATATGTACAAGGACTCATGCTGGAGAGCAATGAACATTCTTGGAACACCATGGAGTTCAACATGAGTGGGGGGAAAAGATGTGAGTTCCAGTGTGGCCAGAGCTGTGGCTAGAAAGGGAAGCAGGGCTGGATCGTGACTGCTGTCTCTTCAGGCATCTTGAGAAGTGTTGATTTATCCTGAGGGCAGTGGGGAGTCACCAAAGGTTTGTAAACAGAGAAATGACCTGATCAGACTTGTGATTTTAAAAGATATAGACACAAATGAGGGAGACCAGTTATGAGGCCATCACAATTATTAGGCAAGAGATGAACTACCCTAGAGGCCCCTGCTCAATGACAGGTCAATTGTGACTCAGGGTTTCACCTTCCAGTGCTCTGCACAAGCTCTGGTCTACATGCCTTTAACACATTACAAGCTTTGGCTACTTTATTTGCACTTAAATTTCCTTCACTGGTAATCATTTCATCCTGCCGAGTTTGAAGTTTACAGCCTACAACATTTGATGGATTTTAGTACATAGATTTCAGACTTTTTTTTTTTAATGGAAAACTGTGGGGATTTTTCACGCTTTTTTCACGCTTGTAACCCAAGGGTGCATGATGACTTAGTACAAACTTGTCCCAAAATATTGACTTTGGGTAAAGACCAAATATTCCAATTTCAAGCTGGAGCTCTGTAACAGGTCAGACATCTTTGTCGTTTCTTCTCTCCCTCAAAAATAAAAAAAATAAAATAAAGGAATAGTGTGAGTAAAGGAAAGAGAAGCAGAAAGTAGAAGAGAAAGGGGAAAAAACACAAGAGGTTTCTCATTTCACCATATGAACAATTGGCATCTAAATAATAAAATGACAGCCATGAGACTGCCTCTGATCCTACAGAAAATGACAGTATCAAATTCTCAACTCTCAGATCAAAATGGCAGACTAGTATTCCCCATCACACTGAATCCTCTTCTGATGTCTTCTTTCCCTTCCTGGCCGTCCTTGTAGTCTCCCCCTAAATTGCCACCACCATCAGGGCAGGGGCCTACTTGTCATTAAGATATAAAGGCATTTTCTTCTAATGATTCTCCAAAGAGAAGCAATTATCAAGTAAAATTAACAATTTTGCTTTCCATTTTCTTAGGCCTGGCTTTCTGCATCTGATTCTGAAGCTCTATAAGGCCAAGGGCAATGCAATGGGATATGACTTATTTGCTGTCCCCTCACAACTCTCTTATACTGGAATTATGGAAGCTGTGTTTTGGTTAACTATTATTGCACAAAACTACCCTAAAACTTAGGGACTTAGACCAAATAGTTCATTATGCCTCACAATTGTGTGCATTGATCAGGTCCTCGGTGGCTTCACTCACATGACTAGAAGTTGGTGCTGGCTGTCAACTAGGAGCTCAGCTGGGGCTGAGCTCAGTTCTCTTCCACTTGGGCTTTTCATATGGCTAATTGTGCTTCCTCACAGTGTGGCAGCTGAGTTCCAAGAAGGGATATTCCTACAGGTGAAGATGGAACCTGCTGTTCCCTCACATAGAGTACCTCTGCTGTGTTCTATTGGTTAAAGCCAGTCACACATCTAGCCCAGATGCAAGAGGAGGGAAATGAACTCTACCTCTTAATGGAGAAATAGTAAGGAGACATTGCATAAGAGCATGTGGGATGGGAAATATAATTGTGATCATCGTTGGCAGAAGGAAAAAAGAAAGCTAGTCAGAAGAGGCTATGTGGACAGTTGACTTCAAAGTACTTAGATCTGGATGGTAAAGGGTCAGAATCAGTGGTCCCTGGGGAAGAGTAGCTAAACACTATCCCCTTTCTAAAGAAACCCTTTGTAAAGAACAAGCCCCTTATTAGGCTTGTTTCCAGGGAAGAGGTTGTAAATCTTTCTATAAAAATTCTGTCAGTCTCTTTAATTGTGGCCTGGCACACAACCTGATCCTGAGGAAAATAGCCATTATAATTTCCTTCAAAATAAGTTGCCAGCTCTGGGTCATGAGACCCTAGCCAAAAATGATTGACCCAGGAGCCCAAGCTGGGGAAGCTGGACCTAAGGAAAAGCAGCAGCCAATGAAAAGGCCCAGCATGAAACTCTCTGCCCAATAGGACCACTTCTTCTAGTAGTGATTAACCAACATGCTCATATCCTCACCCTAGGGAGAATTTAATGCAAAATGAGTTGAGAGAGGGATGGTGAAGCAGAAAACTGCAAATGATGAAGCAAACAGAGAGAGAAGTAGAGGTAAAAAGCAGCTGAGTCATGAAGTTGATGGAGTCAATGGAGAAAAAAGAAATGGACTCCCAGTTCTAGGGAACAAGATGTTTGGGACACCAGGTTCAGTAGTGAACACATTACAATTTTCTTTGAGTCTGACATCATCTCCTAAGCACTCACCTTTACTTCCTAAGTTCCTGCCCCACTGGCTCTTCTTGTATTCCTGAAACTTGCTAAAGTTCTCACTTAAGGATCTTTGCACTAACTGATCCCTATGTCTAGAAGATTCTGTCCCCAGAACTTCTTCCAGCCGGCTCCTTTGAAGCTCTCAAAGCTCAGTAACAAAGCTAACTTCTTCAAAGAAATCTTTACGGACCATGCAATCCAAAATAGCCTCACACTGAGGATCCAAGAAGGTGGAGTAGATTAATGCTGTGCTTGCTTCCTCCAGTGAACACATTAAAATTACAACTAAATTATAGAACAATCAACCTGGAGAACTATCTGAAGTCTAGCTGAACAAAAGTTTTATAACTAAGGATATAAAGAAGAAGCTACGGTGAAATTGGTAGGAGGGGCAGAGACACAGAACAGGCCAGCCCCAAACCTCCATGTGGTGGTTGAGAATCAGGAGGGAATCTTGGCTGTGGAGGTTCCCCCCACCAAGAGAAGCGAGCAACTCCAGCCCCACACCAGGCTCCCCAGCCTGGAGTACCAGTGCTGGGAAGAGAAGCCCTTACAACATCTGGCTGTGAAAAACAGTGGGGATTCCGACCATCTGGGTGGGATGGAAGTCTGCATGAAACCCAGATGTCCTCTTAAAGGACCTATGCACAGATTCACTCACTCGCAGACACTCACTCTGATCTCTAATAGAGGGAGAGTGACTTGGGAGGTGTCGGAGACATACAAGGAGAAACTGAGTTGTGTGGCTTTGAGGCAAGGACTGGAAAGATAGCCTCCATTTTCCCTGTGTGGGGTTCTTCACCCATGCAGCCAGCAGGCAGGTGCCATCTTTCCTAAGCTGAATCCTCCCCCTACACTCATGGTCAAATCTGAATCTAAAATGGTCTGTTGAGCTCTGTCTCAACTGGGACTCCCTGGGACCCCACCCATCCAATTCACCCAACACTGGAGGCACTTTCTCAGTGAGCAGCCAACCCTGCCCAAATTGCACTCTTTCTTGAACAACTATCAGGTGTCCGCAGGTCCCAGACTGGCAGCAACTGGCCTTGGTGTGCTCTAAGACTTTGGCTGAGTAGCTCAGGCTCAGCATTGGCACCAAACCAGAATCTACATTAGCCTGATGAAAACAACTCATCCCTGGTGACTCCTTGAGACCCTGTCTCACCCAACTCGAGTAGCATCCAAGATTTTATCATTGGCTGAAATTTACAGGAGTGAGCAGGTGGCAGCAGGCCTCAGGGTATCCTGGCATTTTGCAGAACTACCCCAGTTCCAGTATTGATGGCATTTGTCCTTGGTTCTCAGCATGGCCTTTCCCACATGCCTCCAGGTTTAGCAGACAGAGACCAACCGAGGATCACTTTTTAGCTCCTACCAGGTAGTCCCCGGCTGGTCAGGGGCTGACCTGGACCTGCACCGAAACCCCTCCCAAGAGGCTCCAAAACCAATGTACTTGGAGGTTGGGTTCAGACCATAGCAGAGAACCACCGTATTAGCCCCACAAGTGGCATACCCAAAGGGTGGTCTCAAAAGGCACCAGAGCCTGCTGGGGTGAATCCCACTCAGTGGGATAAGTTCCCCACACAGCAGCCTATAAGTTGTGTATGTGGCCAAACCCCACAGCCAGTTAGCCTGAGGGTCAATCCCACCTATTGATGTGCTGATAACAATCAAGGCTCAACTATAATAGGAGGGCACGGATAACCCACACAAGGGACACTCCCAGAGCACTCAGTGCAGGTGACCAGGGAGGCTGTGCCACTGGGCCCCAAAGGGAACCTACTACATAAAGCCAAGTCTGGGAGTTGTAACAGATATACCTAATACATATAAACAAACAGAGAGAGGCAGGCAAAATGAGGAAACAAAGAAATACATCCCAAATAAAAAAACAGGATACAACTCCAGAAAAAGAACAAAACTAAATGGAGGCAAGCAACCTACTAGAGACAGAGTTCAAAACAATGGTTATAAGGATGCTCAAGGAGTTTAGTGAGAACTTCAACAAAGAGACACCAAGCATAAAAAAAAGGACATAGAAACCATAAAAAAGAACCAGTCAGAAGTGAAGAATGCAATAACTGAAATGAAGAATGCACTACAAGGAATCACCAGCAGACTAGATGAAGCAGAGGATCAAATTAGTGATTTGGAAGATAAGGTAACAGAAAACACCCAATTGGAACATCAAAAAGGAAAAAGAATCCCCCCCCCAAAAAAAATGAGGAGAGTTTAAGAGACCTCTGGGACAACATCAAGCAGAACAATATTTGCATCATAAGAGTACCAGAAGGTGAAGAGAGAAAGCAAAGGATTGAGAACCTATTTAAAGAAATAATGACTGAAAACTTTCCTAACCTGGTGAAGGAAATAGACACACAAGCCCAGGAAGCACAGAGAGTCCCAAACAAGATGAACCCAAACAGGCCCACACCAAGACACATCATAATTAAAATGGCAAAGGTTAAAGACAAAGAGAATCCTAAAAGCAGCAAGAGAAAGGCGATTAGTTACCTATAAGGGAGGGCCCATAAGATTGTCAGCTGGTTTCTCAACAGAAACCTTGCAGGTCAGAGGGGATTGGCACAAAATATTCAAGGTGATGACAGGCAAGGACCTACAACCAAGATTACCCAGCAAAGCTGTCATTTATAATCAAAGGACAGATAAAGAGTTTCCCAGACAAAAGAAAGCTAATGAAGTTCATCACCACCAAACCAGTATTACAAGAATGTTAGAGGGACTTCTTTAAGATGGAAAAATAAATAAAATGGCAATAGCTACGTATCTATCAACAGTTACTTTCAATGTAAATGGATTAAATGCTCCCATTAAAAAACATAGGCGGGCTGAACCGATAAGAAAACAAGACCCTTACATATGCTGCCTACAAGAGACTCACTTCAGATTGAAAGAAAACACAGATGGAAAGTAAATGGATGTAAAAACATATTTAATGAAAATGGAAACAAACGAACAAAACGTAGGGTAGCAATACTTATACCATACAAAATAGACTTTAAAACAAAGGCTATAACAAGAGACAAAGGAGGACCCAGTAATCCCACTTCTGGGTATTTATCTGAAGAAACCCAAAATGTTACTTCAAAGGACATGTGCATCCATATGTTCATTGCAGCACTGTTTACAATGGCCAAGATGTGGAGGCCGCCTGGGTGTCCATCGATGGAAGAATGGATAAAGAGGAGGTGGTACATATATACAATGGAATATTGCTCCACCATGGAAGGAAATGGGTTCTTGCCATCTGCAGCAGCATGGATGGACCTGGAGGGTATTGTGTTAAGTGGAGAATGTCAAACAGTGAAAGACAGATGCAATGTGATTTCATTTATATGTGGAATCTAAGGAACAAAATAAACAAAAACAAAACAGAAACAAACTCATAGATAGAGAACGTTTTGATGGTTGCCAGACGGGAGGGCTGTTGGGGAAGGTGGATGAAAAAGGGGAGGGGATTAAAGGGAAAAAAATAGCCTCACACACTTCTCCCTATCCCTCTCCCTCAGATCACCAGATTCTTTTCTTCATTGCACACCATCAGATATTACCTTGCTCATAGATAGATAGATAGATAATAGATAGATAGATAGATAGATAGATAGATAGATAGATAGATAGATAGATGATAGATAATAGATAGATAGATTATAGATATAGATATAGATGTAGATGTAGATGTAGATATAGATATAGCTATAGATATAGATATATAAAACACATTTTCTATTTTTTATCAACCCTCACTTGAGTGGAAGCTCCATGCAGTCAGGAACCTTATCTGTTTTATTCACCACTACAATCCCCAGAGCCTAGCACACAGTTTGACTACATGGTCAGTGCTCAATAAATATTTGTTTAACGGAGCATGTCCCTTCAGTCCTCACAAATCAAAAGAGCCTCACAGCAATAAGGCAAGGATGCCGAAAACCTTCATGGTAGAAGACTTTGTGGTAAGGGATCCATAATGCCTGTGGCAAGGTGACCAAAGTTATAGAATCCACCTGCATTGGTGAGCATTTAAATTCCCTAAAAATAGGAAATTTTTGAGGATTTTGCTTCCCTCAACAACCCACTACCTGCCCTCCCATCTCCACAAACATACGTTTTAAGGCAATGCTTATAAATATGTCTGGGTTTGCAGATGTTATGTCAAAGCTGTGCACATATTTTTCTAAGTCTTGTGCTCTAAGCAAACATTAATGTCCAGGGCATTTTAGCCACTGGATGCTATAAGCAGGACATCTGAGGCCAAAAGCTTTTGAATACCCTCAAAAATATCTGAGACCTGAAAAAAAAAAAGACATTGTCTCTCAAACAGAATAAATATGATTCAATAAATGTTTAGGTGCATGCCAAACATTACATGATGTCAACTTGTCCATTTCACTGCATTCGTTTCCTTCCAGGGCAGGGAGTGGAGAGAGGTAGAAGTACCTTTCAATATCTTAGGGGGTGGGGGGATGTTATCAAAGGTAGTGTGCCAAGCACTGCCGAACATCTTAAAATAGCTCTCACACTATTTGGTGTCCCTAAGCATGACTAACATGGCCTCATCTATACACGAGTTCATCCATATGTGAAATCCTTGCCACGCTGACAAGGTCTAGAAAAGTAAATGGCATGGACTTGATTTTTGAGTTAGGGCTTAGCGTGTGATCTGTGACTAGGATTTCCATTTCCCTGGGACAGAACCGGTCTCAAGTACACTGCATCCCATTTTTCCCATAAGCATATGTGTCCTTGTCAGATCCTATGTCCTTACTTTAGTTCAGAAAACATGGCTAAACATGGAGAACAAGGCTCTAAAGGTATGACTGGGAGAAGGAAGAGGGAAGTGAAGAGGAGGTCTCAGGGTCAAGGTTCCCCTGCCTGCTTCCTCAAGCTGCCTCTCTCATCCCTCTTTCTTTCCTCCACGTTTACCAGTTAAAGCAGCAATAGGGGATTAAAGACCCATCAAGAGAGTCTTCTGGAAGTCTTGGGAACTAGATTAGAAAAGAGGTGAGAAAGTGAGGAAGAAGACTGGGGAAAGGATGCAGAAGTTACAAACTGCCTTATATAATTAGTGGGAGGCACGAGGTTATTTAAGGGGAAAATCCTGTCAGTCCCTTAGAGAGGGGTTTGGAAGCTCCATTTGTGTGGTGGACATAATTTTCCATACAAGGTTATCACTCAGGGATTCCCTGCCAGATATTAATTTCTTTCCTCCATATTGGAGCTCCAGTATCGGGGCATGTTGCAAGCCATCTTCAATATGTATTTAATATTGTGCAGGCAATCAAAGAATGTGGGGATCTGTAACAAATCTAAAACAGCTTAAAATCAAGGCATGGTGTAAATAAAGAGCTTTGCGGTTGTCATGTTTTCAGTTTTCTTCTGAGCTGTCATTCCAGACCATTCCAGAATAAAAAGAAGTTATCCTATTTTTAAAGACCTCCAAAGTAGATTCCACTGTCTTCCTTCCCAATCTGTCCTGGTGTCAATGAGTTCTCAGTGTCGGCAAGTTCTCCTTGGGATCTAACTAAATTCTGCTCATGCTACCCAGCTACCAACTTTGATATAATTTTCCTCAGGCCTTCACAATGGTCAGTAAGCCTTTGTAACCCTAATAAACCTAATTTCCACAGCCTCCTTTGGGGCTTGGAAAGTCTGTTAATCTAGAAGCTCAGTGTTGTTTTTCTCCCTCACCAAAAAGGTCTCTTCTTTCATGAGATGAGGGAAGCTGGCTCTAAGTAGTACCGGGAGCTGAGCTTAGCTTAGAGGGTGAGTGAGAAATTGGTCCCCGTGCCCACACAGGCCTGCCTGTTCCCACTCGTAGTCCTGCCAGCTGTTGTCGACTGCTCCCCCAGCACCCTGTACTCCCTAAGTCAAGGGACTAACCCACAACCACAAAGAATGTCCTCTGACCTTCAAGGAATAGAGGTCAGAAGTGTCAAGGAAGCATGACCTCAACTAAAAGGAAAAGGAAGCTCAAAAGCTAGGTCACAGGGTGAGACACTGCTGGAACACAGGCTGCATCTGGCCTTTAACATTTCTGAGGAAGGAAGGGAGGAAAGGAAACTGGATCTTGACGGCCTTCCAAAGACAGCTCGGCCTCTGAAATTTTTCCCACATGCCTGTGATTGCCCAGACTGAAGCTCAAAACAGGCTTGAGATTCTCTTCCAGCTCACATCTTGATGCCAATATAAGGGCTACACAAGAAAGACAATGGAGACAATAAGCAGGGAGGGTTGCCATATAATTCCATGGGATATTATCCATATAGGAAGGCTAGACCCTGGAAAGCAAAGATTTGTGGGTAAAATCTGGGGGGGGGGCCTACCTATATTGGGAATGTCTTCGTATATGCTCGTACACACAATTTAGATGCTCCCAGATTCCCAAAGGCCTGGGTGCAGATGTCCTTCAGAATGGAAGTCATTCTGACATGCACAGTTGTGGGTGAAGAGAACACTGGTCTTGAAGTGAGGCCTAGGGTTCTACCTCATTCTCTGGGGAGCCACTGGGGGAGGGAGGGTTCAGGATTTTGTAGGCTAGATCAGTGGTTTCCACTGAGGTTTCCTATTTGTATCAAAAAAATTCATAGACCTTCTCATGATGCATCTTCCATGGCGAGTTAGTTTCTAAAGATAAAATATAAGGCAAAACTATTGCCTATTTTTAAATTCCCCTTTAAAATCTCTTGTTACCCACAAACATAGAGCTACCCTTGTTTTGAGGGGCATTTGAAAGATCGGAGACCCACTGAGGAGAAGCAATCACATCTACCAACCCATACTCAGTCCAGGTGTTCCCCACTGAGGGGAGCCACAGCCAAACCACCAATGTTATTAAATGCATGTGGGTTTCATTTTTGTTTGTCTGTTTGTGAGTTAGTTTGCGAAACCCATATTGTCAAATGTGCACAAGCTCAATATGCCTGCACATGCGGCAATTCTATCCTGCATGTGTTTTTTAATATTTGTTGGTTTGAAAAAATACATTATGATAAAATGTGACTAGAAACTCAGGAAAGTTTATATGAGATGTTGTGTTTTATTTATTGCAACAACGTCTTTGCACATTTAGAAAGAAAATAATTGTAAAGATGTACATGTGTGGTGAGATCTGTGAATTATCCAGGTACAGATGATGCTAGATGCAGATGGATTAGCTGGCCCATAGCAATATGGCTGACACAGTCACGTGGGAGCCAAGTGAATGAGATGGTCTAAACAATCCACAGTTTGAATCTCGACACATCTATGCTCTGTAGTCAAATCCATGCTGATTGACCCAGAAAGATACCTTGGCTTTCAGCCCACATTTCAAAAAAACTAATTTTGAACAAGGATAGTTGGACTTATTTTTATTTAGCCCCTTGATTCTAATTGCCCTTCACATGTTGCCTTGCCGTTTTTAGGGTGTTCGTGTGCATTGTTACCTGTGGATCTCAGAACACTCTTGGGAGGTAGGCAAAATGAGTATATCATCCCCATTTGTCAGATTTGGAAACTAAGGCTTCAAGATCCAAGGTTTTGTCTGAGATCCAACAAGCTAAACAAGTGTTAGAGTTGGAGCCAGCATCCAAATTTTCTGATTTAAAGATTGTCTAGGTTCCAAAAAAAAATTAAAATAAAATGCAAACTTTATCATTCTGCTTACCTGGAAGGGTTTGTTCATTCATGTCTAAAACAGAGGGAGAGCCTATGTGACCACTGAACTTCCCTTCCTGACATAATTCTTTAATTTCTCAGCCTGAAAGCTTCTAGAGGAGTGCTGTTCACGGGACCCTGTTCGTCTGCCCCCCTCTGGTGGCCATTACACACATAACAGATCATAGAGCAACTCCTAGGATAGTAAGTAGTTGCTTTCTCTTTCATTAATCATTCATTCAGGCAAACAGCACCTACGGCAGACTCTGCACTAGGTGTTGGACATGCAAATATAAAATATAGAGTACTGCCCTCATAGATGACAGACAAACAAGTGAATAAATGATTACAAAATAGTGTCATGGAGGAGCATGCCGAAAAGGCTGGGTGGGTACGAAAGATACCTGGGTTGATCTTGTGGGGGAAAGAACAGATACTTAGGAAAGGGAAGGCAATGACTGAGCTGAGTTCCAAGGCCAAATAGGAATAGGAGATGGGCGGCAGCACTAGGAATTCAGGGAGCTGCCAGGATCTAGTTCAAGCTGGCAGAATTGTGAGCACAGGTTGCAAGGGAGAAAAGTGAGAGGCAGGTCAGAGAGACTGGCAAGGGCCAGATTATGAGAAGCATTTTATGTCACACTAGCATTTGAGCCTATATCCCCTAGGCTAGTGGCCTCTAAATTTTTGGATCATGTTCTCCATTCATAAAAATGTTTGCATCCTCAACATATGGGTATTTATTCATTTATACATTTTATACCCAAGCAGTGTAGTGTAATGATTAAAAGCATGGGGTCTGGAGCCAGACTGACTAGGTCCAAATCCTGGCCTTGCTACTTATTAGCAATGTGACCTTGAGCAAATAACCACTCTGTGTCTCACTTCCCTCGTCTGTAAACCAAGGATAATAGCAGACCCACCTTGTAAGGCTATGGGGAGGATTAATGAATTAGTTCAAAAGGAGAACTGAGGACAATGCCTGGCACATAGTACATGTTATATTAGCTTGTATTATTATTGTATACGCTTATAATTTGGTGCTTTTATAAATATGGAGTTGGGATTTACACCAAATAAGAGCGCCATGTATTTCTAGAAAATCTGTTACAACCTAAACTTACTTCAAAATGTCAAGAATTATGCTAGTCATCAAAATCCTCAACCTGAAAACAGACCTCTCCCAACCCACTCACCGACCTATCTGCTTAAGCCCAAAACAGCTTTGTCATCCCCTGTTCCTACTTATGCCAAAACACGGATGCAGGGCATTCCCTCTATTTAACTCAAAGCCGTGAGGTGGGACAGGAGGTGGGACCTAAGAGTCTGTATGTCTAACAAGCTCACAGGTGCTGTTGCTACTGCTGCTCTGAGAACCACGCTTTGGAATTTTAAAGGGGAAACATAACAAACTACCATTTAAAAATATTTTCATTTTAATTATTAGGATACAGCATATGTTTGCTCCCACTTAAAAAATGTACATGTTTTAGCAAAGGTAAAATGTGCTTGATTTTTTTTGACAATATTGGTTTACCACTTTGTGATACAGACATTCAAAGTTCCACTTCTAAATTCAGATTATTCCAGTACTTGGTTTTGAAATAACTGAAAAGGAGCTGCAGCAACATGCATAGATACCAAAGAGAAGTGCTTTATCAACTATGCCTAATAAATAGCGATACTCACTTTCCAGTCTCATCCACCAATTATGCAAAGGTATTTGTTGAAGTTCAGCGGACAGTTTCCATATTTCCTGAAGTCAATCAGTTGTTTTTGCAAATTGAAAGGTTTTACCTTTTCACACTGTTAACAAATTAGTTTATTTTAGAAGAGTTGTGTTTAAGGTTAGACTATCCTGTTTCCAAGTTTTTAAAGTAAGCAAACATGTGAGTTTTTATAGGTAGCCCAGTTGCATAATTTTTAGCCTCAAAATCACATAACTCTGGAGAAAATTTCACTATCCACTTTCAGTATAAACTCATCCTCTCTGAAGTATGAGTTTATTTTGAAAAGCTATTACTCTCTCGCAGTTTGTTACAACATAACCTTTGCCTCCAAAAGACAAGTGTATTTATTTTTTCCAAATGTCTCTTAGGTACATTTTACTGACACCACTTTCATCATGGAAAAGGTCAGCAGATTTAGAACATTCTCTATTTATGAAAGAAAAATTCATTACATGTTTAAGTTTGATAACTCTTTTAAGGACTTAGCCACAAGGAAACTCTTTTCACCTCATCTAGCATTGATTGTGAGACAAGCTATATTCCTCATCTCCATTTATTCTACTTCAAGGAAGGGAGTTGTAATTTGCTTTTTCTCTCCTTTTTGTTTTAAAAAATTATATATGTATATATAAAGAAAAAAGCCCTGATTGGGCCTACACATGAAATATATATCACTCCTCTTAGCATAATTTTAACCGGATGGTGTGCTATTAAATGTTTAACAACCAGCAATCTGAAAAGGAGAAAAGACTCTGATTTGTAGTATTAGCCAACTTCTGTGGTTAAATATTCTCACCATGGTCAATTTCAAACTACCAGCATGATGTCACTGATGACAGAGCTTGGAAGAGATGTACAGCAGCAGACAGTTACATGTCCATCATCCATATACAAAATATGTAAATGACCTCATGAACATACATAATAGCAAAATGTAATATAATTAGGAAGTGATGTTAGTTAAGTTTGTATTGATATGATATTAAGTATGTATTACTTTTGTTTTTAAAATAATTCATTTAATTGTAAGTTTATGTAATTTGATTTTTATTAATAGCTGTGCTTATGAAGCAGCTCACAAAACTCCTGAAAGTTTAATAGTATGCTCTCACAACTCATTATAAACCTTCTCCAAACACCACTTTGACGTTACTATGCTAAAAGAGCAGTGTCCTCTGTGTGTGTGTGTGTGTATGTGTGTGTAGAAGTGTGTACTCCAAACCGTGAATAGTATTTGCTTCCAAAGGAAACATTTTATATGACCCAATTCTGATTGTTTTAATATAATCAGGTTTTGAAATTAAACATTTTTCTTAAAAGAATAATTTGGTCAAGTTCTAACAAAAATGTTAATAGTCTGTTTGGAATTTACATTGCATTTATAGATTGGTTTGGGAATAATCAGCATCTTTTCAATATTGACTTGTAAGCTATAAATGAACTTGGCTCTCCATTTATTCAAGTCTCTTTGTCTCTTAATAAAAATTTCCTCCTGCTGGTCCTTTTTAAGTATGCTGCTTAATTGTGGTTGCTATGGTTAATAGAATGTATTTCTTCCCTGATATTTCCAAATTGATCATTAGAAATATCGTATATAAAAGCTATTGCTTTTTAATATATTTATTATATAAACAGAATTATTGCTGAAAAATATCTTTGGCTTTTAAACAATATGCAGCAAAGCTCCAAAATTGATGAGCAGAATCTCAAGTAAGCGCCAGAAACAGGTGGTTGAGGTGGGAATCCTGGCTCCACTAATCACTGCTTACCACCTACTTAACCTTTCTAGAACTTCATTTCCTCATCTGTGCAATACAAATCATAATCAATGTGTCTCATAGGGTTCTTTGAGAATTAAATGAGATAATGTATATAAAACCCTTAGAAGAGGGCCTTGCAAGCAGGAAGAACTTGGCATATGCAAATCATTTTTCACTCTTGAGCCTCTTGGATTTGCCATGTGGATTATCACACCTATAAATGGAAATACTTTCATATTCCTTCTTAACAACATTCTCTTTTTTCTCTCCACTTTTTTTAAAACAAAAATTACTGTTCTTTTAAAATATTCCTATTGAATTGAATTGGTGAAAATTTTGAAAATGTTAAATAATTTTGTTATTGGCTTCTCAAGTTTTATTCTTGACTTTGCCAAGTAATGCGTTAGCCCTCCACTCTTAAGTATGATGATGACCATTAGTTTAAGAAAAATATTCATAACTATTTAAAAGTTTTTTCTCTTCCTTATTTGCTAAGTCTTCTTTAAAAGACATAAGTAGAATGTATTTTTTCTGTTTTGGCTATCAATGAGATGAATTGTTATAAAATACTTTATATGATTTCATTTATTACTCAAGTAATATTTGATCATATCCTCATTGTAAAAATGCTAACAATACAGAACTATACAGAAAAGATAAATTTTCCATTTCTTTGGCCTCTACTACTGTCTCCATTAACTCCATTCTCATCTCTTGAGTTGTCTTCTATAAAAAGATCTTCTATATATTAATTTACATATATATGTGTAGATACAGAAATATATAGTTCTACTTTTTAATATTAGTGGGATCATTCTGTAATATGACTTAGCCTACAAGATTTTTGTGTTGTTTTTATTTGCTTAATGTATAAAAGATATTTTTGTTTCAGAACATACAGAGTAACACATTCTTTTTTAATTGCTGCCTCCTATTCTTTAGTACTGAAGTAACACTGATTTAATCGTTCCTTTACTCATGAATATTTAGGTTGTTTCTCTTTTTTATATATTAACAACAACAAACTACACTAGTTCCAAGCAGAAATAGTGCCTGTTCAGGGACAGAGTTGGAGACAGAAAAATTTCTAAAGTGAGTGCTTGACTGAGGTGGGAGCATTCATAAAGAATGGAAATGCATAAACAATTTGAGTAATCATATGCTCAAGGTTCCTTGAATACAACTTTTATTAAGAACAGATGGGATATACAGCACAGCTGAAGGTGGAAACTGACTGCCTGTGTTTGGTTACGTGATGGATTAAACACAGTTACGAATTCTTTGCCTCTCCTCCCAATGAAAGCTAGTCCCCTCCCCTTGAAACTTGGTGGGCTCTGTTTCCTGTTTTGCCCAATAGAATATGGTAGAGATGCCATTGCTGTGCAACTTCCAAGACTAAAGTTTAAGATCACCATTCTGTGAGGGATCCAAGTCTGTGGGGAAAGAGAGGCCATTTGGAAGAGCACTGAGGCTCTAGAGATGTACTCAACACCAAACTTAGATCTGAGCCCAGCCTCCAGCTACATGCAGCCACATCAATGATCCCAGCTGATATCACCTGGAGCAGAAGGACCATCCAGCTGAGCCCTGCCTGAATTCCTAACCCACAGAATTGTGAGCAAGGTAAATGGTTGGTGTTTTAACCAACTAAGTTTTTGAGTATTTTATTATGTAGTAATAGATAATTGCAACAGTTTACTACAGTGTTTAGTGATAGAGGACTTTCTGGAACCATAATCTTTATCATGACTCATAAACCCCTTTAGGTAGATTAGCTATGAAATCAGCAGCAATTCTGAGAGAGAAGTAGCAGAGAGGGAATTCAGACACAATGACTCAGTAAGTCTGTCTTTTTAAAGGAAAGCAACTTTCTATTTGGTTTCCCAGGGCTCTCTGTCATGAGGAAGACACTGGCTTTATTATTAGAGCAGCTCACATGATTAAGCAAATGTTTCTATATTCCTCCTCAACCACACCTCCTCTCCCCACCTCCATCACCACCAACAACAAAACTCCTTGCTTGAGGCTTATTCTGCCAGTATGACATATGTATATAAAATCATTCAAATAAAAGAACATTTTCAATAAAATGAATTTAGCTGAAAACCCACATTTTAGAATTTTCACATGGTTTTCTTGACCTTGATGGACAAATAAATGCAGGAAACCCCAAAGGCATCTCTCTACTAAGCTCTCCAGAGAACTCCCTGGAACTCTTCCCCATAAATCGAGTGGTTGATGAAAGAAAAGCCAGGATTAGATGGTGGATGTGGGCTCTGGCATAAGAGAAACTGATTTCTACTTCCAGTTGTATCAATAATGTTTGTGACTTTGAGTAACTTTAGATTTCTCATATTTAAAATGAAGAGTAATTCATTCAACAAATATTTATTGGGCCCCTACTACATGTCATGCACTGTTCTAGAAAGATCTTCTGTATATTAGGAATTTGAGATAAATTGGCATACAAAATAGACAAGAAAGATAACGTCCCTGTTCTCTTGGATCTTACATTCAATTGGAGGGACAAGACAATAAACACAATAAATACGTCAATTATGTGGTATGACAGAAGGTGATAAATTCTGTCTGAAAAACAGGGCATAGTGAGCAGGAACAGTATTACAGGAGGAAGGGGGCACTTTGCAGTGCTAAATCATACCATATATGTTAGGATAGACCTCATTGAGGACATGACATTTGCACAAAGACTTGAAGGAAGAGAAGGAGCGAGCCATGTAGATATCTGGAAGACATGTGTTTCGGGCAGAAAGAAAAATGAGAGTAGAGGTCCTGAGGTAGGAATATGCCTGCTGAATCTGAGGAACAGCAAGATTATTGTGGCTGAAGGAGGAAGAAACTAGCAGGAAATCAGATACATAGAAATTGGGGAGGAATAGGTGTCGATCACATAGAGCCTGTAGTCATTTATTGCAAGGTTTGGCTCTACCTCTGATTGAAATGTGAGCCATTGGAGGGTGCTGAATAAAAGAATGACATACACTAATGTGCCTTTTAACAGGACCCGTCTGGCCTCTGAATTGAGAACAGACTTGCAGAAAGCAAGGAAATAATCCAGGGGAGAGATGAGGATCCATGCCCTGACTATTTCACTTGCCTGCTGTGGGTTTCTGTTGAGTACATTATGCATAAGACTTGATGGGAAGTATGGGAGGAATGCAAATGATTTTTCTTATTCTCTTTGACATGCCTACTCTGCACTGAACTATAGTTGGAGTCTGGATATGTCCCAGATGCCCTTTTCTGGGGGTTATGACAAATGTGATAGAGATAGTAAGGGAAAAAGGGAGATGGTTCCCTTCCAAGTTTGTTGGCAACTGCTCATCTTAGAGAAGTGGTTGGCTGGTCCAATGAAATCTGACCTGGCTGGATGTGTATTTTGGGGAACTGAGTTCTTGTGCACTCTGAAGAGGAAACTCAGCCAGCCAGTCAATAATTGGCTGAGTTTTAAAGACTGAGAATACCTCTCGGCTAAGAGTGGGGCATCCAGATCCCTTCCTAAAGTGTAGGTGGAGGAGCTTGCAGCCAAATACAAAGCAGGAACCTGTAGGCTGGGAGGAGAGTAAGTTCTCCTAGGCTTTTGATGTTCTATTATCATTTCTTTTTACATGTGATTCATGGAAAGTCCAATGCCTGCTGCATTCAAAGAAGTGTGCAATGAATGTTATAAAGGAAATTGTCTAGAAGGATTTGGGCACTGAGTTGAATTCACCCAGGACACACATCAAATACCTAGAGTGAGCTAACTCCCTTGTGACTCATCTCACTACTCTAAACATGTCATCATCCCCAAACAAATCCACTTCATCAAGGGTTCTTCTTAGTTGTGGTTGGATCAATAAAAGCTTGCTGCAGTTTATACAGACCTTTAAGAACCCTAAGAAAAACGTTCTGTAATATTCCCCATTATCCCTTTCCAATATATGTGACCTCTTTTCTCTTTCTCCTTGCCTCAGTACCCAAGGCGCCTACTGTTTATTTCAACCAACACCTTTTGGGCACCTCTTATGTACCATGCACTGAGCTCAGCTCTAGAGGTTCAAAGCTAAATAATTCAAGGCCCCTGCCCTTCAACTGTATTTGTTCTGGAAAGTAGAGGGATCTGCACAGACTCCTAATGCAAGGGCTGCCACCCAGAACCCCAAAGAAAGGCTATATTAGCCTCTGCACTGGGTCTTGGGGGTGAGATAAACAGGTAAGTAGATTCATAACAGAGGAAATAATAGCTAATAATTACAACTGGCTCTCCAAAAAAAATATGAGTGTGTACACATATAAATTTATCATAAATTTCCCTGATAGAAAGGACACATAGCACATGATTTATAAATAATTATAAAATATACAGTGTTCATTATAGATTCTATTGAATCAATTAATTCTCATAAAATGCTTTCATTGAACTTTTCTGAACTATTATATCCCTAGCCAACCTATGGCTGCAATTGACATGAATATGTTTGTTGGTATTTTTTGTTTAAGTTCAGAAGTAAGATAAAAGTAGGAGAAAAATGCATTCACAACTTCGTTCATTGGACAATGATATGAGCAGCTTCTTTGCTGAATTGCATGATAGTTTAAAAGACCAGAAGAATATTTCTTATAACACCTACAGTCATGACACATTTTTAAGTTTAATCTGTGTTATTTATATTTCTTCATCATTTTCTTAAGTCTAGACAAGCAACAAAACAAGAAACCTGAACAAGAAGCTCTGATTTGTAGTATTTGCTGATTCCTGTGGTGTAAATACTCCCACCATGGTCAACTTCAAGCCATCAAAGTGACAAATAGATTCACAGTAGCAAGATATTATACAGTATGTCCAACATTCAGATACAATGATCACTTCAAGGGCATAAGTCACACATAGTAAGCTAAAAAACTTAACCTTTCATGAATCATGTGGAGTTATTTATGAACTTTGATTTATTATGTCAATATCTAAATTATTCCATCTGGGTCTAGTAATGGAAGTCAGCTCTCAGAATATTTGCAAGTGGTTTACTTTCTGCTCAAGACTAATCTATATAGATACAAGTTCTAATAACCATAAGAGGTGTACTTTTTAAAATGAAATATTAAAAGCTGTTTTGTTTTAAGCAAAGGAAAAAAAAAGAGCATGACTCACAGGAAAATATAGTAAAATAATTAGAAAGTGATGATTTTTGAGTATTTGTTTTCTTTGTTTTTAATATAATATGTTTAATTATAAGTTCATGTGATTTTATTTTTGATTATGGCTATGTTTAACAACTGTCTTACAAAATTCCTAGAAATTGAACAATTGGCTCTCATAAAACTATCCAAGCCATCTCTACCACACAACTAGTTTTAGTCCACAGTAGGAATTCAACAAATGACAGCTAACTTTCTTTTATTAAGGAACAAAAAATAGAAATGGATTAGCTAGCTGGAGATCCAAGAGGGCAGAGTAGATAAACACTGTACCTGCTTCCTTCAGTGAACACATTAAAATTACAACTAAATTATAAAACAATCAACCTGGAAAATCATCTGAAGTCTGACTGAACAGAAGTTTTATAACTAAGGACATAAAAAAGAAGCCATGTCGAGACTGATAGGAGACATGAAGACTTAAAACGGGCTGGACCCAAACCTCTGTGTGGTGGTTGAGAACCGGGAGGGATAACTCGGCCACGGAGGTTTCCCCAGAGAAGTGAGAGACCCCACCCCACATCAGCCTCCCCAGCCCAGAGTACTACTGCCTGGAAGAGGAGCCCCCACAACATTTGGTTGTGGAAAACAGTGGGGGTTACAACCATCAGGGTAAAATGGAAGGCTGCCAGAAACCTAGACATTCTCTTAAAAGGCCCTCGCACAGACTCTCTCACTCCCAGGCACTCACCTTGGGCTCCAGCGGAAGGACAGTAACTCGGGGAGGTATCAGAGACATACAGGGGCAGACTGAGGCATGTGACTTCAGGGCCAGGGCTGGAGGCCAGTCGCCATTTTTCCTGTGTGGAGGCCTCCTCCCAAGGCAGCTGTCAGGCAGCTGCCATTTTTAATGTGTTGAGCCCTCCCCCACATGCCAAATCTGAATTTGATTGGCCTGGTGAGCTTCACTGCTCCACCCTGCTGACTCCCAGAGACCCCACTCTACCCAACTTGCCCAACACCAGATGCACTTTCTCTGAGAGCAGCCAGCCCTGCCCACATTGCACTCTTTCTTGAAAAACTATCAGAGTCTGCAGGACCCAGGCAGGCGGAAGCTGGCTTCAGTGTGCTGGCTCAGCACTGGCACCAAACCAGAGTCTACATTAACATGTTAACACAGTTCTTCCCACTCTAGTGACTCCCTTAGACTCTGCTTCACCCAAATTGTATACTGCATGAGGCTTTATCATTGGCTGAACCTTAAGGGAGGTGGGAGGTGGCAGGTGGCAGCACGCCTCAGGGTTTCCTGGTTTTTTGCAGAGCTACCCCAGGCCCAGTACTGATGGAAGCTGTCCTCAGTTTGCAGCATAGCCTCTCCCCACGCACCTCCAGGTTTTGTACAGGCGGCAATCAATCGTGGATTGCTTTGTAACTCCTACCAGCTAGCCCTGACCAGTCATAGGCAGTGGATGAATGTTAGAGGGGCTTCTTTAAGATGGAAAAAAAAATCAAAATTATAAGTAATAAAATGGCAATAGCTACATGTCTATCAACAATTACTTTCAATGTAAATGGATTAAATGCTCCATTCAAAAGACATAGGAGAGCTGAGTGGATAAGAAAACAAAACGCTTAAATATGCTGCCTACAAGAAACTCACTTCATATTGAAGACATACACAGACGGGAAGTAAGGGGATGAAGAAAGATATTTCATGAAAATGGAAATGAAATAAAAACAAAAAAATCTGGGGTAGCAATATTTATACCAGACAAAATAGACTTTAAAACAAAGACTATCACAAGAGACAAAGAAGGACCCAGTAATCCCACTTTAGGGTATTTGTCTGAAGAAACCCAAACACTACTTCAGGGGACATGTTTATCTGTATGTTCATTACAGCATGGTTTACAATGGCCAAGATATGGATGCAGCCTGGGTATCTCTCGATGGAAGAATGGATAAAGAGCAGGTGGTACATATATACAATGGAATATTGCTCAGCCATGGAAGAGAATGGGTGCTTGCCATCTGCAGCGGCACGGATGGATCTGGAGGGTACTGTGCTGAGTGGAGGATAAAACAGAAAAAGACAAATGCAATGTGATTTTGCTTGTATGTGTAATCTAAAGAACAAAATAAACAAACAAAACAAAAAAAAACTCATAGATACAGAGAACATATCGATAGTTGCCAAGTAGAAGGGGGATTGGGGGTTGAGTGAAAAAAGTGAAGGGATTAAGAAGTACAAATTGGTTGTTATACAGTAATCATAGGGATGTAGAGTACAGCATAAGGAATATCGTCAATAATATTGTAATAACTATGGTGTTAGATGGGTGCTAGACTTGCTGGGGTGATAGATGCGAGGGGGGTAGGTGGCAGGGTGGAAAAGGAGAAGGGATTAAGGAGTACAAATTGGTAGTTACAAAATAGTCATGGGGATGTAAAGTAAAGCACAGGGAATATAGTCAGTAATATGGTAATAAGTATAGTGCCAGGTGAGTACTAGACTAGTCAGGGGGATCATTTCTTAAATTATGCAAATGCCCATATGCTGCACACTTGAAATTAATATAAAATAGTATTGAATATCAACTGTAATTGAAAATTTTAAAAAGGGGGAGAAGGTGAAGGAAAATAAGAGGTTCAAATTTCCAGGTATAAAAAAAATAAACATGGGGTTGTAATGTACAGCATAGAGAATACAGGAAATAATATTGTGATAGCATGGTAAGGTCTCAGATAGTTGCTGAACTTATCATGGTGATCACTACTTTATGTATATAAATGTTGAATAACTATGGTGTACCTCTGAAACTAATATAATATTGTATGCTAGCTATATTTTAATAAAAATCTTAAAAAACAGGGGCAGCCGGTTGGCTCAGTTGATTAGACATCAGTGCTCATAACACTAACGTCACCAGTTTGATTCCCACGGGGGCCAGTGAGCTGCTGCACCCTCCACAACTAGATTGAAAACAATGACTTGACTTGGAGCTGATGGGTCCTGGAAAAACACACTGTTCCCCAATATTCCCCAATAAAAAAAATTCTTAAAAGGCAAAAAAAGAAATGGATTAGCTAAAATGAATAAAATAATGATTGGCATGATTCCATGAAGAATGGGCTTTCCAGAAGCATCAGTAATGTTTGCTCCTCCCTTGTCTGAATGCTTTCAGTGTCAGTTTCTTCCAGAAGTGTCAGGCCTACTTTGCTCTGTGAAGGAGAAAGGGCTCCATGGATTGACCCACATGTGTCAGTCTTTCTGCTGAGCACGCTGAGTGTGATGGGCTTCCCCAAGGAGCAGATAATGCTCTGGCTTTGTGTTCAGACAAGAGCGCTCACCCCTGCCTGACCTCACATGCTGTCTCAAGTGACATGGATAAACTGTTGCTAGTGGCTCAGCCATCTTCATGCCCAGAAAGATCTAGAAATATTTGTGACTGTGCCACAAACAATGCTTCTAAAATGTCAATCAGGAAAACACTCTATCCTTCTGTAATTCATGTGACAAAACCCATGGAGAGTAAGCTGCTAATATTGAAATAGCAAAATCCCAGTGCTCTGTGACAGAAGCTTCTAAAATATACCTCACGTCTCTGTGAACTAGTGCTTAACAATTCCTCTTCAAGACACCTTCAGCAACTGCCGATGGGCTTGCTCTCAGGATGGCAAAGGACCAAAGTGTTCCAACTGATGATCCTAAGGGCTTTGTAAAATGTGACAGCACCTTTCACTTGGAACCACTGGCAAGACTTCCTTTGTCTACAGGCTGGAGAGTGAGGACAGGTAAAGAGAAACAGAAAGAGCTCAGAGGAAGCCATGCCCACAAGCTCAGTGATAGTTACCAGCTGCCACTTACTTGGATGCGTGTTCAGGGAAGCCTGCTTAATCTTCTTTCTTAATGGCCACAAAAGATGGCAGAGAGGACCAGCCACACAGGACATCTATTAACATGTCCTACCACTGTCTCTGGATATGGCATCCCATTTTTTAAGAAGCAAGGCACATGGTTTCTATGGAGAAGTTGGATTCAACCCATAACAACAAACCAGTGAGAAGTACTATATAATTGTTACGGCTTGGAAATGAGACCGACTTGGTTTGAATTTTGACCCTGCTACTTACTTTCTCAGTGATCTTGGGCAACCTACTTAAACCTCTCTGAATTTTAGTTTCCCCATTTATAAAATGAAGAGGAGAGTTGTTGGGAGGATTAAATTCAATGATGATTGTTAAGTGCAAGGTAAGCTAGAATAATTCATATTATTGTTTATGGCCTGTTGCTCATCAGCCCTTTGACATTTCTCCCTCTGCAGACTCCCTAGGCAGCTGCCTGGGCTGGAACTTTCTTTCCATCATCAATGCAACTTGGAAATAGCGGAGGTATTCCCTTTGGACTTCTCCAGATTGCCAGAGCTTTTATTTGTTCAGAGTCAATTGACGCCATTGACCTTCCTCACTTGATGTATGAGCCTGCGTGGAGGAAACCAGTGTAGAGGGGCAGGAGAAAGTGAAACACAGAAGGGGAGC
Organism: Rhinolophus hipposideros; assembly: GCF_964194185.1. Taxonomy (NCBI): domain Eukaryota; kingdom Metazoa; phylum Chordata; class Mammalia; order Chiroptera; family Rhinolophidae; genus Rhinolophus; species Rhinolophus hipposideros. The sequence goes on along the minus strand of NC_138060.1, from coordinate 37,635,978 downwards.
CTACAGTCAGGGGTGTGTGAGAAAGCTGGCAACCACCATGGGCAACTGGAATGTAATCCTAGGGAGACATTCAGGAAACACGTAGAACACATGCCTCTGATTTATCCCATGGAGAAGTGGAGGAGCCAGTGTATTTATACACAAGTCCCATCAGTCCTGATGGAGAGCTACTCCCAAGCATTCATCTCCTGACACTTCCTGCCTGCCATGTGGACACACAGAGGCCTCCAGTAATTTCAAAGAATGCCTACAGGCAAGAGTTCAGACACTGGCAGTCGGAATTTGGCCTGAGGCACAATGAAGATCCTAAGGATATGGTGGAGACACTTCTGTAGATTTTTATCCATGTCCAAACCCCCTTCTTCCTTGTCAACAGAACCCTAATTTTGTTCAGGTGGCAACGTGTACAATAGGTTGGTGAACCATATTGAACTTGAACAGCAAATGATACAGGGACCAATATCAGAAGAGCCACAAAATTCAAATACGAACTTCTAGAAAGCACTCGTTTCTCATTAACAGGAGCACAGCTGCCATAAAGGGAAATTCATTATCTGAACAATCCAGGGAGCTCTATATGGGATTAAGATCATTGATGTTAATAAATCTGATACCAAAAAGCAAGTGTCAGTAAGTCCAGCTTCTTACTCTCTGGAGGCAAATTTAGAGTTTGGTATTCTGTTTGAGTGACTAAGGGGGCTAATTATCGGTAGGTGGTCATCACCATTGTTTTCAGCATCCAGGGACACATTCAATTCTAACCTCTAGACTTGAGTTCAGGACCCTTTCATGAATCCCTTTAGGGCCTTTTTATCTGTCCATGGCCAGATCAAATTCACCACTCCCTGCTCATCAACCCTGCTGAGGGCACTTCCCCCGGACCTTCGCTCAGAACACCTGTTGGCTCTGGCAGGTAATGTTAGCATGACACAGTGCAGCCAGCAAGAGGCTGCCATGGAGTCCAAATGAGGCATGCAAATTCTTCACACCAGCCCTCCCTAAAATGAGGGTCAGCAGCATTAGAACTCTAAAGTCTCGGTCTCCTCTAAAATGTCTGCTCTATCACGTATGTTATTATTGCCTTGTAAGTTTTTTTAACTCTCGTTACTATTATTCAAATATCTCTGTGTATGTTTGTCTCTACAATACCATCATTAACTCCTTGAATAGAGACCACTAATTCTGTGGTTTAGGCGAGTCCCCCTTCTTCCTTGTCAACAGAACCCTAATTTTGTTCAAGTGGCAACGTGTACAATTTTGGACAGTGGGACCTACAGGTAAATCTATTGTGAGGGCTTCGGGGAAAGCCTTTGGCCTCAACAAAAAGAGACAGACATAGTGTTGTTCTTCCCCTTTTCAATTTTGTTTTTGTTTTGTTTTGTTTTGTTTTACCTTCAGTAGAGATGTGGTGGCTGGAGCTGAAATAATGGCCTTATAGTCATGAGGGAAATTAAAATTTCTTAATGTCAAAGTCCATAAGAATATATTTTTCCTAAGAATCTCTTTAAATTGTTTCTGTTACCTCTTTTGAACGAAGGAAGACGTGTTAATAACCTCAAATATATCTTTTTAAATTCAATTGATGCCACTAGGGATCCCTAATTCATGGACAGAATTTAGGAAGTTGGTAAACTTAGATAGGAAAAAAGTTACATCATTATTTTCAGTAAACTGTAACTGAAATTTCACATTCCCTTCCATTCCAGATGTAGGTAACACAGCATCGGAATGTTAGCAGCACCGGTGCTGTCTGTCACTAAGCAAAATCAGAGATATTTTTATATTATATTACAGTTATCGTAGATATCTTAAAATATTGCTTATGCTCTTCATTGCTGTGAAACTATTGCAGTCAGTGGATCTACTGGATCTTGATATTTCATGTGTTCGTAAAGAAGCACATATTATATTTTAAATATTTTGATAGTTGTGCTTTAATATAATACTACATATTATATTTTATGCATTTAGAATTTTCTTCTGCAAAGGGGTTCAGAGGCTTTAGTAGATTGCCAAAAGGATACGTGGATCGGGTAAGATTAAGAGCCTCTGCTCTAGTATGCAAAACTATTAGTGCAAACAGCTTTCCACAGTCCTTTTAAGTAATAGTTCCTTTTCTTTTTTCCCCTGCTCCCAGCCTAGCCCTTTTCTGCCAAGACAACTGAAGACCCTTTTTATTTGGGGGTCTTCAGTTGTCTTGAAGGTTGGACCCATGGCTGTGTATTCAGAACTCATTAGGGCCTGGACCAGGCAGTGCCCAAGGGAAGGGGACGCAGGGAAACATGTTCATGTCTGATTCCTCCATCTGACATCAAATCACTCCACATGCCTCAACTGTGTGGACACTCTTCCAGATGAGCTGAAGGCACCAAAGCAGACTTTCAGTTTCAACTTCGTTCTTCCCTCCCAGCAAGCCCAGAGTTTTTCCACCTGATCAGACAAGCTTTTGCAATGAGGTGCACAAGGGTTGCCTTCTTCCCTGAAAAAAAAATCACAGCTTTTCCTTGCATGGTTCCAGGAGATGTTAATAAGTGCTATTAATTGGGGCCTAATTTGCATACCTTATGGATTATTAGCAGTTTTAGCTAATGGAGATGAAATCTTGCATATGCAACCTCACCCCACCTACCCCTGCAGGGGCCTGGATTTCCCCAATCTGCTTTTGTATACTTGGTGAGAACAAGGGAATATCATGCTAGGGCCAGGAAGACCCTGGAAATGGCATTGACACACTCCCCCCAACTCCTGCAGGACACAAAGGAAGCCTTTCCACTCTGCATGCTTGGAAGGGTAGCTGTAGGACTTGTGGGGCATTGTGTGATTTTTGTCTGTGGGAGGAGATTTTTGCTGGCACCCGTGCCCCAAAGCCATGCAATCACAAGCATGCTGGCATTCAAATTCTGAGGAGTTTTTGTTGTTGTTGTTAGTGTTTGGGGTTTTGTTTTTTTGTTTTTTTCTTTAAATCAGATCTTTAAGTGCTCTCTGTGTTTATAAATTGTCATAAGCCCTGGGATGACTCCATTGGCATCACTGTGCAGGGACCCACCTCCTTGGTAGCCCCAGTGCTGTTAATTAGCCCTGCACAGATCGGCAAGTCTGATTGGCAGCAGCTTTTGCAAAAGGCTCCCAGCCCTCTCAGTAACAAAGAAAAAATGTCTTAGCCTCTCGGCATTTAGCTGTCATCCGGATTCTTTGCTTTCACACTCTGCTGAGGACTTCACGGATGCATTTATTTATTTAGAAATGATAGCGCCAATGTTTTGTTAGAAATATGTAAATCTTGCATTTGAGCAATAATGTCATGCTTGAGATTTGTCGCAATTCTAAGGGACAGAATGGGGAAGGGAGAATTCATTTTTAGATTAAGAATAGGGCTAACAGTTTGGAAAACTGCTTGGCAGTATCACTAAAACTAAACATACATACCCTATGACCCACCATTTCCACTCCCAGGTAATTCCCACAGAAATGTGGTATATGTTTCTTCCCAAAAAAAGACTAAGATATGCCCAGCTGCACTACTATAATAGCCTCAAAATAGAAACTGGAAATGGTCATCGACAATATCATGACTTAAAAATTATGGTGCATTCACACAATGGAACACTATGCAGCAATGAGAATACAAACAGCCATTACACATAATCTGGATGAATCTCAGAAACGTAAAGCTGAGCAAAAGAAGCTAGACACAAAAAAAGAATATTCTGTATCATTCTATTCATATCGAGAACAAAAATTGGTGAAAACAAATCCATGGTGTTAGTCCAAAGAGTGATTAACTTTGGGGGAGGAGGCAGTAGTAACTAGAAGGGTTTATTGGATGCTCATAACACCAAAGTCGCCAGTTCGATTCCCACATGGGCCAGTGAACTGTGCCCTCCACAACTAGATTGAAAATAGCGACTTGACTTGGAGCTGATGGGTCCTGGAAAAACATACTGTTCCCCGATATTTCCCAATTAAAAAACAAAAAAATATATTTTAAAAAATAAATAAAATATAGTTGACCTAATCATGTAGTAATTGGAGTAGACAAGATTGATTTTGCCTCCCTGGCCAGCCACACCCATCCTGGGATGTGGTACCCTAGATACTTGGCAATACTTTGAAGGTTAGTGTTTTTTAGCCATGGACTGTGGTTCTAAAAGCCTAGGGAATCGCTCTAACAGCATCTCAGGAAAAAGCTCATATAAAAACCAGGGAGGTGATCTGAAGAACTGGAATATTAGAGGGGAAAGTCACAGATGAGAACCAAAGGGGATATGACTACATGCAAAATTTATCAAGTTCATCCCCTAAGATTCTAGGTATGGAGCCTAGAGACTGCAACTGTCTCAAATCCTACGAAAAAAAAAAATTGAGAGCTTAAAGAAATGTGTAATGACTCCAAAATACAAAACAGAAAATTACAGTATAATCGAAATTAATAAATGTTTAATTAAACGTCTACAAAATATAACATGTCAACTAATTCAGTGTTTCTTAAATATTAATGGGTATACAAAACATCTGGGGATCTTGTCTGACTACAGATCTGATTCCATAGAGCTGGGGTGGAGCCTGACATTCTGCATTTATCAACATAACAGAGTCCAAAAATATAAAATGAATGTTTTATTTTTACAAAACTCAAAATAATTTTTTTGTTATAACAAAATTTACTATTCTAACCATTTTTAAGTGTACAGTTCAGTGGCATTAAGTACATTCATATTATTGTACAACCATCATCACTACCCATCTCCAGAACCTTTTCATGAAAAAGTAACTCTCCATTTCCTCCTCTCTCCAGCCTCTGGTAAGCACTATTCTACTTTCTGTCTCTATGAATTTGACTACCCTAAGTGAAATCATACAATATTTATCCTTTTATGTCTGGCTATTTCACTTAGCATGTCTTCAAGGTTCATCCATGTTGTAGCGTTTATCACTTTTTTCACTTTTTTTTAGACTGCATAATATTCCATTGTATGTAAATACTACGTTTTGCTTATCTGTTCCTCCATCATTGGACATCTGGGTTGTTTCCACCTTTTGGCTATTGTAAATAATACTGCCATGCACATGGATTTCCAAATATCCATTCAAGTCTCTGCTTTCGATTCTTTTGAGTATATACCCAGAAGTGGAATTCCTGGATCATATGGTATTTCTATATTTAATTTTTTGAGGTACTAAAATAATAGTTATTTTAAAACTTGTAGTAAACTGTGGTTCTGATGACTCAGACAAACACCCTCTCCCGCTGGCCAGTATTTATGGCCTTTGTAGTTCCCACCCACATTAACTGTGGGTGGGGCCTGTCATTGTTTTGCTTTGATTAATAAAATATAGAGAAAACAATGCCATGCCAATTCTAAGACTAGACTTTCACTGATCTAACAGTTTCTGTCTGTTCCCTCTTATAATGCTTACTCTTGGAACAGTCCTTCTTGGAACTCAGGCACCATAATATGAGGCAGTCCAAGTAGCCACATATAGAGGCCCACATAGAAAAGAACCAAGGCCCCCAGCTACAGCCCCAACTGAACTTCCAGTCAAACTCCATCTTACTCCATATGCCTAGGCATTCCAGACATATCAATGTCAGCTGAGCTCCTGGTCAAGCTTTCAGATGATTGCAGTCACCCACTGCCCCAGCTAATCCCACTTGGAGCAGAAGAATCACACCATGAAGGATAATACGTTGTTGTTTTAAGCCACTAAGTTTTGGGGTTGTTTGTTACACAGCATTAGCTAACTGAAACAAAACTCTTTCAAATGTCTTAGAGCAACAGCAAAATGTGTTATACCTAACATGGGATTTGAGATTTGAGTAGAATTTAATATATTCGGTATAGAGTGAAATAGGCACAGAGTCTTCAAAGACCTTAAATATCCCAAGTCCTAACAAAAGAAAAGATAAATCAGCTGGTGGGAGATGGCTTCTTGAACCTACAGCTGTAGCAGGATTTTTGTAGCTGCTGTGTTTGTTGTTTTATTTGAGTTAAAGGCCTGGCTGGCCCAGAGCAGCATGCCAGTGAGCTGCTATCAGCCTCATATCAAAGACGGCAGCTGGGGATTTTTCCACATATGTGGGTTGGCATATGGCTGCTGGGGGATTTGAACTCTTAATTAGAAGCTTCCTTTTGCCCAGAAATTATTGTGCATCTGAGTGATAAGAACACATTCAGGCAAGTCTGATCTCAGATTCCCATAAGCACAGAAAATAAGCAGCCTGAACATGCAGCCTTGAAAGCAGTGACTGAGATGTGATGCTCACTGATGCAGTCCCTGAGGGACTCAGCCCTTTCTTGCTGCCAGATTCTACAAGAGAATCAACGTCTGCCTCACTCCATTCTCCCCAGCTGCGGTCCCATGGCTCACACCTGCAGGAACTGCCCTGCCCTGAGGCAAGCAGAATGGTGGGCAGTGATTTACTCATTGTTCGATAATATATATTGAGCACATACTATGTAACAGTCAGGTGCTATGCTAAGCACTGAGCATATGGTGGTACGTAACATAGACTTGGTCCCAACTGTCATGGAGATTGCTGCTCAATGGAGGAGATAAGCAGGTAAACACACAAATATAATACAAATACCACATTTGTTCCTGCCTTGGGGGCCCGTTGCATTGTTTCCTCTTATAGTTGTTCTTTATTCTGATGTGTTTGTTATTAGCTTAAACATAATCTCTTTCCAAAAGTCTTCCCCGTCACCTGGTTACTCTTTGTTTTCTTATCTCTTTCCCATCATAGAAGGCAAACTCCAGGAGAGCAGGATCTTGTCTATTCTATTCATTGCTATGTCTGGAGCTCCTAAAAAAGTGCCCAGCATGTAATCAGTGCTTTAGGAAATTTGAATAAATAATGACATAAAGTTTGTGCCTCACCTTTTTACCACCATAAACGTATTTTTTTATTACAGTGTTTCCCCAAAAATAAGACCTAGCCACACCAGCTCTAATGCGTCTTTTGGAGCAAAAATTAATATAAGACCTGGTCTTATTTTAATATAATATAAGACAGGGTATAATATACTAATATAATATAACATAACATAATGTAATATAGTATAATGTAATATAATATAACATAAGACTGGGTCTTGTATTAATTTTTGTTCCAAAAGATGCATTAGAGCTAATGGTCCAGCTAGGTCTTATTTTCAGGGAAACATGGTAAGTGCAACTTAGCTGATTTTACTTATTCCTCCCCATAAAAAAATACACTTGATAATTTGCACATTTTTTAAAAACCACAAATATACTCGTATACTAACAGTCAATTATATCTTCTGTTCTTCATGAAAAAGAACTGGGGTCATCAGGGAGGGTTAACAGAATTTCAGCCAGAAACAATGCAAGTGGACATTTTTGTCAGGTAGGGTTGTTTTTAACCTGGATAAATGTATCCTATCCAGTGGGTATTGGGAAATCTTGAAAATAGTGCACAGGCCCACATTATGATTGTCACCATTTCTAGGTGGCCATGATTGATTTGAGGAACTTCAACCAACATGATAGAACTCATTATCACGTATTTCAAAGTTATTGTCCTTCTAGTCATTTATTGAGCCCCTAACTACCTGTGTACCAGGTACTATGCTAGACACACGTGTACAAAAATGAACAAGACAGGGTCTCTGACCTCAAGGTGTACAGACACCATAGAAGAAACTGAGACCCAAACCAACAAATATTATACATTGTGATTCACATATTGGGAGGCCACTGAACACAACCTGAGCAGGTCAGGGTAGGGGGACTGCCTGGAGGAGGCATTTTCCGTGTTGAATATTAATGGACAGGGGAATGGAACAGGGATAGCTGGGCAGAAAGGACAGCAAAAGTATGAGCACAGAGGGGAGAAACAGCTTGAGTATTCAGAGAACAATGAGCAGCTCAACTTTCTGGAGCAGAGAAGGGGAAGGAGAAAGAGGTGGAGGATAGGGTTAGCTTGTCAGCAATAGGCTAATCTGTTTGGTACAATAGTGGACCCCAGTTCTGATTATTAGATCCTATCTTGTTCCTTTATCCTCCCTATCTTAGCATCCCACCTGGGAATTAGTAACCTGCTGTGTGAGAACCAGGATCACAACTCACGGAGAGAAACATGGGCACTTTTGTCATTGTTCATTTCTTTAGGAAAAAATTTTTGCCTACGTTGGAGAGTCTAAAGGTAAACATTTTTCTCTCGTACTTCTTTTTGGCCCTAGTACTAGGTAGCTTTTAAGAAGTCAGCACATGTCCATTAACTTTGAAAAGCTGCAGCAAAAAATCTAGGAAATTTCCATTGTTTGGACAACTGGCAATGGAATAGCTTACTCCTAGTAGCAGGCAAGTTTCACCCTTACTGCAATTAGATAAAAGGATAGAGAGAAAATTAGAGAAAGAGATTTCCATTAAATGGAAACTGATTTATTTTTATTTTTATTTTTTTGGTTTATTAGGACCCTGGAGATCCAAATTTTGTATTCCCTTTCCACAGTGAAAATGTGGAATATTTCTGTTTCAGAAATATTCAGAATATTCTGTATTCAGAAATATTCAAAAATGTGAATTGTTCTGTTGTTTCATCTGCTTTATTAATTAAAAAAAAAAAAAAAACTTTGCCACTAAAATAAGATCCATGACACTGTAAAACCTGAAAGAGAAATTTTGGGAGAAGTCCCACAGGGGTAGATTTCCAGCTACCCTCAGGCTGTTTACCAAGAGGCGAACTAAATCCCTTTTAACCAGAAGTGCTCAGCAATAAATATTTTGCCCACATTTAAACCCATACACAGAGTCCTCTTTTTGTCATGAAATCTATTTGTCTCTCTGGATTTACATGCACTCACATCATGGGTGGAGGCACAGCACTCCAGAAGACCAGGATGGGGGTCCAGTGCTATCAGCACACTGGGGAGAGAGGGATGAAGGACCCCAGCTAGTGTGGGGCATTTCCTTGCAGCTGCCTGGGGCTGATAGCACAGCGTCTTTGGGGCCTGGGAGTCTGGGGGAAGCAGGCTGAGAACAGCAGGAGAAGGCAGTAGAATGCCAGGATCATGGCCGTCAGAAAGGGCGTGAAGCCACTTTGGGCCCCACAGCAACACGACCCTCAAAGATGAAGATAAGTTCTGGGACAAAAAGGAAGTATGAGAGATAGATCTTAATGTACAGTTGCCAGATTCAGCAAATAAAAATACAGGACTCTCAGTTAAATTTGAGTTTCAGATTAAAAAAACAAATAATTTTTAGTGTAAATATGTCCCAAGTACTGCATGGGATATGCTTCTACCAAAAATTTTTTCATTGTTTATCTGGAATTCTAATTTAACTGGATGTCCTGTATTTTATCTGGCAACCTTACCTTGTAGGTCTCTAGCTCATCAGTTCCTCCACCTGTCCCACCTCACCTCTGCCCCTGGTGTTTCTTTCCCTTTTTCTCCTCTTCTGACCTTCCTTCTTGGTCATTCCTCCCCTTCATACAAGAAAGGATCTGACATCAGGTCTCAAATAACTGAAGCTCATTCAACACCAATATGTTCTTTTGCCTCCGTTTGCATGTTTACTATTTTATGGTTGTCAAAAGTTTTAAGACTTTATTCCCTGCTACAATTACCCCCAAGCAATATGTAACCAGTGACGAGATATAGGGTCATCCTGCTTTCATGACTCAAATAGACCGTTTTGAAGTGCTGGAGAGTTTGAACTGTTTTCACCAGGCCGTCTACTGTGCCAGCCCCTCCCTTGACAAATTCAGTTCACAGGCTCTGGATCCCATTGTTGCTACCCAAGCCTGCTGCTGCTCCGGAATTCTTGTTTGGGGAGCATGGAGAAATGGAAAACACTGGGAAGAGGGAGGCAGAGACAAAGCACCCAACGATTGCATGGTAATATCTAGAATCTTTGTTATTTAGTTTAGGAGACTGTCAGAGCTTGCATGTGGGGTGATAATTAAGTGGTGGATGGTATCAAGGAACACAAGCAACATGGAGGCTCATGATAGATACTGGTGACTTAAACAAATGAAAAAATGTTACATGGATTTGGCTGTGTAGAAATAATACTAATTACAGTCATTTCAAGGAGACTTCTACTATGGACGCCTAAGTACCATATGGTGCCATAATACTTATGTGTATCATTATATATGCCTTAAATTAACTTTGTTATAAAGGATAATTTGATTAGAACAGGAGACTCAACATGTTTTGAACTGAGGCTTCATAATGTGTTACTCAGGCAGAATGGACATCTGCTATTCTTAAAAATTTAGTGCAACTAAGGCCTGAGTCATGGTGAGAAAAGCCTCTAAAATGAAAAAAGCTGCTATGACCCTCCATCCCCACTTCCCAGTATTCGTGCTTTTGTGCAATCCCCTCTCCTCTGGTGTTCACTGGACCTAGTGACTTGCTTCTAACAAATAGAGTACAATGAACGTGATGGGATGTCACTTTCAAGAGTAGGTTAAAAATGCCTGTGACTTCTGTCCTTCTTGTCATCTCTCTCTCTTGCTGTCTTGCTTGTTTGCTCTAGGAAAAGCAAGCTGCCATGTTGTGAGCTGCCCTGTGGAGAGGTCCACATGGCAGGGAACTGAGAGGGGCCTCTGGCCCACAGTCAGTGAGGACCGGAGTCTTGCCAACAGCCACGCGTGAGCTTGGAAGAGGATCCTTTCCCAATTGGGCCTTGAGATGCAGGCAACCCTGGCGGATACCTTACTGCAACCTTGTGAGAAGCTCTGAATCAAAGGGAAACTGCCCCACAGAAACTAAGAAAATAAATGACTATTATTAATTTGCTAACAATAGATGTTGGCTTATTTATGCTGCTAAACTTTAGGGTAATTTGTTATGCAACAACAGATAATGAATGCAGTCAACTTACTCAGGACCAGACTCATGTGGCACGTCATCTAGAGAAGTGTTTGAAAGTGTAACCATTATATTCTACAACGCAGACACAGCAACAGAAGAGGAGGCTACAATGTGTGTGGTGGGTGGGTGGGTGGGGACTGGGCAGGAGGAAAGGCATGGAAACTTGTGGTTGACTGCATCAATATTGTCAAATTCTGAGAAGCTCTAGCAATGCTCCTACCCATCACTACACATTCTTGAAATTCTGTTATCACAACTCTGATTCTTGTTTGCAAACTGAACATCCAATCACCCGCTGGGCCCCGGAATTGTTGTCTTGCTGTTCTCCCTTTGACTTGTATTCTTGGGTCAGCTTGTGCTGGCCAGGGCACAGTCCACTTCTTTCTGAGACTTCTTGAATATGTGCTCGTTGGGACAGTGTACCAGTTACTCGAAGTTCTTGTCTCTTGACTCCAAACCTACCCTTCTGTCCTCTGCTCTGTAACACTGGACTGAGACTCGGCAAAACAAATTCCGGCTTTCTCAGAGGCTCCCTGCCAGGTTCCGCCAACAGGGGGCGTTAGTGGACGGCTGCAAGGCTGAGCGAGGAGGAGGAGGCCGACTTGTGGCTGCCGCTGAATCCAGTTTGCAGTTTCTTCAACACTAGTATAGTAGCTTCATGCTCCCCTCAGAGACACCAGGACCAGTTGATAGCACCCACTCTTCAGAGATTTGGGTGCCAGCCCCCAGAACCCTCCACTGAGTTCCTAAATTTTCATAATTTCAATCTCTCCCTTTATCTTTAGTCCCTCCACCCTAAGGAACAGTGGTTGCTTCCTCTGCCACCTCCGTGATACCTTAGAGTTCTAATTTGCCTTTTCAGTTACCTAATTACCAATTATTTCTGTTAAATCACCTCTGTTACAAAAACAAGCTGGTGTGATTTCTGTCTCCTGATTGTACTATGGCTGATACAGGGGTCACCTCTCTACTCCTGGCCTCTGTCCAGGCTCAGTGGCAGCTTCCCATCTCACCCCTCCACGGAGAGCTGCCCACCCTGCACCTTCACAGCCCTCCGAGGGAACACTCCCTGAATTGTGTGCCCTAGGCTCCTGTCTGGCCTCACCCTAGTCCCAGCCCTGCCCTCAAGAGAGAGCAGAGAAAGTGTGGACCAGAGACATCAGCCAAGTTCACAGCCAAACAGAGTCGTGACAGGAGAAGAGGAGGGAGGTCAGTGTAAAGAAGCCAGCGCCCAGCTCAGGGATCACGGGTGCTGAGTGTGTCACACCTCAGCTGGAGTCATAGGTGACAGCTGAGAGAAGACACAGTGAGGAGCAGTGGTGGGTCACTCATCTGAGGCCCGTGGGGATTATAGTTCACCCGCTGCTTGCTGGTTTTACTTGCTTATGCTGCACCTCGATGGTCGGCTCTGCCCTTTCTTTCAAGGAGTCCAAGGTCACAAGCCTCCACCTGAGAGGTGGCTATGAGGCCAAGAAAAGACTGTATTTTTCAATATTTTAGTGTGAGTTGTGGGGGGCTCTTTATAACACAATTGCTTAGGACAAGAGATCAGACTATAAACTTAAATTTAGATGCAAAACCCAGTACATCAGGCAGTGAGTGTCTAATTAGGAAAACAGAACCCACTTTAAGTATGTAAACAGATGGGGATGAAATATAGTGAATTGGATATACAAGCAATGCAAAATCTGAGTATACAAATGGGGTATGGCGAGGCCACCCAGAGATGAGCACTGCAGGAAGACACAACCTCTTCTAGAAACTTGTTCCTTAGAATATTAGCATGAATGTGCAAAGATTCATGTACAAAGGGGATCACTGCCCCACTGGTTACAATGGCAGAAAATGAAGAGCAACATACCGTAAATGTTGATTGTAAATATTAAACAGCTAAATAAATAAAGGAACTTTTATACTTTGGAGTACTGAAGCTATCAAAAAGTTGTATCAGTCTATATGTACTGATTTGGAAAGAGGTCCATGATATCCTATTAAATGGAAAGGGAGATTATAGAACTATATCAACACATTCATACCAATTTTGTTCAAACATACACATACGCGTGTGTTTATATAAACATAGGAAATCACCTGGAATGAAACAACTGTTGACAGTGGGACTTTGGAGTTGGAGTAGACAAGGGGAGGCTTTTATTTGGGGGTGTTATGTGAGTTTGTTTAAACTGGTATGGATTAACTTTCAAATTAAGCAAAAGGAAAGAAAGAAATAGAGTAAAAAAAAAAAAGTTCAAGTTGCTTATGGTCACCAGGCATCTGGAACAAACTGAAGTTCCACAAGTCCAGATAGCTCAGGATAATTCATCAAGGCAGGTCAGAGAGGTTAGAGCAAACAAGAGACGAGAGTCAGAATGGTGAGATCATTGAAGCTCAGGTCACAGCAGGGCAGTGGGGAGGAGCAAAGACAGAGGTGAGCAGACCAGGAAAGACTCTGTTGACCTTCTGACATCGAGGCTACTTCTTGCATGCCTTCTGTGTGTGCAAACGGCTTGGCAATCGGAAAGAGCCACCTGCAGGTACACTGTGACTGATGGGGATGGGAATAGCAGAGCAGGTGATGAGGGGATTTCACAAGGCAGCCCAAGCTTTCTAGTTTTCCCAGCCCTTCCTTCAGAGATCCCTAAGGAAAGAGAAGATGGGGCATCTCTGCTTTTTCTCACCAGCTCCTTTCACTAGAAAAGGTCTTTCTTCTTTTCTCCTTGCAGAACTCCTCATTGCCTTTAGCAAGCTTATTTTTTGCATTGTGACCCTAAGAGAGGATGACTTGCAGCATTTCCAAAAAGTATTTGACCACAGAGCACTCCTTCAATAGGTAATATATTTTAATTGCCATCAAGTTTTAATTACAGAAGTATTACGTGGGTGCTTTTTCCTTGTAAAGAATTCCACGCTATCCTGCTAGAGGAAAAGCCACCTGGAAAAAGAGGACTGGAGGATGGGACACTACATGAAGAGAGAAACATGTGGAAAAGTTCTGAGGCCCAGACTTGAGGGGGAGGCCATCTTGACCCTCCAGCCCAACCCAGCTGAATGTGGACACGTGGTTCTATGTGGAACAGAGAGAGGCCCGCCGTGCTGACCCCCTGCCTGAAGTCTTGACCCAGAGGATTATGAGCTGAATAATCAGTTTTTGTTTTAAGCCACTAAGTTTCGGGGTGGTTTGTTATGCAGCAAGAGATAACTGATACATTCTCCCATCCCATCCTCAATGTCAATCTCCCCTTCCTCCAAGGAAATATTATATTGAAATTTGTTTTTATCATTACTTTGCTTTTTCAAAAATAGTTCTGCCAGGTATGTACACATTTTTGCAGTCTACTTATAATTTTGAGCTGTTTTTGAGCTTTATAAGTATAGATTCATGCTACATGTATTGTAGGGAGAATGAAATTGTGAAATACTCACCCAGTGAAATATTATTACAACAGTGAAAACAAATGTTACTACTCACAACACCATGGATGGATAAAGCTTAGAGGCAAAATGTTGTATTAAAAACACCAAGTTGCAGAAATCTACAATACTGATTATTCATCTTTTTATATGATTAGTGGCCATTTCTTCTTTTTTGAGTTTCTGGTTTATTTCTTTTGTCCATTTTTCTTTTGGGTTGTTTGTTTTCTTCTTATTGATTTGTTGGACTTATATATAAATTTTAAGGAATGTCACCCAAGATTAGAACACTAAGAATTACTTGAATCTTGAGAAACATTTCCAAGATGAGAGTTTAAAATGACCAAACCAACAAACAAAAAACACCCTGAAAAAAAAAAAAAACGACACAAGAATGAACAAAAATAACAACCAATTACACAGACTCTTTGACTTCTTGCCTGAAAATTCCAAGGATCAGAGACTCGACAGAACTTTAAGCTCTATTTTCAGGTGAGAGGCCATTTACATAAATCTACAGTGCACAGAAGTTCTGTTTCGTATTTTCTTTGCTACCAATAGGAAATGCATCATTTAACTTGAGATATGGCCCCCCCTTTAAACATTTCCTAGGATAGACCAATGAATTACCGTTCTACCCAGCAGTGAATTTATATTGCACTAAGGAAAAACAGACTCCTTTAACCCCTGAAGAGTCACATTTCTTTCACTTAGGTCACTTGATAGGGTCATTATAGACTCAGATAAGACATGTGGGACTCTGTTTAATATCTGGCAATTTTCTTGTGCCTCTTCATTTATTAAAAGAATGTATCCATTAGCAGTCATTAGTACTTTCTGTCAAGATGGGGGCTACATTATCCTCAATGGCTTAAGAGAAAATGCTTTTTCAAGAAAAATAATGGCATTAATTGCTCAGTGGAATAGATACAGCTTTCTTAGTCATAACCTCTCCCTCCTCCCCCCAGAGGAAATCGGACACTGCTTACCTCTGTCAGAGATCCAGGCCACTTTCTCCCTACCCTGTGAGTCAGCTCCTTGCTCCTGCCTGTGGCCTTTCTGGTGGCAGGCCACTATCCACAGGGAATAAATAGAGCTCCTCATCCATCACAGTGAGGAAGCTTGGATTTACTCCTCTTGCTCTCTAATTCATCCAAGGGAGAAAAAAGGAGACGCTTCACTTAGCAAACAATCTCATTTGAAGGGACTCTGTTTTAGCAACAGGAAGCAAATCACATTAGAGAAATAATCACCCTCCTGTAGCTCCAAACTGAAACCGATCTCCTTTTTGACCTTTCATTTGAAGCATATGCTCTCTGGAAAATGTAGTTCAAGGAGGGAGGTTGTGGGGGGGGTCATGTGTGTGTTATGTTTTCATGATGAAAACAAGTTTTCTATATAGCTTTTTAATTAAAAAACTTAAAGTTTAATTAGTAAAAGGCTTTCGTTTCTGAAATATGAGTATATCTCCAAGCTCTGTCTTTTTCTTAATCCTTCCCTCTCAGGTCACATCCATTCTCACAGGCATTAATAATTACATCTATGTTGATTAAGATATCTTTAGATGAAAGTAATAAAATAGCAACTAACAAGTGACTTAAATAACAAAGACATTTGATAAACTTATGTGTAACAAGGAAAACAAGTACCATATTTGCACTTAGCCAATCATGATTTATCCACTCCATCTGGACAGTTGCAACCCTAACAGGTGGGATTCTATTCAAAAGGAAAGAGGAATAGCTGCTGAGAAGGCAACACCACCCACATCCTATTTCCAGCCCTGACTGTTCTCACCTCCAATTACATCTTCTAAACTGCCTGCTAGGCAGCACTGCTTCATTGTCCTGTCACCTCAAACCCAGTCTGTCAAGAAACAAATTCCTTTTCTTATCTGCTAATACTGACTCCCTTTTCTGTATTTCCTGACTTTCCCAGTGGTAGTTTCATTCATCCATCGTAGAGGCTGTGAACCTCAGAATCATTTCAATGCCCTCTCTGTCTGGACTTCCTTATCCAGTTGCTCCTAATGTCTCCCACTCTGGCTCATTACTTCCACTCTTCTTGCCATCCTTCAGTCATGCTGTTCCAGTTGCACATGGATCACTTGATTTCATCTGGGATAGGCCCCAGATTCCAGGAACATGCACTCTGCAAACCAGATTCACCTTCTTAAGGCTTACAGTCATCTCTCCCTTGTCTAGGATGAGGCTCCCATATGTCTACAGCAGGAAAAATCCAAACTTCTGTGGGTTTTAAGATTTTCTTCATTACCTTTTGGAAAGGATTCCCCATTATTCTCTGCTCCAGCCAGACTGGTCCATTCATTGTTCCTTAAAATATGCTTTATGCATTCCCATCACCACACACCTGTCCACACCATTCCCCCAGATAAGAATACCTTCCTGCTTTCTCTCTTCTACCTGGCCAACTCATGTTTCACTGCTGAAATCTTCTTAAATATCCTAGGCTATGATAAGTGTTTTCTCCTCTGAAGTCCTTCATGCTAGTGGAATTATGAGTCAATTTTTAAAAAGAAACTATTGGGTTAAAGTAATTAGGCAAGAGTAACTTTGCAATGGCCAGACTACCAGTACTTTGCAATGTGCCATGATAGTATTTGCATAGTAAAATAATGATATAATACCCATTGCTGAGCATAGAGGATATTTTTATAAATATTCCACTGTAATTATTAAACTTCTGAAAGTCCAGAGCCCTTTTTAAAGATAAAGGTAGTAACACTTTAAAATGGGGCTGCAAAGAGTGGCATCACTGGACAGATTCTTCAAAAGTGTCAGTGAATCTATATCATCTGATGTTATCTATCAGCAGAAAGACCATTCATTTATTCATTTATAGCCAAGAGATTGTGATTTTATTGGCTGACAACTGCGACCAGAATTCTTGGCAGGAGAACTCTATATTTAGGAAAATATCTTGACAAATTGCTTGAAGATAAAGAGTGAGGTTCAGACAGCACTTGACTATCCTGTTCACATCAGGGTGGCATGCTCGTTCTAAGTAAGTGGAAGACTTATCTTCTTAACATTTCCTCATAAAGAAACACCAAACCACTTAAAGAATAATGACAAGGTTATCAAGACAAAACCTTGAGTAGAAAACCAAAAGACACATAGAAAAGACACACATAATTTCTGGTCAAACATTTTATAAGAATGATAGTAAAAGAATTGGAGGCTTTGGGCTTAGCTGTTAAGATTAGGAGAAGGTGGGTCTGGTAACAAGTTGTCCACAGGACTTTTGTGAAGGAATTCGTCAATGTATAACTTTTTATTGATAGCTAGGGTTTATTAGCCTACCAGGAATTCTGGTTTTGCCACTTAGATATTTTGTCAAAACTCTCTGAATTTATTGCTTCACGTGGTAGATAGAAAGGGGGAGCCTTATAGCCAGGCCTGCTCTGTGTTTTATTTTCTATACGTACTCACACATTTACGTTTATCTTTCATAAGACTGAGTTCTCATTTTTTTGATTCACATTTCTTTGGTAAAATTGTCTATATCAGTAGTGATGTTTTTGGCTGCAAGTAATAGAAAACTCCATTTCATCTGGCTTATACACTAAAAGAGATTTATTGGTTTATGTAACTAAAAAAGTCAAGATGCTGGGTAACTATCAGGTGTGGTTCCATCAGCCTCCAAATGCGCCTCTCTATGATTTGTTTGCCCCACAAGCCCTTTTGTGCATTAGCAACATACTCAGGCTGACAGCAAGGTGACTAGAGTATTTCCTGGCCTTTAAGTGTGGCCATAACAACATCCACTAGAAGAGTGGTGTTATCTTGTCCAATAACACCACTCTTAAAAGCAGGAAACTTCTTAATGGGAAACTTTCTATTTCAACCAAACTTCCCATTTCATCTGGTTGGCCAGATTTTGGTCACATGCCCACTTCTGAACCAATCTGCTTGGCCTGAGGAACGCCACACATTGGTATGTAAGGTGTGGATTCCTAAACTAATCTCTGTCACAAGGGGGCAAGATTACTCATAGACCAGTCAAGCCCACAGAATCAGTTTCCCTAAACCTCAGGCCTGCATGGGGCCAGGGGTTATCTCCTTGAGCAAAAATTAGGGTACTGACAGAAATGGGCAAGAGGAAATAGATTCTGGGTAGGCATCTTCAATTCTGTACAAAATTATAGAATACCTATTTCATCCCCGAGACCACTGAACAGGATACAGAGCCATGTCTGATAACCAAAGGCTCTAATGTTCACAGAGTTCAAGTCTGCCAGATCTTTATCTAATAAAGTCTAAAACTTTCCACAAGGAAATAAGAAACATGTAAACAATTACAGCTCTGTGGGTAACTGTACACCAGCATACGTGAAACCAATTGTTTCCACTCCATATGGGATACTAATCAGCTTCATTACATGGAAGAAAAAAACACAACAAAGAACCAAAACTGCTCCAATATTTCATCAGAGGAAAACAAAAAAAGCTGAAAAATATACTTTCTTCAAACAAAAAAAGGAAAAATATCCGAAAAGATCAATCAGAAGTAAAATGGCCTTTAACTGTTATTTTTATAACCAGAAGAACATAAAAGAAGTTAGAAAATATACTCTCTTCAGATAGAAAAATAGATTTTATGTTAAAAAAAGATCAGAGATTGAGCAGTTTTTAATGGTCAATCATGAATATCCATTTTTATTCTGCCACCAAGATTACACTCAGAATTTATTTAATGCTTTCAAAATAATATGTTTATCATTTTTGTTGGTGTGGTAGACAGTCTGTCAATCTCTCCTTGCTTTGGGCTCAAATTGACTTACAAGTTGTCAACAGTTGATCCATTCTTCCAACAAAACATCTATTCAGGGCCTTTGATGTACCAGGCTACTCTGTGTCTGTAGCGTAGTCACGTGGTCAGCCAGCTGTCTTTCTTCCCTTTCAGGGGAAGAGGGTGCCTTGGAAGCCATCATCTAATGTCCCTAAGGACATTAGATCGTTCATTTGAGCAGCCTTGATCCTTCCTCTAATGTCAACTCAGATGGGTCACTGACTTATTAAACTCCCACTACCAAGAAAGAACTGCGTGGGAAGATAAGAGAAAAATCATTGGCATAGCTCTTGCTACTGAGAACCTCACACAACCTTCCTGAAATCCAGCACCACCAAGAAAGGAAAAGAGCACACACATATCAAAAAGCTGATAACTTGAGACCCAAAGTATAGGTAGTGCAAGAGTGAAATATGTCTTCCAATGCCCGGGTTAATATGATATGTGTGCAGGACGGGAAGGGAGACTGGCCTGAATGGAGAACAGTGGGAATGAATTAGTAAAGTCTAAACTGTGGAAGGTCTTGGAAGTCAAAGATAGAATTAGACCCAGGGGGCTGAGGAAAAGGGAAATAGTCCACATCTCAAAAACTTCCTCCCCACCCCCCAAAAAGCCATGCCTGTTGATGTAGCCAATGTGGTACAGTAGAAAGAATAAAGCCTGGGTGTCCTACTAACCTGGGGTTGAATCCCGGCTCAACCACTTACCAGTCATGTGACCTTGGGAAAGCTACTTATCCTCTCCAAACCTCAATTTTCTCACGTAAATAAAGAAATGAAGTCCATAGTCTAAAGTTCTGCTGTCTAATGCAGTAGCCACAAACTACCTGTGTCTATTACAGTTGAAATGTAGCTAGTCCAAATTCAGATGTGCTATAAATATGAAATACATACCAGGTTTGGAAACCTTAGTATGAAAAAAAGCAAAGGAAGAAAAACATTTCATAATGCTTTATATTGATTACATGCTGAAATAACATTGGCTATCTTAATAATATAATATACATTATGGTTAAATAATATACATTATGAAAATGAATTTTGTGTTTCTTTTTACTTTTACTTTTTTTAAATTTTTTTTTGGGGGGGAAGGGGAACAGGACTTTATTGGGGAACAATTATTGGGGAACAGTGTGTACTTCCAGGACTTTTTCCAAGTCAAGTTGTTGTCCTTTCAGTCTTAGTTGTGGAGGGCGCAGCTCAGCTCCAGGTCCAGTTGCCGTTGCTAGTGTAGAACCGGCAACCTTGTGGTTGAGAGGACGCACTCCAACCAACTGAGCCATCCGGGAGCTCAGCAGCAGCTCAGCTCAAGGTGCCATGTTCAATTTTAGTTGCAGGGCTGCTGCCCACCATCTATTGCGGGACTCAAGCCATCCCTTGCGGGACTCGAAGAATCGAACTGGCAACCTTGTGGTTGAGAGCTCACTGGCCCATGTGGGAATCGAACCGGCAGCCTTCGGAATTAGGAGCATGGAGATCTAAACCGCCTGAGCCACTGTGCCAGCCCCTTTTTACTTTTCTTAATGTAGCTACCTAAAAACTTAAAATTACATAGCCATAATGTTAGGCAAAGTAGAAAATAATACTTTTTCTCTAAAGGAAGTTGGAAGGATTTGGTTCCCTTAATGTCTTTAAAATCAGTGAGAATGATAATTCGTGAACTTGGCCACAATTTCTATCCATGCCCTTTGGCCATGTCCTCCTCCCCTGACTCTAGGCTCGACTTGTTACTTGCTTTGCCAATGGGATTTTAGCAAGCATGATATAAGCAGAGGCTGTCAAACTGCTTGTGCATCAGGACTTCCTCTCATGCTGCTCTTGGGAACTTTGAAACCACCACTAAGTGAATAAGGCCACGCTAGCCTTCAGGATGATGAGAGATACATGGCCAAGTTGTCCCCATTGTCTTTGCTGACATGGGGTCAACCACTACACATGTAAATTGAGGCCATTCTAGACCGTCCAGCCCCAAGTGAGCTGATCCAGCTGACCCATAGTATCATAAGATATAATAAATGTTTGTTGTTTTAACATAAGTTTTGGGGTGTTTTGTGCAGCAAAAGTTAACTGGTAGAGTGGATCCTTGACAACCATATTAATAGAATCTTCACCGTAATTTGGAGAAGAATGGAGACTGGTAAAATCCACTTAGTCTGGTCTCTATTAGAGGGTGAGCTTTGTAACTTCAGTCACACATATCTACACAGATATATGGAAATACAACCCACACACACAACACACACACACAACACACACACACAACACACACACACAACACACACACACAACACACACACACATACCGCAGAAGAAAGTTGGAAATGTCAGTCCAGACACATTGAAGGTCTCGCCCAAGGTTTTCCATCCCGTTTGGACATAAAGACCTCTTCTGATGGCAAAAACACTTGGATATCTGTACCACTCTGGTTAATATTGTTAATATCTGTTGATTGAGAACATATACAATGCCCACAGAGCCCCTGTTGGTACTTATTGCCTTTATGAAATTAAAGTAAAAGAGGGCTTTCTAGGTGGATTAATTAGAAAATGGTGCCACTTCTTTTCAGGTCTTGCTCAGCCCCAAAGTAGGACAAATGGCTCATGGAAAGGAGTAGGAACTGGTTTTTAGCCCTGGATGAGCCCCGTAGGTTGGGTGCCCTTGACCAGAGAACAACTGATGTAACCATAGGAAGGTCCTGATAACCCAAAGGCATTACGGGTTAAGTAAGGCTTTGAAATAAAAATGTGTTTGGTTCCTAACCGTCATGCCTGCATCAATTTGAAAAATAGTCATTCTTTATTCTACAGATAAAGCTTTGGGAGTTGACAGGAATTCGGTGGCTTTTTGCCATAACTTGACTCCTCCCCAAGGGTCTGTAGTCCACAGCTGAGTGCAGACCACACAAGATTGTGTCTAACAGCCACAAGGGGGCAATAATCAGGAGTAGATATTGTCACTCTCTAACCCAAAAACTCAGTTCACAATTGCAAATCAAGTGTCAGAATTGGGGAAGAAAGTACAATGGCACCTTACCGCTTTGACCCAACAAATAAATCATTGGATTTAGCACTAAATAAATCCCTTTACATTTTGTTCACACATTTTTGTGTGTGGGAAAATTTGCCTACAAATGAATCATCTTAACATAAAATTCTGAGTCATTAATAATCCTTAGTTTTAGAAATTAGTTAATTTTGCCATTCAAATATCCCAGTATAACTAAAATGTGCCACCTTATAAGCTTCTTCAGCATATCGAGTTTTCCCTTCAAAAGGGCAGGTTCCAGAGATGGGCATCGGAACACTATCCTCACTCCTCACATCCAGCCAGACTCTGAGGTAAAGAAAATAGCAAAATATGCCTTCATGTCTATTAATTGTTCTCTGGAGACTGTGACCCCCTGTCACAGTGCCTTGTGTTCACACAACGTATTCACTTTTTTTAAGCCCTTTCATTAAACCACAAATCACAAACCACAGAACAATTTTTAAGAGTTAAAATGAATTTTTCTTTTCACAATAATCGTATGAGATAACAGGGCAAGTATTATAGTTTTGCCTGCTTAAAGAGATGGAGGAAATTGAGAGCAGACATGGTATTCTCAAATTATTAGAAGAACTAGCCAAGGTAGAGCAATCTCTCCACTGCGTGAAACTGCTTTATATAGGGCAAGGCTAAATCACAAGTACTGTATTTTTCAACTTTATAGTTAACCCAAGCCAGTGATGATAAATGTTTAACACTGGATCTCCAAGTGAAAAAGCCCGATTTGTAGCACATGCCAATTTCCATGCTGTAAATACTCCCATTGTGGCTGATTTCCAGTTACCAAGCGATGTCACTGAACACAGACTCGGAAGAGATGTCCACCATTATTTAGTATTTACACCAAACAGATAAAATAAACATAACCTCACCAACATGATAATAGTAAAATGTAATAAAATAATTTGAAAATTAAGAATTTTGAGTATTTATTCTTTGTTTTTAAATATAATTTAACTGTAAATTTATGTAACTTAATTTTTAATGATGGCTTTATTTAATAAGCAGTTCACCAAATTCCTGAAAATGTAACAATTCGCTTTCACCAGTCAATACATAGGAGCCAACTCTGCCTGCCACTGACCTAAGCAAGCACTCCTTTCAAGTTATTTGAAGTTTAAAATAAAATAAATATCACCCCTGAGGGGCAAAGCTAGTTGTACACCTTAAAACCACCCTAATACCACCCTCCCCAACCAACACACACATTTTGAGGATTTTTTGGATTGCACAAGTGAATGCATTGCAATTTGTGAATGGCCTGGCCTAACACTCAAAGTAAAGTACTAGAGCCAGTGGGCTGAGGACTTCTGATATAATTAAAGTATAAGGTGGTTGAGCATTGTTCATGCAAACTTCCTGAAGGGCAGAGCTAAGAAAATCCACCCTCCTCTTGCAGAAAAAGAGAATCTGTTTGGTCTGAATTATTTAGCTTGGCTTTGACCAAACTCAGCTGGATAATTATCAAGTCTTACTTTGCCTGGTCCTATATTGGCCTAAGCTTTAGGTTTGGAAAATGAAAAGTTAGCACAGGAAAAGACAGTAAACAGTCAAGCCCATCTCATTGTTTTACAGATGAGGAAACGAAACAGACCTAGGATGAGAATAGGGCAAATGAGACACCAGGGGCTTAAATTTTAAGAAGGCACATGTTCTCAGGATTGAGTAAATACAGTCTCTCCTGAGAGTGTCTCCTTAATTTATGTGCCCTCATTTACCTCACCCTTGTTCTGGTCTTGCCACAAATGCCCAAAGAAGCCAACTTCACCTGGCTAGCTGGCATCAAAGCTGGAACAGGTCCTCTAACCCCTAGTCTGGCATTTTCCTCTTACAGTCAGCCACCTACAGCGTGGCCTACCCTTCTAAGGAATGACCTTCAAAACGAAGCAGGAAATTTTATGCACAGCTAGAACAGTCATTCTCAATCTAGGTATCACTTTAGATGTTCTGAGGGAGTTTTAAGCATTTTAATGCCTTGGTCCCCCTCTTCAAGGTTTTAATTCATTTTTTTCTGTGATGGGCGCTAGAATTATTTTTGTTTATTTGCTTTTAAAGCTCCTCTACGGTTATTATCTGTAGCCAAGGTTGAGAACCACTGCAGAATAACAATAACAGTAATATTTACTGTGCTAGTAAAAGACCATATTAGCCAAAAAGGAGCAGGTTTCACTTATGCCAGGGTGTTGAACATCGATTGGTGTTTGTGTCTTTTTCCATTGTTATTGCTAATTCAGTGCATTTGTCTGCACCCATAAAGAACTATCTTAAAAGAAAAGAAAAAGAACTATCTTGTTTTAAAATATATAAATAAGCAAACAAGCAAACAAACAAAAGAGCAGGGAGCACCCTAGCCTGGATAAGGACCCTGGACCCGATTTGGTCATGGCACAGTGAGCAGAAAAGCATGGCAAGACCTCACATACCACAGGTAATTACATTGCTCCAGCCGTCTGAGCTTTTGCACTCTCAGTGGGAAAAATGCTTGTAAGACAAATCAATACGTAAACAAGAGAAATGTTTATTATTCTTAAGAAGGAAAACCAATGAAATATTTTTAAGTACTAACAAAATTATTTTTAATAGAACCATTTGACCAAATGATCATTTTGCTAATTTGCAAATTAGTCTTCTCATTAATTAAAACACCCAAACCCTCCATAGTACAGCATGATTTTACCTTTTACATCAGTATTTAACACAGGCTTTTCAATAACACAGTTATACCCAGAAATCCCTATTTTACCCAAAAGAAATGTAAATTCTATCAATCAAGTTGTGGTGGTGATTAGCTGATTGTGTATGTTGGTCAAAACTCAGAACTATATACTAAAAATTGTGGATTTCACTGTAAGTTAATTATACCTCAACTTTTAGAAAACGAACACAGTGGTGGGCACAGAAGCTGAATAAATGTTTGCTAAGAAAAAAAAACACAGGGAGACGTTCTTCTTCATTTTGCTAAATTGGAAAGGTTTCACTCTCTAAATAAAACAACTAAATTAGCTTCCGTTATTAAAATAGCTTTTCTTAGTGCATTATTTGTATTGCAGCCCAATATCTCCTCTGCTCTGAAACTAAAGACCTATTCAGCTGCCTGCACAATCGTGGGTGCCCTGTTCTAAGCACAAGGTATTTATTTATCTTCGAGAAACAACAAAAATCATGGTATCACATAGTAGAACAAATAGTCTGTGAATTTAAATGCAACAATGAATGTTAATAAAAATTAAATGTTTGCTATTAGCCAGGCACTGTAATATGCACGACAATTTTATGAGGTAAATGAAATGATCAAACTTTTTTTTCAACAGGGCTACTCAGGCTGCTATGTTGAGAACAGATTATAGGCGATAGGGTCTGGGGGTGGGGATGAACAAGAGAGGAAGCAGGGAGATGTATTAGGAAGCTATTGCAATATCCAGGTGACAGGTGATGACGGCTGACCCCACAATGAAGGTGGTGGAGGTGGTAAGACGTGGTTGCGTTTTGGATGTTTTGAAAATCAAGTCCACCATCTTTACCAATGGATTGAATTTGGGGTGTTAGAGAAAAAAGTCAATAGTGACTTATAGATTTTGAGCCTCTGAACAACAAGAAGGATAGATTTGCTATTTCCTGAGATAGGAAGATGGAGGAGGAACAAATTTCAGAGGAAAGAAGGTGAAAGGTTCAGCATGCTAAGTGTGAGGTGACCACTAGCCATCTAGCCAGGTTTTGAAGTGGGCAACTGGATACATGAGTCTAGAGTGAAGAGGAGGGGTCAGAGCTGGAAGAGGATGATCTACAGCCATGACACTGGACACGTTACCTTTAGGTCAGGGAGGTAGGAAAGAAGAGCGGTCCAAGGACTGGAATTTGGGACACTGCAACTTTTGGAGGTCATGGAGGAAAGGAACCAGCAAAGGAGACTGAGAAGGAACAACTAATAAGGTAAGAGGAAAACCCAGGGAGGGTGCAGCCATAGGCTGAGTGGTCAGTAGGCTTCCCTGGGCCCCGGTCCAAGAGGCTTCTCTTCTTCCTCCCTGTCATCTTGCCCATTTCTACCTCTGTCACGTATCTTACTACATATAATCAGCTCCCTTGTCTATCTGGACCTCCTCTTGATCATTTCAGTATTTCCAGTGTCCAGCATATGCTCAATACATGTTTATTGAATAAACAGCAAAACGAATGAGTGAGTGAGTAGCTAGGGATGGGGGCTGGAACTGAGATGTTTAAATGCCCATCACCCCCAATACCCAAGGAAAATGTGTTCTTTTGTCTTCGCGTGCCACAAGGGTCAGGGGTGAGCTGGAACCACTTGTGTTACCTCAAATGAACTAATTGTTGTATTTTCAGGAATTCTAAGAGCTGGCTGCTAAACACAACCATAATTAAAAATTAAATTATATAAACTTATATCTAAATAAATATATTAAATACAACAGTAATAAATACTTAAAATTTTCCACTTCCCAATTATTTTATTACATTTTACTATTATCTATGCTCTTGAGTTTCTTTATGTCTATTATATCTGTATGGTGAAAACCCTATAAAATGATGTACCATTGCACAGCTCTTCCCAACATCACATTCAGTGATGTCATGTTGGTAGCTTGAAATAGACAGTGATGAAAGTATTTACACCACCAAAATGAGCAATTTCTGAAAATCAGAGCTCCTCTCCACACCAGTCTGTTAAGCATTTGCCATCTCACCACAAGTTAGACTATATTTTCCACAAGCCTTCCAGTAAGCAACCTTTCTTCAAGAGGGGAAAAAGAAAATCACTAAATTCTCTGGAAAGCAGTAGTTTCTTCTCTGTTTCTATCTTTCACTTGTGTGGATTCCAGTTGGCTGCCAGGTGCACAAAACAACTGAAGTTTTTTTTTCCCTCCCACCAGTGGTTTGATGGTGTGCAGGCAACTAGTGTTTTTCACCATCGATCAAATGGGTTCAACATCACCGCTGATGACTTCTCCCCCAACCATTACCCTGCAGGATCTTCCACTGGGTTTTTCTGAAAGAAAATGTTTAGAATTATGAAAATCACTCATTATTATTTAACTGGGTCAGCAGTGGAGCTAGTTATGAAATGTGTGTTTGGATTGGAAATGTGGGTATAAACTACCAGACTTTAAAGAATTTTTTTTTAAAAAGTGTATAATGAATGTGGAGAAGAGTAGGATTATTCCCTTTGAAAGTATGGCTCCAGCCTGATTCCTCTCCATGTCCTTTTCCAACTCCCAGATGACACAATTCATCTCCCCACTGGAGTGCATTATGCTCTCTTTAAGAACTAGAGCTAATGGAATGCTGAGAAAATCAATGTCTTCTTATTATGCAGGCCTGCTGTTTGGTAAATGGAAAGCAAATTCTTTCTCCTTCTAAATAGTCAGTAAATAAGCCCTGGGAACCACCTTGAATATAACCCTCACATGTCCTGAATGAGGGTCTGCACACCATATCTGTGTTTAACATCCATTTAATTCAAAAAGGCCAGGTGCATATCTACTCACAACTCAATGAGGAGACAACTATCTATTTATCTAGCTAGCTATCTAACTATCATTTATCTATCATCTATTTATCTATCATTTATCTATCTATCTATCATTTGTCTAGCTCTAGCTCTGTATCTTTCTCTTTCCTCTGAAGAGGGTACGTATAAAACTGCAGTGCTTTTTGAAAACATACAAGTATATTCAATTGACAACATTCATAATATTATCTACCATTTATTAAGAATTTATCACGTGCCATGTATCATGCTCTAAACATATATCTTTAATAACAACCTCATGAGGTAAGTTGTATTGTTATCCCCATTTGCAGCTGAGCAAACTAGCTGAGATAAATATACCGAAGTCACTGTAAGGAGCAGAGTCTGGATTTGAACCCAGTTCTTTTTAACTCCCAAACCAGGGCCACTAAACACTTTGTTCCATGCTGATGATCATGTCTCAGTTAGATCTAGAACCAAGTGAAAACTGTGGGCAGTTTCAGGCTAAGAGTAAGAATGACTTAGTGCATCACCTTGCACTAAGATAATGAGCTCCCTCATATGGGAGGTATTCAAGGAGAAATTGAAAGAACCCTTTTCAGTGTCAGCTTCCCAGTACAGTAGGTTTCTTGTTCTGGGACGAATGGTTGATCAAATCTCACACAGAGTTCATCCACCCAGTGCTAGCAGAGCCAAACACTGAACACTGAGAATTGCAGTGAAGATTGGCTATTTTATGATTATATGAGTTGCGCCATCCAGGAGAACAGGAAGCTCATGCTCAAAAGCCCAAACTCCCCAATGGCATGTAGGTTACAGATTACATGGGGCAAAATCACAAGACACAGTGGGTTAGGGGTTTAGGGTCGTGTTGAGAGCTGATTGGTCAGAGGTGAGGCAAGGGAAATAAATCATTTCTTCAGGTCTTGAGAACTGCTCTGAGGTCTGCGCTGGCATCCCTCTGTCTGGTTTCATGGAAAAGTAGCCAGGGGGGTCATTCTACCTTAGGGCTCAGGAGCTGCAACATAACTTAGGTCAAGATGTTATCTGTAGCTTAACAGAAACCCATACTTTGTGACCTTAGTCCAGGCGTGGCCACTGTTTCTGGCTGCCTCGGGGGGGTTAATCACTAGTAAGGGAAAGGCCTAAGGTTTCCAGGGCATGCTGTGAAGAAACTGAATAGAATCCTGGGGCTACATATCAAGTCAAAATCATACATTAAATCAGGACCCGTGGTTTCACGTCCCAAAGCTGATTGTTCACCAGGGAAACAGAGAACACGTTTCTGGTAAGAAAGCAGACTTGTTCTACAAAACCAGATTAGAAATGAGGGGCAAAAATGCAATGATTTGCACCATCATGAGGAAGTATTTCTTTTAGGTTCACACAGTACACTAGGCATCTCTGGGAATAATAAACTTCTCTCCATAAAGCTATTTCTGGAAAAGCTGATGACCACACTCGTAGCTCCTTCAGTCTCTACCCTTGTCCAGGACTTCATTATCTCTCACCTGGAATTTTCCCCGTCTCCTAACTGATCCCACCTTCAGTCTCTCCCCAACCTAGCCCATCCTCACACTGATCTGAGCTATCACCACCACCACCCAATCGGATCTTACTTTTCATTCTCTTGCTTATCCCATACTGGAAGGTTGAGTTCCCAGGGAAGCAGAATGAGACAGAGACTAGCATGTCGGATGTGTATTAGGGTCGGCTCTTGAAATTAACATTTGTGGAAGGGAGGGAAGGAAGTGATCTCAACAAGGCTTCAGTTAATCCCAAATCGGGGTTCTGAAGCTAGGATGACCCTTCAGAGCTCTCCTGAATTTGGGTGAAACTGACGGAGTCTTTATGCTCCTGTGTAGCCCAGTCATTGGTGTAGGCTGCCCCAGAAAGGTGGCATGGGCTTGGGCAAGGTGACTATCTTCAGAAAAGAGTGGAAGAGGGCTGAGAGTAAGGGCCATTTGCTAGCAGTACTCCCTAATGCCAAGAGATTAAGCCCTTCAGTCCTGAAAAGGGGGGTCCGGGCAGCACGACACAGCATTCACTGCATGCTCCTACATCAACAGAATATTGATAGAGTCCGCCATCCTCCCAGAATGCCAGCATTCTGAATAAACCTGGTTTCCTTTCTGCCAACCACGTCTCTTGATTTTTAACTTTTAACTTTTGCAAGCAGCAGGCAGCCGGACCTTAAAACAATATCAGTACCTCTCAACTCCTTTGCATGACCTGTAAGGCCCCTCACAATCTAGCCCCTGCTCCTCTCCAACTCCATCTTTCTCCATTTCCTATTGTCTAAGCCAGGTACTTTAAACTTCTCAGGGGAGTATTGAATATGCTGCCACTTCCCTGATTTGCACATACTATTCCTTCCTACTAGGATGTCCTTACCTGCTATATTAGTTTCCTAATATAACAAATTACCTCCAACTTGGTGGCTTAAAACAACATGCATTGATTTTCTTATACTCCTGGAGGTCAGAAGTCTCACATCAGTTTCACTAAGCCAAAATTAATGCGTCAGCAGGGCCAGGCTTCCTCAGAAAGCTCAGAGGAAGAATGGGTTTCCTTGTCTTTTCCGACCTCTAGAGCTGCATTCTTTACATTCCTTGGTTCATGGTTCCTTCCTCCATCTTCAAAGCCAGCAGCGAAACCTCTTGCCTCATTGTCGCCTTGACTTCTGATGCTGCTAAATCTACATTTGTCTTCCTTTAATAGGGCTACTGTGATTGCATTTAAGGTTTACCTGGATAATACTGGATAATCAAGATAAATCGCTCCATCTCAAGATACTTAGTCACATCTGTAAATCTCTTTTGTCATATAAAATAATAGTCACAGTCTCCAGGGATTAGGACACGGATATCTTTGGGGTCATTATTCACCCTACCACATCTGCCTGACCCACCCAGCTGTCCTTCAAGTCCCAGCTCAATTATCACCTCTTCTGTGAAACTTGCCCTGACACTGTCAGGTAGATTGAATTGGCACCACCTTTTTATTCTTCAGCACTCTGTCCATGACTTTATTCTATCAGTTACCCTTTTATACTGTAATTCATTCATGAAACAATGAGTTCATTCATTCATTGAGCACCTTTTATGTGCCAGGCACTGTTCTTAATTCTTGGGGTTAGAGCATTAAACAAATGGAACAAAAAGCCCTTCCCTTTTCTAGCTTCCATTCTGATGAAGGTAGACAGACAATTTTTAAAAATTAAAATAAATACTGTGACAAAGAAGCAAGTAATAAAGCAAAAAAATATAGAGAGAGCAGGGAGTAGGACATTGGGAATGTAGCAGGGGAAGATGGAGATAATTGCAATTTAAAACAGGTGGTAAAGGAAGGCTTCATTGAAATGGTGACATTCGAGTAAAGCCTTGAGAGAGATTTGGATGGGTATCTGGCAGAAGAGCTTTCTAGGTAGAGTAAGGTCTCAGTGCAAAGGTTCTGAGGCTAGAGTATGGCTTACATGGTCAGGGACCAGGGAGAAGAGTTCCTGGAGAGTTTTGAGCAGAGGAGTGATGTGCTCTGACTTTTAACAGGATCCCCTTCCCAGGGCTGTGGCATAGAGCCCCACAGGGTGTGCATTCCACAGCACAATCTAGGGGGTTCTTTTTACATTTAGACCATTTATATAGACTCCACTGTGTAACATAGCAACTCTAATGGTTACTGTTTGAGAAAAAATGGAAGCAGGGTGGAAGCAGGAAGACCAGCCAAAAGGCCTTTATAATAATCCAGGCAGTTGATCTCCTTATAGGACCATTGCATCCCCAACCCAAAGAACAGTACCAGGAACATAGACATGCAAATAATAAATGACTACATTATGCACCACAGTGTAAGCGAGACTTGAGGAGTCAAATCTTTGTATTTTGAGTGCACTCACTGGTTACTTCCTCGATTTATTATTCTTGAATGAAGGGGTAGACTAGATGATTTTTCAAAACTAAAATGCTGTCCACCTAACTGCCATCTGGGCTTCTCCACTTGGATGTTCCACTACCATCTCCAATTCTACATATTTAAACTGAATTTATTCCTTTTTCCTCTCCCCACCTGAAACAACTTCCTCCCAACTTCCCTCGCCTGTTGAGGGAGGCATTATCCCACCTAGGTTTGAAATCTAGTATTCTTACCAATCTCCTCCAAGTCCTAGGACACCTTCTTTTTCAATTCCACTGCTTATAACTCAATCCTGTCCCCACCACATCTCCCCAGGAGGCCCCTCATTCTCACCTAATTCTCTATGTGCTACCGATTTTCTGCATCTTGCCATCCCTTCCCGCACCTGGGATGCTCTCATGTCCTTTGTTCCATCTCCAAACCCTACCTCTAACTAAGTCCAAGTCCTTTGTTAGTCTTTACTGGCCCCATCTCTTCATGACCTCATTCTCCTCAAATTCCTCTACCCTTTATGATCTGGCATTTGGCAATATCGAGGGAGGAGGTAATGGGTAAGAGAAAGAATGCAGGCTTTGGAAGCAGACAGATAAGATTCAAATCCCAGCTCAGCCACTCCCTAGTGTGTGATCTTGAGAACTCATCCATCCTCTCTGGGCCTCAGTTTCCTCATATGAAAATTTTTTTAGAAGATTAAAAATTGAAAAGTCTACTTCATAGACTTGTGTGAGCATCCAAATATAATATTAGCAAAGTACCGAGTATGCATTAGGCACTCAATAAATGCTGATTTCTTCTTCCCTGCCTCCTGGCCCCTGGTCCACAGTTCCACTGCCTGTGATTAGCATTTTGATTCCTTTCCCCACTGCCTTATTATATTTAGTTAAAATTTTATTTATAAATATATGTTAGTAACGCATGATTTATAGGCCATAGCAGCCCAGGTTAGAACACAAGATTATAGGAAACCCTATCTTAGAAATTATCTACTTGGACATGCATCAAAATCTTCTGTTCATGTCAATTTTTTAAAAACTTATTTGGATATTTTCAAACATATTCTACAGTAGAAGAGAATAGTGTAATGAACCTCCATGTACCTGTTACCCAGCACCAATAATCGTCAATTCTTTGCCAGTTGTGTGACCTCTATACCCTACTCTCAGTTTTTATTTCTGGAGTATTTTAAAGCAAATCTCAGACATCATATTGTTTCACTCATAAATAATTTAATAGGTATCACTGCTACGATATGTAAGGACTTGTGTTAGTTTGCTTGGGCTACCATAACAAATTGACTTAAACAAGAGAAATTTCACAATGACTTAAACAAGAGAAATTTCGTTTCTAATAGTTCTGGAATCTAAAAGTCTAAGATCAAGGTGTCAGCAGGTTTCGCTTCTCTCCTAGGCTGGCCACCTTTTCACTGTATCTTCACTTGCCTTTTCTCTGTGAGCATGCACTCATGGTGTCTCTTTCTCTCCTTATGAGAACACCAGTCCTGTTGGATTAGGGCCCCACTCTTACGACCTCATTTAACCTTAACGACCTCCTTAAAGGCCTTATCTCCAAATACAGTCAATTGGGGGTGAGGGCTTCACCCTATGAATTTTGGACGAACACAGGTCAGTCCATAACAGGATTTTTAAAAACCATGATTATAACATCATTATTATACCTAAAAATAATGATTGCTTAATACTATCTAATATCCTGTCCATGTTCAAACTTTCCTAGTTGCCCCCAAAACATTTTTTAATCGTTGGTTTGTTTAAATTGGGGTTCAAAAGGAGGAGCTTTTTTATGGAAATACAGCTTCCCAGGCCCCACCCTGGAGTTGTGATTTAGCTTCAGTCTTGCAGCCTCTGGGGTCATGACATTTTTTTGACTGTTGTTTTAACCCAATGAAAGATTGGCCATACACATTTTAATCAGACTTATGCCAATATTGATAGATTTCTATCAAAAGTAACTTCTAGAGCAGGTTTTCATTAAGTAATGACATTCATTGATCAATTTTCCCTAGGGTACATTTTGTTTCCAGTTTTTACCATTTTTATTATAGTTTACGGGCATCATTTTCATTGGCATCAATTATTTTCCTGTTTAAATTTTACAATGAAATTTGATTCATTATCAGTTTTTATCCATGTCAATACTACCAACTATAACATCTGCCTTTGTGAGTTTCATTTTGTGGCCGTTATTTCTACCAAATCCAGTTTTTCCCAATCAGATTTAGGCGTCTATGTTTTGTCAAGACTTGATTCTTCAGGCCCTTTTCAGTCAGTAACTCTTTTCCTCGTCCATGTATGTAGTTCTATCTAGCTCTTGTTAATCTTATTTTGTGTTGATCATGTTTATCAGTGATATTCATTATTACTTTAATAATAGATTGAGTGCTTGGATTTATTTTCTTACACATAGAAAAAAAATGCGATGAAGCTAAGAGAGAGAACAAGGGAGATAAAGTGTGGGAGTCAGAAAATGACAAAAAGACACACAGGCAGAGGGAGACAGGGACAGATTGAGAAAGAAGCTGCAGATGTCTTGGGATAGTGTTTACTAAGCTCTCGGAGGGGTCTGAATGTCTTGGGGGATCAAAACAGCAAGATTAAAACAATATGGAGGCTGCAGTATGGTTGGCGAGTATGGGTGAGGCAAATAGTTTCAGGACTTTACATCGTAGGAAGTTAAATATACAGTTGTCATCTTGCCACCCCCTTTTGCCTCCCCCTTTTACAGCGCTTTTTATTTTCTTCCTATCCCTGCCTAGTCAGGGGCTGAATTTCAGGCCTCTGCTCTTCTTGAACTTCAGACTAACCACTGCCTTCCACGAACCTCTCGTCCTCCCTTCCACTGACCACAAGGTACCTTTGACAGAGGTGACCTCCCCCTTGGTTTTATCAGTGCCTGGCACAGTGAGTGTTCAATAATTACCTGTTGACTGGTTTATCTTCAAGTATCACCTGCATAGTTTAAACACCCATAAGCTAGGCCCCTGTTAACAAATCAAAACACTTATAAATCAACCTACCACTTCCTGGGGGGGTAAGTGGGTGGATGAAGCCCGATTCGGCAATTCTGAACTGTTAGGAGGCCTCTCAATCTGTCTACAGAATTGAAGCTTGAAAATTTTTATTTTTTGCCGACGTTCCCTAGCAAATGCCTGCTGCACACCCACACACTGAGCCAGCAAGAGCAAAAGAAGAGCTGCTGCAAGAATTATTCCCTCTGGGACCAATAACCACAGGAGCAGCCCTCCCTGGAACCCCCCATCCAGGCTGGTCCCCTAGATCCTTTAGTCCAGCCTCACGGCTGCCAGGCTGAGCTCAGCGGGAGGGAGGGTCTGAGAGAAGGTACAGCTAAGGGCTGGGGATAGGAGCCCCTCCTGGGAAAGTGAAGCCCTGTGGGGTGACCCTGGATAGGCCAGGAGGGGGGCGGACACAGAGATGCAGCCATCTGAGAGAGAGACAAGTAGATAAGCAGGGGACTACAGTATTCAGTTTTAGCTAATGTCTTAAATGGCTTGGAATGGCAGTACACCTAATGTAAAGGAATGTAATTATAGTGTTACAACCCTAAGATCAGCAATAAGAAAGCTGAAGGATTAAGAGGAGTCTGGCCCTCAGGAGAATAGAAGAACAAGAAGGAGAAGGGCTAGACACAATGTTTCGCAAACTCGGCTTCAGGTTAGAATCACCTAGGGAGCTTTCAAAAGAATGAGGGCTGGGCCCGCACCCCCAGAGACTGATTTAATCAGTCTTGGGTAGGTTCTGAGCATCCAGATTTTTTTAAAGCTCCCCAGAGGGTTCTAATGTATAGCCAGCTGAGACCAACTGGTCTAGATTGGAGACTGGAAAGGAAATATGATCTCCCTGTGTCTCCTGTTGCCCAGCAAGAGAACAGAACCTTGGGCCTGATACCCCGTCCTGTGGCAGGCTGTGTGGGTCAGTGGAAAGAGCTGGGCGTGTTCGTCTGGAGGTCTGAGTTCTGAGTTCTAGTTTTGGACTAAACACTAGCCACTGTATGACTGTGTAAATGAGAGCACTGGCCAGAAAAGACCTGGGTTCACTAATTCACTCTTTGCTGGGCTGGTCACTTCCTTTCCCTGCCTTCGGTTTCCTCATATAACCTCCAGCTCTAAAACATTCCAAATCTATACTTTCATTAAAATAGCCCAGTCACTTCTAGTTCAACAGATCTTTTTTTCCCCATGAATTATTCAAACTTGGGAGTTGAATGTTGAAAATAACACGCTCAAGTTGTCCTCATTAGGAAGCTTTTAGCTGCGAATTTCCTGTCTTCCACTATCTTTACAAAGCCTGATCTCTGCAGAGTTTTGGGGAATAACACAGTCAATCATTTACAAAGTCTCTCGAGAATACCGCGTGGAAATAAAGAGAGTGATAAACACCCACACAGTGAACAGAGATGGTAACAAAAGGAGCGGTAGAAAGCAGCTGTGGACACTCAGAAGAACTCCACCGCCTTCAGCAAGCCTCTCTGCCTTGCAGTCATGTTCATGAATGTCTATTTCATGCCCACCTTGTACAGGAGGAATTAAACCGAGGATGACACTTGCCCTGGAGGAGCCCAAACCTGGCAGACTGAGATAGACACATACACAGCTAATGATAAGAGAAGATAAATTAGAGGCA
Organism: Rhinolophus hipposideros; assembly: GCF_964194185.1. Lineage (NCBI taxonomy): Eukaryota > Metazoa > Chordata > Mammalia > Chiroptera > Rhinolophidae > Rhinolophus > Rhinolophus hipposideros. The sequence continues at coordinate 37,599,808 of NC_138060.1, read as the reverse complement.
GAATGTGGTGCCAGCTTTTAACCTCCGGCTTTCTCCTTGACCCTTTACCGTGAAATAGAAAATTCAGAACAAGAGGAAGGCAGTAACGAGTGATGACAGGCGTTGGAGGAGCCCAGAGTCTCTGCCTGTAGGATACCAGGGTGTTGCCACGTTCCAGACAACACAGGCTTTCATTGTAACTGCATCTGGAGATGGGATTGTTAAAGTATGGAAATGAAAACCTAGTGATTTGTATAATTTGTAACAAAGTTCTAAATATTTTGTAACTCCAGAAGAAAGGTATTTCTAGAGAACAAAAGGAAGATCAGATTCATTTGCTTAATTTTCAAAATCCTTCTCCTTATTCCTGCTCCATGACTAAGCAAATTCCATCCAAGGCAGTGGAGGGAGGTATATCTGGGGTCTGTGCTTATGCATATCTCTGCCAGCATCAGCAGACAATAACATCTGGGAATTTTCACAATGTATGTCAAAGAGGTGAGGAATTTAAAGTGATGAGACACTTATGTTGTCCTTTTACTTTGTATTGGAGAAGATGGGTGAGCTGCTGTAACGTAAACCAGTAATTCCCAGTCTCTACTGTGCCCCTGAATCACCTGTAAGGTTTGCGAAAACACTGATTGCTAGTCCCACCCCCAGGGTTCCTGATTCTGTAGGTCTGGGCTGAAGGCAGAGAATTTGCATTTCTAACAAGGTCCCAGGGGATGCTAATGCTGCTGATTTAGGGACCACACTTTGAGAACCTCTGATATTAATACATAATTTCACTATTCAAAATGCTGTTCAAAGCAGCAAATAAAGTGCACGTGAGGACTCTTGGAGTCATTCTCCTTCTCTACTATATTATCTCTCTTCTTATCTATTCGTATTCTGACACAGTTATCAAAACCTGTCGCACAAATCTGTGGCTTATCGGTTGTAGAGAAATTTGTCGCTTCTTAGCCACCATCATCTTAAATGATCATTGCCACATAGATGCTATTGTGACATCTGAAACTTGGATCATCAGTGCAGATTATTTTTCCTTTTAGTTTCCTCAAGAGCAAATGAAATGTTTTTTAAGAACTTGTCCTAGCCTAACATCCGGTGATTCTATGAAGCAACCGTTTTAAGAAGCACCGTCCATTTGTTTTGGAAGGAGAAAAATCACTTTTATAGAGCATCCACTTACCTACTGATGTACTAAGTCTCATTTAATTCTCTCCTGTAGCCATTTGAGCTGATGGCTGTTTTAGAGCTAGAGACACAGAAATTCAGAGAGTGTAAGTAACTTGCCCACATCACCCAGCTAATGAGTGGTGGAACAGGATTTGAACTCTGAGCTGTCCTCGCTCTGTCCGTCATACCACAGGCTTTCCTGCTGCTGGGGCAAAGTAAGAATGATGTCAGAAAAATGCTTCCTCCCACAACTGTTCTGCTGCTTCCAAACACCACTGACACTTGGGTGTTTGCACCCAAAAGGGAGGTTTTGGCGCCAGGCCCCCTTGTTTATAGATCTGAAATCCCACACACATGAAAAGTGAATGCAGAGCCAAGAGGGAGGGCGGAGGGCTAGGCCAAGCTTGGATGGCACAACTGTCAACATAGCAAAAATACAGGGAAAGGCGAAACATTTCAAAAATACAATCACAGCCATTTTCTTCTTGCTAGAGCCAGTCACTTTTAACACTCTATTTGAATAGGCTTTTATTTTCCTTTAAAAAACAAAAACGGTTCTATTTGTAGCTCTCCTAATGACAGGTCACAGTGTTCACAGGGACGATAGGGGGAAACCTCTCCAAGACACTGGCAGGTCTTGCCAATCTTAACATCCAGGAATTCAAAATCACAGGCTGGAGTGATACTCAGAGAGGAAAACGGATCCTTTACCCAAACCTGACCATGAATGAGAAGGAAATGAGAGCTATCAGCTATCACTTACCAAGGGTCCCTTAGGGACCATCTAGATTTATGTAAGTAGTCTTCAAATTATTTGCAGAGTCAGAAAGTCAAGCTCAGTCTCACGGGGTGCTGGAAACAGTGACTTCTTGGAGAACTGAAGCCGGAAGCATGATTGCCTAACTGGGAAGGAACCCACACAGGAGCCAATGTGCAAACTACAAGGTTTGGGGGGAGGTGAGTGGCAGCAGTCCGGCCCAATGTCTCTTCAACTTTCACGTGCTTACCCTGAGATTCTGTTCAAGGCAGATCATGATTCAGTAGGTCTGCAGTGGACCCGAGATTCTGCATTTCTAACAAGTTCCCAGGTGATGCCAATTTTGTCAGTCCACAGACCACACTCCATGTAGCAGGAGTCTGGAGAACTTTCCTTGTAGAGTATTGAGTAGTCTTAAAGGAATCAACTTCCAGATTCTCAAAGCTTGTGTTTTATTCTTCCCTAAAATCTACCTAAGAAACAGTGAGGTCAAAGTTGTAAAATCCCCTTTTCTTATGGGTTTCTTCCCACTTCATTGAACAAAGGCCCTCCTCTCTTCCATCTCAGATCTTACAAGGGTGCAATGCCTCAGGGTGCAAAAAAAAAACTCGGTTCTCAAGCAAAGCAACAATTGGAAATATTGATGTTATTGTTGAGAAAATGACTAACTCTAATAACTGGTTACAAATATTTTCATGAGTCAAATGGTTTTGATTCATGGTGCTCAATAAAATTGGAGATGTGAATTATGTACTGACAGTTATTTAAAAATAATTTTGAGGGGAAAAAATCACTAGGTGGTTTTTAGCATTTCACTCAAAAAAATTCAAAGAATTAAATAACATTTATATAACAAAACTTCCAATCCCACTGCTTAAATATGAACAAAGTATCTCAGCATTCACATCTGTAAAAAAAATAATAAAAAATAGGGTGAGCATTGATGCTGAATCCTATTCCATTTTAGCAATAAGTAATAGTCAATATGAATACTAGTTTTTAAAAAGGAAAAAAAAGAAAAAATCTATCCTTTTCATAAGAGATCCACTTCCATTAAAAATTGTATTTAATAATCGTTACCAAAATATATTTATGTTGTTTTCATCAATTGTATAACAATAATTATTGTATGAAGAAATATTTTAACACAAAGAGATTTATGGACTCTTAAGTTTATATACATTTTTTATTATAGAAAAATATAACACAAAATATGTTTTGTAAGGTAAAGTTCTGTAAGATAAAGGAATGGAAATATGAATCAAAGAGAAGAAAAAATGATGCAACATTTCAGAAGAGCTTGTTCTACCATTTCTAAAAGAAAAATGATATCAAATCACTATGGTGTTAGAGGGGAGGAAAATGTTTCCTCTACCTTTCTAGGTTCTTTTGGCTGGTCTGACAATTAAATTGACATAAGACAGGATAACAGAAGAAAGTTAATTTAATTTTGTATGTACAGAAGTTTCACATAGACTTGAGAGGTTCCCCAACAGTCAGGCAATTGAGGTAAGGAAAAGGATTAGAGGTCTGGAGCTTCAAAGGAAAGGAAGACACTTCAAAGAAAGATGGGAAGGGCAAATGTTTGGTAAACAAATGTTTACTATGCCATGCAGAGACAATGGGACACAGAGAAGAATTTAAACAAACAGGCCCTACCTAGCTCCCGCCAGCTTACCACATTTAGCCCAATCTCTTAGTAGTTCTCTCTGGTGATAATTCCTTTTCTGAACCACTCCCTCTATCTAAAACTCTTTTGGGCAGTTAAGGGAAAAGTATAAAGCTCTTCCTGAGTCTTTTTGGCCTTGATTGTCTTTAGCTCAAAATAATCCACATGCCATAGTATATTTTGGGGTGACTTATACCACTCCCCCTCAGTATACAGATTCCATTGGAAACATTTTTTAAAATTATTTGTCCTGTTTTAAATGTTAGTATTTTAATAACAGCTTGTTTGTGTGTGTGTGTGTGTGTGTGTGTGTATATATATGTATATATACATATATATACATGTATTTGTATATATACAAATGTATATATATTTGTATTTGTATATATATAAATGTATATATGTATACATTTGTATATATACATATACATATATATATATATATGTATATGTATATATACAGTACTTTATTGGGGAACAGTATGTACCTTCAGGACTTTTTCCAAGTCAAGTTGTTGTCCTTTCAATCTTAGATATTCAATCTTAGTTGTGGAAGGTGCTGTTCAGCTTCAAGTTGTTGTCCTTTCAATCTGAGTTGTGGAGGGCGCAGCTCAGCTCCAGGTCCAGTTGCCATTGCTAGTTGCAGGGGGCACAACCCCCCATCCCTTGCGGAAGTCGAACCGGCAACCTTGTGGTTGAGAGGACGCATACCAACCAACTGAGCCATCCGGAGCTCAGCGGCAGCTCAGCTCAAGGTGACATGTTCAATCTTAGTTGCAAGGGGCGCAGCCCACCATCCCTTCTGGGATCGAGGAATCGAACTGAAAACCTTGTGGTTGAGAGCCCACTGGCCCATGTGGGAATCGAACCAGCAGCTTCAGCATTAGGAGCACGGAGCTCCAACCCCCTGAGCCACCGGGCTGGCCCTTGCATATTTTTAATAGATGATTATGTATCAAGTTACTATAGTACATAGATTTCATTGGAAAAAATTTAAAATTATGTAAGAGCCTTGTTTTAAAATGTCAGCATTTATGATAAAAAGGGAATTGCATTCTTAAAAATGTGTAAACTTATGCTGAAAAATTTTAGATGTAAACACAAAAATTATGAGCTGTACATAGCTTTTGAGATTTTCTTTAAGAAGTTCACAGCAAAAAAACCCAAAAGTTTGAAAAGCACATGTCTGAAAGCTTTTCCTCTGTCCTTCGAAACTTTGTCAGTTAAATGTTTTACAAATTTCTTTTCCCAGATTGTAGCTTATCTTTCACACTGTCTTTCACATTTTTTTTTTTGCTATCTTTTGATAAACAGAAGTTCTTAATTTTGATGGAATTGAGTTTGACAATACTTACCTTCATGATTTGCACTTTTGGTTCTTTGTTTAGGAAATTCTTTTGTACATTGAGATCTGACAGATTTTCCAATATTTTCTTCTAAAAGTTTTAAAGACTTTCTTTGCACACTCAATTCTTTGATTTACTGACTTTTGTGATTGGTGTGAGGTAGGGATCCAAATTTCTTTTCCAGATGTACATCAAATTTTCCTTATACCAATTATTAAATGGTTTATACTTTTCTCATCAATCTTCAATGACAGCTCTGTTGTATGTAGTTTCCATCCATGCATGGGGCTTCTTCTGGGATCTGTATCTGTTCATTTTTTTAAATCCCTCTTTCCTACAGCTTCTTACCAACTGTATATCAATTAGTGTGGGGAAGTCATACCAGTATCCTTATTTTGGCTAAGGGGTCTTGGGGATATCTGGTTACTCTGTATCCACCTCTTAGCACTGGTGTAAAATGATCAAACAGGATATTACACATAAAGTGCTTAATAAAATGCTCCTGGCATAGCCCTCAATAAACTGTAATTGTCATTGTCATGGTACTTTATAGTGTCCCTAATATCTATATAGCTGTGCATAGTTGGGTAAATTAATTTCTCTGAGTTTCTGCTTCTTCATCTATAAAATGAAAATAGTAACCTACTTTGCTAGTTTATGAGGATTATTTGAATGTATGCAAGTCATTTGGAACAGTGTCTTGTGCATAGTAGGTCCTCAATCCGTGGCAAATAAACACATTTGCTGATCCAAAGAGACCAAGACTCTAAGTTGAACATCAAAACTGGAAGAAAAAAATTATCCTTCTTCATCATACATCTGAGAGCATGGATTGCAAACTGGTGGTTTCATTTGGATCACACAGGGTATTAAAACATTTTAAAATCTGTTGCCAACATTTAAAAATTGGCAGATATATTAACACTGTTGGATGACTTCCACCCTCTCTGAGGTATGTTTTCACTAGAAACATCAGAAGGAACAGTATTAATTAAACAGTATTGTAATAAGTCACTAATGTGCAATGAAAAATGTTAATAACTGCAGGAATCAGCTCTTCTCTCATCAGCACATCCTCTTCTAAGAAGAAATGTATATAGATGGCCAGGTTTTTCCAAGAGGAAATCAAAACAAGGGGAATGTTGAACAATCCCAATGGCCAATAACATCAATCTATGATGAGCTCAACCAACCATACCCTCCACTCAGAGACAGATCCAAAAGGCAGATATTTGAATCTGTTCCTCTCTCTAATGCACAGCCATGGAAAACACCATCAATTTTTGATTCTCCTTGACACTCCTTGACTTTTCTGCAGGCTCCGTACAGATGTCATTCAGTACAAGTCCTCTTATCTAACAAAATTGAGAAATGTAGTTTCTCAATAGTAGAATATTTTTTAAAGTAAATTTTTTAAAAAGTTCATTGGAAAAAAATGAGGAAATCATAAAAAACAATGAATTTAACATTTTATTCTAAAACATTTCAATGTATCTTTATGTGCCAATCTTTTGATATACGGCTAAGGTCTTTAAAATCTACCTCATTTTCCTTGCATAAAACCTACCCATGAGGCATCACCTACAATTTCCAGTTTCAGTTTCTTTGAAGTGGAGCAACAACATAAAGACCCCAACCAAGCAATTTGAGAGCAGAATCCTTCTAGATTTCTACAATTTTCATCACAAAGTTGTCTCATATATATATCATTCAATAGAAAATTTTATTTTAATAAAAACACTTTTGTCAAGTTTTTCCACAACACCCAATTTAGTTTTCATAAAAACAAGAACTCATTATTTTTGTACTCATTATTTCATTAACATAATATTTTATTTAACTGTATAATTACAAAATAGCATCATTGGCATAAATAGGTTGGGTTTGGGAACAAACCCAACTGACTCTAGGAAAGCTTATAACATATTGGTAGGTATATAAGAGACTGGACTACCAGCCAGAAGTTTTTAGTGAGATATGGGCAGGCATTCATTAGTATGTCTTACAGAGACACACAGAGAAAACAGCTAACCTGGTAATCTACTAAGTAGGGTCAGTTGAAAGAACACATTCTATAAATATAGTTTCCTATCATGTCTTGTATAACTAGTTGGATTTAAGCTTTCTTAGACATAGTCACAATCTTCTTTTGCCTATCTGAAACGACACCCACCTCTTTAGCCACCCCCTGAATGATTATGAGTCAAGGAGATTTCCTTCTAGTTTATCACAAACTCATTTTATAGCTCCAAGTTTGGAATTCACTTTACTCTCGCCACTATGTGCTGCTTGCATGATTTGCTGTAAGGATCACATGGGACACGTTGTAAGCTCAAACACCCTAATCTAAGGGTGAAGTCATTCATTTTGTGTGTATTCACCACACCATCCAGTAGGTCTAGTAAGATCATGGGTTTCTTGAGGATAGAAATAAAATCACAACTATGTCCTGTACAAAGCCAGCATGGTACTGAGCACAGGGCGAGAACTGATCCTGTACGCAAATCTTCCTTGTTCTTCGCTGCCAGGTACAAGCACACACTGGACAGGCTGCGTCATTTCTGCCTGTCCCGTTAGTCCTGGAGCATTGTCAGTGATCAAGAAAATAGTGTCTTTTATAGGATCTTCCACGTCAGAAGGAATTAATTGGTGGCAGCTAGGAATTATTAGGGATGACAATGGAAATTGACAAGGAGGATGAGCAAGTGGTTTTGTCTGGAAGGAGTGACAGTTTCACATAACACCACAGCTCAATTTTTTTTTTTTTGACATTTTTCTTTGCTCTCTTCTGATTCTATAAACATTCTAATTTTTGAACTCATTGAATATATTTTTTACAGGCAAAGTTTCGGTTTTTTTCAGGATAACAACTTGCCATTATTGGTTTATTTTTTTCCTGGTCACTGGCAATCCCTGTATGGGATTTTCTCTTCTTTTTTATTTTGCAAAGAGGGTGTATTGTGAGTATAAAGTCATGCCTGTTATAGAGAAAAAGTATCTGAGTTCTTGATGTCCTGAGCTAGAGCAAGTCTTCTAGGCTCAAACATCCTACAATGGCTCTCATTTTATTCTTGCTTCTTCTATGGCAGCTGCTTCTTTCTGCCTCACAGAAAAGTCCAGTCTTATTTCTCTTGCTGATGGAAGTTCATCTTTTCTCAGCATTCTCCATTGCACACAACATCATGCCTGACACAGAATTCAACACACATCAGAGAAGTAAGGAATAAATGAAAAGAGTGTTTATGCTACAGAATTCAATTCAATCCTCAAATCCACAATGTGAAGGAAAAGAAAGCAGAGGGCTTTGGGGATAGAAGAGATAGGAAAAGGAGTGGGGCCAGTTGGTCTGTTCCAGAATTTGGCTGGAGGGTGGATTAAAATGATTCCAGGCCTTGCCAGGGATGATGATTAGCTAGTGGAGAATCACAGGAGTTCCAGGATTTATTCATTCATTCATTCATTCGCTTGGTTTTTTTTTTGTTCTTTAGTATTCCTAATGTGGCCAGGCTCCCTTGGGCAGCCTCTGTTCTTACCCTGAACCCTCCTAATTTAGTACTTGATGGGTCCCTCAAAACAGACCTGCAATGCATTAACAGAATAAATCATTTACTGAAGATTCTATTGGAGGGAAGTGTGAGGGGATTGATTTCACACACTACAAAGCAAAAACTTCTCAAATTCCCCATTAGACATGTTGGTTTCCTTCAGAATTCTCTTCTGATTGGCCTCCTCACCTCTCCTTTATGTCTTCCCCAAATAGCCTCTAAAACCCTGTCTGCTGCCTCAAGTCCTTCAGATCTTCTCAGATGCAATACTCCACTCTGCAAAATGAAAGCGCAAGAGTCAGCTAACCACAATCACCTATGGTTCCTCTGAGCAAGTCCCTTGAGGGCTCTAGAGTATCCCTCCCCCAAATTCAGTCGCATAACACGGGGGAAAAGGGTTTTAATGTATGAAGTGGGGGGGGCATGGAGGGAGACACAGTTCAGTCCATAACACCTACATTCTATATTTTATTCACTTCATCTCCATGGTGTCATAGAACATGTACTTATAATCTCTGCATTTTCTGTACCTTGGTATTAATATTAGGTTGGTGGCAAAAGTAATTGCAGTTTAAGAGGTTAAAAATAATTGCAAAAACCATAATTACGTTTGCACCAACCTAATAAACCTAGAGACTTGATCAGATTAAAATTTAATTTTTTTGATAGTACAATTTCATAGTATACTGTATACCTCCATTGATAATACTAATTTATATAAATAAATCCCTTAATTATAAACAGACTTACAGTTTAAGTACCTCAAAATGGAATCTAATTCCTCATAGCAGTCAAAAATAGAGTATGTTTTCCTGTCTAACTGTCAAATTTTTCAAAGGTAAAATCATAAACACAATAATGAGAGCTGATATTTAATGAGTACCATGTGCCAGACACTTTGTATTTATTCTTCAGAAAAATCTTGTCATGTGGGAATATTGTTTCCTAATTTTGCTGATGGAGAAAACAAGATTTTAGGAAATCATAAACTGGCTTAAAAAATTATCCCTAAGTATTTTATTCCCTTTTTATTTATTTTTATTTTTTAATTACAATTGACATTCAATATTATGTTAGTTTCAGGTGTACAACACAGTGGTTAGACATTTATATAACTTGCACAGTGATTACCCCCGTAAGTCTAATACCCACCTGGCACCATACATAGTTATTACAATATTATTGACTCTATTCCCTATGCTGTATTTTATATCCTCATGACTATTTTGTAACTACAAATTTGTATTTCTTAATCCTTGCACCTTTTTTCACCCAGCCCCCCAACAACTCCTCCCATCTGGCAACCACCAGTTTGTTCTCTGTATCTATGAGTTTGTTTCTGGTTTGTTTGTTTTGTTCTTTAGATTCCACATATAAGTGAAATCATATGGTATTTGTCTCTCTCTGTCTGGCTTATTTCACTTAGCATAATAACCTGTAGGTCCACCCATGTTGTCGCCAATGGTAGGATTTCATTCTTTTTTATGGCCGAGGAATATCCCATCGTATGTACGTACCACATCTTCTTTATCCGATCAATCAATGAACACTTAAGGTGCTTCCCTATCTTGGCTATTGTAAACAATACTGCGATAGACATAGGGATGCCTATACCTTTTCAAATTAGTGTTTGGGATTTCTTCAGATAAATACCCAATCAGCAGGATTGCTGGGTCATTTAGTAGTTTTACTTTTTTGAGAAGTGTCCTTACTGTTTTCCATAGTGGCTGCACCAATTTGCAATCCCCCTGACAGTGCAAAAGTGTTCCCTTTTCTTCGCATCTTCACCAACACGTGTTTATTGATTTATTGATAATGGCCATTCTGACAGGTATGAGGTGATAGCTCTTTGTGGCTTTAATTTGTGTTTCCCTGATGATTAGTGACATTGAGCATCTTTTCATATGTCTATTGGCCATCCATATGTCTGTTTTGGAGAAATATCTACTTAGGTCCTCTGCCCATTTTTAAATTGGATTGTTTATCTTTTTGTGTGAGTTCTTTGTATATTTTTGTATATTAACTCATTGTCAAATGTATCTTTGGTGAATATCTTCTACCATTCAGTAGGTTGTCTTTCATTTTGTTGATGGTTTTCTTTGCTGTGCAAAAACTTTTTAGTTGATGTAGTCCCATTTGTAAATTTTTTCCTTTGTTTCCCTTGCCCAAGGAGATAGATCAGAAAAAAAATATTACTAAGAGCAATGTCAGAGAGTTTACTGCCTATGTTTTCTTCTAGGAATTTTATAGTTTCAGGTCTTACGTTTCTTTAATCCATTTTTGAGTTGAAATGGCTTTTTAAAACATCTCAAATATTTAATCAAACATCAAGTGAACTGAATTCTCTTTTGGAAAAGCTTTAAATAGAAACTGGGTGGAGTATTAAATCATGAGAGATTCTCCCCAGGAGAGCTAGAGCAGGTTGTCAATAAATATTCACCAGTTTAATGATATCAAATTTCACCACAGTGGTTTGATTGATTCATGGTGGGACTGAAATGCAAAAATACATTACAGAGAGATACACTTCCTCCCAACCCGATTTATTATAGTTCCTGTTATTTGTTTGACTTCCCACAACCTGCCTATGCTTCCTTCTATTTTTATATATTTTCACTTTTGGGTACAAATCCTCATTGGGTTGATACTAGCCCTGCAGGGTTTTCATTTTTTTTTTATATATAATGATTACTATATATGGGGTTCTAAAATTCACTGCATGGATTAACTCAAGTAGTCCTCACAACAGCCCTATCAGGTAGGTATTATTATTCTTCCCATTTTAAAGATGAGAAAAGCGAGTGTTGGAGAAGTAGAATAACTTGCCTGAGGTCACCCAGCCAGTCTCAAGATTTGAATCCAAGCAATGTGGCTCCAGAGTCTGTTCTCACATGCTTCGCATCTCCTTTGACAGTAAGAGGCCCAGGGTGTGGCCATCACAGACCGTTGTTTTTCAGGAGTACATGGTGCCACTGGCACCAGGATGCAGTATCTGGTTCACACTCGTCTCTCTCAGTCTGTAACTTCCTGTCCTCCACTGCCCAGGCATGGGTCACACTCAGCTTCACTCTGGAGCCATGCAGATTTCTGAAAAACAGTTTTATTACAATTCTTATTATCACAATTTTAAAAACGAAGAAATGTTTCAATAAGCCTTTGCACCAATATCCATAATGAGATAGAGGATGAAATTTAATAATAAGGCCCAGGAGAAGGTCTTAGATAAAGAAAAAACCATTTAAAAAATAAAAATGTCAAGAGAACTTCTGAGAAGTGGATTTGGTTTTATTCCGAGGCTAACAACTTAAAAGTAGCTACTGAAAAGTAATTTCTACCACAATATGTAATCCTATATATATGTTATCCAAATTAACTGATCATTAAGCCATAAGCCATGTATACACGATGACTAAAATATATTGGATCAGATGCATTGAAATGGGTAAGTTACTCCAGGAGAACTATTAGAGCTCCCCCCAATACCCACCAAGCACCCCGAGTGGGCCACTGCCCTCTTCAAGGCAGGAGACTTCCTTGCCCACACCTACCCACTCCCAGGAGGGTAGACAACCATGGTCCAGGGTTATGGCCATGACTGTTTTTGAAAGACTAGGCTCTCAAACTAGACTACTTTTGTTTCCCTGCCCTTCATTCTCTACCTTCTCCTTCATAATAATAAAAGCATCGACTTGATGGTGAGGGTTTTAACCTCTTGATACTCAAAGTATGATCTGTGAACCGACAGCATCAGCATCACCTGGAGACGGTTAGAAATGTACAATCTTGGGCTCCACCCCGAGATGGTGAATCAGAATCTGCATTTTAACACAATATCAAGTGATTCACATGCTCATTCACGTTTGAGAGGCACTATTTTAATCTTTCTGAACCTCATTCTTATCTTGCAAGGTTATTGTGAGGACTAAATGTATTCAAAGTGCCTGGCAAGTACTAGGTGCTAAATCCATTATCACCTTCCTTCACCTGGCACCTGGCAGTGCCACACCTCTGTGCCCAGTCTCCATCTGCCTGAGCCCTTCTCCCTGGCCTGGGCTTCTGAACAGTGACCTTAACGTGCTTATTCAGACACTGCCACTTGGCTGGTGTCTCAGGCTGACCTCAACTCTCTCCTTGGAGTCCCTGGCAGGCTAGCTGGGGCCTGTTGCTGTATTTCTCAGCACTCCCTGCTGACCTAGACTCTCTCCAAGCCCCACCTCTCTTGGCTTGTCCCTTCTTGTGGACACCACAAACCCTGCAGCAGCACTTATTTTAGTCATGCTGCCATTGCTCAACATGGTCTTGGAATTGCCTTCACAGCCTCTCACGGTGCCTGACCCAGTGTAGGCACTCAACGGAATATTCCTTGGGGGAATGAATGAAGGACAAGAATTTCCTTCATTTTGGGTCATGGTATTGGGGTTAATACCTCTTTTGGGGGACTCAGTCTCTTCGCTTTTCCCTTTTCACACTTTTCATTGCCAGCTGAAAAGTGTGATGCAGAAAGCTAAGATTTAATGTCACCCAGGAAGAAAAGGCCAAGAAGAATGCCTGACCTGTTCAGATTCTAAATCTCAATACTTTATGAAAGAGAACCCTGTGGCCCCACACCGTCCAGCCTGTTCACAGTGATTCCATACGCAAAACCAAACTGCCAGAAGATAATAAAATATTCCGGTCCTGGCCTGGTCACTGTAGGTTGATGGTGTCCTGTCCAAACCTCCTTTACTCCCAGCTGTTGCAAGTGCTCTGGCTAAAAACTTCCACCTATGGCCTTCTTTGGACAGGACACCTGCTGTGGGATGAGCTGTCTCACCTAGAAATTTGGGGGATTTGTCATTCCCACTCTCATCCCAAGCATCCAATGAGTGATGGATAGAGGGGCACAAAAGCCTGGTCCTGTTGTCTTCAAGGTGAAACAACTCTGTAGTGGAATTTACATTACAGAGTCCCCATGGATCTGGCCAAGGCTAGAATTTACCTGAGTCCACGTCCCTCCTCAGCTCACTCCACAGCCTATCCTGCTCCCCTCACTTCCTGGTTTCTTTCCAGGGCATTCCTCAATAAACTCTGTGCACCGAAAAGACTCTCAGGCTCTGCTTCCAGGGAACCTGACCTAAGACAGCACTCTTGGGATTCAGCGGATACTAAGTAGCGAGACAAGTGACCTGTGTTCAAGATCCCGAGTGCTCACCAAACATCATCTCAACACCAGTCTAACATGACTTACACTGGGGTCTCCCAACTCCCATCAGCCCACAGGGGTCCCAGAGCCAAATCTACCAGAGAAGGATGAGGGTCTAGAGTTGCGCGGTCTAAAATGGTGGCCACTAACTATGGCAGCAGCTGAGCACTTGAAATGTTGCTAGTACAATTCAAAAACTAAATACTTAATTTTACTTAACTTTAATTTAAAAAATGGATTCCCAGTTCAGGTATAGGAAAACCATTAAGCATATTTGGAACAACCTTGGGTACATAAATCTATTTCTTACTAATTATAAATTTTATGAAATCTAAATACAAAAATTTCCAATGCAAATTTAGTGTCCAAATTAAGATGTATTGTATGTATTAAAAAAACAACACCAAAATCTAAAGATTTATTATTTAAAAATGATTTATAAGATACCGTTAATATTTTTAATATTGGTGACATGTTGAAATTTTACAAATTCTGTTAAATAAAATGTGTAAATTAATGTGTCTCTTCTTACATTTTAAAAATATGGCTACTAGAAAATTTTAAATTACATATGTAATAAGAACATGTGGTAATTACATATGTAATAATAATCAATATGAGGACCACAGGGGTCAGAGAGTCACCGGAGCCTTGAAACGTGACCAATAAGGGACTTAGAAACATTGAGCCCCAAAGATGTTGAGATGTCTCAGTTGCCCACATATCCTCTCAGAAAACCCCTATGCCTTGAGTGGGGTTTCCCATAAACAGACACCGAAATGAGGATTAATGTGCAAAACAATTATTCAAGAAGTACTCCCAGGAGATGTTGGTGGGAAGTGGGGGAGGCAGGACAGAGAATGGGGGGAAAGCCAGGCCTGGTGTGATTTCAGCAGTCCTGCAAAGGGTGGCTTTAACCTGATCCAGGTGGAAAATTCTGGAATATAAGTGGTACTTCAGAGGTTGTCCCATCTAAACATAAAGGTTTATTTTCACAGTCCCTCACCAATCAGTCCTTGGTGAAAAGCCACCTCAGCAGGGGACGTAAACACTCCTAGGTATCTTCTATGTCTTGCTAGACTAGGTGAAGCAGCTCTTGTACCACAGAGTTCTCAGAAGAAGAGTTACAGGTGCAGGCCATTGCAGGGAAAGTGTACTGCAGCCAGGAGTGGAGTGACCAGAAACAGTAAAGAAATGTGAGAATTCTGGACAGAGCACCAACAATGCCCACTGTACTCCACCAGGGACGGTCACCTGGGTACACCTCTACCCTGCAGCCTGAAGCCTGGATCTGGATCAGCAATCTTACGCATGTTCTCTCTTCAATTTATCTTGTGTTTTTCAGACTGTTCTCTACAGAGTTTCCTCTTGAGTCGCCATAAAATCAGGAGCACCCGCCAGTAAGGGGTCCAGACCCTCTAGCCAGCTAGAAATAAAGCAGTTCCACTTTGATTTCTTTTATGGATTGGGTTTTCACATGTGCTTTGCTTAAATGTACGTCTCCACAGCTCAAAGAAAGGCTTGAAAACTACCCTGATAGACCATGGTCAAAATGTGTTACTTTTGTATATCACTGCATCACAAATTTCTGAAGATTTAGAAGATTAAAACACACATTTTTAATTAAAATATAATTGACATAGAATACTATATTAGTTTCAGGTGTACAGCAGAGTGACTCTACATTTTGATACCTTACGATGTGGTCACCATGATATGTATAGTAACCATCTGTCACCGTACAAAGTTATTACGATATTAATGACTATATTCCTTGAGATGTACAGTAAAAACAACACACGTTTTTTAATCTCATAGCTTTTGTAGGTCAAAAGTCCAGGCACAGCTTAGTTGTGCCCTCTGCTCAGCATTTCACAAGGCTGTGATCCAGGCGTTGGCTGAGGTGTGATCTCATCGGAGGCTTGACTGGGGAAAGATCTGCTTCCAAGTTCCCTCAGGTTGTTGACAGAATGCATCTCCTTGCAGTTGTAGGACTGAGGGCCTATTTTCTTGCTGGCTCTCAGTGGGGGCTGCTCTCATCCAATATAGGCGACCCGAAGTTCCTTGCCATGTGGCCCCCTTAATAGGCCCTCTCTTGACATGACAGCTTATGTCATCAAGGCAGTGATGGAAAGAGAGTCTCTCCCATGTCTGCCCAGCAAGACAGCTATATACTTGTATGTATATAATAACATAATCTCAAGTGTGATAGCCTATCATCCTTGCCATATTCTTTTACTTAGAAGCAAGTTCCTGGTCCCGCCCACGCTAAAAGGGAGGAGATTATACAGGGCATTAAAATGGATAAAATTAGGGTCTGTCCACCACAATGATTATAGAGGGAGGATAGTTAATAGGCGGCCTCTTGGTAAAAGATGCAAAAGCCTGGCTGTGTAAGAGAAAGAATTGCTTCATTGCTAATTCTCTCATTCACACCAATCTGTTCTTAAGCAAAGTCTTCCTTGTGGTTACCCTGAATGATTTTGATCTATCGCCTGGCTTTCTGACCTGTTATATCTGTGCGCATTTTGACAAACGATCTTACCTGTCTCTGGACCACTGGTTCAGGCACGGACTCTCCCTGGCTTGTTACGTAGCCTTGCCCTGTCTCTGCATTCTTGCAGCTATTGCCTCTGGCCCCACACTGGTAATCTTTTTTTAAATTTCCTGCCTCAGTTTTCATATAATTGATCATAACTGTCATATGGGGAAAGGGTAAAGCTCATAGGTCAAACATAACACATGATAATTATTAAAATTAAATAACCAAATGTCGGTTAAATTTCTTTAAAGAAAGCTATTTTAGATTAATTGTACTTTTCCTTGACAAATTTGACATCATTTAGAGTTTTTTTATCCTTATAATTTTTTTTGAAAACCTGTAGGATACCATCCCTAGCGAATTTGGCTGGCATTACTAAAAATCACATTTTGCTGAAAGCTTGTTGGATTTAGAGTTCACATTTTATGTAAAATTTGGAGTCTCTGATGCTTAATTTATTATCTCTCTTTCTAAAGTCTTCAAGTGTCATTATATTTTATTTCACGGATGGAAGGAAACGCTTAATAGTAAACATTAGAGAATGAAACAATAACATGTTATTCATCCAGCATGATCAGAAAAAATAAAAATAAAAAACAACTAAGAGTTCACCAGTGAAACAAAAGGAATTTGAGAAAGGAAGATTATTGCAGAAAATGACTCATCAGGAATGACAAATATTTAGCCCAGATGCCTCGACTCCTCCAACCTGTGCTCATGAAACTACATCATCCATCAGTCACTATATTCTGCTGAGTCTGAATAGAGCTTCAGAGTTCTTCTTAATTCTAGGAAACGATTACTGATTTAGACAGGGCTCTTCAGTTACATGTTACAAAACCCAACTTGGGCCACCATGAGCAAATAAGGAGGAATTTCATACAAACATACTCATACAGGGTGTCCCCCAAAAGTCAAGCACAAGAATGCAGGAACCAGGTCTCAGGAATCTGACACCAAGAAGCCATCAGGACATTGTCCCTTATCTAAGCATGTTTCTGCCTGCTTGTTTCACTTTTTCTCTCTAGTCAGGCTTTCTCTGCATCTCCAGTCTTCTTGAGGTCATGTGGCCATTCACAGCACTCATGTTTCCTTTTTCCAATTACAGTCTCCTACAGAGACCTGTATCTGAATCTCAGCATCAAATTCCTGAGGGAGAGGCTCTGAGTGACTGTGCTTTGGTCAGGTGACCTCTCCTGGTCCAATCAGTCATAATCAAAAGGGAAGCAGCAGTATGCAAAACAGCTGTCTAGTGCCCACTTCTGTGTAGTGGGGAGCAGTTCTCAGAGGAGGTAGGGGTGGCTCACAGCCTGAGCAGACAACGCAGAGATGTTTTCTGTTACTATGATCAACCCACAGGCAGTGGCATGGCAGGTGAAACATTTTCTCCTCTAGCTCAGGACCTAGCTCAGCGCAGACCAATAGAATTTCTGGTGATGACAGAAATGTTCTCACTCCGCACTCTCCAAGACAATAGGCACTCACCACATGTCAGCTAGTGAGCACCTGAAATGTGTCTGAGGAACTGAATTTTGGATCTTATTTTAATTAATTTAAAGAGCTGTACATAGCACGTGGCTACCATGTTGGAGAGTGTAAACTTAGGCCTTTCCAGCTTAACGATATGAAAACTGAGCTCCCAGACATAGCTGATTAATAACATAACTAGAACTAAAGCTTGGTCTCCTCTCTCTTTTTAATTTTCCATCCTATTAATTGGAATTGAGGAATCTGCTTAAGTGAGTTTTCCCAGATAATTCAAATTTGCCATTTTAAATGTCCATACCTAACCCTTCTTTGATGTAGTTTTCTGAAATGTATCGCACACTTCCCCGCCTTGGAGGAAAAAAAAAAAACACACACACAACAAAAAATACCATGTAGCCATAATTGTAAACTTAATAACACAAAGTTGTAACTGTGACCCTCATGTGTCACTCTGGGTTATAATAGCAAGGCCCTCCGAATAGGGCCTAGTGAGTCTCACAGGGCTAACTTCCCAACACTTATGTCTGTACAGCGGGGAGTGACTGGGCTGCTTCCTCTCTTCTTGTCATGCCTTGCTTCATGTGGTAGCCTCTGACAGCATCCCCCCTCCCTTCACTAGCTCAGCAAATGAACCAAGGACAGGAATTTGATCCACCAGTGGGCTTAATTTCACCCACAATTCTAAACCATGAGGCCTGGGAGGAGTTTCAAAATTGAGTCAAGTACACAGTGTTTTGTACAAAATTTTCCACAATACACAGTTTTTTCTTTAAGGTCTGTAATAATGCAAGTCTCATAAACACTGACTGCAGGATAAAAGGTATGGTACTGTGTTTTACTTTCATTGTGCCAGTCTGGATATGTCAATATTGCAATGTCTAGGGCACCAAAGCAGGATAGGATTGTGCACAAAATGTTTTGAGAAATGAGACTGAAACTAGGTATGGATTATTTTAGGTTACTTTCCCTAGTTGTTTCTCCAGTATATTCTCAGGTCACGGAATAGGAAGTTTTATGAGTCTTTTAAAAATATTCAGAAACCAAAGTGAATTTTAAGAGCACTAAAAGAAATAATAAATTCATTTCAGTACTCTCTACTTGCATAGTGGCCAGACTTGTAGTAATTGTATCTATTCAAAACATATCTGACTGCATGGGAGCCAGAGAGGGCCCGAAGCAAGGGGAATAGTTGTCACAAATCCCATGCATTAGAGCCCGTGGCCTGTAGCCAGGAGAAACAAGATGCTCTGATGGCCTTCAGCTTAGGTCTCATGCTCCACTCCTGGAGCCTGACTGAAAGTGCATGAAAAGGGTGGTTCAGAAGGAAATCCGGGTTCTGCTTCCTGGACCACCACAAGCCAATAAATGACTTTATTCACCACCACCTCTGGGAAGAATATAATCCATTTTAGAAAGACTTCCCTTACACAATTAAAATGTCAAGGTTTCTGACATCAATGGGGGTAGCTTTCAGTTATCTGGGAAAATTGTTTATGTAAAGGTACCACCAGCAGACAGGTGTTTTGTATTTTTACTTGGCCTCCTGGAACAGCTTAAGGATTTGCTCAAGGGGAGCATTCATATTGCCTATATACTGCTTTAGAAAATAACTTCACTAACACGTTCATCCTTCTATTAGTTATTTATAGTCAAGTTTTGATTATCCGCTAGGCAGGTTCCTGGCAGGGTTTACAGTCCTCTGTTTGCCTTTCTCACCTCCCACTGACACACACTTGCTGCAGCTTGTAGCAGCTTAGAATTTCCCCTGAGTCACAGCAACCCTGCCCCCAGTGCCAGCTCAGCCACTCCCCTCTCCCAAAGATGTCTACAAATCCAAACAACAGAAACCTACCTGTCTCCCAACCTTTTTCAAGAATGGTACCAGGTCCTCAGAGAGAACACAGGTCCCGTGGACTGAGGCTGCTGGGCTGCAGGCAGAGTGCCTAGGAGCTTACATGTGCAGAGGCGGTGGTGCTGGTGGTGGTGTGTGTGTGTGGGGGGGTGGTGGTGAGGGGGTGGTTTGAAGACTGGAGAGGGGTATGGTGGTGTGTGTGTGTGTGGGGGGGTGGTGAGGGGGTGGTTTGAAGACTGGAGAGGGGTCATTACCCAAGGCAGGACAGGATATTCAATGGCTTCCCCTTTCATTTCACAGCATGGCATCGTTTTGTTCTTTGGAGTGTTATGTATTCCCAAGACATGTGACACACCCTCCCCTCCTCAAATTCCAGATGAGCATAAAAACACATTCCTAAGTCCCATCAGAATTACTTCTTTTCTGTTTGCACTTAGGGCCTCAGTGAAAGTGGCACTGGTGCTTTTTTATCCTGAGGGATAGCTTCCAGGTCTCCTGACTGCTGAACCAGAGCAGTTTCCGCATTAGCTTAGAGCAGCGGTTCTCAACCTCCAAGTTCTGATGTCTAAGCCTCAGCCCCAGAGATTCTGCTTGTAAGTCATCTGAAGTAAGGCCTGAGCACTGAAATTTTCAAATATCCCCCAAGTGACTCTAATGTGCAGCCAAGGTTGAGAACCACAGGCTTAGAGCCTCATTTGGCTCACAGTGATTACGAGTGGGGCTCTTCAATTGTACAGCTGTGGCTCCACTGATGTAGGAGAGATGTTTGAATACGAAGGGGAGAAGATGTGCACACACACAGAACAATTCAGGAGCCATTGTGCGTTCCAGGGTCAACATTTCATTCACTCAACAAACATTTACTGAGGGCTGCTACCAGGATGGGCGGACACAAAAATGCATGATGAAGTCGCTAACCTCAAGGACACAACTCCCTGGAAGAAGCATTCGGACATGTTCTCTGGACACCCAGAGTGCCCTCCCAGTGACAGTCAGCTCTAGCCCTTCCTCCTTCCTGGTTTATGCCCAGTTAGTGACTCATAAGGCATCTACACTTGCTCGTGATTTGACTGAACACAATCCTGGTGCCTATAGTCTCTGGTTGCTCTGCAGAGTGCAATTGCTGGAATTATTATAGTTACTGCGCTAATAAAGTTCACTTTTTTACTGCAGTTATAAATACATATGCAGCTTGCATGTTCGAGGAGGCATGTGGGAGGAAATGCTGAGCTGTGGTGCCCTTCTAGAACTGAAGCCACACCCTGGCACCTGTACATATATAACTTTCCTGATACCCCACACCCCACAGGCTCATCTTCAGGGCTTTCTTAGAAAAAGGATCTACTGTAAACAGCCCTGGTGAGAAAATCAGAAATTGACACTTGCTTTCTTTCCCCGGCCCCCCAGATGGGTTCCTAGCCATCAGCTTTCCTTTTCCCAGGGGCAAACTGGTCCCACACTCTCTGAGGAAACTGGAATGGCTTTAGCTGGGATTAAAACCACCACCAAATGGAGATCAGGAAGATGAGCAGCAGGAAGAAGGGATAGTGATCTTGTACATTTGAGCCTTGCAAATAAGTTCCTTAAATCTAGGATGGGCTCATGGTACTGGCAAGGCATATAAAGAAGCAGCAGACAAATAAATCTGGCTGGTTATCTGGAGAAGAGCTAATGGAAGGATTTTCTAAAAGGAGCTTTAACTTTTTTACTGAATGCCGTAACACTATAAATTACAATTAGCTGACTGTAATTTTACAATTTAGCCTGGAATTTGACCTGCTTTGCAGGAGATTGTACCTTCCGAGTAATCACAGGTATGCATGGTGAATGTTATAGAACATGTTTCTTTAAAATATATAGCTAGCTACTTTGGTAACAAATGTTTATTTGCAAAGAAAATTATGATTATGGTATGAAACAGCATGTGGCAGGTACTGCTGGTTGTTCAAACAGCTTTTTCTTCATTTAGTCATGCACTGATTTGGGAGAGGAAGGAGGAGTCAATCCTCCCCCAAGTAATACAGTTGAGAGTGACTTTACCCTACCCCCAGGACCAAAGAGTAATCCTAATGGGCCCAAGCCAATCCTAGTGGCCTGTTCCCCTCTGCAAGGGCTGGTTTAGGGGTGGGTGTGGTGGATTGTATGCTGCCACCACTGTTTCCTTCTAAGTCTAGGAACCATGTTTCCCAGAATCACCCTCTCTGTCCTGTTTCAGATGATTGCTCACAAGAGGGCAAGATTTGCAAAGAGGATGGTGTTCCTCTTCTAGAGATGGTTGTAATTGTATCAGTGGGCAGATTCCCAGCAACTTCCTGGCACAAACTTGAGGAATTACACATTTTGGTGTTTCGGGCTAAGATCTTTCAGGGTCAACTCCTCTGATCTTCAAGGATAGACTTTCTGAACTCTGCTGTCCCGGCTGTTCCAGAAGTTGTGTATGCTCCCAATTCTGTGTTAAGTCCTTTATATCCAGAATGCACAGAGTGGCTTTGGTTTTCCATCCTAAACCCTGACTGATACAGTCAGTGGCCATGTGGTCCAGTTCTGACCACAGGTTGGAGGGCTTCTCTTTACTGCTGAGAAGGAGACTCTGGAAGAAACAGCCCCTATCTGCCTCTGGACGACGTGGCATTTGGAAGTGATGCCTGGTACAGCTGTCATGATTTGCTGCCAGTTTGAAATGGAGCCAGTATGCAAGTAGAAAGCAGTGCCAAGAGAAATGTCCAGCAAAAGGAGCTGGAGCCCTGATGTACTTGTAGCCAATGGCCTCCTAATTGGTGTAGACTCATTCCTGAAGGAAGCAAATGTTAGGATAGTTTGACATTGGCTGCCATGATTCCCAGGGATGAGACATTAAATGGTGATTCACACCTGTTCACCATCCTTTCCTTTTTATAGTCCCACCCTCCAGGCAAATGAATACCCAAATAATCAAATGTACCACACACCTTTGAATTAACTATGTGAGTTATTGGTTTGCACTGGCAGATATGTCTACAATATTATTGCATCTCTTATCTTTTTCAAGCTCCAATTATACTTTAAAATACACTTACATTGCTAAAGCATTAGTACAATTCTATCATTTTGAATTTCTTCTTGTTTTACCCATGCACAGGTAGTCCTCACTTTGCACAGTACTGCAGGGGCATAAAAAGACCATGCAAGCTGAAACTGCAAAGTAATCTTAATAATCAATAGGAAAAATGACAAGTTTCATAAAAAATTTGGCACAATATTAAAAAACTCTTACTTCCATTTATAAATGTACAGTGATGCATAGTTTAAAAATAGTAAAACTAATACTTAATTGTTATTTATGACATTAGAAACACTATTTTATTTCTTTGTAAAATTTTTCTCAAGAGTAGTTTATACAATGTTTACCTTCAGAGCATCTTTTCTAAGCCTTGGCAAATTGCCATGTCCTTTCTAAGTTTAGATCCACTTCCAACATTTTATCCTTTGCACTTTCAGTGAACTATCCTTTAGAGTTCCTATAATGTGAAAATTTTCCCAGTGGTCACTTCCTCTGGGAGATCATCCTTTTTGTCTTACTGTCATTTATGTTGATAAGTTTGCCTTCTGGCTGCATAGTTTCTTTAGTAGCAGCAGTGTTAACATTCTGAATATAAAAAATACATATATACTGGGGGTGCCCCAAAAATGTATACACATTTTAAGAGATGTTATCTATGTTCAAGCAGTAGTTCACCGTCATCAGAAGTGTCTGGACACTGATGGTAACCACTTTGAGCACCTCTTGTCACTGCAGAAGTCAAACGTGACTTGTATTCATCTTTCATTATTGGTATATATTGAATATTGCAATTAACAGTTTTTCCTTTCCTAAAAAGTGTGTACATTTTTTTTGGTGCCCTCTGCATTATTCGTAGCCAAAATAATCCTGATACAGGAATTAGTATGATTATACTTATTGTTGTAAATTCCATATAAAAACTTCCTGGTGAGTACTAAATCAAGGGAACTGTATACAAACTTCTGGAGCTTGCCTCTGGAAAAGTAGAAAACCATGTAAGATGAATTCTCCCATTCTGTTCAATATTGACTTCCTAAAATGCCCTTGCTCTTCCCCAGGTCTGACTTGTGCACCACAAATTCTGGGTTGGTAGTGGAACCAACGGTACCTACCCTTCTGGAGAAAGAAAAGAGGGCCATGAGGTCAGGGTTTCACCGGAAGAAAGCCCGCTGGACAGGGAGGGAGAGCGGTTTTGTTAGGTCACTAGCATCTAGGCCAGCAACTCCATAGTCTCGTGAGTAGAGTGGGGCGCGCTGTGTTGAAAATGGCTTGGATGCTACGTCTGGGCTCAACAGAGAAGAACACTGCAATTGCTTAGCAACGTCAGAGGTAGTTAAGGGAGAGGAGCGCGAGCATGTGTGCTCCGCACGGGCCTGTCCTGGTCTAGAGCTTGGCTCTTAGTGGGTAAGGGCAGATCGTATTCAAATTTGCCAGCGTATCAAAAGGTTTTGGGCCTCTCAGGGATGGACTTGTGCCAACCAAATGCATGAGATACTAATTTATAAAGCAGAAGGACAGTTTACTCACTTGAATTAGAACTAAAACTATAAATGTGTACCCGTTATTACGTGGGGACCCACATGGTATAATGAGGATACTTGGCCTTCGGAGTCAGGCAGGCCTAGGTTCACACCATGGCTGCATTTCTCACTAGCTACATAGCTTCTCCAGAGCACTCTGTGGAAAAAGACCTGAATGCTGTGTCTGGAATCAACACGAAAAAATGTCCTGATTAATTAACTATGTGTGAACAGTTAAAGATGGGGGGGAGGGGAAGGAGTGGGAGTGGCTGTAATTGGTATATAATTATTATATGTTCTAGTTTTTGTCAATCCACGCATGCTCTCCTGATAGGAAAGTCTATTTTCTAAAATTGAAAAACTGCTTTGTGAGCAAAGATATAAAAGACATTTACCGCATGATTTTTATGGCTAGTATCATTGAACTATCTTCACAATATAAACACAAATGACAAATGAATAAGAAACGACATTTTGTGGTTCTGGACACCCACTCTCCTGCTCAGAGCTGGAGAAAAAAAAATGGTCAAATTTTGTCATGTGCAAAGCTTCCATTTTATATATACCTTATAGACCAGTGCTAATATAATGCAAGTCATGAATGTGAGCTACATAGGTTATTTTAAATTTCTAGTAGCCATATGAAACACGAAAATACATTTTTACAAAAATTTTATCAAACAGCTTTATCAGAGGGTGATCTTTGTATTTAGCTCTTGGCCTTAGTCACTTCTGGCCAAGGAGTAGTATCTCAGAGGAAACTGTGGGCCTGATCACCCCATGTCTTAGATCGCTCTCTCTAGTCTGTACTTGCTCCCCAGCGGCAGACAGCAGCTACCCAGCCTGGAATTTGTGGTTCTCTTTGTGGAACACTGGTCTCTACAACCACTGCTCTGTCAGAAACTCAGCCAAGCTAAACTATTTTTCTGCTTTGGATTCTCTCAAAATTTCTCCTATAAGCACTTTTTTTTTTTTAACTCGGAGAAAAGGACAGGCTTCTTTCTCCTTCTATAAACTGCATTTAAGAAACCCTTATCGGTTTTCATTAAACCAGGGTTCTCATACTTGAGTGAATGTCAGGAGCATCGGAGGGCTTGTTAAAACACAGGTCTCTGGCCCAGCTCCAGAGTTTCAGATCAGGAGGTCTGGGGTGGGGCTCCAGCATTTGCATTGCTAAACGTTCCCAGAGGATGGCCACACTGCTGGTCTAGGCACTACACTTTGAGAACCACTGATATATATCATTCATTTCAGTAGAGGAAGGAGATGAGAAGCTTTGGGTATTTGGAAGTGAAAGAATTTTGTAAAGTGAAAAGCATCAGGTTACATCTTTCCTCGAAAATAAACCAATCCCAATTCTGTTGTTATTCTTTCCCAGAACCAGTAACTTAGCATGCTCCAACACTGCTTCTGCCAAGATTTCTCTCTGAATCGCCTGCTAGAGACAGAGCAACCAAGCCCCTCCTCTGCCCTGTCATGGACCTCTACCACAGCCCTTTATTTTTCCATGGTGTTGTAAGCATCGGGGCATGCATGTTGACAGAAGTGTGCAATACCATAGGGCTGGAGACCTCTGCTAGCTAGCAGCATCCTCTCCCTAACACCAGGACCTCTCACAGTAGTCACTTGACCAAAGAGTGTTGAATGATTGAGTGAATGAATGATACATGTTTGGAAGAGAAGAAGGAGACTATTCACATGGTAGTTAAAACTTTTCCTAAGTTTAAGAGACAACAATGACACAAGAAATTGTCAGAAAGGAAAGAAGAAGGAAAGAAGCAAGAAAGGAAGGTAGGGAGGAAGGAAGGAAAGAAGGAAGGAAGGAAGGAAAGAAGGAAGGAAGGAAGGAAGGAAGGAAGGAAGGAAGGAAGGAAGGAAGGAAGGAAGGAAGGAAGGAAGGAAGGAAGGAAGGACCACAACCACAAAAACACTTGGACCTCCTGAGAATTCATTATAACTTTAAACTCACTTACACTGTGTCAGTCACACACAGTTCTAAATACCCATCATGGTTTTATAGACATGACTTCCATTTGACATAGATGGAACTTAGATGGACACTGCTACTAAGATGGACACTGCTACTTGGAGTGATGGACCCGAGGTGTGCTATTATGAACAAAACGGATTCAGTGCCCTTGAAACACTGGGTCTCAGAGACTTCTTTTTAACTTTTTATTTTGGAAAATTTCAAATATACAAGTATATAAAGAGGACAATATAATGAACCTTCATGAACCAATCATCTACATTCAATAATTAGCAACTCATGGCCAATCTTGTTTAATCTAAAACCACCCACTTCACCAATCCATGTAATTCTTTTCAAGCAACTCTCAGTGTCATATTATTTCATCCATAACAAATTTCAATGTGTATCTCTAATATATGAAGATTCTTTTAAGAACATAACCACACTACCATTATCACACCTAAATAATAAATCCTTAATATCACTGAGTATTCAACCAGTTTAAATTTTCCCATTGTCTGATAAACTTTTTCAGTTTATTCAAATCAGAATACAAATAGGTTCATAAATTGCAATTGGTTGATTATGTTTTTAAGTCCCTCTTTTTAAACACTAGGTTCCCATTCTGTTGCCCCCAACTCCCTTTTTTATTTGTTGAGAAACTGGTTGGTTGTTCTATAAAGTTTCTCAATCTAGAGTTTGCAGATTATATTCCTGTGATGTCATTTACCCCATTCCCTCCCTCTCTTTACAGGCAATAATTTCTTTTGAAAATTTTATAATTTATCCTTTTACTTTAAAAACAAGTTAAACAGTAGCATATCATACCGTACACAATTTTCT
Organism: Rhinolophus hipposideros; assembly: GCF_964194185.1. Lineage (NCBI taxonomy): Eukaryota > Metazoa > Chordata > Mammalia > Chiroptera > Rhinolophidae > Rhinolophus > Rhinolophus hipposideros. The sequence continues at coordinate 37,572,894 of NC_138060.1, read as the reverse complement.
CTGCCTCACTTTTTTCACTCAACCTGATATCCTGATGATCACTCCATGGCAGTTTAGAGGTATTCCTCATTCCTTTTCTATAGCTGCGTATTACTACCATCAGGTAGATGTTACAAAGCTTATTCAACCAATAGCCTACTAATATACTTGAATTGGTTTTGTTGCTATTACAAATGGTGCTGCAACGAATAGCCAACATATCTCTTTGTATATTTTGCTAGGGCATCTTTGGAATAGATTCCTAGAAGGGAAACTGCTGAGACAAGGGATAATTACATCTGTAATTTTGCTAGAAATTGCAGAGGCTCTGCTTTTAAATGCAATGTTTCTACAAGTTTTGTCATAAAATGGATCCTGAAACAGGTCCTATTGTAGTTATCTATTGCTACATAACAGATAACCCCCAAAACAGTGGCTTAAAAACACCATTTATTATTTCTCATGATTGTGCAGTTTGGGTGGGGCTCCTGGGTGATGGTTTGTCTCTGTTCCATTTGGTTGGCTGGGACAGCTTGGCTGGAGCTGGAGAATCCAAGATGGTTTTATTTACATATTTCGTACCTCAGCTGCAATGGCTGGAATGGTTGGACACTGGCTGGTCTCTCAATGTGGTTTCAGAACATCCAGAATTCCAAGCTTCTTAAACATGGTGTCTAAATCCCAAGACTTAAGTAAAACTGAAAGTTGTAAGGCCTCTTATAGCCCACGCCCAAAAGTCATATGACATTACTTCTGCTGCATTCTACTGGCCACAACAACTCTCAAGGCCATCCGGATTCAAGAGGAAGGAAAACAAACTCCATCTCTTGATGGGAGGAGCAACATATACATACAGACATGAAAGAAATAGTTGATGGTCATCTTTGCAGATAATCTATCACATATCCCAACTGTATGTATGGCATTATGCACACCATAAATACATGTCCTATTCTTATCTACTTCCCTATCAGCAGAATAAGGAGAAAGAGTCTAAAGGTGGTGAGGAGTGAAATACCTCTTCATACCCTAGTGTTAAGTATGTGTTAAAGATTAAGGGGATCTGAAGTGGAGATAACTTATATCAAGGAAAAGGGAGAAAGTCTTGCTTTCAGGCAAAGAACTTGATCACCTATCTAGAACATAAATCTATTAACAGCTATTTTATTTCCATTCATTCTGTTTTTTCAAGAACTCTATTCCAGGCTCAGTGTTGAGTACAGTGGTGAACATAACAGACAAGGTCCTAGCTCTTACGGTAATTACATTCTAAATGGAAACTGCAGAACACGACAAGGATAGAAAGATATATAAGAGAAAAATGTGCCCTTGAAGAAGTTACAATGTAGTTGAAGGTGGGGATAAGCAATCAAGACCTAGCTAGAATCAAACAGAGATAATGGAAAGACAAACACAACTTTGTATAAGTGGAGGGAAACAAACACAGATTAAAGCACCTGCTCTACATAAATAACAACAGTACCAGTAGGAATGTCTACAGAGGTACTGACAATAGTGAGGAATAGACAGTTCAGAGGAAAAGAGAATAAAGGAGGGACAACTGTGGCCTGGGGGAGTCATCTAAGACTGCATGTTGGAAGGGAGGCATGGGGCGGGGCAGGGGTTGGGGGGTAACGAGGGATCAGAGCCTTCCCCTATGTATCTGACAACATACTGGCAAGTCCCAGGGGCTGCTATGTATGCGATTAAAGGTTCTCACCAAGATAGCTTCCTACTACTCGATGAGAAAAGAAGACAAAATGGGGTTTTAAAACTGACTGATTTAATTGGTAGGAAATGCAGTTCTATATAAAATATCACATTATCCAAATGCCAAAACTGGAATCCTAATGACAGATGTTCAAGGCTTAATCCTTGGCTCTCATATCTATCTACATGCTCTTCCTTGGTGATCTCTCTCAGTTTTGTGGCTTAACAGCATCTCAATGACAATGATTCACAAAAGGATACCTTCAGCTTTGACATCTTGCCATATTCATGTATGAACCCCTGAATTTAAATACCCACTTGGAAATCTAATAGGCACCATAAGCTTCACATAACTGCATCCTGGATTTTCCCTGATAAAACTCTGCTCCTCCCTTAGTTTCCCTTGCAGTTGGTGGCATCACCAGGACCCAAGCCAAAACACTGAAATATTTCTTGACTCCTCTCTTTTTCTAACACCCCACATCCAACCAATCAGCTTGTCCTGTTGTTCTAACTGCACAATAGATCTCAAATTCAACTATTTGTCAGTACTTCTTTCCCTGCACCAGCCACCACCACTTCCCATCTCCTAATTGATCTCGTTTTCTCTCATGTTGCCTTCAGTCTATTTCCCACAGGATTGCGAGAGTAAACTTCCTACATTATTCTAGACTCTCACTCTCCCTTCAACCTCACTTTATGATATACTTTCCCATCCGTACAATCCTCCAGCCACAACGGCCTTCTTTACAATTCTTAAACATGCTAAACTAGTTGCTTCCTTGGACCTTTACATTGCTCTTCCCCCTTCCATCTTCGCATGAGTAAAAAACTCCTCATTTTTCAGGTCTCAGTTCAGATGATAGCTCCATAGAAATATCTTTCCTAACAACCCTATCTAAAGAAGCCCATAGTTAAAATTCACTAATTTTGTGGAGGCACAGAGGGTACAGTGATGAATATTACGAAGTCCTATCTCTTGTGGTATTTAATTCTAAATGGAGGAAGTATGGTAAGGAATACTGTTACCCTATTTTATATTCTTCATAACATTGATCATGCTCTGAAAAATATCTTATTCATTTTCTTTTTTTTTATTGGGGTAACAATTGTTAGTGAAATTACATAGATTTCAGGTGTACAATTCTGTATTACATCATCTATAAATCCCATTGTGTGTTCACCACCCAGAGTCAGTTCTCCTTCCATCACCATATATTTGATCCCCCTTACACTCATCTCTCACCCCCCACTCCCCCACTTACCCTCTGGTAACCACTAAACTATTGTCTGTGTCTATGAGTTTTTGTTTCTCCTTTTCTTGTTCTTTTGTTGTTTTTGGTTTATATACCACATATCAGTGAAATCATAGGGTTCTCTGCTTTTTCTGTCTGACTTTCGCTTAGCATTATACTCTCAAGATCCATCCATGTTGTCACAAATGTTCCTATATCATCTTTTCTTACCACCGAATAGTATTCCATTGTGTATATATACCACAACTTCTTTTTCCATTCATCTATCGAAGGACATTTTGGTTGTTTCCATGTCTTGGCCACCGTAAACAAAGCTGCAATGAACATTGGAGCACACGTGTCTCTATGGATAAATGTTTTCAGATTTTTTTGGGTAGATACCCAGGAGAAGGATTGCTGGGTCATATAGTAATTCTATTTGTAATTTTTTGAGGAACCTCCACACTGCCTTCCATAACGGCTGCACCAGTCTGCATTCCCACCAACAGTGTATGAGGGTTCCTTTTTCTCCAGTCTCTCCAACACTTGTTACTATTTCTCTTGTTGACGATAGCCATTCTCACTGGGGTGAGGTGATATCTCATTGTGGTTTTTATTTGCATTTCTCTGATGATTAGTGATGTTGAGCATTTTTTCATATGTCTATTTGCCATTTGTATGTCCTCTTTGGAGAAATGTCTCTTCAGGTCCTCTGTCAATTTTTCAATTGGGTTGTTTGTTTTTTTGTTGTTGAGTTTCATGAGTTCCTTGTATATTTTGGATATTAGCCCCTTATTGGAGGCATTGTTTGCAAAAATCTTCTCCCATTCAGTTGATTGCCTCTTTATTTTGTCGATGGTTTCTTTTGCTGTGCAGAAGCTTTTAAGTTTCATATAGTCCCATTTGTTTATTTTAGTTTTACTTCCATTGCCTTTGGAGTCAAATTCATAAAATGCTCTTTGAACCCAAGGTCCATAAGTTTAGTACCTATGTTTTCTTCTATACAGTTTATTGTGTCAGGTCTTATGCTTCTTTGATCCATTTTGAATTAATTTTGGTACATGGTGACAGATAGCAGTCCAGTTTCATTCTTTTGCACGTGGCTATCCAATTCTCCCAGCACCATTTATTGAAGAGGCTGTCTTTCCTCCATTGTATGTTTTTAGCTTCTTTATCAAAAATTATCTGTCCATATTTATGTGGTTTTATTTCTGCGTTCTCAGTTCACTAACTCATTTTCTTATTTATGTCAATCTGCCCCATTAAGTATACATTAGTAAAGGGAGATAGAACAGGGCCCTTAGCTCTCTTGCTCTCCATAATAATTCCAGCCCTTACAATGGTGCCTAGCTTATTGGATCTCAATGAATATCTGTTAACTGTATGACTGAATGTCCTTGCATATATTAAAAAATACAGCAGTAACATTACAGTTATAAAGAAATAATCTGTTATATAGGGAAAACCTTTATATCCCCTTTACCCTAATTATATCGTTCTAAACTTTGAGCTCCAATCTCAACCCAACATTATGCTCATATCAAGAGTTACTGGACCAATTCATTGCCACCAGGGAAATGTACATCAGTCTAATTACTCCAGAGTGACATACATTTCCTAGAGGGCAACACAACTCTTTGCTTCCTATAAAAATGTATTCTTTCAGGGCTGCATTAAACGTCAGTGTTAGTTATGGGTTCTGATAGTACTTTCCTTGTTCTTTGACATAAACAATCATGACCTAACCAGAAACAAATGGAGATAATGGAAAGACAAACACAACTTTGTGTAAGTGGAAGGAAAAAGACACAGATTAGGGCAACTACTTTGTACCCTATATGATCCTACGTAAACAACAATGCACCTGACTTAGTCTGATGCTAGACAAATTATGTTGTCCTTCATGGTTCAATTTCCTCTTTCTATAACATTTGAGTAATCATGCTTATTCTTCCTCACTTCCTCGTGAAATGCGTATTATTTTATATCAGTTATGGAATGTTAGGCCCTACGGTATCTTGGTAATCATGTAATCCATATCCAAATGTGGCAACTGAGGCCTGATGAAGTTAAGTGATTTGCCCAAGCGCACAGCTAATTATTGGCAGGGCTGGAACCAGAACTCAGATCCTCTGACCCTTAGGCCAGTGTTCTTTCGGCCTCACCACATTGCAACCCTGTTGTTCAGCTTTTTGTGGGTGTATGTTTTAGCTTCGAGTTAGCTCATACAATTCTTGAGGACAACGATTATAATTTGTCTCTCCGACAGTACTTAGTTGGTCATATATAAGTAAATATTTATTACATGAAGGAATAGTTTGCCATCAGTCCATAGCACCTGCCACCCCTCCATGTTGCAATCATCTGTAACTTTCTAGTTACTTCCCCTCATTCGTTGAAAATTTTAGCACCTGGCTCTCTGTCTTTCTCTCTACAATAATTCTTGGTGAGTTTGAAAAGGTCATCTAACATTCTGGCCACTTAGTTTCCTGAACTCCTCACCCCCAATGATCTTTTTCCCCACCCACCTCAGCTGCCTATTTCCATGCTCATATACCATAACTCTAAATCTTGATTTTATGCATTCCATTATTTGACTACCACCTCCTGGCATCTAGTTCACTTATTCTAACACCGTACTCCAACCATTCTTCAGCCACCACGAACTCTGATCCGTGGGCTCCACCAATGTTTCACTGTCCTTCCTGTCCTCACTCTCGCCTTCATTCAGCCTGGTCAATCACTGTCATCACTCCTTTGTGTACATCTACAACTCCCTTGCCACTTTCTTTCTTCATCATGCTTGCCTGGAAGAACTCTAATCCTGGTTAAAACCAACTCTCTGGCTACCCCGTTTCTATATCAAAGCAGTGGAACAAATCTGATTAAAACAGTAATATTATAACTGCAGACTATCTAAACTCATGATCATCAATTACAAGAGGGGCCTCAGCGGTGCCCAGTAATTCTTCATTTCTTCAGGCAACCCTCAGTCACACTTCTAGACTTTCTGTCTACTTAAACCCCACACTCTCAATGCCCAGTCCTTACTCTGATCTGATGAATCTCAACTACTGATACACTGGGGGAAAAATTAAATTAAGCAAAAGAGAGCTACCAGCCTCTTTCCCAATAGTCTTATCTTCCCCACTCCCCCAAACTCCATGCCTTAAAATGGATGAAGTGTCCATGCTCTTAATTAAGGTTAAACTCTGTTGAAAGATGATTCTCACGTGCCTCTCACGTTTCTTTTGTTTCAGGCTATCTTATCAAGGATATTTATAGAGTGAATAGCCTTGGAAGACGGGATGTATCTAAAGCAGTGCTTAAAGAGAAATGTATAAATGTCTGTATCAGAAAAGAAGGTCTTAAATAAATAAATAAATAAATAAAACCCTAGGCATCCATCTTAAGAATCTAGAAAACAAAGAGCAAGCTAAACCCAAAGCAAGCAGAAGGAATGAAATAATAAATATTATAGCAGAAAAACAACAGAGAAAAAAATTTTAAAGTTGGTTCTTTGAAAAGCTCAACAAAATTGACATACTCTTAAGTAGACTGACCAAAAAGAAAAAGAAAAAAGAAAAAAGGCACTAATTATCAAAATCAGGAGAGAAAGGATATTGCTACCAATCCTATAGAAATTAAAAGGATGATAAGGGAATACTATCAAGTTTCAGGCAACAAATTAAACAACTTAGATAAAAAGGACAAAAAGAAGTACCTAAATGATCAACACTAACTAAAGAAGAAACAAAATAAACCTATAACAAGTGAAGATATTGAATTAGTAATTTAAAATCTCACAAACAAAAGCCCTAGTACAGACGGTTTCAGTTAATCTATGAAATGTTTAAAGAAGAAATAATACCCATCTTTCACAAACTCAGAAAACAAAGAGCATGCTTCTTGTGACAGAGTTGGGTCTTGCTATTTTATTCCTTCTGCTCTCTCTCTTTTGAGTAGGGTGTTTAGTCCAATACATTTAATGTACTTATTGATCGACATACTTAGAATTTCTTTTGCCATTTTGGTAGTTGTTTTCCATATGTCTCATTTTTTTAAATTCTAATGAAGTAATGGAATCATAAAGTACCAATATTTTTGGAAACTACTTATTTCTCATTAAATACAATAGGCAAAATATAGAAAAATAGAAGAAATGATTCATATGTGTCATCCAAACATAACTTCGTTTAATATCGTGGTATATTTTCTTCCAGTCCTTATAATTTTATTTCTATTTAGATGTTTGTTTTTTTGCTTTTTGAGTTTATATCATACTATGTATACAACTGTTAAATATTTTTATCTTATGCAGTCTGTTATATTTCCATGTGTTTCAATCACAGAGGAGCCGTCACCAGCAGAAAGATACTAGAAGTTAAGCAGATATCCCCTTGGAAGAGCTTTTGACTTAATAGTTTTGAATGGCCCTGTTGTTCAAATACGTGCACCTGTCAAAGAACTTGGTATGTTAGAAGGTTGGTTTGGAAGGCAAGGTGTCTGAGAAGCACCTGTGCATCAGGAATCTTGGTTATACACTTTGTGTAACAAAACAAAGGCATTATCTCCGGTATGTTTGGTAAAATTCACCTGTATAATGGCTGGATTTAGGGTCTTGAAGGAGTCATGTGGACTATTTTTTATTATTGATTATGTGTGTGTATGTGTGTGTATAATATATATAATCTCATTTGATATATACATATATATAATCTCATGTGATATCAAGCTTATTGATTTTATGGTGTTCTAACCTTTTATCTGTCTATTAATTTTTGATGGCGTATTTGCCAATTTTTCTACATAGTTCCATCAAATTTTGCTTTATGTGGTTAAATACACACAAATTCATGATTGTATCATGACTGTGTGTCTTCTTGATGGATAGTCCTTTTATGATTACTATATTATCACCTCTTTATTGCTACCAGTCCTTCGTGCCTTAAATTCTTATGTTTGATATTAATGCTATTAGATGAACAATTTTTTTTGTTAGTATTTTTTTGGTATATAGTTTTTTTTTTAAATCACATTTCTCAAAAACTTTTTGGTAATATGTTCTAACCATGTATCTTGCAAACAGCACATAGCTGTTTTTCTTTTTTAAATCCAGTCTGAATATTTGTTGTGTTGCTTGTAATGGACATCCCTAGACTTTATATTTATTGTTATATATAACATACTTGGACTTCTTTCTACAATCTTATTTGTTGTTTCCTATTTATCATATTTTTAATTTGCTTTTTTTTCCTTCTTCTTTATTGCTTGCTAATCCAGTAGCTATGAGTAAGTTTTCTCTAGCTCATTTCTTTTTTCTATTGTTTTGGAAGTCACACATTCTATTTCTCTTATTTTGGTGAACATCCTTCAGTGTTTAATATGCATATCAGTAATGGACTCTGTCATATTTAAAGTTGTCATTATCTTTTTATTATTAAATTTATTGGGGTGACATTGGTTAATAGCATTATATAATTTACAGGTGTACTGTAAGTCAACATCTGTGTACTTTATTTTGTGCTCACCACCCAAAGTCTAGTTTCCTTCCATTACTATATATTTGACCTCCTTTACCCACTTTGCCCTCACCCACCCTGTTCCCCTCTGGTAACCACTATTCTGTTGTCTGTATCTATAAGTTTGTTTTTGTTTTGTTAGTTTGTTTATTACTTTTTGTTTTATATTCCACAGGTGATATCATGTTTTTTGTCCTTTTCCATCTGACTTATTATATTTCACCTAAAACAATACTCTTAAGGTCCATCCATGTTGTCACAAATGGTAATATTATATCTCTTTTTATGCCGTGATCTTTTAAATAGCCTTTCTATATTTGGGATAATTCCCTGGTTATTGATCCATCTCCCCAATATAAAATTGAATTCAGAACTCAAACTTCCTGCCTCCCTTGCAGCTAGGATGCAGGTCTATGACACAGGCTCTACTAATCAGAAGCACCCATGGACATGTGAAGATACAAGTTCTGCATATACTTCTAATCTCTTCATGCAAGTAGAGGCAAAGACATCCAGTTTGTGGAGGTGGCAGTGGTTGCAAGATCAAGTTTCTGACAGAATTGGCATTGATGCCGACAACAGGAACAGATGAAGAAAAGTTGAACTCCTGGCATTTGCTGCTTGATGGGAGCAGAAGCAGTTTCTTTATCATGCTAGTGTTAGTTCTGTTGCATGGTTTAGGGCACTTTTCTAGAAGTTTAGCCCAAGCCTTTTTTTTTTTTTTTAGCTCTCCCAGTAACTCTGGGAATATATCAATTTAAGAAATTCTTGCATGCTGTTGTTTGCAACAAAGAACTTTAACCAATACAATCACTTGTCAAAATCTAAAGTTAAGGAATATTTTAATCCTTTTGTATAAAAGGGAGTGTATTCTTTAATTCAAAACTCCCTTCTATCATCATCTACTATATTTTTTAAGGGCGAATATTTTAATTTCACTTAGTTTTAAAAATCCAAAGTACTGGTACTAAAAAAAAAAAAATAAAACTACTGATTTAGATTAACCAAGGTATTCACTAAGTTATTTGTTTATCCTTCCTTCTTCAATGTCACTTATTCCTTTTGGGTTCAGCTTTTTTCTTGTTGGAGGATATTTAGTATTTCTTTCAATGAGCATCTGTAAGTTCTAAATTTTGAAAATGTGTTTATTTTATTCTTCTTCTTGAAAGATGGTTTAAGTAAAGATAGAATTCTAGTTTTTCAGGCGGGCTCTCAATACTTTGAAGATATTTTCCAATGTCTTCTGTAACCTTGTGTTGCTGATAAATCAGCTGACAAGATGACTATCATTCCTTTTAGGATAATTTGACATTTCTCAGTGGTAACTTTTAACATATTTTTATTGTGTTTGGTATTGTGTAACGTCACTACTATGTACAGGACAGGCCTCAATTTAAAAAATTTATTCTGTTTGAGTTTTAGCATTTTCCTTTGATGTGATAACTCATGTTCTTCTTCATGTCTGAAAAATTCTCACACATTATCTCTACGGATATTACCTTTCCTTTATACTCTATTTTCTCTCCTCCAGAAAGTCTTTCAGATGTATACTGGGTCTTCTAATTCTATCCTCTAAGTTTCTGAACTTATCTTTGCTGCTTTGGCAGTTTATTATATGCATTTTCCATGTACTTCAGGCTCTCCATAAAAATCATTTTTTATAATATAGGGATTATCTTCCTCAAAAGTCATCAATAGTTTTCTATTTCCTACCACATAAGCTACACTTCTGGCTTTCGAGGCCATCATGCATCCAGACCCTGACATTGATTGGTTGGGTAACTATGGACACACAAACTTCTCTAGACCCTAGTTTTCCAACACAAAAATGTTATTGAGGTTATTGAAAAACTTACATGAGGTAAAGAATATAAGGTGCTGACAACTGCCCAACAAAGTAGCACAGCAACTAAAATTTGGAGTGGTGCACCAGTTCATAGCAGTTTCCCTGGTGATCATATCTATATGACATCTTTCCTCCCACCATTTTATATATTAATCCTGAATGGATGTTTTCATCAATTCCTTGGTTGTTGTGATTGGCTGAGGCATAGGCACATTGGCCTAACCCAACCGACTAGTCATTCCCTAAGACTTTTAAAATATGAGGTTTCTTTTATGACTGCAGAGTGCTTAAAATGTGAGTAGAGCTGCTGGCTATAGTAAGGGAGAATGAAAGTGATATTTAGAAAAGGAGAAAGAGGGAGATAAGGATGTAAGAGAGATTACTAACACCATTCAAGTTCCTGGCCTCATTGGCTTTAATGATATGGGACTTTTTGATACTATGGATTCCTTTAATATTTGAATACTTTATAGTAGGCCGGAATATCTTATAATAAAGACTTTAAAATATTATAAAACTTTGAACATGAATCTTATTTCATTTTATTATTCAATTATATAGGTGTCTTATTCCTATATTTCAGAATGATTGTTACCCTTTAGCTATGGAAATGTAGTTGTTGCAATAACAACATTAAATGTGAACTCCTGCAGAGTTCCCACAGCCTTTCATATCATTACTTTATTTGATTTTGTGATATAAGTAGTCCAGGTAATGCTTAGTGTAGTTTTTATAAATGGTAAATTTAAGATGCAAGTTACATGGTGTCAAGGGTGAGGAAGTGTGAGAACCGTGTTAGGTATTAAGCATCCTCTATCGGGAGGACTCAGAGCCCACTGTTGGCAGTCAGAGAGAGTACAATTATAAAACATTTTCATTAGTTACTGTTAATTAGAAAATTTCGGAAGAGCCCTGAAAGTTTCATTAGCTCAATTATAAAACTTATTAAAACGCATACTCTACAATTTAAATTTATACTTTCAAATGTACTTGTATTTTCCCAAAAGTTAATCTTTCCCAAATTCCTAATTTGGTTCTTGTGCTTTAAAATTCTAGAACTTTAATCTAGAGGAGAGATAATTGGGGGTGGGGCAGGGGAGAGCGGGATTACTAATTCCTGGCCAGATTTGCACAGTGCTTAATAGGCTCATATATGATTGAGGGTAAATTCTTACACTCCTTGATTAAGATAGAATTCTGTATTATATATAGCACATGAGTAATTATTTAAAAGGTGATTTGTAACAAAAGTACTCTAGTAATATTATCAGAACACCATTCTTCTGGAGAACTCAAATGCTTTCACAACTCATTTACCCTCACTGAGGCTGGGTGACAAACTATCGCTATTTTATCTGCTGAAGTTGATGAAGAGGAATGACATACCGAAGATAATGTTACCACACAGTTATGAGAACTCCATTTTAAGTAGAAAATATAATTTATGATGAGGAATGTAAAATTGTTTCTATAGAATCAAGGCATTGATATGTCAAAGAATATTGGAAGGATCATATTAGTTAATTGGCGGTGTGTTTCATTTTGCACTGATATTTTCATTTTTTATGGGACTAAAAGATAAGCTTTTTGTTATAAATACAGCATCACAATATACTGATAGTTCTGGCATAGGTCCCCTTTTCTCCTGACTGCCATGAGACTCAAATCGATCCTCTAAATAGTCTGTCCCAAGAGACACAACTGATGCAGGGAACGGGACTTTTTAAAACCGAGCCTGACGTCACACATTTGTGTTCTAACCATCTGTACCTTTTTTTAACCAGAGGTTGGAGCTGCCTGGGCGGACAGACACAGGCGCACAACAGTCTTCTCCTACACAAGCCTGGAATGGTAACTGTGCGGCTGCCTAAGAAAGAAAAGCCAAGAAAAGCTGTTTAGAACTGTGAGGTGGCGTGGGGGCGTGTGTGAGGGGGCAGGGCGAGGGAGTCATTCCTTTTCTACATCCAAAGATGCTATTTATTGGAAATCCAGCACATCTTTTTTTTTTCTTTTTTGTAAAAATAATTGATTTCTCTCGAATGGGAGGCGAAACCCTTCAGATGCAAAAGAATAAAGGGCGGGGGGGGGGAGGGGACGCAAGCCTGGCAGGGGGATTTTGGAAAGAACCACAATCTTGTTTCGGAATGGGACCGCGGGTGGAGAAAGGTTCAGGCAGCCACAACCTGTTTGGCTGCCAAAGATGCTGCTTTCCGCGAGTTCCAAGCATCGGGCCCCCTCCTCTACTGCCGCCCAGGCGTCACTTAGCACCCTTCGGCACCTCCTTCAACCTCCCCAACCCGGAGGGGCGTGTGCCAGTGAGGGGCAGTCATTCTTCTTCGACGCTGAAGAGCCGGCCAGTTCATGCTCCCCCCCGCCCTCCCTCCGCTCCCCGCTCCTTTGGACCCTGCCTGCCGCCCCCCGGAGGACAGCAGTCTCCCGGGGGCCACCTCTCACCCCACGCCCTTGGCTCCTGCATCCTCCCCAAGCCCGGTGGCGCCTTCTCACTCGCCCTCCACGTGCGAGCCCGGTGAGCCCCGGCGCCCTGGCCGCTCCCAGGAAGGCGGTAGCCTCCAGGTGCCTGTGGCTCACGCCCCTTCCGGCCTCCAACCCCGTCCCTCCAACCTCGCCCGGCTTCGGGGAGCCTCCGCACGCGGCGGCCGCCGGCGAGCTGGGGGCCGCTGCCCCCTCCCCGGAGCCCCCAGCTCCCGCCCCGGGCTCCGCCCGCCCACCGCGCCCGAGGCGCGCGCCCAGCAGCACCTGGCTGCCCCTCCCCCGGCTCTGCTCCCCGCCCCGCGCGCCCCGCAGCCCCGCGCCCACCCCTCGCCGCTTCCTCCTCTCCGGGAGGCGGGGGCCACGAGCGAGCACGGCAGCGTGGCCAATGGGCGCTCGGCTTACTCTGGCCTCTCCCCCGCGCGGCCGCCAATCGTGGCGGGCGGTGGTGGGAATATTGTGGAGTGGAGTTTGGATGCCGCCGCTGCCGCGGGCTGGAACGGCGCGGCGCGGGGGCTGCCAGGGTGTTTCGGGAAGGGGGCGTGAGGCGGCGGCGGCGGCGCGTGGAGGCAGCCGAGGGAAAGCGAAAGAAAGGAAGAGGGCGGGGAGTCCTGGAGGAGGAGGCGGGACCGGCCGGGCGCCTCACCTCTCGCTGGCCGCGGCTGGTGGCTCGGGAGCGGCACCGCCCCCTAGCCGCGGACTCCTGAGCGCCACCGGCCGCCGACCCGTCGGCCCCGGGCAGCGGCCGAGGCGACTGGGCGGGAGCGGTGGGCCGGGGCGGCGGCGGAGGCCACCGCCATGGCATTCCTCAAACTCCGCGACCAGGTAGGTGAGGGGCGGCCAGGCGGGATCGCGCCGACCGGGTGGAAGGAAGGGGGACGGGCGGGCCGGCGAGCGCGCGGTGTGGGCCGCCGGGGCGCCCTCTAGGCGCTATGGCTGCGAGGGAGGCTGTGTGTCGCCCCGGCGACGCGCGTGGGGCGGGCGGGCCGGGATCGCGGGCCACCTTCCCGTCCGCGAGACCCGGGCTGGGGTGCGCCCACGTGCCGCCGGGGGGCTCGCGGCCGCCTCCGGACGCTGCGGCGAGAGGGGCGGGTCCCGCGCTCCCCGCCCGGGCGGCCGCGGCCGCGTCCGGCGCTCCCGCCAGGTGAGGCTCGGGCCTAACAGGTGGCTTCCCGCGGCCGGCGGGAGCGGTGCCGGCGGCCGTGACCTGGGGGCACGACCTTGCTCGCCCGGCCGCTTCGCCGGGTCGTTCAAGGCTGACTGTCTCCGGCTTAAAGACGGATGATTTTGCTGAGGGACTAGTTACTCCACGTGCAGGTCCCCAGACTTGTTTTCTTTTGCCATCCTGTGCACCATCTTGGTTACTTTTCTTGATTTAAGAAGGACTAGCTGGTCAAAGAAGACCCGCAGTCGCGCAAAGAGCGGTCACTCTTCTTGAACTGAAAAAAAAAGACTTGGTGTCTAGCAATGATACCGTAACTAGATCGGAATGATTTGTTCACCTGCAAACACGGAGAGATGGTTTACAAGGCTTTCAGGCGAGGCAGAGGTTTCCGAACACTGGTAATCTCTCCTTGAAGGTAGAGAGAAAGTAACGTGTGAAATTTACCGAGTCGCCGTCCATTTATTAGTGGTGAGAATTTATTTTTACCATTTGTCTTTCTGGACAGAAGATATTGAATAGATTTGCAGGGAAAGTAACGTGCATGCATTGGGAAACTATGCCGAGAGTTGTTACCCCTTTTGCAAAAACAATGGGGAAAACTTGGGATGTGTTTTTTTTAATATTGTCTCCGTGAATATTGTACCTTAAATTCTGAACCTAGGCGGTCTCACGAATTCTCGTTTCGTAAGTGAATTTTATTTTATGTTTAGGCTACTGACTGAATTTGTGTATCTTTAGTATCAGCAAGGTTATAGCTAGTGTTGACATCATCAGGCCATGATATGATACTTTCAGAAACTACTGTTTAGTCAATAACGATGTGTTACTGAAATACATTGTATTTCAAAGTATAGAACTGCATTGTCCAATGGGATAGCCACTAGCTACATGTGGCAACTTAAATTAATTAAAATAAAACATTGAGTCTCAGTCCTGCTAGCCACATTTCAAGTGCTCGGTCGCCACATGTGGCAATTGACCATGGTATTGCACAGCACAATATAGAATTTCTGGTTTATATCCTCAGAAAGTTCATGGGACAGCACTGTTAAAGAATAACAGGTAAAGCACAGTTAAAGCATAAACTAACTCCTGCTAATTCTTGTACAGTTTACTAACTTTATGCTTTTGATGGTGTGGAACTCAAGATCTAGGTTCTCCACTAATCTTTATCAATCTTAATGGCACTTTGTACTTCCACAAGATATAATTGAGGTAATGATTGATTTTTGTTTTGTTTCTAGTCCTACAATCTCAAAAAGGTTATTTTTGCAGTTTGGATCATTGCATGCATTAGGAATTTAGTGAACTTTTAGGAGAGCATGCCAGTTTATTCACCATCAGGTTTAAACAGAAACAGGATTGTGGTTTCAGTCGGACATAAAATCCAGTTGCAGCTTTGCATTTGTGTATTTAGGAATTGGAATTATGAAGCAATTGTGATGCTACTCCAGTTTTATATAATGTCTATTAATACTCGGGGGTTAATGATGATGTTTAAAATGTCACCTGTACACTTGAGGATACTTTGACAAGTTAGTGAAGTAACATGGCTCAAAGGGGGAAGAACACTGAGGTTTACCCCTAATCTACTAAGTAATTGGCTCATCAGGTCATTCTTTTGGAAGACTTTGAGAAATGAGTTTCTTTTTGCCTCCTTTAAAGGGAATAGTTGCTTTTAGAGGTCATCGTATATGTTGATATTTTATTACTATAAGAAGTTATGATAAAAATGAAAAGGAACGCAAATACTATTTTAATCTTTCCCATCTACAGGAAAAGGAGTTCAGCTAGATGGATTATTTTATTTGGAGGAAGGGAAATCTGGATAGGTACGCAGAATTTTAAAGCTGGCAAGTACCTGGCATAGCATTTAGCACAATCCTCATTTACTTGAGATAGGAAGTAGTAGAACCTAGTTTGTCTGTTATTTCTATATTCACGTTGTGTTCTGTTTTCTTCTATCTCTGCAAATACAGTTTAGTACATAGAAACTATAACGAGTAGGGATTGTTTTTCTTTGTGCCCATAAGTATGTGTGGGGGGATTCTAGATGGCTTAAACATAAACTGTGAGTAAATGAAGAAATTTGTTTTCATATCCAATCAATAATCTAAATAAGACAGCATTCCTCATTTTGTGTCAACACCTAATATGGGTATAAAAGGTTACTATTGTACTATTTTCTATTAGTAAATGAAAATAATTTTAATTATAAATGAAAATAATTTGTAGTAGAAAAACTTTTCCTGTGATATTCCCCCCCACACACACATGAAAGTGTTTATATAGCATGAATTTGTAACACTTGTAGGGTTCTGTCCAACAGGTGTCAAGATCTTACTCATCTTATAGCTGGGAATTTGTACCCTTTGACCAATTTCATGATTGCATGTTGTCAGCAGTGATTCTTAGTATACCCTAATAAGCAAGGAAGAAAGGTAGGTGGTCTTTGTTTCGTTCAGGGATAACAGACTCACAACTGGGAAGCTAAAGGGCAACTGACTCACTGACTGGTGGCTTCAGTATCTGGAAGAGTAGGGAGTGGAGACCGTGGCACAGGGGAGCAGGTGTGTTGGGTGCTGCTCAGCTCTGGGCCGTTGTTGCTGAGCAGTGTGCCCAGTATTTTTAGAACTCTAGTTTTTTAGGAATTTTTTAGAAATTGAGATTCTTATGAAAAATCTATTAGTAAATGTTGGCAAGTTGGTAGTTACCATTGATAAAAATTGAAGGCTGTGATTTGAAAAAGGGATTGGAAGAGGACCAGTTTGTAACTGCAGTTTAAATCAGCTTGAGAAAACAAATTACAAAATGAGATTCCTATTTTTTTAAAAAAGTTTTCTTTGAGGTACAACAGCACAAATGGTCATAAACTTTTAAAAATTGAGGTAATTTCCATACCATAAAATTCACTCTTTTAAAGTCTAGAATTCAGTAGTTTTTAGTTTATTTACAAAGTTGTGCAACCATTACCACTATCTAATTCCAGAACATTTTTATCACTCCGAAAAGCCATTAACAGTCACTCCTTATTTTTCCCTCCTCCTAGACCTTGGAAGCCACTAATCTACTTTCTCTATGAATTTGCCTATTCTGGATATTTTATGTAAATGTAATCATACAATATGTGGGCATCAGTGACTGACTTATTTCATTTAGCATAATATTTTAAAGGTTCATCCATGTTGTAGCATGAATCAGTTGGTCTTAAACTTTTATATCGTGTTTAAGAGTTTCTAAAAAAAGTTCTTATACTTTTATGCTGTTTTACTGCCTCCTGTAGTGCGCATATGTATAATTTGGGATGTTTGTTTCTGTTTTCCGAGTTTGTTTTATAACTGGAGTTAAACTTTGCAGTAGTACCAAAGGATAATAATAGCTTTTACATTTGGATTATTTTTGTGTAGGAGCCATCTTTGTGCACCCTTTTGGGTTAATGGTCAGTAGGTAAGGATTCTTAATATATTGAAGGTTTTTTGTTTGTTTTGAAAGGGTTGACATCAATTAGTAGATATTGGATGGATGACAGTAACTTAAGCATGATTTTGGATAGTTAGCAAGTTCTCGTTTCATCAAGTATTCACTGGAAGTAGAACATTATTTGACTTCTGGTAGGTAAAAATAGATGATCATTGAAAAATCTTATAATTGGGGATTCAGAATGTATGAAATGCCTGAAAAACACTGATGCCCAGGTTTTCAAGTATTCTGTACTGAGTGTGTCCTTGCTTTGTGTTGGAGCTTGTAGGGACACACAAAATGTAGTAGTTACCATCTCTGCCCTTCAGAATCTTACTGGCTAGGAAAAAAGACACACATAAATGCACGGTATGTGAAGTAATTCACATGAAAAGGCTTATAGAGGTTGAAGAAAAACATTTGGAGCGTATTATTTGGAAATGTGACATAGTTAAAACATATGTGTCTATGTTTCCTGATTTTTAATAACTGGTAAAATGAAATGTAGAACATGGAGAGAGCTCCTTGAGGTGCAGATAACATGTTTCAGAATTCAGACAGGATCAGATGATCTGATAATAGGCAGAAGGAGGTAGCAAGGGAGGTATTTTAGGTTCACAGGAAAGATTCATTGAAAGCAAACAGTTGTGCAGGAAAGCAACAGAGGGAACTATGAAGGCAAGCCAGGAAAAAGAGGATGGTATTTTCTGTGGTTGGATAGTGAGGAGAGAGACATGACTGGTCCGTGTAGTTGGAAAGAACAGGAGATAGATTAACTAAGTTAATAGTGACTACATTATGAAGTACTTGGACTAAGAAGTTGGGACTTGATTGGTAGTCATGGGAAGTAATAGCTAGGCTTTGGTAACCGAGGGTCTGTGAGGGGCTTCTGGAGGAACGTGCATATGTGTACATTTCTCAGGAGGGTTCATAATTTTTTATTAGATTTTCCAAGGGGCCCATGACACCCAAAAGTTAAATAACTACTGTAGGTTTTAGAAAAATAGATTACAAAAGGCACTGCTGTAATTCAAAACATACGTGTATAAAAAACATTTTAGTACAAACTGAGTATATTAAGTAGTAAGCAAAAGTTTGAATGGGAATGAGTACATCTTTAGAGGATCCTTATACCGTGTTTCCCCGAAAATAAGACCTAGCTGGACCATGAGCTCTAAAATGCGTCTTTTGGAGCAAAAATTAGTATAAGACCTGCTATTACATTGTGTTATATTATATTACATTACATTATATTATACCCGGTCTTATATTAAAATAAGACCAGGTCTTATATTAATTTTTGCTCCAAAAGACACATTAGAACTGATGGTCTGGCTAGATCTTATTTTCGGGGAAACATGGTAGCTATATTAATGGCTCCCTTGTGTGTACATTTAAGAGTGTCTTATATTCATGTGACAGTTGGCAGTTTTTTGTTGTATAGTCCCACTATGGTAAATTAAACATGAAATGCAATTAAACAATGGTTATGGTAGTAAAAAAAAGAAAAAAGAGCAGATAATCCAGGTAGTTAGATTTGGGTCGCATTAGATTTTCCAGCATTTTGTCTTATTTCCTTTTAATTTTTCTAGTCTGATGTAACATTTATATTCAGTGAATGCCCTCTATCTGGGCTGGAGTGAGATGCTCCTGGAAAGTGTTCTGTGCCTGGAGAAAATAGTTTAGGATTAAATCTTTTTGTCTGGATAATGCATCTCATGGACAGTTCACATCAAACCAATCACGCAGTAATACAGTACTTCTAATATAAAGCAAAATTAATGAAATCTCCAGTTACTTAAACCAATAATGTTTAAATGTGTTATAGTACATTGTATACAATGATTAAAGTTCTCGAGTACTTTAGATTTAATTTCCACTCCTATTCCCCCACCCCAGTTCTTAGTAATACTATTAAGTGATTCATCCACCTTCCTTATGTGATACTAATTTAAAGAAATAAAAAGTTACCCAGCATTCTTCTGTGAGTATACTGATTGGCATACAAAGCAAAGTCTGGACAGAATTACTGCTTCCACAACTTCAGTGAAAAGTTTACTTTTACCTAGTAAATTTAAGTTCAGATTCTTATTTGGTGATGGATTACTATTTAAATTTATTTATTATAAGCATAAAGGTATATCTTTTCTACTCTTAAGGATTAAGGCTGCAGGTAACATTAAAATATGTAGCACAGGACAATTAAAATATTTAAAAATGTAAATCAGGAAGCAGCTGCTTCTGAAACAAACACTTGTTCCGAAAGCCTAGATGAGAGGTATTATAGTTGAGCACTACATTTAACTTTATTTTCTGTTACCTGAGGTACCAAAAAGCCCCGACAAACTTTATATTTTATAATAGAGAATATAAAATAATCTGGAGAAGCAGCCTTTTCTCTTGCATCAATTTCTGGATTAAAATGTTTGGTAGCTTTTTCTTTTTAAAACAGCTTTAGTGAGGTATAATTCACACACCAGTTTAAATTGTACAGTTCAGCGATTTTTACTATATTCACAGAGCTGTATAAGTATCACCACAGTCAATTTTGGAACATGTTATTTAATCCAAAAAGAAACCTCTTACGCCTAAGCCTGTCACTTCCTCCCCAGTCTTAGACAACTATTCATCTACCTATGTGTCTATATTATTTTGCCTATTTCACTTAGCATGTTTTGAAGGCTCATCATATTGTAGCATGTATCAATATTTTTATTGCTAATTAATACAATATTCCTGTTGTATCATATACCACATTTTATTTATCCACTCAACAGTTGATGGACATTTTGGTTATTTCCACTATTTGGCTATGAATAATGCCGCTCTGAACATTTGTGTGAAAAGTTTTTGTGTGGACATAAGTTTTTATTTCTATTAAATATATACTTAGGAGTGGACTAGCTGGTAACTCTGTATTAGCCTTTTAAGGAACTACCAGTTCATTTTCCAGAGTGGCTGCACCATTTCGCATTCCCACCAGCGGTAAATGAGGGTTCTAATTTCTCCACATTCTCAATAAACTTACTGTCTTTTAAATTTTTTTTATTATAGCCATCCTAGGGTGTGTGAAGTGGTATTTCCTTGTGGTTTTGATTTGGATTTCTCTGATGGCTAGTGATGTCGAGCATCGTTCTTTTCATCAAATCCTTTGCCCGTTTTTCAGTTGGACTACTTTTTATTGAGTTGTAGTGTTTTTTTCCCCCACTTTTTAAAAAAATTCTCATTGTCTTAATTTAGTGAGAGTAGGTATTGTTTTTTTTAAGATTTTTGTTGGGGAAGGGGAACAGGACTTTATTGGGGAAGAGTGTGTACTTCCAGGCCTTTTTTACAAGTCAAGTAGTTGTCCTTTCAGTCTTAGTTGTGGAGGGCGCAGCTCAGCTCCAGGTCCAGTTGCGGTTGCTAGTTGCACGCGGGCGCTGCCCACCATCCCTTGTGGGAGTCAAACCGGCAACCTTGTGGTTGAGAGGACACGCTCCAACCAACTGAGCCATCTGGGATGCAGCTCAGCTCAAGGTGCCGTGTTCAATTTTAGTTGCAGGGGGCACAGCCCACCATCCCTTGTGGGAGGTGAGGAATCGAACTGGCAACCTTGTGGTTGAAAGGATGTGCTCCAACCGAGCCATCCGGGAGCTCAGCGGCACCTCAGCTCAAGGTGCTGTGTTCAATCTTAGTTGCAGGGGGCACTGCCCACCATCCCTTGCAGGACTCGAGGAATTGAACTGGCAACCTTGTGGTTGAGAGCCCACTGGCCCATGTGGGAATCCAACCTGCAGCCTTCGGAATTAGGAGCATGGCGCTGTAACCACCTGAGCCACCGGGCCGGCTCTGTAGGAGTTCTTTATATTTTAGGTTCAAGTCCCTTATCAGGTACGTGATTTACAAAAATTTTCTCCCATTCTGTAGGTTGTCTTTCTACTTTCTTGGTGGTATTTTTTGAAGCACAAAAGCTTTTAATGTGAGGTCTATTTGTCAGTGACTCTTAGGGTTTTGACTAGAGAGCCTAGGTGGATAGGGCATGCAAGCAGAAGAGCTGGTTTGAGAGTAAAATGAATTCAGTTCTGGATATATTGGGGTCCTAGTGGGACATTTAAATGGAGAAGCGTAGTAATAGTAGACAGTTCAATGTGAGGCTGGGCTCAGAGAAAAGTATGTTTAGTGGTAATTGGAAGTGAATGAGAACAGCTCATGGCCAGGGAAAGTATAACACAGGATATGAAATGAGTGGAGGAAAGGAAGCCTGAGAAGAAGCTACTAGAATTAGGAAGAGAGCCACAAGAGATTATTACAGGCCAAAGAGGGAAGAATTTCCCAAGTTGCACCTATATTATCCTTAGGCACAAAGGCTCAATTTTTCTCATCACCTCTGTTTTCTTTTTATCCAGCACATTATTTTAAACTTTTACATGGAAATATTTTTTCTATTTGCTCCAAACTCTTTACTTTCTAATTCCTAGCTGGGCATGCATCAACATCACTTGGCTATCTTAAATATTTTTGTGGTCCTGTTAGATCTGAATGAGGATCACCTGGGATAATGCTCCAGAATATGTATTCTAAAACCCTGAGGTAAAGACTGACTTGCTCTTCAAGCTTGTTTCCTTTTCTCTCGGATCCCAACTCACTTATATATTTACCAGCCCCTCTTGTATTTGGGGATGGCCATGTGATTGAGATCTGGCCACAGGAAATGAAGCAGAAGTACTGAGTGTTTTTCATCCCTGACAAAAACAAGCTTCCCTTGAACGGTGCTCTCCTTTCTCCACCTGCTGGTTGAGTGTTGTCTGCCAGAGCAACTTTGGAAATGATGGTCTGAGAAAGCTGAACTTATGTCAGCCTGCGTCACCTCCAGCCTCCTTATGCCCCCAGATGATCATTAACATGGATTTTTGGACTTCATGTAAGCATGAAATAAAAATAAGCTATTATGTTATGCCACAGTTTCAGAATTTGTCTATTATAATATCCATTGTTACTTTAATCAGTATAACTCCTTAGATTATTACGCAAATTCTGATTTGGGAACCATTGCCTTTGGTTTGCACTGTTTGTTATTTTTAAACTCATTTATATGGTAGGTTAGTCTTCAGCTGTTGACTTCCAGACCTTATATGTAAATATTGTATTTTCTTTGTAATAATTTTAATGGAAATGGTTATAATTAACATCCTGATTATTTTATTAGGTAACAAACATTTATATGCCTACTACCTTCTGGTCCTTGATACTGGGGATACATCTTCATAGAAAACAGCGTCCAGTATGGGATAAGATGGAATTAGATAAGGGCAGTTATCTTACCTGAGCTCTAAGAGCGTCAAGGGAGCAATGGCTAATTGAACCCAGTAGTAGAATTGGGCCCTTGTAGTTTATTTTAATGGTATTTTACTTCTATTCCTTTTGTAATATTGTTCTCTCTGATCCTTAGTGGACAAAAACCATACATAGTCTGTATAAAATCCTTTTGGAGGAACAAAAACTACAGTTTGGTAGATTTGTGTTATATAGGGGTATTTTGTTTGAGAGTATGTTTTTCCTTAATCTCTACCATCAAGAAAAAAATTGAGTACATATTTCGGAGAACTGCGAATCTCAATCTTGATGCAGATTATATTATTAAACTTTTCCTGCAGTTGACTAAAGTTGTTTTGTTTTTGTTTAAAGAACTATCTTATTGATTGCATTTCTTCTTCCCCTTTTCCTTTTGAGAGAACCTTTGGATTAGAAATGGTGAAAGTCAGAAAGGACCTACCTACTACCTTTAGTACTGTATTCTTATTAGTGTAAATTAATTAGGATAAAATCATGTAATTCAAACAGGACTTTAAAAAATTATATGTATATTTGCATGTGTATGTATTTGTAGATGGGCAAACAAGAGGCTTCTATATTGTATAGTGCTCTGAATGGTGAGAGGTTTCTCCCACTTTTTAAAGCTTACATGCTAGGCAGTGTGTAGTTTCAGAGTGTCAGACTGGGTCATTGCTAGAAGGAGAAGAATGTCCCTGGGAGAACTATAAACAGCTGGCGAGCATTTAGGCATACTAAAGAAATGGAATTAGTTGAACTTGAAGGTTAACAACAGCCTAGCTTTTAAGGGATGTAAAAGCAAACTACAGCATCAGGGGTGAGCACTGGAATTGAAATCACATGAATAGATCAAAATAGCAAGTGTAGTATTAGTCAATAAGTACTAATCCAATAAAGTAGATCCAATAAATAGCCAAATCCAAGTTATAGGCGGGTAGTTAGGAACTAGCATGTCTGTGCGCGCTTGAATGATTCAAATAGGGGCGATGTCTGGAATCAAGAGGCTTCAACAGATGAAGCCAAGGGGCTAAAATCTTTCAGACATTCTCGTTTGGTAACTTGTAGCCGGGATAACGAGAGGGAACCTGGTTGGAGTATTTCCCAATTTAGAAACTAGTCAAGAGGTGTAAATGAAATATGGTATAGTTGTACTGTAGGAATGTTCTGGAAGATTGTGTATATGTCAGATAATGGTTAATTCACTCATTTAGCAATGAGCAACCTTACTATTTTAAAGAAACTTACTGTAAATTATTTTACATACAGAGTCCTGTAATAAAACAAATTAGCCTTCAGTTTATCTTTTATCATAAAGCTGAATTTCTTTATATCACTTTCACTTAAATTTAGAAGTTCCCACTGCTTATTACAAATGACCAGTAATATATGGATATTTTTGCCTGTCCAGGTGCATTATGGGTTTTAGGACTCCCCCCCCCCGCCCCCCCGTGTATTGGCTATTGTATTAATTGCTTCTGAAATATCTTTTTTTTTAATTAAATTTATTGGGGTGACAATTGTTAGTAAATTTACATAGATTTCAGGTGTACAATTCTGTATTACATCGTCTATAAATCCCATTGTGTGTTCACCACCCAGAGTCAGTTCTCCTTCCATCACCATATATTTGATCCCCTTTACCCTCATCACCCACCCCCCACCCCCTTACCCTCTGGTAACCACTAAATTATTGTCTGTGTCTATGAGTTTTTGTTTCTCCTTTGTTTGTCTTGTTCTTTTTGGTTTATATACCACATATCAGTGAAATCATAGGGTTCTCTGCTTTTTCTGTCTGACTTATTTCACTTAGCATTATACTCTCAAGATCCATCCATGTTGTCACAAATGCTCCTATATCATCTTTCCTTAACGCCGAATAGTATTCCATTGTGTATATGTACCACAACTTCTTTATCCATTCATCTATCGAAGGACATTTTGGTTGTTTCCATGTCTTGGCCACCGTAAACAAAGCTGCAATGAACATTGGCGTACACATGTCTCTATATAGAAATGCTTTTATATTTTTGGGGTGGATACCGAGGAGAGGGATTGCTGGGTCATATGGTAATTCTATTCGTAATTTCTTGAGGAACCTCCACACTGCCTTCCATAGCTTCTGAAATATCTTAATCAACTGGTTTGTATTTTCTTTTCCTTACTAGCAATGTTCCACATTCAGAAACTTCCAAATTCTAGTAGAAAACTCACATGAACTCCCTTACCTTCTCACATAGTTTCTTCAACATCTTGGAGCCAGTTTTGAATTTGGAACTTCTTTTCTCTGACCACAGCTTCTTTCATTGTTGGTTTCACCCATTTCTTCACCCACAGTGAACCTGAGCTTTGCTGTATTGGAATCTACTTCAGCTAGTCTGGTAGGTTCAGTGCGGCCACACACTGACCTCTTGAGAAGACTTGACTCCTGATTTGAGCAGTATTGGTTGGGTAGTGTTTTCTGAAATGGGCAGCTTTTAATACTGTAGTGTTTATTGAGATTTTGTGTGGGTAACCTTTCTACTTCGATTACCAGATGTTGACCGGCACTTCCTTCCTTCCAGTCCAGAGTCAAGAGCATAGCCTGGTATCCTGCTTCATTCTCACTTTCCTCTGGCCTATTTGGTGTCTCCATTGCATCGTACATATTAACCATTCTGTAAATTTATTCTTCATTTTGACCTCTTCACCACCCAGCCTTCTTCCCTTCCGCTGTAACCCCATCCCTATCCATCTTTCAACTTTTATTTCTGCTTTTCTACCTCAACCTCCTTTCTTTTAGTCCTTTCGGCCCAACCTCTTGAGCTTCAACTCCTAACTCATGCACACCATCAGTCTCTTCCCTTTCATCTAAGTCTTCTGCCTATTGCAATTTGACATTCTTTCTGTTCCCACCTCCCTCTCAGGCTGTAGCCTTTTCTCAGCAAGCCTTGTTTCTCAGTGGGAGCTTCCTCTGCAGTTCCTCCCTCTGCTGCTATTATGTCAGTCGTAGCTCCTTATCCTCACTCTGACCTGTTGACCTTAAACAAATAGCCAGACATTTCTCCAGCAAAATGGGTTTATTTGGCAACAACAAAGAATACAATTCAGGACATGCAGTCTAATGGTGAACCACAGGCAAGTCCAGAGAACAAAGAAGAGGAGCTGTTCTCTCACAGAGGAAAGAGAAGTTCAGAGGAGCCATTGTAAATAAAGAGTCCATTGGAGGAAACTGGAAGTTCAAGTATAGTGGTTTTTCATTGGCTGAAAAGTTTTCACTGGTTGTAAGTCTTTCATTGGCTGAGTGTCTGAGAAGATCCTCCTTCCTGCTGGAGTAGTAGAGTAGAAAAATATTTCCTGTTGCAGATGGAAAGTGTGTCTCTTCTT
This sequence comes from Rhinolophus hipposideros, assembly GCF_964194185.1. Taxonomy (NCBI): domain Eukaryota; kingdom Metazoa; phylum Chordata; class Mammalia; order Chiroptera; family Rhinolophidae; genus Rhinolophus; species Rhinolophus hipposideros. The sequence continues at coordinate 37,546,815 of NC_138060.1, read as the reverse complement.
GTTTGGGGCAATTGACTATGAGAGGTCGGGCCTTAGAGCTCCCCCTCCAGGCCCTCCCAACTCCAATTTAATGAGGTTTTTGTTCATCACTCTTCACATGTCTTTAGCCCCAATACTCCCCTTTCAAGTTATAGCTCCATTCTTTCCTGTGGCTTTGTTAGACAAGAGAAGCAAATGCCTTAAAGAAAATGTTAAGTAACTAATAGTGGATATCATACATGGATATGGCAATCAATTATTATAGTCTTAACTGAATGTCTGAGACGGTAGGGCATGTGCTTTTAATTCTGGCTCATTAATTTATCACCTCTATGACCTTGAGCAGGTTATTCCACTCAGGTACGAGTTTCCTCACCTAGAAATGGGAGTCAGCCTTCCAGAGTTGTTGAATTAAATGAGAGCATAAAACGTCCAGCACATAGTTGATGCTTGATAAACTGTAGCTGCTATTGTATTGGAAAGGATTGGGGGCTGAGAGATCTCACCAGTTCTGCCACCTTCGTATTTTGTGACCTTAGTAAAGAAACTAAATCTGAGCCTGAGTTGTTTTTTTAACATCTTTATTGAGTAAATTCACATAGCACTATTTCTACCTATTCACAAATGTAATTCAGTGTTTTGTTTTTTAATAAAAACATGGTGTGCGACCATCACCACATTTTATCACCTCAAAAAGAAGCCCCATTTTCATTAGCAGTCACTCCCATGCCTCTTAACCCCCCTTCTTTCCTTCAGTCTTACGCAGCCACTAATCTACTTCCTGTCTCTAAGCATTTGCCTGTTCTGGACACTGCATATAAGTAGAATCATGTGATATGTTGTCTTTTGTGGCTGGTTTCTTTAACTTACAAGGTTTTTTAAAGTTTATTCTTTTGTATCCTGTATCAGAACTTCATTTCTTTTTATTGCCAGAAAATATTCCATTGTATGGACATACCACATTTGGTTTATCCATTCATTTCATGATGGATATTGGGTTGTTTCTACTTTCTACATATTTTACTCAGTAAAATGGGCATGGCAATGTCTCCTTCAGTGGATTGTGAGACTGTAAAGTGTCTAATGTGTAGTGGTTGCTCAGTAAATGATCACTTAATCCAAATGGTGTAAACTCCTTTATACCTTTGACCTTCTTAGTCAACCTGCGGATTACTTCCATCATGTGTATTTTCTGTTTCAGCTCTGGGACCACTGAAAATTGGTGAAGAAAGTAATGAAACCAAGCTGAATATACTCCAGTTTTCTGATGTCTAACTTCAGTTGCATCCTCATGGCTATTTAACAGTTCTTATCATATCTTTTCTATATACATTAATCTTTAATTTCTATCTTTCTCCATTTTATCATATAGTAGTTGTATTTCCTAACTTACTAAGAAAAGAGAAGCCTACCTACCTATGTAAGCTTTCTTATTGATTCTCTTACTGCAAATCATTTATTTCTACACTTTGCTTTCTGCCTCTCTTTTTTCTTACTTTGACTCAGAGGAATGAATATGCATTTTTCTTTCTACTATACTCCAAATCGTATCTTCATCTGAAATTTAGACGTGTTATTTTATTTTTTCATTTTTTTTCCACTTCTCTCCCTGCTCCCACCCATTGTTGTATATTGGTGTCTGGATGGACACTACCTATTAATCAAGATTCTAATACTCAGATTGGGCAAAACCAGGTAAGCAACACCCATTACAGAATTCAACCTTAACAAGGCTTATTTCTGTTTGGGTATGCCATATGTTACACTATAATTTTTAAAATTTGCTTATTTTAGTGTAAAGCAGTAAATGAAAGTTGTTTGAGTTGAATTTCTTTGATTAGACTAGTGAAAACATTTTCCTTTCCATCATCCCATGTTAAGGCTAAATGTATGTAATGTTCAAAAAGAAAGTGATTTTTTTCATGTGTTATTTTATTAACCCTAAAGACAAATCTGGCCTGTCCTTCAAGTAGCCTCTCTGAACCACATTAATTGTAAAATGTGCTGAGTTTGTATAGCTTTCATTGGTTCCATATTTCCATGTGCCAAACCATCCTGTCAGAAAATCTTCCTTTTTACCCTAGTTAGGTCTTTCCAGCTACAGTTCAGTCGTTTTCTGTTGTGTTGTCTACAAAGATCTTATATAGCTGATCAGCCTTTCAGGTTGGATTCAGGGAGCTGATTTGTCAGACCAGTGGCTCCCTTTTGTGTAACAGTTGATTGAGGTGTAATTTACGTACATTAAAATTCACCTGTTTTAAGAGTACAATTCAATTATTTTAGTAAATTTAAAGAGTTGTGCACCTATCACCACAATCTGGTTTTAGAACATTTCCATCGCTCAAAAACATAACTATTTTGGAAACGTCCGATCTCCACTTATATGCTTCTCCCTCATTCTCACACTAGTACCGTGTGCACTACACTTCCGGCACTGTTTACCTGGAGACAGTGTCAGCTCCCACAGGTTATGAGCTTAGTCCTACAAGACTGCGCCTATCCCTTCAGAAGTTATCACCTGTGCTTGTAACTTACTGGCTATGAATCACAGGCTACTGATTAATTTATTAGTGGCACTCAGAACTCAGAGAAACATTTCACTTACTAGATTACTGGTGTATTAAAAAAGAAAAAAGTTCAGGAACAGCCAGGTGAAAGAGATGCATAGGGCAGGTAATGTGGAATGGGGCATGGAGCTTCCACGGTCTCAAGGCACACCACTCGCACCCAATTTCCATGTGCTTACCAATCCAGAAGCTTTCCTAACCCCATCCTTTTCGTTTTTTATGGAGGCTTCATTATATAGACATGACTGAGTAAATCATTGGCCTTTGTTAGTAACTGAACTGACCTCCAGTTCCTCTCCCATCCCTGGAGGTGAGGGTGGGGCGGAACTGAAAGTTCCAACCCTCTAAACAAGTGGTCAGTTTTTTACCTGTCACCTCATTTACATAATAAGATACCTTTTTTACTCTCATCGCAGAAAAGTCCAAGGGTTTTGGGAGCTCTTTGACAGGAAGGAAGATGAAGAGCAAATACCAGGGGTGCCAAAAAATGTATACAAGTGGAAACTTTGGTCAACGTTGATCAAGCAGTAGTTCACCGTAATCAGAAGTGTCTGGACGCTGATGGTAACCACTTTGAGCACCTCTTGTTATTGCAGGAGTCAAACATGACTTGTATTCATTCATCTTTTGTTATCGGTGTATATTGGGTATTGTAATTTTAGTATAGTTTTCCTTTCTAAAATGCGTATACATTTTTTTGGTACCCTCTGTATATATTTATTATTAAAAGTCATGATATTATAACACCTCATACCCACTTTGCAGTCACTTCTGGTCCCATCTTCACCCCAGGCAACTACTGATTAGTAGTGGTCTTTCTCTAGATTTACCTTTTCCGGGTATTTCGTATAAATGGAATCATAAAATATATGGTCCTTTTGTCACGCATCTACCATTAGCATAAATGTTTTGAGGTTTATTCATGTAGCATATGTTAATTCTTTATTGCTGAATAGTACTCCATTATATGGATGTACCACATTGTATTTATCCATTCATCAGTGGATGGAAATTTGAATTGTTTCCCCTTTTTGGCCATTATGAAAATGCTCCTATGAATATTTATATATAAATCTTTGTGCAGATCTGTGTTTTAATCCCTTGGGAAGATTCATAGGAGTGGAATTGTTGGGTTGTATGGTAAGCTTATGTTTAATGTTTCAAGAATAGCCAAACTGTGTAATCTCTATTGTGTGTTGCTGGATTTGGCCAGCTAATATGTTGTTGAGGACTTGTATCTTTATTCTTGTGATGCCTCTGTCTGGCTTTTGTATGAGGGTGATGGTGGCCTCAGAAGGAATGGGGAAGTGTTCTCTCTTTTCCAGAAGAGTTTGAAATATTAGTAGTATTTCTTCTTTAAGTGTTGGGTAGAATTGACCAGTAAAGCTATGTGGGCCAGGTTTTTTCTTTGTGGTTAGTTTTTAAATTACTAATTCAGTTTCTTCACTTGTTATAGGTCTATTCACATTTCTACTTCCTCTTGAGTCAGTTTCTGTAACTTGTGTCTTTCAGGGAATTTGTCTAATTTGCATTAAATTATTCATAGTATAAGGATTCATAGTGTAAGGATTCCCTTATAATCCTTTTATTCTGTAAAGTCGTTGGTGATGTAACCCTTTTCATTCATGATTTTGATAATTTGTCTTCATTCTTTTTTCCTAGTCAATCTAGCTAGAGGTATGTCAGTATTGTTGGTCTTTTTTATTGATTTTTCTCTCTTTTAATCTTTTTTCTATGGTGTTGATTTCCCCTCTAATATTTATAATTTTTTTCCTTCTGTTTGCTTTGGGTTTAGTTTACTTTTTTTCTAATTGCTTAAGAGGGAAGCTTATTTATTTGAGGTATTTCTTTCCTAATATTGGTGGGTGGGATGTACAGCTATAAATTTTTCTTTAAGTACTGCATTAGTTATCCTGTGTGTTTCGATATGTTTTCATTTGGCTCAAAATATATTCTGTGTTCCTTGTGATTTTATCTTTGACCTGTGGGATATTGAGAAGTATCTTGTTTACTATCCAAACATTTGTGGATTTCCCAGTTTATTTTGTTTTCTAATTCCATTGTGATTGAGCAACAGTCTTTGTATTTTTTGTATCATTTTGGTTCTGTTAAACTTGAATCTTGTTTTATGGCCTAGCATATGGTCTGTCCTGGAGAATATTCCATGCATGCTTGAGAAGACTGAATTCTGATGTTGTCGGTGGAGTCTTCTATACATGTCAGTTGGGTCAGTATTATTACTGATTTTCTGTTCACTTGTTCTGTCCGTTATTGAAGGTGGTTATTGAAGTCTCTAATTATTATTGTTTAAAGTATTAATTATTATTCTTTAATTGCCTACTTCTCCATTTCTTTCATTTTTTTCCTTTCCCTATTTTGGGGATGTTTTGTTAGGTGTATATATTTATAGTCATTATATAATACCTTTCTGTTAAATGGATACTTTTAATATTATAAAATGTATCATAACTTTGTTGCATAACTTTTTAACTTAAAGTCTACATCAGATATTAGTATAATTACTCCAGTAGTCTGATGGTTACTGTTTGCATGTTATATCTTTTTCCATCCTTTTATGCTTTTTGTGTTTCAGAATCTAAAGTGTCTCTGGTAGAAAGCATATAATTGGCTATTGCTTTTTTAATACAGTCTAACAGTCCATCTTTTTAATGGAGTATTTATAATAGTCCTTTCCTACTTAATGTTTTTTTTGAAATAGTTGGATTTATATGTCCAGTTTGCTCTTTGTTTTCTATATACCTCATGTCTTGTTTGTTCCTCTGTTCCTCTTTTATAGCCTTTTGTATTTTTACCATTTTAATTTCTTAATTTTTTTTAATTATGTTTTTCGTAGTGCTTGTTCTAGGGATTACAGGATACGTCTGAATTTATCACAGTCTACTTAAGATTAATGCTAATTAGTCTCTAGTATAACCTCCTCTCGCCTTGTGCCAATATCGTCATATGTATTATGTTCATTTATGTAATAAACCCACCAACACAGTGTTTTAGTTATTGCTTTAAACAATGTGTCTTTTGATAGAGGAGAAGAAAGGAGAAAAATACAGTGTTTTATATTAACCAACATTTACCATTTCTGATACTTTATTTCTTCTTGTGGATTCCAGTTACCCACTGGTGTCATTTCCTTCCTTCAGCATAGCTCCCTCCTCCCTTTTTTGTGCTATTATTGTCATGTATATTACATCTTTAGATGTTATAAGCCTAACAGTTTTATGATTGTTTTAGGCAGTTACCTTTTAAATCAAGAGAAGAAAAAGTAAAACATATATGTATATTTTATATATTGTCATTTTTCCTTTACCTGTAGTTACCTTTGCCCCTGTTCTTTATTTTTTCATGTAGATTCCAGTACTATCTGGTGTTACTTCCTTTTTTCATTCTGAGGAACTTCTTTTCATCTATAGAGGGTGCCCAAAAAAGTATACCCATTTTAAGGAAGGAAAACTGTATTAAAATTGTAATACTCAATATATACCTGTAACAAAAGATGAATACAAGTCACGTTTGACTTTTGCAATTACAAGAGGTGCTCAAAGTGGTTACCATCAGCGTCCAGACACTTCTGATTACAGCGAACTACTCCTTGAGCAACGCTGACCAAAGTGTCCGCTTGTATACATTTTTTTGGCACCTCTGGTATATCTGTATCTGAAGAGTGCGTTAGATTTAGCCCCCTCCCATCTTCTCACTTGGGGGGGATCATGCTTTATGATCTTACACATGGTAATAGTTGAGTGAGGATTGCGAAGGCATGGCAGGAGATGAGGTGGTGAGGAGTATGTAGGGGCCAGTTCCTGGAATATCTTGGGCCCCATATTGAACCGTACAGCTGTGGGGAGCAGCCGTTGGAAGATTTTATGCAGAGTTCTGTCATCAGATTTGAGCCTTAAGGAAAGAACTGGATTCTGAATGCTTTTTTAGAGATGGTAGTGACATACTACAGGCTCTAAGAGGAAGGTGAAGCTGCCTTTTTCTCTGAAATTCTTTCTTTTTTGTTCTTTTGGGCAATTAAAAGCTGTTTATATCCAAGTAGCTACTCCCTTGCAGGCATAAAATATTTACAGGTTTGTGAAAGAGTTATATGTATATACTCGTATGTAGCTTGTACAGTGGGAACCATGGGAGCTATCTATGATGTTTGTGTAACAGCTGTCTGAGAACCACTATCATAGGATGAATGGATTGCTTACTGTTTGTGTATGTGGATGGGACATGTGTTGAAGCATTAGATAAACATCTTTTGGCATCTGACCTTTTAAAAAATTTAAAAAATTTTAAAGCCTGGTTGTACATAAGTGGTACCTTTCAGTAGTTTTGATATGACAGAAATGTTTGGTTGTTTTCTTATTTGATACTCACAACTTTTTTTTTAACCATGTAAAGAATGTATAAGAGGTTTTGTTTTGCTTCTTAGGAAAAATTGAAGAGCAGAAAACTTATTTGTTACAGGGTTTTGCACCAGTTTTCCACAAAAGTATAAAATTAAAGGGAAAAATGTCCCCTCCCCTAGATTCTGTAAACAATCCTTGTGATTGTCAACTTATCAATGGGTGTTTTTTGTTTTCAGTAATTTCTGTAGGAGATGACCTTGTTTCTGTACTATTAACATTTATTGCCTACAGTTGCCTTTAGGAGTACAGGAGCTCTTTTTTTCATTATTCATAAAATCATTAATCTTTGCCATTTTCAAGAGTTTAACATAATATTTTTTTTTTTTTTAAAGATTTTATTGGGGAAGGGGAACAGGACTTTATTGGGGAACAGTGTGTGCTTCCAGGACTTTTTTTTCCAAGTCAAGTTGTTGTCCTTTCAGTCTTAGTTGTGGAGGGCGCAGCTCAGCTCCAGGTCCAGTTGCCCATGCTAGTTGCAGGGGGCGCTGCCCACCATCCCTTGCGGGAGTCGAACCGGCAACCTTGTGGTTGAGAGCCCACTGGCCCATGTGGGAATTGAACCGGCAGCCTTCGGAGTTAGGAGCACGGCGCTCTAACTGCCTGAGCCACCGGGCCGGCCCCTAACATAATATTTTCATCGAACTGATGGAAGTTAGACTTGAAACTGTTAGGGGATTACCTATATAGTCTTGAACTTAAAATTTCCCGATGAGTAAGGGCCACGTTTTTGCCCAGCACCAAACAGATAACATGGAATTTAGGCATATAGTTTTCACTTTCTTTCTAAATACTAGAATGCAAAATAACATTTGTTTTACTTACCATATTCAATACTTTGATGATATCTTGGTGAACCAGCATTTTCCAGATGACTGATCACACATCGGTAAAGATACATGCAAAGTGCATGAATGTGAAAAAGTAAGAAAAGTTCATTGATTTAGTTTCACATTTCATATTGCAATCAACCAACCTTTAAGAGATACCACTCATCATGTTTTAATGTAGTGTCAAAGAAGAATATCCACGATTATCTGAAAAGGCTTTTATAATGTGGTACCATTTTCTGTGGTTATGAGTTACAGATTTTCTTCCTATACTTGAAGCAGGATAACTATCATAAACTGAATGCAGAAACAGCTGTGTTACTCTGGCTATCTTCTATTAAGTCAGACATTAGAGAAATTTGTAAAAATATAAAACAGTGTCACTCTTCTCACTAATGTTTTTAAAATAATTGTTTTCATAAGCTCATTTACACTGTATGTATTATATTAAGTAAATTACAAATAAATACTTAAACATTTTCTCAGTTTTCATTTTGAATACAGTAGAGCGGCATAAACAAAACTCTTTAGAGTCCTCAATAATTTAAAAGTGTAAAGGTTTCTGAGACCAAAATTTTTTTGAACAGATGGCTTTCTGATATTGGTCCCTTAGATATTGTTGAATCTAAGTTTGTGTCTCTTGTTGGGTTAGGCTACCATAGGCTAGAAGATTTAAATTCCTTTGCTTTTGATTGAAAGTGCTGAGTATATTTTTAATGTATAAACTACATAGCAGAATTTATAATGGTTAAATTTTGACTCCACATGGCTGAAAAAACATTACTTACAGATTAGATGAGTAGAGAATTGTATCTGGAAGAAAGACAAAAAGAATTGCAGGAAATGGTATTCTAGAGGTTACAATAGGCAAATGATCATGGAAAAACCATTATCTTATGAAAAAACAGTATCTTGTGAGAGTCTTAGAGAAGTAAGATGAGATTTAGCAAACACTTTAAGTGTAAGAGAATGCATACCCATAAAAGGGGGAGATTATACGAACATGCTAATTATTGACGCACATTATAGCTTTGTCTAACCATAAAGGTATCATAGGTTTTCTGTTTCTATAAACACTGAAAATAAGCTCTGTGGGTTTGAGTGAATTGTTGATTGGTTATTATGGGAAGTAATTTCAGGCAACATTTAGGAGAACCTTACGATGTAGAGGAAAAGAGACTTTCCACAAATACCGTGTTTCCCCGAAAATAAGACCTAGCCGGACCATGAGCTCTAATGCGTCTTTTGGAGCAAAAATTAATATAAGACCCAGTCTTATATAAGACCTCATATTATATTATACCCGGTCTTATATTAAAATAAGACTGGGTCTTATATTAATTTTTGCTCCAAAAGACGCATTAGAACTCATGGTCCGGCTAGGTCTTATTTTTGGGGAAACACGGTATTTTTTATATATATATAAAATTAATCAGGATTACCTTGATTTAGAGTACTTGTCTTCATTAAACCTTTGTAAAGGGTAAGTAAGTTTGGCTTGTGTTTAGATAAGGCTTTGAGAGATACCTGTGAAGTCAGTGAACAAGTGCTGTGTGGTATGCAAAGTTGTGGGAGGTCCAGAAGAAATCTGTCAGGGAGCAAGTGAAGCCGAAGCTGGATAATAATGAATGTCAACTATAAATTTATATATATGTACACACACACACACACACACACATATGTGTATATATAGTCACAAGAAGTGGAGGACAGCATTAGGAATAGAGACAGTGGAAATGTAGATTGGGGAAGGGGGGGTTATCACTTTATGAGGGCTATAAATGATAAATGTCTAACTATTACATTGTTTTGTACACCTGAAACTAATATTTAAAAAAAAAAAAACTTAAAGGAAATGATTTCTCCTTTTTAATAAAAAGATATTAATGTTTTTGTTAAGCTTATTGTGTTAATATAATTTTTTATGTGTAGTCCTTTAATTCATGGGAGCCTTATTACCCGTAGTAGCTTCATAAGTAGTAGGGATTACGAACTAGAATATTAGGAAAAGACCATAATTTGTTTTTTTCAGTGCTAGTACAAACAATACTTAGCATTGATATTTGTATACTTTGATATTTTTCACTTGTTAAATGTGAGAAAGTTCTATCTTTAAAAACATGGCTTAAAAAAGATATTTTTTCCAATCACCAGGGTACTTTTTGGGAAGCATTAAAGTAGATATAGTTATCTCTTTAAATTCCATGTTCATTTTCTTTTTTGTTGTTATACTCTGCTTTCCTTACTTTAGATCATATGATTTATACTTACATTCCTATTCTGTCTAAATGGGGACATGAGATATTTTGGGGCATAGGTCTTCATAAAAGTTGTGTGTGTGTGTGTGTGTGTGTGTGTGTGTGTAACAGAATATAGCAAGACTACCTCAGCTGTTTAAAAAAATTCTTTTTCTAAAATTAAATAAAAATATATTATCCTAAATGCTAAATTATTCATTTAAAAGCAAAAAGAAATTTTTTTTTTCTATTAGGTTTTTATTGTGGTAAAACATAACGTACATAAAATTTATAATTTTAATCATTATAAGATATACAGTTCAGTGATATTAAATACATTCAACATTGTGGTACAGCCATCCCCAGCATCCATCTCCAGAATATTTTTTACCTTCACAAAATGAAACTCTATACCTGTTAAACATTCCCTGCATCTCCCAACCCCTGACAAACACCATTCTACTTCATACAAGTGGAATCATATTTGTCCTTTTGCGAGTGACATATTTACTTAGCATAATGTTTTCAGGGTTCACTAATATTGTAGCATGTGTCAAACTGTCCTTTTTAAGTCTGAATAATATTTCAGTGTGTGTGTGCATGCCACATTTTTATCCATTAATCCATACATGGACACTTGGTTGCCTCCCAAGTGTCCTTTTGGCTCTTGTGAATAATGCTGCTATGAATGTGGGTATATAAATACCTGTTTGAGTTCCTGCTTTCAGTTCTTTTGAGTATATCCCAGAAGTGGAATGGCTGGATCACATAGTAATTCTGTGTTTAATTTTTTGAGGAAACACCATACTATAGTTTATGTATTAATGGCTATACCATTTTCATTCTCACCAGCAGTGCCCAAGAGTTTCAGTTTCTCTTCATCCTTGTGAACATTTTTTATTTTTTGTTTTGTTTCTTATATCCATTCTAATGTATATAAAGTGGTATTTGGTGGTTTTGATTTGCATTTCCCTAATGATTAGTGATGTTCAGCATATTTTCGTGTACTATTATTGCTAGATGCTTATCTTTGGAAAAATGTCTATTCAAGTCCTTTGCCCATTTTTTGATCAGGTTGTTTTCTTTTGTTGCTGTTTTTAAGTTGTATGAGTTCTTTATATATTCTGGATGTTAATCCGTTATCAGATATGTGACTTGCAAATATTTTCTCCCATTCTGTAGGTTGCTTTTTCACTCCATTGATAGTGTCCTTTCATGCACAAAAGTTGTTAATTTTCACTAAGTTCAATTTATTTTTTTTCTATTGTTACCTGTGCTTTTGGTGTCACATACAAGAAATCATTACCAGATCTGGTGCCATGAAGCATTCCCCTTGTTTGCTTCTAAGAGTTTTTATACTTTTAGCTCTTGCATTTAGGTCTTTGATCTATTTTGAGTTAATTTTTGTATATGGCATAAGGTAAGGGTCCCACTTCATTCTTTGGCATGTATATATCCAGTTCTTTCAACAGCATTTGTTGAAAAGACTGTCCTTTGTCCCGTTGAATTGTCTTGACATCCTTGTTGAAATCATTTGACCATACATACATGCAAGGGTTTATTTCTGTTCTATGCCATTGGTCTAATATCTTTAAGCCAGTTCCACACTATTTTGATTATTGTAGCTTTATAGTAAGTTTTGAAATCGGAAAATGTGAATTCTCCAAGTTTGTTCTTTTGTTTTCAAGAATTGTTTTTACTATTCAGAGTCCCTTGAGATTCCATATGAACGTAAGGGTGGATTTTTTTTTATCTGTAAAAAAGTTTCTTGGGATTTAGGCGGGAATTGTATATTCAATTATAGATTGAACCTGTAGATTGTTTTGTGTTGTATGGACATTTTAACAATATTAAGTCTTCCAATCCGTGAACATAGGATATCTTTCCATTTATCTGTGTCTTTAATTTCTTCCTAATTTCCTTTTTGTTTGTTTATTGTTAGTGTATTAAAAAAAACTGGTTTTCGTGTGATTTTTGTATCCTATAATTTTGCTGAATTCATTTATTCTAATTTGTGTGTGTGTGTGTGTGTGTGTGTGTGTGTGTGTGTGTGAGTGATATCGTTAGGGTTTTCCACATATAAGATCATGTTGTATGTGAACAGAGATAATTTTACTTTTTCCTTTCCAGTTTGGATGCCTTTTCATTTTCTTGTCTGTTAGTTCTAATGGACAGAGATATTAAATAGAAAATGGTGTGTGTGTGTGTGTGTGTGTACGCTAATCATCTTGTCATATCAACAAGTGACAAAACGAAGTGCAGTGGTTGGTGCAAGGGATATGACAAGGAAGCCTCCATTTCAACTGTTCCACCTGGATTGTATTTCTGGCCGTAGGTGCATGTTCAGAGAGGAGATACACTTGAAACCACGTTATATGGGATGATTAAGGCAAATAGGAATGTATAGCTGAGAAAATTAACCTGAGCAGGGCGATGGGAGACATCATGGTTGCCTCAAACATTTGGAAAGCTGCCATGGGGAAGCAGGAATGGACTTCCATCATGTTAAATGAAGAACAAGTGAATGGAAACTACAGGAAGTGATTTCAGCTCAGTATAAGGAAGAACTTTTCTGGTTTATAAAATACTTCTTGGAGATAATTGAGCATTGGTTTTATTCCCCTGAAATTCTATGATTCTGAGTAACAAAAATCGCCTTTTATATGCCAGGAACATTCATAATACGATGAGTGTGTAAACATTTCTAACTTTACTGGTGAAAAAAGTGAGATATAATGAGTTAATGGTCTAATAAAACATTTCTATCTTTATGCCTATTATGTCCTAGAATTATACTAGGAACGTTATGAATTTTTTTTCTAAATTTTACTTTAGTCTCATTTTATAGACGAGGAAACTAATTCAGAGGTTATAACTTGTCCAAGATTTATTGCTGGATAACTGATCAAGTAAGGATGTTAACCAAGATTTCATCCCACTATAATAGTTACAGCATTTGCCTACCTACCATGTTTGTGTCTTATGGAAACTTTTGGGTTCTATCTCTCCATCTCTCTGTCCCTTACCACATGGTTCTAATGGGACATGCCAGACGGGGTCCTCCACTGCTTGGTCACCAACCCCCACCTCCCTTCACACAGGCCAGTCAGAATTCCCTGGGAGTTTTTAACTGAAACCAGGGAATAGAGTCATTCCTCTGTGGTGTAGTAAGATGCAGTAGCTCATGTCCATGTCCATGTTTGCCACTCTTGGAAGGAAACTGGGCTGCACTGATAGAGAATGACGCCCACTATCTAACAAATGAGTGTCTTGCCTATTTGAGTCCATGCTTCCCATTGTTCCTGATGCTCATCTGCGTTCCTTCCTGGCCATAATTTAGTTATTCCACCCTCCCTCTATGTGGGACAGCCCCAGTAGCTTTCCAAAAATTGATTTTTGGAATCATTTTGTGGTTTTTCAGAATTTGTGTTTTAAAAATGCTGGATCTGTTTCACCAAATGAAGCCTGTGGTGTATACGGTAATACCAGTGTCTGACACAGGCAGAGCTCTTCTGGTTGAATAGTGTGTGCAGCCCTGGCTCTCCTTCATACTACCTCTCTTCTGCCTGCTTCTTGGTTATTACCTGAGGCATCTTGATGTGATCTGGAAAGATTTTTTTTCCCTTAACCTCCTAATTTCTGCTCTTCTGTATTGGTCCTTAAAGACAAGAGACATTGCAGCTACTCTGGGATGGATGGAGGGAAGAAGGAGAAAGATGGGGATGGGGTTTATGCTTATTAAATACTTTAAGTGTGCTGAGTGTTTTATGTGAATTTGAGGTAAGTGGCATTATTCTTACCACAGAGAGGTTAAATAACTACCAAGGTTCCAGAGCTAATCCTACATCTGTTCTAACTCTAAAACATGACCATTTCATGTCGCTACTAGAGTGATTACCTCTGCAATAGTTCATATGTAAGATCAGAGTTAGTTGCATCTGACTTCATTTAGTAAAAGACAAAGGTTAGGAGCAGAAATGAGAAAAAGTGGTTCTATAAAGACTAAAAGGAAAAGAAACACAAAAATGATAATAGGTCAATATTAATAACTAATTGAACTATACTCAGTGATACCAATATCCAGGGAGTGCCGTATCAACCAGACAGCCCAAGTTAGAATACTACCTGCATCTTTGCCTCTAGAAATGAATGACTCTCAAAAGACAAGATAATTTTTTCTCTAGATTTAACAGAAACAAACTTTCCTTTTCCCAAATGTAATAAAAAGATGTGTGTGAAGTTTCTGAAGGGCTTGGCATTACAAACTGAAAAGCACAAGTAGAGCAGGGGATAAAGGGTAAAGTGAGTTTCTTCCTTTTTTCTTTCCTCCTTTCTTTCCTTCCTTCCTTCCTTCCTTCCTTCCTTCCTTCCTTCCTTCCTTCAGTCAAGTAAGTCTCTCGTAGGCAGTTTATGTTAATAAGCAGACAACCCTAGAAAAGTGTTCAGTTCTAAAACTTGCATTGCCTCAATATTTAAACAAACAAAAAAATAACATACAAATGACAGCCAGGGCTTAGCATATTTTTGGTAATTGTCTGAGAGCAGTACATTTCCTATGGTTTCTCACAGTCCTTACTGCAATGCTCTGTGATAGGAAGTGAAGTAACCTGGTGGACCTCTGGGCCTGCATTCTCTTCCTTAATCAGAGCTGGATCTGTTTGGGTCATCTGTCTATGCATTCTCGTCAGTGTGTGTGAATACATACACATGTACACATACATAAGATGGAATCACCTGAAATATTAGTTTTCATGAAAGGATACTCTCAGAGTCCAATTACATGTATCAGGACACTGGTTAGTAGGGTTGACTTATTATTTAGGTGTTCTTATATGTCTCTTTGGAATTTGCAGTGTTTTTACCTACAATACTGTTTGGATCCAATGTTAATGACTGTTGAGGCCCATGTCTGTAGAAACTTTTCAGGTAATTAGAGATGATGAATTTTAGACTTTGTTTATAAGCTACCGGTTTTATCGGATCACATTAGTGAAAGTGACAAGTTTGGTGCAGGTTGATAAGCATGTGTCTTTGGTACATAGTGTTAGTTATTCAGCCATGATAATAATATGAATCAGATTTAATAATAGTGGTGCAGAGTTTCTGGATAGGGGCTCCCCAGGCTTTGATTTTTACTCAATAATTTTGTGGAAAGGCAGCCTAAGTTCACTAACTAGAAAGTGACATAATTGAATTTTATAAGACAACCCCCAAATCAGGGAACTTTTTTTTCCAGCTTTAGTGTATATGCACAAACATTTCAACAATATAGGAAATCTTAAAATGACTCAAGCATATCAGGCTTGCATAACTATACGAAGGACCCGTTAGTCTTAATTCATATGTATGTGTAACATGGATCTCTCTCCTTCCCACTTTCATGGTCGTGTTCATGCAATCATCTCTCACTTGAATTAATGTAGTAGTTCTTGTACCTGTCTATTCTTTAACAGTTTTGTCTTCATTTCAGTTCATCTACACTGAAGCCAAGCAGAATGATCTTTCTTGAAAAATATTTTTTAATCAGATTGAAATTTTTAGATACATACCAGTAGGATACGATAAAATTCAGCAGAAACCTGAGTACCTATCACCAGGAATAAACAGATGTTAATACTTTGCCATGTTTGCTTTGTATCTTTTAAAGAATAAGGTAGTTATCATATACAGCTAGAGCTCAACATCCTTCCTTGGATGTAAACCACCTTGAAAGTTGACATAATATTCAGTTATTTGCAGTTATACTATATTTACATATCCATAAACAATGTCATAAACAATACCTACTGTCATTTTTTTGTTTTCTAAACTATTAAATGGCATACTCTATGTCTTTTGCAATGTTATTTCTAAAATTGATGCATGTTGACACATTTGTTATAGTTGCTATATCTCTCATACAACGAAACCATGGTTATTCTTTTAACATACTGCAGTTTTCAGCTATTACAGGTAGTGCTGCAGTAGACGTTCTGGTGGAGTCCCTGTGTCCGTATTAGAGTTCCCTGAAAACTCATGGTGCAGGTGGAAGTAGACTTGTAGATTTGTATTTCCCAGGTTCCTAGTGAGATTGAATATAGTTTTATATTTTTTAACCAATGGGAATTTTTTGTGTGAATTACCCATTTTTTCTTACAACGTATTGTGTGTGTATGTGTGTGCTATGAATTTTTTTGTTGGTTTTGTTATATGTATACATCTCAATATGTTGCTAACCTTTTGATATTGCTTTCTTGTTCAGAAATTTAAAATTGTAAGGTAATCATAGTTATCGTTTATGTTCTTTATTGTCTTTCTTGTATAAGAAACCCATCAAGTTCCTAAAAATATTGTTTCTTCTAAAAATGTGTAATGTCTTTACCCACTTAGTTTTTTTGACCCACCTGGAGTTTTATTTTTGTATATGGTGTGAAGTTCCTTTTTTTCCCAGAATTGACTCTTCCTTACCCTTTGATTTTCTGTATACCTTTATAAAAATTTCAAATTGTCATATAAACTGTTGAGCTTAACTGGTATTCTATTGAAATTGTGAATTTAATTTGGAAAATTGACATTGTATTTTAAGTCCTTGCTTAATGTCATCAATAGGCTCTTGGAACTTTGGTGAAACAATGTGTAATGAAACCAGTTTTACCATAGGTAGGCTAAATGCTATAAACAAGAGTTAAGTTCCCATGACATCTAATCAACCTTATAACAATGTGACGTTGAGTGAAACGACCTTATTCAAGGACCTGCTCTACAGTATTGAGTCTGGGATAAACAAGATTCTCATGCAGCAGCCACTTCAAACCTTATGCCTGTTGCTGGTGCATGCATTTACTCACAGTTGCCACCAGACAATACTAGTTCTCCTTTTCTTCATTAAATCCTGCATGAGTGTCCTTCATGGGCAAATGCTACCCTTGAATCATTTGGGAAAAGGGGTTCTGTGAAATGTAGTTCCACACTTCTGCCCTGTGATGTAGAGAAGATTATAGAATCAGGTATTGATTGGTGATGCAGATTTTACAATAGACAGGACAAGCATATACAAATTTGTTTTTATTTTCCTCCCCCTTTTCATACACAAGATGGCTTATTTGATTGTTGTATACTTCCCCTGCAACTGATACATTTTGAAGATCTTTTTCAGTGGGATGTACATCCATAATTTTGCTAACTATTGTCAGTTGCCCTCCACAGAGGTTGTATCAGTTTGTATTTCCATCTAGTGGAATTGTCTGTTGTTTTGCATCCTCGCCAACATTGCATCCTGTCCTCTATTATAAACGCCTTGTTACCTTTTTCGGCCAGCTCCTTGTTTAAAGACCATTATCCTGGAAGGAGTGATACCTGACATGCATGCCCACACACACTCAGATCACCCTGCCTCACTAGATTGGCTGTGTTACACTCTATGACTATATAATGTGTTTCATTAATTAAGTACATACAAATATTTCCTTTGTGCTTGTGTTTAGACCTGGGCTTTCTTAGTTCTCATTGTACTATATCCTTTTATCACGAACACACTGTGTGTGTGCTAGTCTCCTTTATTAAAACTGTAATTCCTTTAGAATAATGCTGGGCTAGCTCTTTGTTGCCAGCACGTAACACATCGTAGCAACTCAGTAACTGTTAGAATGAATAACACATAATTCCAAAAAGAGGGTATGTGCAGTTTTGTAACCTTTTAATTTAGCAAAATACATTGTGCTAAATGCTTTACATGTATTAACATGATTCCTCACAAACCTATATTGTTGTTTTATTAAAAAGTATGTTTGTCAAGGACACATTATTAAATATGGAGCCTCCCATGTCTAATACAAGTTCAAACCCACCTGCATCTCATTCCAGTCACTTTCACCTACTTGCTACATAATCTTCCTAATTATAACTTTCAATGGTTACATCATATTCCATCAAGTTGATTTACCATTCTCTTTCTCTATATTTGAGTAATCTGAATTACTTTTCAAAGGAGGATTACATTTCCGGTGTTAGATTCAGTATCTTTTTAAGTGATTGTTTTGTATTACCTAGATTCACACGAGGAAAACAGCGGAAAACAGCGTATGTACCTACCTCATCCTTTATTTATTATTTAGGTAAAATTCACAGAACATAAACTTCTCTATTTTAAAGTGTACAATTAAGGGATACTAAATACATTCACAGTGTTCTGCAACTATCAAAACTATTTAGTTCCAGAACATTTTCATCACTGCAAAAGGAAACCCCGTATTTATTAAGCAGTTATACCCCATTTCCCCTCGCCCGCAGCTTTTGGCAACCACTAATCTGCTTTTTGCCTCTGAATTTGCTTCTTCTGGATATTTCATATAAATCATCAAAAAAGCCTAATTTGTTTAGCATGTTGTATTTAAATTTAAGGAAACGTACATATCTACATTTTTAAGACTGTCTCTTCAAATATTTGAGATCTTGTGAGGAGTCACTTTAAGATGGAGAAAATACCTGATTCTCGCTAGTCTCAGGCTGCTTTGCTCAAGGTGTTTTGGGCAGATTTTGAAGAATATACTATTAAGTTCCTTTTAGTAAGTAAGCTTACCATTCTAAGCAATCATCAGTTTAGATCAGTGATAGATTAGGTTTGGCAATATCTGGACATGTCTTTGGTTGTCACAACTTTGAGTGGGGGGGATGCTACAGGCATCCAGTGAGTAGAGGCCAGGGGTGCTGCTGAACACCCTACAGTGCACAGGACAGGACTCTCTAAACAAGCAATTATTTGGCTCCAGATGTTACTCGTTCTGACTCTGAGAAACCCTGATTTAGATCTGCTAGATCTTCTAGATTCCCTAAATTGGCTGTTATACATATTGCTCTAAAGTTTAATGACTAAGTTTGGATCTAACCACACTTTAACTTATTTTAACTTCTCTTTTTGAAATAGTGTGAGTAGAATCATAGGAAGATGTCGATTTAATATTGCGTTATTCTCTTTTTTTGAAATAATCACTGTATAATTGATTTTCTTTAATTTAAAAATTTTTAATTTAATTCTTAAGCTTTGTCACACAAAGAAGACATTAATGAATCCCTGTGAATTGATTATCCAGCTTGAACAATTACCAGCATTTTACCATTCCTTAATGTTTTGGGGGGATTTTGAAGTAAATTTAGTATGCATTACATTTTCGTTGTGTCAAATACCTTTTTAAAGTTTTTCCTTTTGAAACATTTTTTCTTTTGAAATAACTTGATATTTCAAAAGAAGAAAATGACATTAAGGCAATCATAATACAAAAAACAAAACTGTTACATTTTCTTCTCTAATTTTTTTGTGTAGTTTTTTTTATTGTAAATTATATGTGGAGGGAAACAAATTTTTGTACTGCATATGTGTATAATATAATATTTAGGTTCTCAAGCTAGTCTTTTACTACCCCAAATTACAAGTCTCGGTAAAGGATTATATGAGAGATTTCATGGAAGTTTCATGAAGCCAGAAATTATTTCTCTTTTTCACCACTATATTCCTTGTACTTAGCACGTAAGTAGTTATTAAGTGATTATTGAAAAAATTCTTCATGGGGTCAGAGGTTAGTCTAGCTGGATTTGGTTACAGTGAGAAAATGTAACTTTTACATGATTTATACATATTAGTCCAAGTGCAAGTTACTGCAATTACTTTTTTTATGTAAACATCAAGAGTCAACATAGTTTTGGAGGCAATTAAATTGTAAATTTAATTGTAAATGCTGTAGTAATAGAATGCTATTATTTTCAGTTAATTAATCTGGAATTTGCTCATGATATTGTTTTGAGCTTAACTATTAACATAAGTTTGAAATATAACTGTTAAAACCTGTAAAACATCATTTTTCATTTGTAACTCTTGTTAAAAATACATACTGTGTTTCCCCGAAAATAAGACCGATCCGGAAAATAAACCCTAGCATGATTTTTCAGGATGACATCCCCTGAACAAAAGCCCTAAGGCATGTTTTGGAGCAAAAATTAATGTAAGACCCGGTCTTATTTTCAGGGAAACACAGTAACTCAGGGAAGACTACCCTTGTATTGGTAATAGTGCAATAGATAAAAGTACTCAGGAAATTTACTTTCTTTTGTATTTGCTGCCACCAAATGGCAAATTAATATTACTATTCTGTTACACTAATATGGTAGACATAGCGAAAGTAATGGAACTTTATTTCTTTACAAGGTTAATTTGTTTATAAAGAGTTTTGACAAGAGGAGAATAGCAAATCTATTATGTTTAGCACTGTAGCTAATCTTAACTGTAGCTATCCACCTGAGTGGATAGGATGGTTTCTATCTTCTAACATCCTGGAAAGGCGTATGAGAACATAGCAGTAATCACAATGACAATGATAAAAACTGATGATTCTTTCAGACTAGTAAGAAATGTGGTTGACAGTGTACTTTTTTTTACACAGGGAGTTTAATTCTGATGTGTTTGTTCTTCCTAGGTCATTGTTTGAGAATTACGGCTCCAGAATATTTTAGGCCTAATTTTATTTATTTGAAAATAAGCCATTTTACTAAAAATAACTTTGGAATATGATCCTGGAAAAATTGTTATATAAGAATAAAAAAAGAAATAGAAGCCACCCAAATGTTCGATTTCAGGAAATTCGTTAAATTCAAGATACTGCTTTTGAATGTAATGTTATCTACTGCTTTTCAGTGTAATCATTGAAAGTGTTTTGGAAGGATATGTAAGGGCATGGACTTCGTTAAGTGGAGAGAGACGGTGAGAAGCAAGTTAACTGAACAGTAAACATCACAAAGTTTTTAAAAGTACATATGTACAGAATAAGTACCAGTGTTAAATCTTTGGGATATATTGTGATTTCTTAAATATATGTATTTCTAAAATGAACATGTTTTAAATAATTAGAAATTATATAGATTGAATATTTTATACTTTATAGACAGTTTCTTAGATGATGACATCCCCATGGAATTATTTGATTATGTTACAGTGAATGTATTTTAATAGTTTTTTTTAATTTTTTTAATGAGGATGTCTTCTTGCTAGCAATTCTAAGATTCAAACCCCACTTTTGGAGTCTCTTCTGAGAATACACAAGGATTGGTTCATATATAAAGAAAACCTTTAAAAAAACTGTCGTGTTACACAGTAATATTTTTCTTTCTTGATAGAAGGGTAAAACTAAATTCTGAATTAGTAATATTTTAATATTACCTAATAATTCAATATTTTGTTAAGGTACTGTGTTATTTTTATAACATAGCCAGCCCTTCATTTCTAGTGTCAGCATATTCTTGCTTTTGATATCTGTTTTCTACTACAGGCCTGAGAGTCTGAGAGTGGAATTGAAACAATACAACTACTGCTTCCACCAGAGGAAAATAGTATGGGAATTCCTATTATGGTAGGTTATTTTCTGGTGGTCTCTCTGCAGGAATATAGGGAGCTCTTATAATTCATTAGTTTGTTGCTATTTATTCCTACTTGTTTGTTAAACTTAGCTTTCATACATAAGTGTCTGTGAAAAATACTTAGTGTCAGCCAAAATATATATTTTTTTTAATTAATTTTATTGGGGTGACAATTGTTACTAAATTTACATAGATTTCAGGAGTACAATTCTGTATTACATCGTCTATAAATCCCATTGTGTGTTCACCACCCAGAGTCAGTTCTCCTTCCATCACCATATATTTGATCCCCCAAAATATTTTTTTGTAGACATTTTGTTTGTAAGTGTGCTGAGCCTTGTATTCCTGGAAAACTTCAGTATAGCAACTTAGTAATTCAAATAGATTTTTAGGGGAGGGGGCTTAAAAATCTCCGTTGTGACTTAGAGAAGAGTATATTAAATAGCTGAAAATAATGGTACTGCAATTAGCTTTATTTTATCCTGAAAAACTAATAAATTACTAGTTGTTTTCATCCATATCTTGTCCAGCTGTATACATCACCTTGCTCATAGCTCCTTCTCTTACATGTTATATGTTTGTGGCGCATACTGTCAACATGATCAACCATTCAGTGATCACTGGGGAACCTCAATTGTGTGTGTGACTCCTGTGTTTTTAGCGAAAGTTGTTTAAAAATCTCAGAAAACCTAGAGGTGTTAGACTGAAGGCACTAGCAGACAGTATAAGCTAGTTGATATCATTGGCATTGTTAGGCTTTTTATTTGAAATTCAAACATATTGAAAGATTGTGGAGAAAGGAAGAAACTATAACTCAGTAATTGACTTCTTTACTATTACCAAGCTGCAACCTGCTGTACTTTTTGATAAATATTTTATTATCTAAACGGTAATACCATTTGATAGTAAGTAGACTTGATGCAAAGTTGTTTCAAAACAAAAGAAATCACCTTTATTTCTATGTAATTTGTTTCCATTATAATTTGTTCCTAGTTAAATTAACCTTTATTTCTATATAATTTGTTTCTATTATAACTTGTTCCTAGTTAAATTAACCTTTTTTTTTTTAAGAAGAGGAAGTGATTAGAAAGCTGTTATGTTAGAGGCTGAAAGATTTTACCTATCTGTATTCTGTTAGGAGGAGAGCAGATTATTGGGAAAACATTATTTGTTAGGTTGTGTTCTTCAGATTGGAAGATTTTCTATCACATTAAAGTTTAATATTCTCTTCAGAAATTCTGAATTCTGTATGAATTAACCAATTGTGAATCTTTACCTGGACTTTCAGAATTATCTACCAAATTGAAAAAAAAACAACACATGATGCCTCTCATTTGTTGTTACCTGGAATGGCTCTTGCTAACTAGAATTCCATTGGAAATTCACCCCACCCACACCTTATTTCTCTTATTTGTAAAACCATTTTCTAACCTCTGGCTCAGTAAAGGCTTTGGATGAATCTTGAAATACTCCTATCCTAATTCAGTCAATCATATAGTAGGCAAGTCAGAAAAAGAAAAAAATGTCAAACTTGAGATAGTAAAAATAAGATCTGATTGGGAAAATGGTAACAAATAGCAGATGCTATCAATATCATATAGCCCGTATATTTTTTCTTTCCTGGTAGTAACGTGTGTTGGAGAACATGCACAGTCACAAATTCAACTACTTTTGTTACGTGATCACTGTATACGTTGTAATTTTCATCTTTTACCACTGGATGGTGCTTTTGCATTGTATTCTGCAAACTTTCTAAAAGAATAGGAATCATTTTAATTAAAATTTATAAAGGAAAATGAAATTAAGATAGTGATACAGTTGGTCATACAGATAGGAGAATTAAAACTGGTGAAACATAGATGTCATTTGAGACATACTGTGTAATTTAATTATTTTTAAAAAGATAAATCCTTGTATATGTATGAAATGGTGAAGAGCTATCTTCCTGACTGTATTTTCTAATATCTTTAATCTACCTTAGAAACATTTTAGATGTTTTGATTTTTTTAGGTGGTTCTATAATTTAAATGATATCTATATAGCTAAACTACAGTTTCTTAATTTGTAATGTTAGAAAAAATACAACCAGCTCACCTAGGCTTTTAAAATTGTCCTTGATGATCAGTTTGTCTTTTTCTCTTTCCCAGTAGCCATTTGAATTCCTTTCATTGAAGCATTTTATTTCACAAATATTATATTTTAAAAAAATTTTTGTTAATTACCAAATGACTTTTTAATAGTTATTGTGCTTGAATGAATTGATTACTTAGGTCTGTAGAGTTTATTTGGGATTGTAACAAGGTTGTGGAGATCCCAATTCAAGGAAATAAAATCTCATGTAATAAAGCATGTACTTATATTTTAAAAGGCAAAGTAAGTACACTCTCTAGAACTTCAGTGTCTCTAAACACCTTTCTCTGTGTCCTCCTTTCTCCAATCTTATCTGCATTATTTCCTTTTTTGCATTATTTCAATCATTCCTTGAATGATTATTTATATGAAAACAAACTTATAGAAACAAGCCATCTTAAATTACTCCTCCTTGGAGTCTGCTCTTCACAAGCTATTTGATAGTTTTTGAGGTATGAATTTAGAGGCTGATGTGACCCAGCAAGTTTAAATTCTCAACAGTTCTACATTCAGTGCCCAACTCTTCTGGGTCCCCTGGAGCTGTGGGTTAAATGGCTTTGGCTTCGCAGGTTTGCTTCTCAACAATGAGTCTTCACGGCGGCAGTGTTTAAGTTTTGGTCCTAACTCTTATTATTTATTGGAATGTGAACTTCTGTCATTCAACCTATCTAGGACTTATTTTTCTTACCTGTGGTGATTGATTTTAACAAATCGTGACTAAAGAGTAATGTTCCTCAGAAAAAAACAAATATGTAGACTTACGAGGGGAAGAATAAATTACCCGTTATCCTGCCACTGATTTAACTAATCTACTGCTGTTGCTTTAGAAAAAACAAAGCCTTTTGATCTTCATTATTAACATAATTAGAATCACATTGTGTATGGTATTGTGTTCCGCTTAACATTTTTATGAGTATTGTCCCATGTTTTAAAATTTAGTTTTAAATATTCAATTTCATTTTATGTTATATGCTATCTTTTAAATCATTTAATTGTTCAACATTTAGGTTGTTTCTAATGTTTTGTTATTAATGGTGCTTCAATAAAATCTTAATAATATAAATTTTTGTAGGCCTCACATTATTTCCTTATATCTACATCCTTGCAAATAGAAATGCTAGTTTGAAAACTTGGAAAGATTATCAGCGCTATTGACAGTGGTTGGCAAATTTTTCCCCCCAGAAAACTCCCAGTTTCATTCTTTTCCCCATCCGTTGTGGCCTCTGGCTTAGACTTTGCAGTAGCCTACTATTTTTCCTCTGTGTCAGTACCACTTCACTTTCAGGTCATCCGTCATACTACATCCACAATGAGGCCTCTACAGTACAAATCTGATTATGTCACTTCTTAATTTAGTTGCCTCCCCGTCATTCTGCAGGTGAAAATGTACATACTGTAGTGGGGTATTCAAGGCCCTTCATGATTTGGCCCCTGTCTAATTTTCCAGCCTTATTTTGTGCAGTCTTGCTATATATTTTGTGGATAAGCAGGTAAGAAGGGAGCATTCTAGGCAGAGAGAACAGCATATACAAAGGCACAGCTGCATGAAATGACATGGTATATTTGAATTGCAACAAGTATATTTATCTATATGAAACTTCAAGACAAGATAGTGGTGGGTATCTTCAGGAGTGTCATTTGATAAACTTTCGTTGACTAAATAAAAGGAAGCAAATAACATTTTGTCTGTGATTTGGAAAAGTAACGGGTGGTACAGAAAATTGTTAATCAGGACTCTTGGTTACAAATGACAGAAATCAAAACTTAAAGTGGCGTAAACACAAAAGGAGATTTATTGGCCAGGCGATTGGAATGTTCTGCAGAGCTAGGTGCAGGACTTGGTGACTATGGATTCTCCATCAGCCCCGCCCTGCAACCCTTTTTAAACTTTGCCCTTTTTTTCCTCCTACAGGCACTTTAGCTTATATAGTCCTTACTTATAATCCCAAAAGAAAAGAGCCTTGGCAGGAAGTACAGTCCTGAGGAAGATTTTGATCATATGTTCTCCCCTGAACTACACATGTGCCAAAGAGTAGTAGGTAGGTGGTACTCTGGCCAGTCCTGGGTCTCTTGTATATGTCTGGACCAGATGTACTCCATAAAGGAAGGGGTTCTTGTGAAAGAACTTATGTCTGCCGCAAGGATGGATCGAACTAGAGAAAGGAGAGCCAAGAGTTGTGCGACCAGTTTGGAGGTGGTTTTGATAAATGAGGGCTGAAGTGGATTTGAACTAGGTCACTATGAGGGAAGAAAGAGTTCAGGAAGATTTTTGTTAAAATGCCTAGAACTTAGTAACTGACTAGAAATGGGAGATGAAGTAAGGAAAGGCTTCAGGATAATCATTTTTGTATTTTGGGTTACTGTTTATATGGTAATGCCATTACTATTAACCAACCTGAGAATTTCAGAGAAAGAATACTTTCAGGGGTGCACTAGAGATGATAAGTTGAATTTTGGCATGCCGAGTCTGAGTTAATACGGAATATGCAGATAAAATGGTCCACTGAGCATTTGGAAGTTGTTTCTGAAGATTAGTATTGGAAACAAAGACTTGGAAGTATCACATAGGTAATGGCAAATATTATAGAAATCGATGAGATTGTCCAGGAAGAGATTGTAGACCAGGAGGGAAAGAAAGTAAGCTGAAAGGAAAGCCAATATTTAAGTATAGGTAGTGGAAGACAAGCCAAGCGAAAGGGGCCAAAAAGGGAGGTTTGGAAAAATAGGTGAAATTTTCATGGAAGTTTAGTAAAGATTGTTGGTATCCAGTATTGTAGAGTAGTTTAGAAAAATGAAGATTTTGCAATAGGTTATCATTGGTGACCTTAGAGCAATTTCAGTTGAGTGGTGAGCACGGAAGTCTGATTGCAGTAGGGGGAGACAAGTAGAAAATGGAGTGGTAGCTTGTTAGGGAGGCAGAGAGGTTTTCTGTAGGCCAAGAGGAAGGAACAGAGACAGCTGTGAGGGGTAAATCAACGTGATATAAGAAAGGAATTGGAATTGACAAAGTAAGGTCTGTAAGAAGATGGAAATATTTTTGAATAAACTTTCTATATCCTCTGTGACTCCAAGCTCTTCCCATCAGACTGCAGTCATTGAAGTTTGGTAACTGGCATATAAAAAAGCGCTTCCTAAATGACTACTGAATGAATAAAAGATCAGAGGGAAGAAATTGAAAATACAAATATGTTTGGAGGTAAACCCCAAGGAAATCTTTGTTTTCCTCTTCCTCTCAGGTAGAATGCCAAGAGGTAATGTCTCCCCAGCTTATTAACCTTAAAGCGTTGTTGTGAGGAACCAATGTGAGAATAGATGTGAAAACATTCTTAAACTAGGAAGTACGCTTACAAATGGAAGGGTATAATACTTTTCATTTCTGGCATCTTAATTTAGAAAGGGACTTCAAATCAGATGATAATTTGGTTTTCACCAACTCAGAAAACCATATGCTGCTTTAACAACTGCTAATTTAACTTCTGTTAGGTGTGTGGTGTGTGGGAAGAGCCAGGCTTTGCAGACAGTTGGGCCTGGATTAGAATCCAGTTTTCTTCACTTAACCATGTGATTTCCAGTGTTTATCTGTACAGCCCAGATTTTTATCTGTGAAGTCGCAATTAAAAACCACTTTGCAGGTATGTTGTTGCACTGAGTACACATAAAATGCAGAGAACCGTCATAGGAATTCAGGTTAGCTGCAATGTTCTTCCCTGCCCCATATGAGCAGCCAACCCTGTTCCGTCTTCTGGTAAAATAGTGCTAGATAAAAATACTATTTTATGTTCACCAGATTTTGTCGTCCTGCGTGTTATTATTCATTGATCTCTAGAACTCAAAATACCTTCAGCTTCATTGATAGTTAACGGTTTTTAGATCCACACTCATCCTGGCTACTGTCTTTGAATATGTTTTAATCTCAGTATTCTAGATGTGATTTGACTTGTGTCTAGTCATTAACCTTACTTTTCCTAGAGGAGAAAAATGAGATTAATAGGAAACATTTTTGACATAAAGCTTTGTTTTAATTGGTCAAAATTAAAGTAATTTTATTTCATATTCTAAAGTACACTACTCTCTTTTCTCCATGGAATTTTTCAAATGATTGCCTTTATTCTGTTTTGTTACTGATGTCTGGTTTTTTTCCCCCCATTTAAAAAATAAGTGTCTGGAATCCTCAAAGTATTCTTCAGTACTAGTGTGTTGTAATTAATTTATAGGTGAAAATTAAACTATTGAAATAAAATGCCGAGATTTCAGTTTTCTGTGTAGTAGATAGCATACTGTTGGCTGTGTTTGAATGCTCACCTCTATCCTACATGACTTGGAGAAATCCCTACTAGTGGATAAACTTGTCATGGTAATCCTACTCTGCCTACTAGTGATTTGTTTAGGAGGAGGCGTGTGAGCCAAGTCTGGTCACCTGTCAGGGAAAGTCAGATTAGGAAGCTTCTAGGAAGTCTTCCTTGTACGTAAAAAGGAAGCTGCTTCTCCCTGTGCTGCACAGCAGTGTATGTTTGAGGTGATGCCAGGAAGGACAGCAGCTGGCTCATGACTGTACAGGGAATTAGCTGAATGCCCAGGCGGAGTCTGACAGATGGAAAAGCTGGAAGGAGCTGAGGTGTCCTGCATTGAATAACTGCAGCAGTCACCTTAGGGCCACCTTATTTCACTTCTTGTTATTTGTGATAAGTGTCTTTCTTGTTTAAGCCAGTTGAATGTAACATGCTATTTTATTTTAGCTTAGAGTAGCCCTAATGTTAAAGAACAAACATGTTTGATAGTCTGTTGTGCAGAAAAGTAGACACTTTGTGGAAGCCCATTAAGATGTAACAGTGAACCTCATAATTTTAAAATCACGTTAGAATTATATTGGGGTCAAAAGTTTCATAGGTATTCTCCCAATATTGAATGTTCTGATTGTGAACAAAACAGACTAGAAAAATTCTATAATACAATAACATAGTAGGTTTAACTACCCAGTTAGTCAAGAATTAGCTAGTTATCAATTGCGGCAGGGCCTCTTTTTTCCACATAAGTTAAAAATTCACTACATCTAAAGGAATTGACGTTGTTTTACTCTGAAGTAACATTAAGTTACAAGCCTGGCTTTTTGCAATCTTATCAAGAGCATGAAAACCTATTTATGCAAACAAATTCCTTGCCTGAAACACTAAAAATACCCTTTCCTTCTTTCAACAATAGAAGCTGCTTTACACAATTTTAGATAGCACACTTTAATAAAGGGAACTGAAGAATACGAAAAATGTTCTAAACTATATGAGTCATCACTTGGATGACTTTAAAACAGTTATGTTCAGTATTTTTGTCTCCACCCTTCTACGGTTTAGAAAGATGTGAATCATTTTCTTGAGTATTTCCCCAACGATAACTACTTTGAAATGGAATTGTCGTATTGCAGTCTCAGTTTGTGTGTGAAATGACTAGTGTACACTTCAGCTACTGATCTTACTGCACTTGTGGGAATTCCTTGGATGTCTCCTGTAATTATTGCTTATAAAGGTAAACATTGGGTAACCATAACAACTTATTTTTAAATTGAAAAATTTCACCCATCAGCTTTTAAAGTTAGAAACTTGATACTATCCTTACTACAGTGTCACCACATTGCAAAAGCCAGAATGAATTGCAAATCACTTTTCTTCAATCTTTTTCAAAGAGAGGCAGAAATTCAGTCTGTTTAAAATAAAAACATTATGCTTTACTAATTTTAATACTGGGCCTAAGTAGTCTTTGATACAGTTGCTGAAAGATTGCTAATTATGTAAAAATAATAATGTAATTATATTTCAGAATATGTTTATCCTGGGCCTGGTGGCACATAAGTGATATGCCAGAGACGCTGGTAGTTAACATAAATCCCAGCCAGATATTAGTAATAAGAGACAGATTAAATAGGATATTTGAGAGTATCACAACTTAAAAAACTTTTAATTCAGTCTGACCTTTAAGTCCAGTCTGAATGATGAATACTTTTGCTTAATTTCTAACTACTTTTTGAGGTAATCAAAAATTTGAAGAAAATATGGGGCGGCTGGATGGTTCAGTTGGTTAGAGCGTGAGCCCTGAACAACAGGGTTGCCGGTTCGATTCCCACATGGGCCAGTGAGCTGCGCCCTCCACAACTAGACTGAAGGACAACGACTTGGAGCTGATGGGACCTGGAGAAACACACTGTTCCCCAATATTCCCCAATTAAAAAAATTAAAATTAAAATTGTAAAAAGAACATTTGAAGAAAATAATCTAACTTTAAAAATATTTCTTAAATACAGTATTACATACTTGATAAGAGAGTAGTTCCCCCCACCACCACTTCCTTAGTTTGGGCACATTGAATATATTTTAGAAAACTATCTGTATTGTTACATTTGGCTTAACATTTTTTTGCTTGCATACTTTTCAGAGGAAATAATTATTTCTCTCAAGACTCCAGTCTGAAACAGTCATTTGAATGTGGATTTACATCTTAAGTTCTCTTAACTCTTGAACCTACACACTTCCTGAAAAGCCTATTCCATCTACTGTGTTAACTGAAACTGTGTTTTCATAAGTACATGCTACTCTCGAGGTCTTCTCAAGTGGTAACTTCGCTTACAGCCAGTATATCTTGGGAGATAGATGGAGAGAGAGAGAGACACAGAGAGAGAGTTGGGAGGAGGCAGGGAGCAGTCAGCATTTTTCTAGTCCTCCATTATAGCTGTTAACATTTTACTGGTCTCCCTACCTATAACACCCTCCCTTCTTTGGAGGCATGCAACATTTGGCTAGGTGAGCCTTCTGTTTCTTGGTATTGTCTGTCAAATCTCAGTCCTCAGTTCTACATCTGGATCATAGTTGTCTCAGTTGTCTGGGTGATTACGTTTCTTTGTAGCTGACATTTTGAGCATCACAATTTATAATTTAACAGCCACAACACCAGAGCCTTTTGGCTCTAACCACATAATCCATTGACCACATCCTCCAACTTGTCTCATGTACTGAAGCTACCTTCACGTCTGTGTTTTTGGTATCAGCCTAGACCCCACAACTCATTACTTTCAACTGCCAAATACTCCTATTCCTTTTTAACTTTATCCTTTCTCTTCCACTTACTAACTTACCTAAGTCAGTCCTTCCCCACTGTTTCTTAGAAGAAAGATTCTTTCTTCATACCTCAAGTTAATTTTTCCTGCATCCATTTGATCTTCCTTCATCCACTATTCTTTTCAGTTCTTTCCAGTTATTGTTACCCCCTTTTTGGACAATGTAATGTCTTTCAATTCATGAACGCAGGCTATCTTTCCATATATTAAGTCATTTTTAATTTCTCATATCTATGTTTTGTAATTTTCAATTTACAAGTCTTTACCTTCTTAAGTTTATTGCTAAGTATTTTATGGTTTATGATGCTATTTTATGAGATTTTTTTTCAGATAGTTCATTCTTAGTGTATAGAAACAATTGATTTTTGTTGATTTTTTTTTATCCTGCACCTTTACTGAATTTATTAATTAGTTCTGTGTGTGTGTGTGTGTGTGTGTGTGTGGTCTTACGGGTTTTCTGCATAAGATCATGTCAGCTGCAGAGAGAGTTTTACTTCTTCCTATCTGCTTTGAATGCCATTTATTTCTTTTTCTTGTCTAATTGATCTGGCCAGGAATTCTAGTGCTATGTTAAAAAGTAGTGAGAACGTACTTGTGATGTTCCTGGTCTTAGAGGAAAAGCTTTCAGCCTTTCACCATTGAATTTGTGGACTTTTTATATATGACCTGTGTTATGTTACAGTTTCCTTCTATTTCTGGTGTGTTGCAAGTTTTTATCATGAAAGAGTGTTAAACTATGTCAAATGTTTTCTCCGTATCTACTGAGATGATCTTGTGACTTTTTTAATCCTTTATTTTGTTAATGTCTTGTGTCACATTCATTGAATGAATGTGACATGTATGATGAGTCATGATTGTATGCCAGGAATAAATCCCACTTGATCATGGTGCATGATCCTTTTAACGTGCCGTTGAATTTGGTTTGCTAGTATTTTGTTGAAGATTTTTGCCTCTATGTTCATTTTCTTGTAGTGTCTTTATCTGGCTTTGGATCAGGATAACGATGGCTTCATAAAGTTAGTTTGCAAGTGTTCCTTTCGCTTGAAGTTTTTGGAAGAGTTTGAGAAGGATTGGCATTAATTCTTTAAATGTTTGGTAGAATTCACTAGTCAAGCCATCTGGTCCTGGGCTTTTCTTTGTTGGGAAGTTTTTGATAACTGATTCACTCTCCTTACTAGTTATAGGTCTGCTCAGATTTTCTATTCATCTTTCTAGGAATTTACCCATTTATTCTGGGTTGCCCAATTGGTTAGGGTATAATTTTTCACAGTAGTCTTTTATGATCCTTTTTCCCCCTTTGGCATCATTTCTGATTTTATTTATTTGAGTTCTCTTTTTCTTAGTCTAGCTAAAGGTTTGTCCAAAAACCTTTATCTTTAAAAAAACAACAACAAAAAACTCAACTCTTAGTTTTAATCTTTTTTCTATTCTCTAGTTCGGTTATTTCTGCTCTAATCTGTATTATTTTCTTCCTTCTGCTAACTTTGGGCTTAATTTGTTCTTTTTCTAATTCCTTGAATTATAAAGTTAGGTTATTTGAGATCTTCCTTTTATAATGTAGGTGTTTATTACCATAAATTACCCTCTCAGTACTGCTTTTTTGATATATCCTATAAGTTTTGTTATGTTGTATTTTCATTTTTGTCTCATTATTTTCTAGTTTCTCTCTTCATGTCTTCTTTGATCCATTGGTTGTTCAAGAGTGTATTGTTTTAATTTCCACATATTTACTAATTTTCTAGTATTTCTTTTGCTGTGGATTACTAGCTTCATTCCAGTGGGGTCAGAAAAGATACTTGGCATGATTTCATTCTTCTTAAATTTGTTCGAATTTATTTTGTGACCTGAGATGTTATCTGTCCCAGAGATTGTTCTGTGTGTGCTTGAGAAGAATGTATATTCTACTGCTGTTTGGTGGAATGTTTTGTGTCTATCTGTTAGGTTCATTTGGTGTACAGTGTTGTGGAAACTCACTGTTTCGTTGTTGATTTTTCTGTCCAATGTTCTATTCATTATTGAAAGTGGGATATTGAAGTCAGTTACTATTATTGTATTGCTTGCTGTCTATTTCTCCTTTCAATTCTGCCAGTGTTTACTTTATATATTTAGGTGCTGTAATGTTGGGTGTATATATGTATAATTGTTATAACTTCCTGATGAATTGACCCTTTTGTTATTGTATAATGTCCTGTTTTGTCTCTTGTGACGGTTTTTGACTTACATTCTGTTTTGTTTGATACAAGTTTAGCCACCGCTGCTGCTGCTCTCTTTATGTTGTTACTATTTGCATGGAATATCTTTTTACATCCCTTCACTTTCAGCCTAGGTGTGTCCTTAAATCTAAAATGAGTTTCTTGTAGATATCATGTAGTTGGATCTTGGTGGTTTTTTTTTAAATCTGTTCAGCCACTCTGTGTCTTTTGGATGATTAATTTAATCTATTTACATTTCAGTGATTATTGATAGGGAAGGACTTACTATTGCCATTTTGTTTATTTTTTTCAATCTTATAGTTCTTTTATCTCGTTTTTCCTGTCTTTTTCTTTCATTGGTTTTTATATAGATAAGCTTTGATTCCTTTTTCTTTTGTGTTTCTTCTATTGGTATTTGTTTGTGGTAACCATGGGGCGTACATAAAGCATCTTACAACTAGAACCATCTATTTTATGCTAATAACTTTAATCTAATAAATTTAATCTTGTTAAAAATTCACACTTTTACTTCTCTCCCCCCTACACTGTCAGGTAATTCATATATCTTCCTTTCATTTGGGTGGCTAAATGGAGCTTCATCTTATTCTTTTGTTTGGATCATGTTTCCTAATTTCTTCATTTTCCTTAACTTTTTGTGTTGGTATCTATACATTAAAAAAACAGCCACCTCAGCCAATCTTTGTGGACTGGCCTAACACAGGGGAAGGCCCTAACCAGTTAGCCTGGCCGTAGATTCTGGGTTCCTCTCAAACCTTTGTATTAGTCCAGACCACCATCTTTGTTCTTAGCACGTCCAGAGCATCGATAGTATGTTAAATCTCATCAGCACTCTGACACAGTGGAGACAGAAGCCATTTCCTTTGACAGTCCCTGGAAAAGTTGGAAATGTTGGACATATGCTCTAAGTGTTGCCCTCCCCAGAGAGAAAGAAGCTGGGGTCCGGGGTTTTGCCATTGCTTGTTCTGTGCTGAGCTGGGGCGGGGGGAGGCTATGGCAAGTCCTTGCATGCTAGTCTAAACCACTGTCTCTTTCTGTGGTCCCCAGACATCTAGAGTGTGTCAGGCCTCCCCGTGCTCTGAGACATGTGAGACAGAAGCCAGTGCTTTGGGCAGCCTGCAGAAAAGTTGGGCTATTGAATGTGTGGTCTAGCTCTTTCTCTCCCCTAGGAAAAGCTGGGATCTGCTTGCTCTGCACTGAGTTGGGGAGGGGGTGCTACAGTGAGTGCCTGCATGGTGGACCAAACCCACTTCTTAGTCTCAGCCGCCTCCAGGTGTCTAGGGTTTGTTGAATCTCGTCGACTCAATGAGACAGGCAAGACAGAAGCCAGTACCTCGTGTAGACCTCTATAACTGGAATACTAGACACATGGTCCAGTTTATTACTTGCCTCCTCAAGGAGAAGATTGTTGCTGGGGCTTTCTTTGATAAATTAAAAGAGGGAAAAGTAGAAACAATGAAATTTATGGATAGCTTTATAAAAGCCTTTTCTTTTTAGCAGATGGACAGTTAGAAGGTATCTTTATATACCGATAACAATTAATAAATTTATATGCCGCACTCTTACAATGACTGACTTAGTGGCAAGTATAATCCAGTTGATCCTTGAGCAATATGGGTTTGAACTGCACGGGTCCACTTATATGCAGATTTTTTTCAGTAAAGACAGTTGGTCTTTGTTTGCTCCAGCCACATGGACTGTCCTTTAGTTTCTTCCCCTCCAATTTTATTTTCTTTCTACAGTTTATCAGAGTTTGCAGTTATATATTTATTTGTGTTTAAGCTCCATTAGAACGAGGATTGACTGTTCATAATTTTTGTTTCCTCTGCCTATCAGAAAGCCTGGCACAATAGTAGATGATGAATAAATACAGATAAATGGATGAGTCATTGAGTGATTAGATGTTACT
Source organism: Rhinolophus hipposideros (assembly GCF_964194185.1). Lineage (NCBI taxonomy): Eukaryota > Metazoa > Chordata > Mammalia > Chiroptera > Rhinolophidae > Rhinolophus > Rhinolophus hipposideros. The sequence continues at coordinate 37,512,060 of NC_138060.1, read as the reverse complement.
GAGCTTCCACTTCCCAGATATAAATTGGATAATAGTAACCACCAATGGTAATTGAGAATTTAGTGAGAGTATTTGTGATGTTTGTTTACTTTTCCTCTGCTGATTTTCCTTTGCTTACCCAGGATAATCTAGTGGATTGTACTTCAAGCTGTTTTCTGATCAGCTACTGTTTCTGTTACAATTTGTTGCAGCTAGTGTGTTAATTCATTTTATTTATTGAAAACTTCAGTAGCTATACTGTGCTAGATAGAATATGGATGGTGGAAAAACAGGGCTGGAAGGATACATGCCCACTGATGATTAAAGAAGAGGAAGATTATCATTGACGAGTTAGATTCAGCTCCAAGTAAAAGAGACTCAAAATCCCATTGATTAAACAAGGCAGAACTATTTCTCTCTGACATAAAAGTCAGGATGTAGGCAGTCCAGGGCTTTTATGGCTATTCTGTCCCACAAAGTCTTCAGGGACTTAGATCCTCTCTAGCCTACTGTTCCAGGAAACAGGGTGGATATGCCATTTGTCCTTTTAAGACATTTTCTGGAAGCCACACAACACCTCTACTTAAAATGCTGGTGAGAACTTTGTCATGTGACTCCTAGCTACAAGGGAGGCTGAGAAGTGTAGTCTTTGTTCCGTGAGGCTCTGTACTTACTAAAAACTGAAGTTCTAGTTGAGTGGAAGATGAGAAGAATGGATTCCGAATGTAGGTCTTTGCAAAGAACACATCAGATTAATAACATGTGATACTAATATGTGTTAACTATGTGTATTACATAATGGAAGGATTAACAATGTATTATTTATTACTATTGCAGCGTACCAGTTAGTATGTTAAACCACTTGAGATCTTCAGATAATATTTATTGTCAGCCATTTTGGAAATATGATTGAGTATATTTAAATAGCCTAGATTATAAATATATTACATGCAGAGAATTAAATCTGATCTGTTAAAGAATTTGAATTCATAATTTTTTTAATATACAGTTAACCGTTGAGCAACATGGGGGTGGGGCACCAACCTTCCCTCTCCCCTGTACAGTTGAAAATCTGCGTATAACTTTTGACTCCCCCAAAACTAATAGCCTGTTGACTGGAAGCCTTACTGATAACATAAACAGTCAACACATGTTTTGAATGTTATATGTATTACATACTGTATTGTTACAATAAAGTAAACTAGAGAAAGAAAAGATTATTACGAAAATCATAAGGAAAAGAATATACATTTACAGTACTTATTGAAAAAAGCCCACATATAAGTGAGCCTATGCAGTTGAAACCCGTGTTGTTCAAGAGTCAACTGTGTTAAGTGATGTTTTTACAGTGGCCATGTGTTCACAAGGAAGTGGGACCGGTATCGTAGAAAGCAGCTATTTCTTAATCCCACCCCATTTTCTTTTAAATTTGTTCATAAGACTTGAGAAACAGTCTTATGGACAGATGAGGTATAGCTCAAGAAGATTGTTTAGGATTCTTGAACTATGAGAAATTATTCTGAAACATGGTTTGAATGCACTCTTTACCATCTTCCACCACAAGCTTTTTGTCTTTTAATACTCAAGGACTAGTTTAGCACAGAATAGTCACTTAATATATCCTGAGTAAAATGTATTATTCTATGATAATCAATATGGATTCACTTATTTGTAAGAAATAAGTTGAGCTTTGGGTTGAATCTGTATGCAGAAAGGAAAAATCATTTGTGTCAAAAAAAAAATTCTGGTGTAACAAAATTAGGAACCTAAAAATAATCTTTCAGCATGTTAAATTTTTATCAATAGAATGAAGGTTTAAATGAGCTTTACCATTACGTGGTTCTGTGAAGAGTAGGAGTAAGCTTTTCATAAGATACATTTTAACATAAAGAATAGAAGGATTATGAAGTTGTCAGGATTGAAATTGTTGGTTTACCAAAAACATTTACTCTTAATTTGGCCTAAAAAGTAAGTGCCTCAAGAAAAAAAACCACATTCCTTTGCCATTGTTCAACTGAAAAAAAGAAAAAAACGAATGTTGAACTTGTTTTCGCAATCTGTCAATAATTTTTTATCATACGTAGTTTCTCCATTTCTAACTTCTTAAATACTTACTTACCTGTCTCCTTTTCCTTTAAGATGTGAGTTCCTTGACGTTAGGGGCCTGTCTTATTTCGTAGAAGATATAAAATAGTGCTGTATGGTGTTAACTTAAATAATTAAAAAATATGGAAATATTTATTGGTATTTTTCATCTACCTTTGGTTATATAGTGTATCACGGGCCAGTACATTCTACTCTTTCTCTTTGCTTAGACTATGAAGTACAGTGAATCTAGAAAAATGGAAAAAACATGTACTCCTACTTCTTGCCTAAGTTTCCTGCTCCTCCTGCCCCATAATAGGTAGTAAATTCATGTCTGGTTACTGGAGTGTTAGCTTCTAACAGTCTCTCCAGAAGCCTGAAGTGGGTAGGGATTTAGCAACTGAATGGGGTTTCCAGCCCCCAGTTTGAATCACCTCACCAGCAGGAGCTCTGTACATGACCCTTTATTTACTCACGGGTTTCACTAAGGATATCATTCAGCTACCCTAAATATCCACAATAATACTGCTATACACATTTTATTTAAACTTCACTGTGAATATAGCACTATAAAGTAGATTCTGTTAACGTCCTTTAATAATGTTGAAATGATTCCCAGAGAGGTTAAGTAACCTGTGGGAATCTGGATTACAATACGTGCAGTTTAGCTGCAAAGCTTACATTCCCAATCACTGTGCTATTACAGAGTTTCTTGTAGATAAAAATCTCAGGAGATTATTATTTTATAAGTATGGAGAAATTTAGACTCAGGGAATTTAAGTAGCTTACCCAAGGACACAGCTAATGTATAATGGAATCAGAATTTGATCACCACATACCTAGGCTAACTCCTGAGCTCTTAATTTTAGTCATCCTATATCACTTTTATATCCTGTCAACTGCTACATTTAAGTTGCTCACTTGCTGGAGGTACAAAACTCATTTGCTTGCACTTTAATGCCTCCCATGTTTTCTAATTAAAGTGTTTGTGTTACATATATGTATCAATCCTCCATTGTGTTTCATAATTTTACCACTTTATTCCAGAGTCTTATGACATAATAGAATTCATCTATTGAAATTATTTACAGATGGAAGAAAGTGGAAGGAGACAGTATGTATATAACAGTCCCTGCCTTCAAAGAGCTTTCTTCTGATTGGGAAAGACCTAAGTATGGAATTTGACCTAGAACAAGAAACAGGATGTACCTGCGGGAAGTCTAAGTATTTATACACTGGATACTTTGGAGCAAGTTAAAATTGTCCATATAAAGAGAGATTTCGGGGTTTTTTTTTTTGGGGGGGGGGAAGATAGAATATAGGATATTGTTACTATAATGGTTTCATTTTCAGGTATTTCAAATATTAAGGTGATATTTTTGATTTAGCCATGTGGAGATAGTTAACATTTTTTATATGTCAGAATACTTCTATGTCTTTACTTTGGCCTTAAACTATTTTTTATATTTTAAAATATAACTATGTAAATTGTTAGCATAGTTTATTATCTTGATACAGTTATATTAGGGTCACAAGTTTTTTTATAGATTCATATTTAATGGTTTTTGGTTCTTAAATTCTAGCATTCTTATTCATATCATTCTAGGATTTTTTTCTCTTTATGTTTTGGTAAGTAAAGTGGCTTTAATGCGAGAGTTAACACCAGTCCTGAAATACTCCTTTAAAAATAGCTTATTTGGGAATATTATTGCAATAAATAGTATATTTCTTTGTTACTCAAACTTTTCACAATCATTATAGGTTATCTGTTTTTTAAGATCACTTTTACAGTCTGGAGTTACAGGTTGCAAAGATCTTGAGTGTGTGTATATGCATGCTCTACTCAGTGGAAGCAGAATAGATTAGAAAGAGCATGTGTTTGAAATTAGGCACAGCTTTACTAATTTGCATGACTTCGGATAAAATACTTAATTCTGAGTGTGTTTTCCTCTATAATATGGGAATGTAGTAAGGTTATTGTGAGTATTGAATGATAAAGTACACCACCTAATACATCATAAATGTTCAAAATAACTATTTTGTTTATTAATAAAAATTCTAGTTGATAGAAGAAAGAACAGAAATTGAAGGGGAACCATGGTATTTTCTTTGTAATTTTTCTCTTGGGAAATATCCCCATCATTGAGTAAACAGAGAAAGCGGGGGAAGCCAACTATAAAGTGGTAGTTTTTGACACTTATTTGTAACTTTGGGAATATTAATTTTATAGGGGAGGGAGAGTCTTTGCTTTCTTTGTGTTACCCTGTGCCTTTTTGATATATAGATAAGTCAGTACCAAGAACATTACACAATAGTTTTATGTCGTTATTTAATAGATTTTAAGGCTTTATTCCATTTCCAGATGGGAAGGTAGAATTATTTAATTTCTTCAGTGAAAATTCCGATGATCCATAGAATAAATTTTAGAGTTAAGATTTCTACATTATAAAATTTTATTTTTTTCCTTTAAAAAATATGACTTGATTGATTACATTCAACTTAGAAATTGTTAGTAAATCTTAAATTTCTTTTGTTTAAACTTCTTTGCATCCTTGAAAATAACATACATCTGGTAGATTTTAAATGGTCTTGGTAAAAAAATAAGACTAAAACCTTAGGTTCATGGTTTTTATATTATCATAAAATATTTCTCCTTCCTTTTCTAATTCTCTTATGTGAACTCACTGCAGATATTCTTAATGCAGCTATCATTATAGGGTTAAACATTTGCCATATTCTAACATACAAAAGCAGTTAAGTTGTTTGGAATTGTTTACTTGCTAAAACCAGTGTTAGTCAGCAGAGGCAGTACACCAGATTTCCTTGTGGCTTTTAGTGGAAAATGTTAAAAGCGCACTCATTTTTCAGTTACAGAATTTTTCAGTTTGTTCTGGCTTAGTCACAGAACTGGCATGAACCTTCTAATTGTGAAGGCAGGCCAAATGTACTATTTTTTTCTTCTGCTAGAGGAAGTTACATCCCCAGCAGTAGCTCAGGTCTTCTGGTAAGTGTAACATGTGAGCATTACTAGGCATTTCATCCTGCGGTTCTGCAGTCTTTGCTGTTCAGACTGTCCCTCAGTTGGAATGCTTCTGTGGGGCCGATCCTTAGGTTCTATAGATATTTTCTAAGGACCTACTCATTTGGAGGAGTCAGTGGCGTTTTTCAAGATCATCTGAGGAACAGGAAAACATCTGAAATCTACTGAAAAGGATAACTGTAGCGGTTTTCACAGTGGAAGGAAACTGTATTGGCACAGAAGCAGACGATTGAATAAAGTAGTTGGCTCAAAGAAGATGCACAGTCTGCTGTTTTTTTCTCTGAATGAAGACTATTTAATGGAAGCTGTATTCCTGTGGAGATCAAAGGAAACACTGGAATGATAAACTACGGGGGGTTTTTTCTCTCTCTTTTTAAATGAAAAGCCTGAAGCAGTAATTCGAGCTCAAATGCCTTCTAATTCCTTCGCGGCCTGCCTGTTCTGTTAGGATTCCCCGCTCACACCATTTCTGCCTGGTGCCTGTGCCCTTTTGCTGGAGCAGCCACAGACAACTGCCTGATGGAGAAAGAATGAATGTTCTGCCTTCTACTATTGATAGGAATAAAGCTATCTGTGTTCCTTCTATTATGTGGGATACCTGGATTAATCAAGCTATATTCTAGTACCAAGAGTCCTATTGTCTCTTGGGGTCTGACTCATCGCATGTAAATGTACTGCAGCTTTGCTATTAATGCAGACTGTTGTTTTTTTTTTCTTTCCCAAACACAGAAAGAATTGTCAGCCTTTGAGCTGCATTTTAAGAATTTGTGCTGAGCTCTAGATATATTTTTTTCTGCATTAAACTAGTCAAGCTGAAGAAATGAAGACAAATTAAAAGTGGAAACAGAATAGTGAGATTTTATTTTTTATTTACAATCATAAGCAAGCCAGCTACCGGTAACTATATGACCTTGCAGGCAAGAGTGGGGTATAGCTGTAATTATCTCTGTCACAGCAGTTGTTTCTCATTTCATTCTGCATTGTGTGGTGTTGTCACCCAAAACAATGATCTTTTTATGCAATTTCTGTGAGACACAGAGCAATATTACTATTTTGGTAGGGGAAAAATATTTTTAAATGAGCTTGTACTGGACTCAGTTGTAGTTATTGACATGTTGATGTGAAATTTAAGTATTGCAATAACCCAACAGAAAATAACAGAATTTTGTTGTTTTTAGGAAGTTATAAGTTCTGTAGTCATAATTTTCAACTTCAGTTTTTTCGGTCATACTTACTAACTTTAAAAAACCAGCTGCGCTGTTCAGAGAATGATTCTAAGTGTTGTACAGAAGAGGAGGAAAAACTACTTGTGCTCTTGCAACTGTGACTTTTATCACAGAGCTTGGAATTTAGTATTTTAAAAGAGCGAATGAGTCGAGTGTGTATTGTTGTTTTGGAGGAGGTAGAAGATGAATCTCCTGAATTCATTTTTAAATTGCCACAGGAAAATAAATCCTTATATTCTCCATCTTCTGGAAGTGTATTGGTAAGACAAGAGAGTTTATATGTTTACTGTATTCTACTGAACTCGTAGGGCAAATTTTATTTTTTAAGAATAAATATAAGTTAACTTCTAGTTTCATTAAAAACCCAAATTAAAGCAATATAAACGTATAAATATGCAATATTACTTGTGTGTAAAATTCACATCTCTGATTTTTACTTTTTCAGATGTTTAGACAACTTTTCAGACTTTACTTGCTATCTCTTAATCTCTTAAAACTTAAAAAAATAATCTGAGAACAGTAGTTACGGCAACCACGTTTCTGTTTTCATTTTACGGTTTTAAAAACTGAGATGATAATAAGAATGAGGAACTCCGTTTTAGGAACTGTTGACTACTGCCAAGGCATAGCCTTTTCTGTAATGAATTTTATGTGTTTATATGCAAGACTTTCCGAGGAAAAAGAATCAGACTTTATTCTTATTTTTAGTGCTGTTGTCAATTGGCTTCTTCTTTGACTAGTATAATATGATACCTTATCAGAGAGGCTGTGTCGTTAATTAAGAAGTTGCTATATTTAGACATGCACGTGTTTGCCTCTTCATGTTATTCAGGTATGCAGTATTTCTTGGTCTTTGAATAGTGGTGATTTTCATCAATTGCCAGCTTTTCTTTCTTTGGATTTAGATCTTTATACATGTAATGCTAACCTTTGCAAGTTATTTTGATGCCCCAAACAGAAATTCTCAAAGAAGCCTTCTCTCTTGGACCTCAGCGTTGACTGGGAGCTGCTTATTTGACAAGTTGCTTTCCACAAGTAGATGTTGAGATGTCACGCTTGTATTTGGCAGAAACTTTCTTTTTACCATATATATAAACAAAAGGCTTGCACTCATTAAAAAAAAATAATAAAAATCTGTGTTTATTATACCGCCTAATTTTTGTCATACTGAGCTGACTTTTTTAAATTAGGCCTTTTTCTTTCCAAGGAGGAATCCTGTATTTTCATCTGATTTGACTTCGTGAAACTTTTGATCAGTATCAAAAAAACAAATATTTGTTGCTATAGGGAAGGAAAATTTTAGATTTAGAAGTTGTGTGGAAATATCTTTAGAATCATCCATGTGTTGTGATTAATGTTTTTATTACTCTCTTATATTTTAGCCATCACTGGTGCAAGCTATATTTAATGGAGATCCTGATGAAGTTCGAGCACTAATATTTAAGAAAGAAGATGTTAACTTTCAGGTAACACAATTAATTCACTGATACCAGCCTTTAAGCCTACTTTTAAAAACTCTTTCCTAGAGTTATGAGTTTTGTTTAAAAGACACAACAATTCTGTAACAGTTTTTGTTTTTTAAGTGAGATTAGAAGGGTCTTCAGGCAAAAAAGTAAGGGACTGGACATATATTCAAGAGAACAGGGAGCAAGTGAGGGTCCTTTTTTCCACCTGGCTTTTTACTTTGAAATAATTCACAGAAAAGTTGAAAAAAAATACTTTGAATACCCATATACTCTCCATTTACATATAGCATTGATGACATTTTGCCACATTTGCTTTCTCATATTTACACAGATTTTATATATTTTTTTCTTTTTCTTCTGCTGAATCCCATTTGAAAGTAAGTTGCAGATATCTTGACAGCTCACTGTTAGTTACTTGCGTGCATTTCAGATGAGGGTTCTTTTTTGTGAATTCAAAATAAAAGACATTTGTATTAAGTTTATAACATATCTAAACTTGATTATAAAATCAGATTTTCCTGCTGTAAATAATCCTGGTGAGCGTTGTATAGAATGAGTCAATCTGTTTCAATCTCTAGGTAAAGAAAGACATATTGTTTGAAAAGTCTCTAAATTCAAGGGTATAGTGGATTTAACATTCAGGATTAACATGAGGGACAATTTTAGAAAGAGTGGATATGTGGATAATTTCCTCTCTCTTTGTGTATTTTCCATGGGCCAATAGTTTATTTAATTCACTAAATTGAAACTGAAAATATGTAATTTACTATAATTTCAAATTCATTAATGTATATATTTTAGAAACATGTTTTCAGTACATTTGTCATAATTTAGTTCTCTGAATTATGGAGGTTGGAAGAGGCCATGATTCATAAAGTCACTATAGCAACACTAAAACAAATGACCTAGAAATGATTGGTAATTCTAAGAAAGCCCAACCCTGAAAGCTCGTCTCGAACTCTCATCTTTCCACCATTCTTTCATACAGTATTACTGTGACTACTTAATGTTAGGTAGATATAAAGCATTTATCTTAGTTTTTAAAGTTGGATTATTCAGATAGATTTGAATCTTTGGCTAAAATGTTCAGTCTAACATTGGGTAGTGATCAAAAAGCTATCACTACATTTTTTTCTTAAACCTTCCTAAGTAAGTTGCCTTTAAGTTTATATTTTATTGGAAACACGCACCTAAGTCAGGATTTATGTTTTAGGTTAAGTGAAGTTCATGGTCACTTTATCTAATTGGGCTGTTCTGGAAAGTCTACTTTTAGGACAGAAAATAGTTATAGCTATAGACTTATAAAAAGAGGGAAAACAGCTTTCTGTTCTGTTTTAACTCTAGTTTGTTTCTTAATAGTACTGACAAATTTTATTTTGGTGAGAAAGTTTGGACTATAGTCCTACTTAACCATGGTTAATTCCTCTGTTGTTAACAAGGTCTCATTATAGACAACACTGTTTTCTGCTGTATTGATCAAATTATCCTAAATTTTTAAAAGTTTACTGAGAATCATTTTTGAGCATCAGTTTATTCTGCTGTGATGTCCTTGGTAGCTATTGTGTATGTATAACTAGTGTGTGACCCCACTAACTTTTATGAATTTTAGCTTCTACTTACAGATTCCTTTTTTTACTTAGTTTAACCATCATTTCTTACTATCTCCTAGCTTGTTCCCTTGCTCTGCAAGTTGTGGCAGAACTAAAAACTAAATTAGTACTGTACTTCAAACCAGTAGACCCTTCTTGAGGGTGACTCTTCTGTTGTGTTCAGTGATTCATGGGTTTTTGACAAATATTTTTTATGGTTGCTTTTAGGCCTTTTCTCTCATGACTCGGTAATTGGGAATATTAATGTAATTATAAGATTTGTTAAGTCTTTGGCCGTTTTTCTAATTCAAGATGGTAAATTTTTTCAGTTTCTATTGCCCTCTATAGGGTTTTAAAAATGTGTGTGTGTGTGTGTGTGTGTGTGTATGTGTATGTGTAATAAAACACTGTTTTTGTCATATAAAATCCACTGACTCTTGATATGTAATAAACGATTTTTAAGCTTTATGTCAGTGTGACAGTGATGTTTTTCTAAAACAGATTTATTTAAATACATATTTCAGAATAACATCTGACTTTTTGAAACTTAAGTTTTTAATAAATTTTTAGTGTGTTAAGAGTTCAGATTTGTTTTTATATTGTTAAATAAACATTGTTATTATTTTAGTTTCTTCAGTCATATCCCAAAGTTCTGAATACTGTGGACCTTTAAATAGCATCTTTCTTAGTAACACACGTAATTGATTTTTAACAGAACTCAAAAATATTATGCCTTCATATTATTTAGTCTGAGAAGGAAATCTGTTGTAGAAACTATAAGGCAATTTTACTAGAAAATAGTGGAGTTTTATATTTGGAGGCTTTGGGCCACAAATAATAGATTACCTGGCTAAATACCGGTTTATTCCTTTTATGATAATTTAATCCAGAGCAAGATGATTTGGGGGTTGGTTAAAACAGTAATGTCAGCGCTCCGGATGAGCTTCTCTGTGAGACCCTTGCCTTTCTTTCTCCTCGTGGGAAAGAGATGACTGTTGCGTCCTGTGCTCATGTCAAACAGCCAAAGAAAGTACAAAGTAGACTCTCCCTGTACATTTGCTTTCTTTTCTTTTTTTAATAAACAAAAGCTTCTTTTCCAGAGCCTCACAAAACTTCCCCCTAGCGTTCGGTTGGCTACAAGCCCGCTCTAAACCAATCCAACAGCCAAGGTAAAATGGGATTAGCTTTTTGCTTAGATTAGTCATTGTTCATTGCCTGGTTCATCCCCTGGGGTAAAAGTAGAGCCTTTTCGTCACTGATTATATTCCATATCTGGAGAAAATCAGCATTTTTATATTAAAGAATAAAGGAGAAATAGTTGTTTGGGTAGACAACCTGATAGAAGATTTTTGATACCCTGTGAACAGTTGAAATAGCAAACTTTTGGAAAAATAAAAGTCATTTGAATGTGGAAAAAGTGCTACAAACCAAAAAGATGAAACAGTCAAAAAGACAGAGTGGTATGTATACACAGTGAAAAGAACGATTGAAATTTAACTTGAAAGACCTAAGTACTGGTATCTTCTTAGCCTTATTAGCTGTACTACTTGAGCAAATCCATTTGATTTCTTCAAGATTCAGTTTTGTTGTAAAATGTGTGTGTGTGTGTGGGGGGTACATTAATAGCCTTCAGGACGTTTTCCTACCCCAAATTTAAGATGCTCTAAAAATTCCAAGTGACCTTGGATGACCTGCTTTGCCCAGAGGTTTATTCGTATTTCTAGATTTATGTGACCAAAATATTAATAATAATAATTAAATGCTTTCCCCTGGGATTTATTCGAACTAATGCCATGTTGTAGACCCCAAATAATTTAAACTGAACTATTAACACATTTCAGAGTAAAGGTCTGACTTTATAAGAAAATTATTTTCTACAAGTAGAAATTGGTTTTTCTCTATACAGAGTGATAGAAATTGGTATTAATCATTACTATTCCAGAGACAGTAATATGCTTAAACCTTTTTATGTTACTTGATTTAACTCAAGAATCTTGTAAAATTGGTAGGTTAACATTTCCAGTCTACCAAAACTGAAACTCAGAAAGGTTAAAAGTCTCCAGGGTCAGTATAGCTGGAATTTGAACCCATGTCGGACTTGACAGTAACTGGGGAAATAAAGTAAATCGGAGAGCAAGAAATATTTTTTCTTTTGCCAAATAGTGCCATAAAGCAATAATGGTTCAGAAATGGATTTTTTCCTCCTAAAAGTTATGTCCACATTCTAAGGACGTCTACCTTTTAAACTAATAAAAAATGTGATTATAATTTTCATGATGCCAACTGCTGTTAAATTTTAGAATTGCAAATGAGTAAATACACAAGCCTCCCTTAGTGTCATATTTTTTGGTTGGATAAAGTAGTATCAAAGTAGTATCAAACTAGGGGTAATTATAATCTAGCCAACACTGTTTTTAGTGTTTAAAACAGAGAAAGACCTAGATTGACCCTTTTTAAACTCAAAATAATTGATTTAAGGGCTAGTCAGTATATCTTGCTGTATTATATAACTGAATATTTTTTAAAATGCTGCATTGTATGTATATTTTACTTATTGGCTTCTGAATTTAGATGCACTTTGTCATTCAAAATAATTTTGGGATTGGTTTTGCCAGAGTAGTCTTCCAAATCATTAAAATCTTTAAGCTTTCAAAAATACTTTCTAGGGTCCTTGAGGCGGTGTTGATTTTTGTCAGGTGAAATGCTTGGCAAATACATACTTTTACATGTATATGTACTTCATATCACACAAGCACATCATTAATTTTCATTATTATTGTAAAAATATTGTTGGCAGTTAATACAAAGTAGCAAACCTTAAATTTACAAAGATTGCCTGAGTTCTGCCCACCCCTCATCCTTCACAGAATTCTGTAGTCTTTTCTGGAAATTAGCAAGAAGTGCTCTAAATCTTTAACATTAGTCTTTTTTGTGTCTCTTCTGCTGGCTTGCAGTTGATGTTCCTAAATTCTTAAAATCTCTTCACTCAGTTATCTGAAATTATGTGCACTCTGTGCCCTAAAATGATGTATGTATATGGTTTTCTGAGCTACCAACAGAAATTAGTGTTGGAGCTCAAAACCCGCCAGCCCCATCCCATGTGTACCTACCCGGCTTCTGGCTGACTTCTGTCTAACATTAGGTGGACAGGATGGGTAAAGGAGAACCAATTCAGCTTCCACCCAGAAGAAAATTCCCACAGAGTTTCTCCATGTCTAGAAACTGCATTTCTAGTCTTGCCAATGCTTCTCGATTCCAGCCTCAGATTTTTAAAATTTTCTTCACTAATGTTCAGATTTCCCCCAAGATCTATAAATGAGTGTATGTTCTATGTCATTGTGACTCAGTGGCTATTGCAGTAGTCCTGATACAAAGAAGATGTTGTCTAATGAAACCAGCTGGGCTTTTTAAAATTAAGTTTATTGGGGATAACACCGGTAATAACATTATATAAATTTCAGGTGTACAACTTTGTAATACAACGTCTATATACTCTTACTGTGTACTCCCCACTCAAAGTCTAGTCTCCTTCTCTCACCTTGTATTTGACCCCTGTTACCCTCTCCCTTCTCCCCCAACCTCCTTTCCTCTCACAGATTGTCTGTATATGTGAGTTGGAAACCAGCTAGTTTTGTACCTAGAAACTGATGGTGACTTTTTTTGTATTCCATTCATGTTATAGTTTCCTATTTAGCATATATGTGTTCTACACCTCTTTTCATCCCCAATATATTTTGAGAATCAGTCCATAGAGAGCTTACTCATTCTTTTTTATAGCCATGTAGTTTTGAATTATATGTTTATAACAATTTATTTAACCAGTTCCCCTCTTAGAGGGCATTTGGGGTATTTTTAATCTTGCTGATTGGTAATAAATGGAATCTTCTCACCAACTAAACAAAAATTCTGCTTCAGTGGACAAGCAAAAATTCTACAATGTTTGTATTTTTATGATTATTAAATATATTGTCAACTTCCCAAATAGATTAAATATCCTCTAAGTTCTTTGTTTGGAGTAGTTGTGGTGGAAATGTATATATAAATTGGTGTATGTATAAATAATGGTATTCTTGATAGAAATCAAGTATCTTTACTCGTATACTCAGAAATAATCCCGATGATTTTTATACTTATATGTAAATAAAGATGATATTATATAGTAAAGCAAAAATGTCATAAATTATGTCCTAAATTTCAGACTGAGCTGAAGTTACTAATTGATATGATAGGCCTCAGCTGGCACCTCTGCCAATTTTTTTGTTTTATTGAGGTATAATTGACATACAATAAATTGCATGTATTTAAAGTACAATTTCAGAAGTTTCGACATGTGTGTACACCTATGAAACCATCACCACGATCAAGATAGTTAACATTCCCTTCAACTCCCAAAAGACTCCATTTGCCCCTAACCTCTGATCTCCTTTGTGTCACTATAGACTGATTTGTATTTTCTGGACCTTTGTGTAAATCGAGTTATACAATATGTCCTTTTTTGTGTAGCTTTTTTCACACAGCATAATTATTTTGAGATTCATCCATATTGTGGCATGTATTAATAGTTCATTCCTTTCTATTGCTGAGTCGTAGTCCATTGTATCAATATACAAAATTTGTTTTTTCACTCACCTAACTATTGATAGACATTGGAGTTGTTTCCCTTTTTTCTCTATTACAAATAAATCTACTGTGAGCATTTGTATACAAGTCTTTGTTTCTTGGGTAAATACCTACTGGTAGAATGATCAGACCATATGGTAGATATATGTTGAACTTTTTAAGAAACTGCAACTGTTTCCAAATTTGTTGTCCCATTATATGTACATTCCCACCCACTGAATATGAGAATTCTAGTTTTTCCACATCCTCTTTTCAAGGCTTTTTGCTAGTTTCTTTTTTTTTTTTTATTGTTTTCTTACTCTTGGGTTTTGAGAGCTCTTTGTATGTTCTGGATACAAGTCTTAAATCTGTAGCTGCATTTTCATTCTCTTAAGACTGCTTTTGAAAAGCATAAGTTTTAAATTTTGATGATGTCCAATTTACCACATTCTTTTATGGATCTTGGTTTGGTGTTATATCCAAAAACAATCTGTCTCAGTGTCACATAGATTTTTCTTGTGCTATCGTCTAGAAGTTTTATAGTTTTAAATTTCACATTTAGATCTGTAATCATTTTTGAGTTAAAATTTGTATATGGTACAAGGTAAATATCAGAGTTCACTTTTTTATATATGGATATATATAATTGTTAAAATACTTGTTTAAAAGCCTATGCTACTTTTCTTCGCTGAATGGCCTTTGCATCTTTATCGAAAATGAGTCGTCCATAGATAGGATCTGTTTATGGACTATATTGTTCCATTGATGCACTTGTCTAGCTTAACGCCAGTGCCGCACTGTTATGGTGCTGTAAGTATTGATGAAATCACCAACCGTTCCTTCTTTTTCAAAATCGTTTTGGCTTTTCTAGGTTCTTTGAATCAACATGTCAATTTCTAGGAAATACGAAAGGAATTGGGATTGGGTTGATCTGTATAGATCAACTTGGCAAAATTAATGTTTTAAAAATATTGAGTCTTCTGACCCGTGAACAAGTTACATCTCTCCATTTAGTTAGGTCGTTCATAATTTCTGAGCATATTTGTAATTTCACTGTGCAGGGCCTCTTACATCCATATTTTATAAATTTTATTACTACCTTAAATGTTGTTATTTAATTTCAAAATAGGCTAATTATTCTGTACTACTGAGGTAAGTTTTTCCATAGTACTCTACCCAGTGCTCTAGGAATGAGGAGTTTTTTTCAATTTAGCGGGTGGGAACAGGGCATTGTTCCCTCTAATCCATACATTGTCACTGTGGGTGACATCACCTCCAACTGAGCAAAAATTGGTTTTGGGGGAGGATGTATGTGTGATAAATCTTACATGTTACAATGATTTGTGGCCCTCCAAAGGGCCAGAGTTGCACAAGTTAGGTATACAATGGCATTAAAATGTAATGGGGTCAATTAGGGGAAAAAAATGTTTAAAAATGCTCCTGGGTCAGGGTGACAAGGAAAAGAAAGTTGAGAAACACTATTTTCATTATTTTGGATTGTTCTTTTCGCCAGTCTCAGGTAGAAGACTTACGTACACGTGCTTCGCATACTTAGCTGAGTACACTAGGGGATATTTTGCAGTTCTCTGGGATTCTCTCATTGTACCACCCTCCACCCTCTGTTACTCTCTCCTGAGAATTCTGTCTCTGTGTTCTCCCCAGACTGTCAGCTCAATCTCAACTCAGGGAAATAGCCTGTTAAAAATATACGTAGCTCTGTAAAAGCCATTTTATTAAAACAGTTGAGTGACATTTCACTGAATGTTTTCATATTTACACTTTACATACTTTGTGAAATGGCTATTTTCTATTATCGCCCAGCAGTATTTTTGACATAGAAATAATATGTATTAGTTTTCTAAACAGTTGGATTGCTTTTGATAATTAAAATTGCCCAATTATAAATGATCACCTCTACTTCCTTTTATTTTTACGGAACCTGGTATTGATATGTAATTTTGGTGTTTTATTTTTCCTCTTATGAAAAGCAAGAAAGCCTTAGCCTAGGAGGATCTGATTGCTGCTAAATCTGTAGGAGAGAGTAAATTCAGTATTTAGAATAGGGTGCTTTGTGGATTTGTCTATTTAATGTTACTACTGATAGAGCAATGTCTAAATTACAACATTAATTAATACCTAGATTCTAAACTTTCTAAATAGAATTTGCCTCAGGCTAAGAACCATGCCTTAGGAAAGGGATCTTAGTTATGGAGTAGCTAAATCATTTCTGTTATAGATAAAGGAAGACTAAGGCCCTTGCAGTTTATTTGATTTGGTCACTCCTGTCCAGTTTAGTTTTCTGTCCATGTTGTGTCATCCCTCAGTCCTGCTTAGGGGCTTAGTATTACAAGAAATTTCTTAGCGTTACTTTTGTTAGTATAAGTATGTAAGCCCTTAGTATATACTTGCTGGCTTAATTTGGTATAATTTGGTGTGTTGGCTCATTCCCTTGACAAATTCAAGCCAGTTGCTGTGCTGAGTGCTGGGGAGACGAGGCACATGTGTTTTTGACCCCTGCTTTTCCATGCTCGTTCCTGACTCAGCATGTCAGTTGTGCCCACATTGCCTCCAGCTCCCTTTGCCTCATGTTGAACTTCTGTTCATTCTTCAGGTTGCAGCCTATAGTATACAGAAATCTAACACGGTCCACAGGATTCTCATCCCCTGGTGTATTATATATTTTATATAATCTCGTGCAGTTGACTTGAGGAAAGTGACATTAGCTGCATGGACCTGACCTAATTACATGAACTCTAATGAAATCTGAATCTGGAGTTGGAAACAAGGGGAATAAGGGATTTGATGTGAGGCAGGTCCTCTGTTGCTGACTTTGAAGACGGGTCACGTGGCAAGAACTGTGGCAGTCTGTAGAAGCACAGATACATGGGTGATAACATGGGTGGTTGTGTGTAAGCCAAAGTACCTGTAATAGTCACAGTCGGATTTGGGAAAGGAAACTTCTTGTCCATCCCACCCCAAATCATGTATTCACAAAGAAAATATATTTTATTTGAATTACGTAATTTTAGATTATCTACTATGAAAGTTAGTGATTTCATTAACGGTAGGTTAATTGCTAAATATGAATACATTTTCCATAAAATTAGTGACAAACCCTTGAGGTATTTTTTCATATTGTAATATTTGTTGCATAAAACATGTAATTATACAAATATTATAAACTAGTAACGTACCATTTTTTTCTTTGTTAGTTTTCATTGAGAATCAATGATTTGTATATTGTTTACCAAAGCATGTTCTCTTGTAGAAACTCAAAAAATAATAAATTAATCATTTTAAAATACATTTATCTTTATATGTGAGAAAAAAATGTCAGTTACAGAATGCTATGTTAAGTTTTTATCATTGGTCTGTGAGGGTTTTGGGGGTTTGTTTACACAGAAACTAAATTACATTAATTGTTTTTGTTTGGGTTTTTTAAGACTGCCTTGCACCAATTTCTGGTAATAAAATTTCTATTTTTATTCTTAATTCTTTTGTGGACTTAGATTTGTGGTCGTGGGAAGGGCATGCGTACGAAGGGTGTGAGTAGCTTTCTTTTCCAATTTTCAGGTGATTTGTTAATTTTCATTTTCAGTAGTTCAGGAAAATAAAGCTTGCCAAACCAACAAAGAAAGCTACTGTTCTTATGCTGAGTATCATGCCAGAATTTGTGTCTCCTGCCAATTTCTGATACGCTTTTCACAGCTCTTAGTTCAGATGTATTTTAATTGATACTTTGGAAAAATGATGAAAGTCTAATGTCTAACTTTCTTCTTCGTCTTTCAATCTTTTTAAAATTATGAAATATAACACACTTAAAATATGTAAAAGATATGTGGAATATAATAAAATATTTAAATATATCCACTACCCAGATCAAGAAATGGAACATTGCTAGTACCTCAGGAGTGCCCTTTGTGCCCACTTTGTGATCAGAACTGTTTCCTCCCACTCTACAGTGTAGCCAGTAACCTAACTTTCATAACAGTCCTTTTCTTAGTTTTATCATTTTGCCACTTAATTATTCCTCCTAAGCAATATATCGTTTCATTTTACAAGTTTTTTAATTAAATGAATCAGCATGTATTCTTTTGGGTCTGGGTTCTTTTGTATGACAATATCTTGTTTTAAAAATTTATCTGTGTTATGGATAGCTAAATATTAGTCATAGTATTTCACTGAATACACCGTTTATTTGTAGTCTACTGTTCATGGGTTAGCTGGGTTTTTCAGTTTTTGCGTATTGTGAACAATGCAGCTATTCATAAGCATGTCTTCTGTTACATGAGCATGAATTCCTAAAGGGTATATATACCTAGGCATAGAATTTCTGGCATACATGCTAAGCATATATTTAACTTACTAGAGAATGCCATATTATTAAAAAATGTATAGTCCCATGAGCACTGTATGAGAATTTTTATTGGTCCACATCCTTGGACCAGGTTCTTAGTTTTTGTCATACTTCTTCATTTAGCCATTCTGTTTGCTCATGTAGTACTGTCTCATTAAACTTGTAATGTTTGAGGGTTTTTGAGGATAATGTCAAGTATCTTTTTATATGTTTATTAGACATTCAGATAGCCTCTTTTGTGAAGTGCCTATTAAATCTCTTGCCAGTTTTTCTTTTGAGCTTTCTCTTTTTTTTATTAATTTGCAACAGTTCTTTATATATTCTTGATATGATCCCTTTGTGAACCGTGGATATTGCAAATATCTTCTCCCATTCCAACGTGCCTTTTCACTATGGTGCCACTGAACGTGCAGTCTTAATTTTAATGTAGTCAAAGTATTCAGTATTTTCCTTTATGATTAATGCTTTTGATGTTTAAGAAGTATTTCCCTAACCAAGTCATAAAAATAATATCCTATATTCGTTTCTGAGAGCTTTATTATTTTGCTTTTTACATTTAGCTTTATGTTAATATACTTGCAGTTAAATTAGGTATATGTGAGGTAATGTGTTTTTGTTTTTCCAAATGGATACCAAATAATTTCTCCCAACACAGTTTAGTTGACCATATTTTGTTGAGTTGTTTTCTTATCTTTGAGTTTTGAGAGGTCTTTATAGATTATGAATGCATGTTATCTGTCAGATATGTGATTACCAAATGTTTTCTCCAGTCTATACCTTGTTTGTTTATCCTCTTAACTGTGTCTTCTTCCTTCAGAGCAAAAGTTCCTCATTTTTTTGAAGTTTAATTTCTCAACTTTATGGATTGTGCTTTCGGTATCATACCCTGGAACTCTTTTGCCTAATCTATATATTTCCTCCTATCTTTCTATAAGTTTTAAAATTTTAGATTTGTTAGTTAGATCTATGATCCTTTTTAAGTTAGCTTTTGTATTAGGTGTTAAGTATACATCAATGTTTATTTTCTGGCATGTGGATATCAAGGATTATTTATTGAAAAGATATTTCCATTTAATTGTTTTTGTACTTTTCATCAAAAGTCAATTGATCATATTTGTGTGCATTTATTTCTAACTCTTTATTATAAATATGTCTTTCCTTTTTGTCATACTGCACTGCCTTGATTAGTGCAGCTTTATAGTAATTCTTGAAATCACACAGTTTAAAACCCCTGTGTTCTTTTCTTTCAAAATTGCCTTGACTATTCTAATATAGTCATGTAAATTTTAGGTTGTTAATATTTATTTACAAAGAATCTTGCTGAGATTTTGATTAA
This sequence comes from Rhinolophus hipposideros, assembly GCF_964194185.1. NCBI lineage: Eukaryota > Metazoa > Chordata > Mammalia > Chiroptera > Rhinolophidae > Rhinolophus > Rhinolophus hipposideros. The sequence goes on along the minus strand of NC_138060.1, from coordinate 37,492,383 downwards.
GAATTTTGAATAATATTGCATTGAATCTATAGATCAAATTGACATCTTAGCAATAATGAGTTTTCCAATCCATAAACATGTTATCTCCATTTTCTTTAGGTTTTATTTCTTTCACGAGTGTTTTATAGTTTTCAGCATACAAATTTTTGTTAGGTTTATACCTAAGCATTTTTCTTTTACTTTTCTCTCTTTCTTTGATTCTTTTGTATTGTATAATAAATGTACAGTTTTTGTAAATTTTATTTCCAGTTAATGGAAATGTAGAAATAGTTACTTTTTGTATCTAGACCTTGCATTCAGAAACTTTTCTAAACTCATTCTAGGATTTAAAAAAATGGATTCTTAGTGATTTTCTCCACAAACAATATGCTATGTATGAATAGAAAACAATTTTATATCTTCCTTCCCAATCTACATAGCTTTTATTTCATTTTCTTGGCTTATTTCACTGACTAGGACTTCCAGTAGGAGAATGTATAGGAGTGACAGGAGTAGACAGCCTTTCTGGGTTCCTTATCTTAGAGGGAAAGCATTCAGTCCTTCACATTAAATAGGATATTAGCTGTAACTTTTGTTAATGCCCTTTATCAAGTTAAGGAAGTTCCCTTCTATTCCTAATCAGCTGGAGTTTGGGGTTTTTTTTAATCATGAAAAGATGTTGTTTTGTTAAATGCAATGAGCTGATATTTTTTTTTCTTAACTAGTCTGTAGTGTGTTGAATTACATTGGTTGATTCTATTTGAAGGAGACTTGTGATCTCAGAATAAACCCCATTTGGTTGCGATTTATTATCCTTTTCATGTATTGCTGGATTTGCTAATGTTTCATTGAGGATGTCTATGTCTGTGTTGCTGAGTGATGTTAGTCTGTAGTTTTCTTGTAATAATCTTGGCCTGGTTTGGGTGTCAGGATGGTAACATGAAGTGGGAAGTGTTGCCTTACCTTCTGCTTTGTACATGTGCCAATTGGTGTTATTTCTTCCTGAGATGTTTAGTAGAATTCACCATTGAAACTCTCTGGGTTTGGAGTTTTATTTCTTGGAATATTTTAACCTATGAATTAATTTTCTTTTTTTTAAATAGTTATAGGACTATTTGGGTTACCTATTTTTTTCTTGAGTAATTTTTGTGTCTTTTAAGTAATGACTTGGTCTTGTCATCCAAACTGTGGAATTTATATGCATAAAATTTTTCATACTATTCCTTAATCTTTTTCATGTCTTTGAGGTTCGTACTAATAGTCCCCTGTTTCATTTCTAATACTGCTTCTGTCTTTTTTTCTGTCATCATTCTGGCTAGAGGATTATCAATTTTATTGTGCGGTTTTTGTTTTTTTTCCCCCAAAGAAAACAGCATTGGGATTATTAATTTTCTCTGTTGCTTTCCTGTTTTCACCTTCATTGATTTCTGCCCTTTATCATTTCTATCCTTCCCCTTGCTTTGTGGTTATTTTATTCTTTTTCTGGCTTCTTAAGTGAAAGATTATTAATTTGAGAACTTCGTTTGTGATAGAAAATTTAATAGATAAATTGCCCTCTACCGGCTGATTTAACTTCATCCCACAAATTTTGATATGTTGTAATTTCATTTTCATTAAGTTCAAAATATTTTCTAATGTCCCTTGAGATTTCCTCTTTTACATGGGTTATTTAGAATTAGTTTACTACTTTTATTCTACCTTACTATTAAAGTATCATGTTTCCCCGAAAATAAGACCTAGCCGGCCCATCAGCTCTAATGCATCTTTTGGAGCAAAAATTAATATAAGACATGGTATTATGTAAGACCCGGTCTTATATTAAAATAAGACCGGGACTTATATTAATTTTTGCTCCAAAAGATGCATTAGAGATGATGGGCCGGCTAGGTCTTATTTTCGGGGAAACACAGTATCTACTTTGATTTCTGTATACTTGGGGATTTTCCAAGTATCTTTCTATTATTGATTTATAGTTTAATTCTGTTACGGCCAGAGTACATACTTTGTATGATTTCAGTTTATCTTAATATGTTAACGTATGGTATATTGCCCAGAGTATGGTCTGTCTTTATGAATGTTTCAAGTGCAGTTGAAAATAATGTGTATTATTTTGTTCTTAGGTCGAGTGTTCTATACATGTCCAGTTAGGTTCAGTTGATTGATAGTATTGTTCAGGTCATCTGTATCATTGCTAATTTTTCTCTTTACTTGTTTAATGCTGAAGTTTCTTGTAATTGTGGATTGTCTATCTCTCCCTTCATTTTTGTAAGTTTTTGCTTCCATACATTTTGAAGTTCTGTTATTAGGTGCATATATATTAGGATTGGCATTTGATGAATTGACCCTTTTGCCATTATGTAATATCCTCCTTCATCCCTGGTAATTTCCCTTATTCTGAATTCTATGTCTGATGTTATTATAGCCACTTAGCTGTCTTTTCATTACTGTTTGCATAGTATATGTTTTAACATCTTTTTACTTTTCACATATCTATATCATTATATTTAAAATGATATAATGGTTTCTTGTAGATAGTGTATGATTAGGTATTGATTTTATATCCAAAATAATCTGTATCTTTCATATGGTGTGTTTAGAGCTTTACTTTTAATGTGTTTGTTGCAGTGGCTGTAGTTTGATCTCCCATTCTATTATTTTTCTTTGTCTCTTTTCATTTTTGGTCCTCTGTTCCCTGTTTCCTTCCTTATTTTGGAAGTATGTTTAGTACTATTTTTATGTTCTTTATTGCATTTTTACCATCTGTTTATTATATTCTTGATAGTTGATCTAGGGGTTATAGTAATAATATACATATGTATCTTTTCACAGTGTATGTAGAGTTAATATTTTACCACTTTAAGTTTTAAAAAAAAAAAAGCCCTTGCTCTCCCTGCTTTATGTCAGAGTTGCCAGGTAATCTTTGTAATACATTGAACTCCTTGCCAGATAACATAAAATATTTTGCTTTCAATAAATTATGCTTCCTTCATACTTGAAGATCTGTGTTCAAATGATTAACACTGAACAGCCTTAATTACAATGATTAAGTTAGAGCTCAACTTTCAATAAAGTCTGATATTTAAGTTCTGTTTTAGTTTTTTCAGTGATTATTTGTTCAATAATTTCTGTGCAGAGAATTCTTGCTAGGGTATGTGTTGGGATAAAAAAACATGGTCTATGGTTAGAGAAACAAGAACTCCTAGCTTACTAAACAATAGTAATAGGTACGAGACCAACCTCCCTTTACTGGAGCACATGTTACTATATAAGGATAAAAACAGTATCACAAATACGTTAAAATTATATGAAGAAATGTATGAAGAGTCAGCGATAATTGTGTTACACACATCTTTATAATACCTTTATGTACTACAGCTAAGCCTTTTTTGAATGCCTGTGAATATTTTTAACCTCTCTTTTGACTAGCAGTTTTTTCCCTAATTTATTCTTAGTAGTCTTCCTGTCCTTTCTTAGAGTATTTGGTGTATTGCCAAACTAGAAAATTATTACAATGTGAAATAATTTTTTTCTTTTTTTTAAATCTCGGAAGCTGTAGTATTCTAATGTGGTAGGAGACCACAAAATACAACACCCATTCAAATAAAAGGTTTAACTTCTACATTATGAAGAGAAACTGTGGTCTGGGTTGGTGGGGCAACTTTGCTGTCTAATCACTTGGGGTGTTGTTCTTGACACTTTTCTGGGATGTTGGCCTACCTCTGCATGGCCAAAGTTGGCTCAGCTTCGCATCTGCCTTCCAGCTTATGGGAAGTGGGCAAGTATTAGTCCCATCTCTAAGATGGTTTTCTTTTTCGTGAAGATGACTTGGAAGTTGTGCCTGTCACTTCCACTCACACACTGTTGGTGCATACTAAGTAACAAAACTTCAAGGCAAGCGAGGAGTGTATTCTCTCACTGAGTGGGTCAATAACCAGCTAAAACTATTCACATGGACAAAGGGTAAATGGACATTTGAAGACAACTAACAATCTATCACAAAAGCCTGTATCAAAAAAAATTGGATGTAAGTTTCAAAATAAGTATTTCTAAATGAATAGCTTTCTCAGATGCAGCCACGTCAGCAACACTCTGAGTGTTGTAACTTTAGATAAGGTATAAATATGAATTGAAAATCCCAGAATATGACTTTACCCTAAGATCTTGCTTTTCAAACTGGAGACCATTGTTGCTTAACGGGAGGAAGTACCTGAAGCCATGCATTGTAGTTTCTCTTCTTGTAAGAAGATTTGGAAGACTATGTAGTTTTGATATTTACAAAGATAGGAATATATTTTTGAGCCAAAAATGAAATTGGCAGGAACTTTAAGAAAAACCTTCAGATTGTTTTAAGGGATAATTTCAAATCGCCAGAGATATTTTTTCTTTTTGCCACTGTAGGTACTCTTGTGGAAACATTTTGATAAGCAGACTTGTTGGTTTGTTAAAGCTTCTTTTGTTTAATTAGGTCAGCAACTCGAAACTGTGTAAAATTATGGAAGTATATTGGCGTGGTGAGAAAGTATGAAGTACAGGAAATTTGCCCGTGTGTATATCAGTAGCATAGGTATCTTTATTCAAAGAAAATCTAAGAAGCTATTTCTTTGTTATCTTAGATTTTTCTTTTATTCTTTGCTGCACTTTCTACCGTTCTTTTAAAGCCTTTTTTTTTTCTTTAGGTTTTCTTTCTCCAAGCAAGAAAATACTCTGTTAATGGGACTTCCAAACTAGACTAGAGTTGTGGAAGTAGTAAGCTAGTAGTTAAGTGGTTTTTCTTCATTTAAAGTATGTTAAAATTAACTTTATATTGAAACTTATATTCTACCTTTCCTTCTTATCACAGGACAATGAAAAGAGAACGCCACTGCATGCTGCTGCCTATCTTGGAGATGCAGAAATCATTGAACTGCTTATTTTATCTGGTATGGTAAGCTCTGTATAAGAGCACATCACATATTTTTGCCATAATTAATATGTATCAAATTTAATTGATTATTCATATTTGTTTTAATAAAATGAAACTTATTTGTTCATTCTACAAATACTGATCTCGTATCACGTGCCAGGTATGTTCCAAAGGCTGGCATACATTAACAAAACAAAGATCACTGCCCTTGTGGAACATATATTCTAATAAAGAAAAACAGGCTATAAAGACAATTAAATTTTAGGTGTTAGGAGATGATAAGTGCTATAGCAAAATGAAAAAGTAGATCAGAATAATGGGGTAGGATGAGCATTATATAGGATAGGGTACTGTATAGAGTATCCATAGTCGGACTCATCAACCACAGAGTGAATGGGGGACAGTTCTCACAGGGAGATGACGGTGGCTCAGTCCGTGTATAGCAGTGCAGGTAGTAAGAAATGGTATGATTGTAGATATATTTTGAAAGGTATGACAAGATTTCTGTCTTTAAATAGCTTTTATCCAATTCTATTAGGTAAGGGCCTGTAAAGCACATTTTAGGGAATTATACTTTATTTTTTAATTTATTCTAAACTGTTTAAGACGTGGCAGTATGAAGTCAACTGTCTCTTACAGAATAGCTCCTATTGTGCAAACTGCCTCTAGTCCTAAAACAAACAGAGCTTAGAAACATTTTTGTTGCAGCCAGATTATTATAAATGATATGTAGTGAGAAAGGATGCATGGGTTTTAATTGTGCTTGCGTTGGCCAGATTGCACAGATACATGTATAATGCACCTGGAGAGATAGTGGTGTCATTCTTTTGATATTTGGGAGGAGTGCTGAGAGAAATTTTGAATGATGATTGTATTAAATAGTAGCCTAAACAGAATTTTGCCATTATAAATTTATAAAATATTTTAAATCTGCTTTTTATAACAAATTGTAGGATCACATAGAATTAAATATAGTTAAATATGGCCCTAGCTAATATTCTTCTATTAGTTTCTCCATGAATAACTTCATTACTGATGCACATCCTTGAAGATTTCTGTTCCTCTGTGGTCGCTAGCTTACTAGTTTTCATCTGAAATGTACTAAAGATAAGAACTAAGGTGGTTCAAGAGAAAAACCATATTCTTAATTGAGTCATATTCTGCTTTAATAATATTAATGAATGGGATACAGGTTTATATATGACTCATTACAAACATTGTCCAAGAACAGTTTCCTGTATTTTAAGAAATAGCTATGCTAGAAACAGTACTTCTAGTTAGTTTAACATCTAGGACTTTCGGTAAGAACTCTACTACTATATTTTTCATTTTAACACAGAATTCTGTCATTTATTTTCATTTTAACATGAAGATATTATGACTCAACATGGAGGGTTTTTCCCCCATTTTTTAATTTTTATACCTAGCAGAAACTTTTCAAGTGCTCAGAGTTTGACTTAATCCCTTCCTTTTGAAGTGAATGTTTGCATCAAGGATTTTTAGTTACTTATAGAAGGTTGACTGCCTAGTCTTTGTAAGTGTAATAGTCACATGAGCCTTATGAGTGTGATGGTATCAGATGTCAGCTTTGAGATAAGCATTTGAGAAAAAGCTTAATATCTTTTAAATAATTCAGGTAAAAATCATGTATAAAATTAACTATTGTAAATGTATAAAAAGCTATTTTGATGCTTCTTTGAAAAATACTTTTAGTATTATATTGTATTTTACCAGTTTCGTGAGGTAATAGCTCATGTAGCTATTTTTAAAAGGAAAGATAAAGTTCTAAGTTTATTTACAGTTCTCAGAATAAAAAATTAAGTTTTTTACTTGTTTCCTGTCTTTCTCTTCCTGTTAGAGTATAAACTCCTAGGAGGCAGATTTAGTTTGCTTTGCTCCCTAACGTATTTATTCTCAATGCCTAGAACAGTGTTGAATACGTAATAGGTTCTGAGTGAATACTTGTTGAATGAATGTATGATAATAGCAATGTAAGTTTAAGTTGTCTCCTTTTAGAAACTGTTCACATTTTGGTCTCAGTTTCCCAAGTCTTCAGTGGAAGTAAAAAATGGGAGAAGTGGGAAGGAGGTGTAGGAGTGTAAGGGTAAAGGGAAGGCAAATGATTTGTTTTCTATGAGTGCAAAATCAAGCTCTTCCTTAGACTTTGTTTCTCGTCAGCTATCAGCTAGGCTCTAATTTGAGAAAAATAAAGTAAATTAAAAATTTGTTTGGATTTGGAGTAAAATGAGCTGAAATGAAATCCAAGGCTAGATTTCTAAACTAGAACCTCAGTTTTCTACTTAAAAATGAAAAACCAAAACAAAACAGGCTCTGTATTGCCAAAGCAGATAGTGTAAAGAGCACAACTTTGTGGCCAGACAGATTTGAATGCAAATCCTGGCCCCACCCCTGTGATCTTTGGGAAGCTATTCAATCTCTCAGCCTTGACTTCCTCATCTCATAAGTGGGAATAATATAAAATTTTACGAGCTTGGGCCGGCCCGGTGGCTCAGGCAGTTAGAGCTCCATGCTCCTAACTCCGAAGGCTGCGGGTTCGATTCCCACATGGGCCAGTGGGCTCTCAACCACAAGGTTGCCAGTTCAATTCCTCGAGTCCCACAAGGGATGGTGGGCTGCGCCCCCTGCAACTAGCAACAGCAACTGGACCTGGAGCTGAGCTGCGCCCTCCATAACTAAAACTGAAAGAACAACAACTTGAAGCTGAACGGCACAACTGAGATTGAAAGGACAACAACTTGACTTGGAAAAAAGTCCTGGAAGTACACACTGTTCCCTAATAAAGTCCTGTTCCCCTTCCCCAATAAAATCTTTAAAAAAAAAAAAAAAAAATTTTACGAGCTTAACAAAGCAAATGAAATGATATAGTAAAGACACATAGAAAAGTATATGGTACATACTCAGAATTTGGGCTATTTTTTTAAGTAGCCCTTCTCTTTTCCTCAGTTTCAATTGGTCCTGCCTAATAAATAAATTCCTGATATCACAAATTAGGTTTTTTTGTGACTTTCAGATATACTGTAAAAAAAATTCTCTCCTTCCCATTTTGAAATCCAGACACATTCTGAAATGATAAAGTGGAAGGAGTGACTTAACTATAGGGGGAAATTGGAAAAAGAGCTTATTTACACAATCTAGAAAGACAAAGGGTGAAAGAAAATAGACTCTTTATACTGTTTATCATTGAAGCAAATATATTCATATTCCACAAATTCTAGAATCAAAAAACAGTCTTTAAAGCTGTACATAAGCATCTTACTGAATAGAGCCCCCAGTAGCTGAACAAATAATGAGGGTTTGTATAATTTATGGATAACAGAGCTCTAACGAGTAAGAAGATAGGGAGTAATCAGGAATGTGTTTGTAACTTTTAAAGTTTATACAGGATGACTACCAGGGCTTTCTATAAAAATACCCCTTTACATAATTGAGGAAGACTGAAACTTTAATCAGAATTTTCGTTTAGTGGACTATGGCATTTGCCATAATTTTGTGTATATGAAATGGCTCATGCTGATTTTTATAAAAAATAGCAATTCAAAAGTGTATTCAAAAATATTTCTCCAGTTCATTCATGTTATATCAGTTTGAAATTTCCATTAACTCTTTGCAAATTGATTAGAATGGTTTCATAGACGATACAGTAGATAACTTAGAGAACAACAAGTACAAGCCAACTGTTGAAGTCTAAATATTAAAAATAGATATGCACATAGAATAACAAGCCAGTAAAAAAACATATTCAAATTTTAGTTAAGAATTTCCAACATTGGCTGGATCATCCGGACAGAAAATCAATAAGGAAATATTGGACTTGAACTACATGGTAGTGCAGATGGGATTAACAGATATTTACAGAACATTCCATCCAACCACAGCAGAATGCACATTATTCTCAAGTGCACATGGAATATTATTTAGGATAGATAATATGTTAGTTCACAAAACAAGTTTTCGTAAATTTAAGGTTGAAATTATATTAACCATCTTTTCTAACCACATGGGAAACTAGAAATAAAGTACAAAAGTAAAACTCAATTCACAAATATGTGGAGTTTAAACAACATACTACTAAACAATTGATGGGGCAAAAAGGAAATCAAAAGAAACAGCAAAAATTATTCTGAGACAAATTAAAATGGAAATACAACATACCAAAATTTATAGGATGCAGCAAAAGCAATTCTAGAAAGGAAGTTTATAGAGATAAACACCTTCATTGAGGAAAAAGAAAATGCTCAAGTAAACAATCTAACTTTTCACCTCAAGGAACTATAAAAAGAATAAAGCCCAAAGTTATAGAAAGAAGGAAATAAAGATCAGAGCAAAAATAAAAAGATCAATGAAGCTACGAGCTCATTTTTTGAAAAGATAAACAAAATAGGCAAACCTTTAGCTAGACTTACCAAGAAATAAAGAATTCAAGTAAATAAAATCATAAATGAGATAGGAGACATTATAACTGATACTACAGAAATACAGAAGATCATAAGACAGAACTGTGAACAATGATATGTCATCAAATTGGACAACCTAGAAGAAATAGATAAATTCCTAGACACATGCAGATGAAGCATGTACAACATTAACCAAGACTGAATCATGAAGAAACAGGAAATCTGAACAGACCTTTTACTAGTAAGGAGATTGAATCTGTATCAAAAAACTACCAACAAAATAAAGCCTATGACAGATGGCTTCACTGGTAAATTCTATCAAACTTTAAAGAAAAATTAATACTAATTCTTCTCAAACTCCTCTACAAAAAAATAGAAGAGGAAGGAACTCTTCCAAATTTCTTTTTTACAAGGCCAGCATTGCCCTGATAAAAACCATTCAAGGACATCACAAGAAAAGAAAATTGTAGTTCAATATTCCTGACAAACGTACTCGTAGATGCAAAGATCCTCAACAAAATATTAGCAAACTGAATTCAACAATACATTTAAAAAAATCATATACCATGATCAAGTGGGATTTATTCCAGGGATGCAAGAATGGGTTCAACATCCTCAAATCAATCAATGCAATACAGCACATTAACAAAATAAAGAATAAAAATTATATAATCATTTCAATAGATGCAGAAAAAGCATTTGACAAAATCTAATATTCATTTCACAATTTAATAAAATGCTCAACAAAGTGAGTATAGAGGGAACATAACACAATAAAGGCCATTTATGAGAAGCCCACAGCTAATATCATACTCAAGGGTAAAAAGCTAAAAGCTTTTCCTCTAAAATCAGTAAGAGGACAGGGATGCTCACTCTTACCACTTTTATTCAACATAATTCTAGAAGTTCTAGCCAGAGCAATTAGGCAAGAAAAAAAATTAAATGTGTCCAAATTGGAAAGGTAAAAGCAAAACTGTCTCTATTTGCAGATGATGTGATATTATATAGAAAAAGCTGTAAAGACTTCACCAAAAACTGTTAGAACTAATAAATTCAGTAAAGGTGCAGGATACAAAATCAACATACAAAAATCTAGCGTTTATATATACTAATTACAACTATCAGAGACATTAAGAGAACAATCACATTTACAGTTGCATCAAAAAGAGTAAAATATCTAGGAATAAATTTAACCAAGGAGGCAAAAGAATTGGTACACTGGAAACTGTAAGACATTGATGGAAAAAACTGAAGACACAAATAAATGGAAAGATATTTTATACTCATGGATTGGAAGAATTAACATTGTTAAAAAGTCTATACTACCCAAAGCAGTCCACAGATTCAATACAATTCCTATGAAAACTCCAGTGGCGTTTTTCATAGAAATAGGAAAAGCAGTCCTGAAATTTGAATGGAACCACAGATATCCCAAATAGCCTAAGCAATCTTCAGAAAGAGCAGCAAAGTTGGAGGCATCATGCCTCCTGATTTCAAACTATTAATATATTACAAAGCTATAGTAATCCAAATGTATGGTTTTGGAATAAATACAAACACATGGGTCAATGGAACAAAAAGAGAGCCCAGAAATAAACCCACGCATGTGTGGCCAATTTATGACAAAAAGCCAAGAATATACAATGGGGAAAGGACAGTCTCTTCAATAAATTGGATTGGGAAAACTGGACTACTACTATCTTATACCGTATACAAAAATCAACTCAAAATGGGTTAAAGTCTTGAACATAAGACCCGAAATCATAAAACTCCTAAAAGAAAACATAAAGGGTTAAGCATTTTGGATTTGACACCAAAAGCAAAGGCAGCAAAAGCAGAAATAACAAGCAGGACTACATGAAACTAAAGAGCTTCTGCACTACAAAGGAAAGCAACAAAATGAAAAAGACAACCTACAGAATAGGAGCAAATGTCTGCAAGCTGTATATCTGATAAAGGGTTGACATCCAAAATATGTATAAAGAAACTCATACAACTCAATAGCAAAATTTTTAAAAATCTGGTTAAAAATTGGGCAATGGCACTGAATAGACATTTTTCTAAAGAAAACATAAATATGGTCAACTGGTACATGAAAAGTTGTTCAATATCCTTAATCATCAAGGAAATACAAAGCAAAACAACGAGTTATCACCTCACACTTGTTAGAATGGCTGTCATAAAAAAGGCAAGAGAAACAAATATTGACATGGATGTAGAGAAAAGTTAACCCGGGAACTGTTGTGCACAATAGAATATTATTCAGCTATAAAAAAAAAATTTCTGCCATTTGCAGCAACATGGATGAAACTGGAGGACATTATACTCGGCAAATAAGCCAGACACAAAAAAGAAAAATAATGCTTGATGTCACTTATATGCGGAATCAAAAGAAATCAAACTTAGAAACAGAGAACAGATTAGTGGTTGCAGAGGTGAGGAGTGGAGAGGGGAACTATATAAAGGTGGTAAAGAGGTATAGACTTCCAGTTATAAGTAAGTTCTGGGGATGTAATGTGCAACATGGTGACAATAGTTAGCAATGCTGTATTGTGTCTTTGAAAGTTACTAAGTCACTAGATCTAAGGTCTCATCACCAGAAAAATAACTTTTTAACTATGTGAAATGATGGATGTTAATTAAACTTAATATAATCATATTGTAATATATACATATATTATGTTGTATACTTAAAATTAATACAGTGTTAAATATGTCAATTATAGCTCAGTAGACCTCAGGGGAATAATATCACTCAGAAGAGTTGTCTTCAAACATTCTCATATGTAGACTCTTAAGGTTCTGTAGTGGTGCTTCAGGGGTTCTACTTAAATTTGATTTGAATGCCATGGTTGTTGAGGCCCAAATTAGACGATGATTTCCAAACTCCTGATTTCAAAACTACCTTATAATCATATTGAATGAATTTTAAAGAAGTTTAGTTATAAATTAGAATTGAAACTAGGTGTTTGACCCTAGATAAAGAAGAGAATTATGGTGCGTAGAGATAAAAATAGGCAACAAATTAAACTAATTTGTTCAGAGTTAGTAATGAAAACAGTGTAGGAAAGTGTAGATTGCTCTTACCCTTCATGCTAATTAGCAATGACATTACATTAAGTTAACCTTAACTAGTGTAGTCTTAAGAAAATTAAGCAATGTGAAATACTCCCCACATAGTTCTAGATTTACACAAAAGACATAATATGATAATATGCTTCAATAAGAGCACACAATAGAATAAATTACTGTAATTTTGTATTATAATAACTACTTTGGTATCCATGGCAAGGTTATTTTTTCCTAAAATATTTCTCTAAAATGAAAAATGAAGAATATAAAAAAAATCTGAGATCATTCTATAGAGTCATGTTATGCCATGTTCATGTTTCATGTTTTGATTGCTTTCTGATTTCCTATGTTGAAAAATTAGGAAATTACCTTCTCTAATTTGTTTTACTCTTGTTTCCATTGTCAGGAATTATGACTTTACATTCTGTTTTGTAATCATAATTCCTACGGTGTTTCTCTCTCTCTCTCTCTCTCTCTCTCTCTCTCTCTCTCTCTCTCTCTCTCTCTCTCTCTCTCTCTTTCTCTCTCTCTCTCACTCTCACTCTCACTCTCACTCTCTCACACACACACACACACACACACCCTATCTTTATTTATTATCCAGTTTCTCTATTCCCAAGTTTTTTGTTTTGATGTATCGCTTGATGTCAAATAGACATCATCAAGTAGTTTTTGTTTTTATATTTTCAGTAAGAGCTTGTGGATGTCATATTTCCTGGTATCGTATTTATTTAACTGAAGGGTAGATTGGCTAATAATGAAATTCTCAATTCATACTTTTTTCCTCTCACCTTTATAGATATTGCTCCAGTGTCTTCTATCATTGATTGAAAATCTTGGATTAAGCTTTTCTCTGCTTAGTATTTCCATCTCCCATACTACCCTCTACCACCATGGTCACTTCTCTTCTGCCGGATGCCTATAGGATTCAGTTCTTTATTCCTGAAATCTAATACTAACTTCACTAGGCTAAGTGTATTGATTTTTTTTCCCTGGGACATAATGTGAATATGTGAATTTCAGCACTTTTAGTTCTGAAATTCAGATTTTTATTTCATTTAAATCTTCCATAAATCTTTGAATATTTTATTTCCATGTGTTTTTCCATCTGTAAATTGTTCTATGTGTATTTCAACTAAGTTGGATCTCCATTGTCTGTCTTTACCAACTTTAAAAAAAAATTTTATTGGGAAATATTGGGGAACAGTGTGTTTCTCCAGGGCCTATCAGTTCCAAGTCATTGTCCTTCAATCTAGTTGTAGAGGTTCAGTCGCCATTTTCAATCTTAGTTGCAGGGAGCACAGCCCACCATCCCATGCGGGAAACAACCGGCAACCTTGTTGTTGAGAGCTCGTGCTCTAACCAGCTGAGCCATCCGGCTGCCCCTCGGGCAGCTCATTGTCAACAGTCGAGTTGTGGAGGGCGCAGCTCACTGGCCTGTGTGGGAATCGAACCAGCAACCCTGTTGTTCAGAGCTCACATGTTAACCATTTGAGCCATTTGTCCGCCCCGTTGTTGCCAACTTTTGTCTGATTGTAATTTTGTCTTTTCCATTTGGTTTTAGATTATTTCCTTGGACCTGTCATTCAACAGATATTTAACAAGCAGGTCTGTGTATTAGGCACTATTCTAGGTGTGCTGTGCATAGAGCAGTGAATCAAATGATGAAGTCCCAGCCTTCGTGGAGTTTGTTTTGAGATCGTAACAAGTTACTATATATAGTTTGTCTTGTGGTAATTGCTATGGAAAAAATTAAAAGAATTTTATATTGGATGGGGACAGTGGCTGTTTTATATTGGGTTATCAGGGAAGGATTCAATGATAATACGACATTTGAGGAGATAAGAAAATGAGGAGGCAAGCCTTGCATACCATGCAGATATTTGGAGGAAGCTGAGAGAACAGCAAGGACAAGCCCATGATGAGGGAGCATGTTTGGAGGCAGGTGAAAAGAGCAGTAGGAGACGACGCAGAGAGATGGCAGGGGCCAGATTGTGTGTGGCCTTGTCGTAGAGATTTGCTTTGGTCCTGAAAGTGAATGCAGAATTTTGAGAGGAGTGCCATGGTTTTTAAAGACTTAGTCTTAGTGTGGCTTCAGATTCTTGACTGTTTTTAAGTTTTATTTCTTCTGTTTCTTGTTGTTTCTGGGCTTTTATCTGTCATTATTTTATTTTCCTTTTTTCATTCTTGAACTCTGCCAGTAGTCCTCTCTCTGCATGCATTGTCTTACCTCTCTCTGCACTCTGAGGTTTCTCTTCAGACCTTAACTTGTCTGAAGTTGTGCAGAGAGCAGTTTGCAAATGCATCCTCTCCTTTCCTGGGATGATTCCTTTCAAGTATACCCATTAACTGTTTCATTCAGTTTACTCTGCGCTCTTGTGTTTTTGTTCTAATCCTGTGCTAAATCCTTTCGGCTTCTTACGTATCTTTGAGGAATGTGCTTCTTTCCAGAGCAGCTATTTGCTAAAGAGTAGAGTAGGGAAGGGCAAAAACTGAGCGTCATTTAGGTTTGTTTCTTTAAATAGCTCTCAAAACAAATGTGTTTTCTCTCAGTCCTAGCAGTGGACTCTCTTCCTTTAGTTCTTGGTGTACTATTGGGTAGTAGGGGTGACTTGGCAGCTTAGATCACAGGTTCTTAGAAAGTGATCTGCTGGTGATTGGTTCTTACCCTCCATCTCCAGCTGGGTCGAAAATAAGAAAGATGTCAGCTTGGCCCTCCTTTAGCACTGCCTCAGCCTTGTTCTGTGGTATAAAGTTCGAGTTCTATGGGGAGCTTCTCCTGTGGATAACTCACATAGCTCTAGATCATTTAAAAGATTGTTAGGTAGGATATAGATGGCAGAGAAAAAGTGACAGATGGACATGCTCTTTTAAAGACTTAGTAGCCATTCCAGGACTTGACGAAGCTTCCCTTGACTCAGTGTCTTTCCTCATTTTGATACAGATTTCTCTGTATTTGGTAGGAATTCTTCATAGTTTAGTTTGTCGTTGTAACTGTTTTCTTGTACTGAAGATGGTATTATTTCACATTCTGTTTTATGTTTTGATGAGGTGTTTTGTTTTGTTTTGTTTTGTTTTTAAAGTACTACTGCTACTCACCCTCTTTAACCTAAAGTTCAGAACTAAATTCATTGGAAATCAAGTATTTATAAATGACGAAACTCGGAGATTTGTAGATGAGGAGTATCATTTTTGACATGTTACATGTAGTCAAACCACTGAATCCTTCCATAGAATTTACAGTAGAATTAATTTTACAGTTATTATTGAATGGGGTTAAATAATAAGAGGAAGCAGTGATTGTTTTCTATATCTCAAGTACTGTGCTAAATTTAGCTTTTTCATTTTATTTTCTTATTTTTGTCCTCTTAACTCTGAAGGTATTCTTATAAATAAGGAAACTAAAGCGTTTAGAGATTTATGGCTGAAGTGGTACTGCTAATTAAAGCTAGAGACAGCATTCAGACCCAGGTAATCTGGCTATAGATTTCATACTCTTAACTGTTATTATCTGAACTACTCCTCCTTCCATCTACACTCTACTCCCTGCCCCCAACATTTAGTAAAATTTGTGTAGGCAGTGACTTTTATTGAAGAACTTGTGTTTAAAGGACTAAATTTTCTGGCTACCTTTATACAGAGCTATTTATGGGAGTTATTTATTTAATGCTTGTGCAGGCATACCTCGGAGATACTATGGGTTCGGTTCCAGACCATAATAAACCTAGTATAGCAATAAAGCGAGTCATAATCTTTTTGCTGGTGGAAGGTCTTGCTTTCAATATGTAAAAACCACAATACCTGTGAAGCTCAATAAAGCAAAGCAAAGCAAAGCTCAATAAAATGAGACATGCCTATATTTAAAACCATAGGCTTAGCAGTACCTCAGACTGCTATATCAGGTGATTAAATGACTGTGTTATATGAGGCATTAGTCAAAAATTCATTTGATTAACCTTTCATAGAAAATGTAGTCCTTGAGAAGTAAATACAAATATCATGTTTCTAGTATTAGGAATTAGACCTAAAGTATGTGACCCTTGAAAGCCTGCAATGCTGGTATATTAGTATGCCAGGCTGCCATAACAAAGTACATACAAGGTGAGTGACTTATACAACAGAAATTTATTTTCTCACAGTTTTGGAGGCTAGAAGTCCAAGGTCAAGATGTTGGCAGGTTTGGTTCCTTCTGAGGGCTGTGAGGGATGGATCTTTTCTGGGCCTTTCTCTTTGGCTTACAGATGACCATCTTCTCCTTGTGTCGTCCATCTATATTTGTCTCTGTTCAGATGTCTTCTGCTTGTAAGGAAACCAGTCATATTGCATTAGGGCCCGCCATAATGACCTCATTTTAACTTAACAAGCTCTGTAAGGACCCTCTCCAAATAAGGTCGAATTCTGAGGTGCTGGGATTAGGACTTCAACATATATATTGGGAGGCACTAGGTACAATTCAACCCACAATATCTTGTGTCACACAATGGAGCATCTGTGTTTGTTTTGTTTTTCCAACATGACAGGTGGAAAAGTGGAAATGTAATTGCCTTTTGCTCATTCCACTCCCAAACTGAAAACAGAGTCTGGAGGTTTTGCCACTGTTTTTGGTAGGCAGCCAAAGGAAAAGCATTATTTCCATTTTGGGAAGAGTAGTGAAAGAACATGGCTCCTGGCCTACTTCACTGGATATGGTCTATCTCCTCTGCGGCTCAGGAGCAGAGCAGAGAACTATTCTCCTTAATAGAAGTTTTAGAAAATTATTAGTAGGACTATTTATAATTATTACAAACACATATGTAAAATAGAAATAACTTTAATAGTAAACTTAGCTTAGATCAGAGGTTGATAGATTTTTTATGTAAAGGACCTTACAGACACTGGCAACTACTCAGCCCCTTTAATATGAAAGCTACATATGTAACACTTTAGTGAATGTGTGTAGTTGCATTGCAGTAAAACTTTATTTACAAAATAGGTTTCTGGCAGCCTGTGGGCTGTAATTTGAAGACCCTTGGCATAAATTATATGAAGATACTACCTCATCTATTTAATATTAAAGTAGGACAAGGTATTTAATAAGTATGAAATAATATATTCTGACTATTTCAAAATAGGATAGATTTATAACTGGAAATGGATCATAAAGATCATTTAGCACAACTCTTATTTTGCTGCTGAGATTGAAAAATCAAAGAATTGGCAGGTCTTGGTGACTGATTCGATTAGGGAGAAAGCAGGTGAATCTGTTATCTTGCAGAATGAGACCCGCCCAGAGTCAAATGGGACATTCCTGACTTGAGCGCCTGACTCGTAGCGCTGCTTTGCAGAAGCGGGAGCTCCCTCTGTTGTGTCACCCTGAGGCCCATCCTTTCTCATCCCCCTGTCTTATCCCTTGTGCACCACACTCCCACACATTCGCAGGCGGCAGGGGGTGTGGTTAACGAATGAAGCTCTATGCTATGGGAAGCAGCCCCAGGTCTCACAGCCTATTGGTTACAGAGCCATTGTTAGATCACAAGGTCCTGCTCCCGGTCTCTTTCCTAACCCCTGGCTGTCTCCTCACGTGTCCAAACCTCTCTCCAGCGGCATTGCTGTCTAGAGCCTAGAATAGACTGATGTAAGTCAATCAGATTTTTTATTTTTTTAAATTACTTTCTGGTTTATCTCCAAATGAGCTAGACATTTATCTAATTCTGGAAATCTTATCTTAAATAACCCTTTTCTTTAAAAAAAAAACAACTGTCATTTCAGAGTGCATTTATTTTTCTATGTAGGAATTATTAAATGAAAAGACTGGGTGAAAGGAAGCTAGTTATTTGGATTTTTTTATATTATCTAACTATGGTATCAAATGGATGCAGCCTATTTGAGTGACCCTGCAGTTGATCTTTGCTTGTTTTCTTTTTGCTTTTAACATATCAGAAATCTAATCACATCTCTACTCTGAAAAGGTGAATCCAAATTCATATATCTGTTGTGGCATAGGTTCTGGCTGCAGATCTTAAGGGAAAGCTCAGTTGATAAACGTGGATTTATGGGAGAAGGGGAGTCAAGTATAGAACATATTTGATCATACAATTGGGCATAACCATCTTGGGTTTAATGAGATGTGTTGCTAGCATTTAAGAGGTATCCTATAAATACTGGTTTGCAGTAGTCACCAGTGACACCATCCTGAAATTGCTGTCTTTATTGTCTTCAGTTTCTCAGCAGCTTTCTCCTACTGCAGGTTTTTCCAGTAACCTAACTTCTATTTAGGTTGCTGCTGTTTAGGGCTGCTATTTTATAGTCTTTTCTGTTTTAATGACTAGGAAATAAAGAAATTGATCTTGGGTGACTTAAGGTCATCCTTATAAACTACACATACTATGTTCTGCCATGTATAGAGCACATGATGATGGCACCAGAGCTGTTATATTTGGTTTTATTTCTCTCTACTATTTTGTAAAAAAAAAAAAAAAAAAAAAAAGTTTTAAGTGGTATTTCTTCTTCCTCCTCTTCTCCTTAACCTCCTTCTTCTTCTTTTCCTGTCTCCATCCTCAGTGTTTAGCTTAGTGGCTAGTTTTCAACTGTTGGATTAGTTAAGTTTACTCTGGAAATGTCTTTTCCCCTTACTGGATGACTACAGTGTGTGTATCTTTATTGTAGTTTGTTTATTTGTGAATATATAGCTAATTTTGGAGCTCTGTGTGTATAGAACAGAAATCTGGTTACTTTCAGAGAGTTGACATGAGATGAGCGCTGAGAGCCTGGACATCTGAAGCGTGCTGCCATGTGTGTTGGTCTTGTGCCATTTTTTATTTGAAAGCCAATTGCTGCTCTTGTAGTATACATTGTTATGCTATAGTTGTCTGTTAATATGTAAGGCACATACTGACTAAACAGTGTGGTCGGGAGATTTTTGTTCTGTTGGTGCTCTTAAAAATAGCCCAACCATTTTTCGTATACTTGACCTTCAATTTCTATGGAATTAAAACATTTGATGAGTGCTATTGGAAGAAACACATGATATAACAAAAGATGAGTGTCTCCTGAGACAGATTATGACCAGATGTCTAAAACCCTATTGTGCTGCTCTTTCTGCAGGTAAGTATCTTTAGAATCTAAAGAGCAAACCAGATTTTTTTGTGTAATTGTCTATTAGTAGCAAGTAGTAGTGTGATGTATCCTCAGTAAACCATTAGTGGATTCTTTGTTATTGTCCCCATTTTTTTGGATAAATTAATTTTGATTTTGTTATTAAAAGAGAAGGAAAGACTAATTAATTAATTAATTATAACTTAAAATGGCAGAATGAAGCCTGCAGGGTTTTATACTTTGGACTGCCAAATGCGCCGTGAAAATCAGATTTTCTTCCTTCAATTGTATATCTGATAACCCATATCCAAAAGAAAGACTCTCTTTACCCTCTTGCTAGTTACGTTCCAATTTTTTTTCTCTCCACTTGTAGCCAAATTCTTGGAACGTTTCTTATGACCACTCCTTTCAGTCTGTGTGAACTAAATTTCATTTTTTGAATAAGCATTATTTCGGTTTTGTTTAAAGGTTAAAATATGTGTATTTTCAAAGGTACACGGTATATACTGAAGTTGCCTTTTCCCCTAGTCTCCCATCCCATCACCCAATTCTCATTGTGCCCCTCCGCCAACACAAACACGTAGGCACCCTCTGTTACTAATGTCTTACCATTCCTCCAGGGTACCTTACACACATAAAACAAATATGAATGTAGATATCATCTCTTCTTTTTCCTGCATAAAAGTAACAAATGTTATTCACATAGTTCTCACTGCTTTTTTCACTTATTTCACAGATGTTTAACAGTACATACATGTTTTTATGACAGCCACATTCAGTTTCCTTGTTAATTAATACCTGTATCAGACTTATGACCCCTCCCATTTACTGAAGACCCACTGTCAGGCCTCATTTTTCTCTGCCTTTGTCTATCCAGGGTACTGTACCTGTCTCTTCTGAGGGTCTGTGTCACTACCCTTTAGGCCTTAATGCCAGGACTTGCCCTTCTACCACACACATTAAATACAAAATTGCAGAAAGAGGTATAGGGATAGAGACCCACTGATGTTCTAAGCAGATGCATGGGAGAATGAAGGAGCCTGCCTTCTATATCGCTTTTTCACTGTCTCTAGGGCTCCAACCTTCTAACCTATAAATATTACAAATGTTTGTACTATCTACATTCTACCTCCTACCTAAAACAAGCGCTGAACTTGTGGTCAGGCAGTCTATATTTTAACCATCTTGTTCTCTACAGAGCCTGGCAGATAGTTATTCAAATGTTTATTACGAGAATATACCACTCTCACTGGCTGTTTATTTTGCTGACTCCCTTTTTTTCTCCCAAAGGCTAATTGAGCAATCTTGAAATCTCTCATAATTGGTGGTTGAGTATTTTAGTGTCCTCACTGTCATTGCCCACAGAGGATTCAGCTACTTTCAGGATTTCAACTACTGCATTTGTGGATAATTTTCTATACCTGTGTTTCATTTCATTTTTTTTTTTTTATATTCACGACTTTTAAATCTACCTCTAATGTATCTGCCCTATGTGTACGAGGTACATTTACTAGATATTAATCTTTGTAACAAGGTGTTAGGAGATCTGTTCTAAAGAAACTTAGGTTCAAAAGGATCAAACAACTCATTAGGGACCCATAACTAGTAGTTACTAGATTCGTAAGTTGGAGTCATGGCACTTGATTATTCCCTTGAACCTCACACACAAAACAGAATGCAAACGTTAGGAGGTCTGAGTTCTAGCCTTGGTTCTGCCATAGTTGACTCTGACTTTGAGCTATTAGCCTTGCCTGCATTTTATAATCTAGAAAATAAGGAGGTTGGACTAGATATCTGAAGTCCCTTCTAGCTACTTAGTTATGATTTTGGATATAAATCTAGGATTGCTTATAGTGCAGAACATGTCACCACTTCCTCTAGAGCCAGGGCTGTTTCTCTCTACCTAGATGTAGAGTGATTCTACAATGTGCCACTTCTGTTTGGTTGCAATTTAGGTACCAAATCAGTGGGTTTTATGTGAGCAGTAGATTTTCCCCCCTCAAATTATGTAATATACTTTTTGTCTTACTAAGTGTATTTCCATTCTATTAAGGATAATTTTTGTCCATTGACTTGATTTTTAAACTATCCATAATTGATTTTTTTTTTATTATGACTTCCTTAAACCTTTAGATACAACTCAGAAAGACATGTGGTTTGGTTCATTTCTTTCTTTCTCAGTTTTTTTCCTAAGTTTATAGCCATTGTGTCCATTAATATAACTTTATAGTATTAATGTGTTTTAATCATCACCAGAGAACTATTTTGGTATTATATTGTTTTATAACACGATACATTCATTAGTAAAGAAATATAATGAAGACTTGTAATGATCATTTTATGTTTAAATATTCTTATTCATTAATTTAAGTATTTGAGCTTTTAACACACATTCTAAAAGTGGATTCTGATTTTTACTTTGATATGCTCTGTATAAAGGTGGCTTTTCTAGCCTATACATAATGTTTCTTTTGTTTTTAATCAAAAGAGCCTAATACCTCATTGGATAATCATATAAATTGAAAAAGACAGTTTTGTTTTGTAATTTAAGGGTAATTTATTAATAGAAAGTATTAAAAAACGAAGTTTTACTTTTTCAATTGTTATTTATCCAATTTGGACTATATATATAACTATTATTTCAGGAGATTTACTTAAAATATTTTATGCAAAATATTTCAATTTATTTTTTTCTTCTTGTTGCAGGAGCTAGAGTTAATGCCAAAGACAGCAAATGGTTGACACCTTTACACAGAGCAGTTGCATCTTGTAGTGAGGTATGAAATTTCTCTTAGTAAATATACTGTATATAAAAACATTAAGTAGGCTTACCGATGGGCCCAAATTCAAATTCTGTATTTTCAAAAGAAGGGAAAAGCAACTGAAAATGGAGAGTCTGAAGTAGCAGAGAGTAAAAATCCCTCTTTCTGTGTTTCCTTCAAGAGAGAATTTATTTTTCCATCTTATAAAATCCTCCTCAGGGCTTTTCTCTACTGGTTCACAATAGCCTAGTAGACATGTTGCAAAGGTTCTACAGATTGTGATCAAGAAGTAATCTCAGCGGTGTGTAATGATTATTGAAATTAGTTTCAAAATTTCACTTGATCTCACATTTTTACCAGTTCTAAATGTATAACCATAAAATATGTTAGGTGTCTTATGAGGAAGAACAGTTCCTTCTTATTTATTACCCTATATGTTGTTTGCTCTTCCAGATAACTGACATTTTGAGGGAATATTCTTTTTATGTTTTTTTTATTTTTTTTGTATCTTCTTGTCCTTATGACATTCTTGTAGAGATAGATATTTTGAAGAAACTGTAGTTAGTGATTTGCTGGAAACCACTCAGCTCTTGAGTAGCAGAAATGGGACAAAACCTGGGCCTTTTTTTTTCCTGTCATTTTACTGCCTTTCTAAAATGTATTGGGTGCTTTTTAAAAACTGTATTGTGCCCAAAGCACCCTTTTTACCTATCTTATGGTAGTTGATGCTTATTGAAAAATTTAAAAATAATTTAAAATACAAAAGTGTGTTATTGTATAAATTAATGCTAACCCAGTGTTTCTTCAGTTATTAAAATTGTGAGAGATAAGAAAATGGCTATTGCACCTCCCGTCATGGGACCAGATAGTTCTAGAGAAGGAAAGGAACCTCTAGTGCCTCAGGAGAATATTTCCCAAAGAGAAACTTGGGGAACTCCTATCTTTTCATTCTTCTCTGTATTCCTCATTATGAAATATGTCATGAACCCAGAACAAGAGTTGTGCAAGTGAAGAGAAGTAGAGGGACAAAGTGACTGGGACGGATTACAAATCCTGCAGTATGACAAAGGCGGTCTATTAGCTATAGACTCCTAGCTGGGTGGAGAGAGGAACAATGGGTACACTTTGCGTCTTGTTCAGACCTGGGTCCTTGGATGTGCTATTACTGATGAACTATGGAACTTAGGTTTGGAGGAATTCGCCACTTTCTAGCTGTGTGACCTTGGTTAAATCTGGGGATTATCATGAAAACTGAGGCATAGTATTAATAGCTAAAATGCTTTAAACTCTGAAATTCCATAGTAAAGTTAAGTTTGTGATTAGCCCCCTTATAAAGAAATTTCTTGAAATAAAGGCAGTTAAGGAAGAGATAACCATTACCATTGTTGCAACCATTTATTAATAAGATAGTCATACCTACCCATTTTTTGGTATGACTCTTGGGACTGTGACTTTAAAGTTAGTGGGAATTTTGCCAAATTAAATCATCAAAAATAATACTTTGTGTATTTGCAGAGATTGTGAAACAGACCCAAAATTCTTATTTTATTTATTTTTTTATTGGGGAAGGGGAACAGGCCTTTATTGGGGAACAGTGTGTACTTCCAGGAATTTTTTTTTTTTTCCAAGTCAAGTTGTTATCCTTTCAATCTTAGTTTGGAGGGTGCCGTTCAGCTTCAAGTTGTTGTCCTTTCAGTCTTAGTTGTGGAGGGCGCAGCTCAGCTCCAGGTCCAGTTGCTATTGCTACTTGCAGAGGGCGCAGCCCACCATCCCTTGCGGGAATCGAACCAGCAACCTTGTGGTTGAGAGGACACGCTCCAACCAACTGAGCCATCTGGGAGCTCAGTGGCAGCTCAGCTCAAGGTGCTGTGTTCAATCTTAGTTGCAGGAGGCGGAGCCCACCATCTCTTGTGGGACTCTAGAAATTGAACCAGCAACCTTGTGGTTGAGAGCCCACTGGCCCATGTGGGAATCGAACCGGCAAACCGGCAGCCTTTGGAGTTAGGAGCACGGAGCTCTAACCGCCTGAGCCACTGGGCCGGCCCCCCAAAATTCTTAAAGATTTTCTTTAATTATTTTAATTAATGTTAGAGGAAGATTGCAGAATGCTCAGAAACTGACTGCTAATTTTTAAAACTTAACGTACTCAGCCTGAAATTAAGGGAAAGCTGTAGAATAGAAAACAATGATCTGTTTTTCAGCCTAAAAATTACTGGACTATGTAGTATTATTGCTCTTTGCAGGATTATGGTAAACAGTTATAAAATGTGACATTCCATAAAAATAAAACCTCTGTAAACCCTAGGGATCGTTTTTCTTTTAAAAAGGAAATCTCATAATTAGCAAAATTGCTAGGAAACCTAACCAAGATTATGAATTTCACTAGTGTCTTTTAATTATTCATATTACATCCTGAGAGCTAAAGAGAGCTTATACTTATTTCATGTAATAGAAAAAATAACCACAGAGGGTATGTTTTTGAGATACCACGAGAGAACTAAGTCCTACCAAAGATGATTGGAGTAACTATTTTCTAAATGTTCTCTAAGACATGCATAGCTAACACCATAATAGATGCATAGTAGAGAAAGCAACTCATCACACACAGTGATGTGTTAGACCTCAGTTCCTCCATTGAACCTAGGTTGAGAAAGACTGCTACGGGTTAAAGATTCCAAACTCCTCAGCTGTCCTCCAGTGACGTAGGTTTCACACACCTGATCTTACTGGCTGGCTCCAGTCTTACTCACTGTTGGCTCCTGGTCTTACTCATCTAGTCCTCACCACTGATTTGTGACTGTAGTTCTTCAAATATAGCACACGGTTCAGCTCTTTTTAAGTGCTGAGTATTCTTCTGAATAAATACATTTGTGAGTATTGGGGTTTTTTGTGTGTGATGGTTTTGTTTTTTTAACAGCCTACATCACACTGCTGGATCCTGTGGAGGATATACACTTTTTTTTTTAACCTAACTCTAGGAATCACATATTAATTTTATCAAGATAACTGAATTTAAATTATATTATGTGAGATAGTAGCAGTCCATGTAAACATTGTGTTTATTTACATATTTGTTAACCCTTCTTTTTCCTGAGTCTAACTTTAAATCAGTGGTAAAATTGCTTAAAAGACAGAGCCAAAGACAACTATTGCTGTAGAGACTATTCCAGATTGACCGCAAGCTGTGAATAAATACTCTTTGGATATAATTATTTAACCTGTTGTTATCACCCCATATTTCATTATCTTATTTAAATCGATGTCATAGGGTATTTACTTAGCTTTTTTTTTTAAGTCAAGATATGCCTTGACAGCATATCTTATGCATACATACCCTCTAATCATGGAAAAATTGGGATTGAGGTTACTATTTGTGCAATATTTGTCATTAGTGAAACCATATATACCTTGGTTATCCCTACATTACTTTCTAAATGCTTATAATGTGCTGATAATATGATCTAGAATTTTACTAGGGTATGACATCAAGCTCATTGATTTATACTTTCTAGAAATTCACTTGTTTTGTTTTATGTCTTCAGTCTTTAGAGATTTCTTTATTTTTTTTCTGCACTATCAAAGATCACTGCTGTCGTGATGTGACATGTACTATTCCAAGTAGTAAATGGCGGCTGTATTAGCTTGAGCTGCCATAATAAAATACCATAGACAGGGTGGCTTAAAAAACAGAAATTTATTTTTTTAGTCTGGAGGCTAGAAGTCCTAGATCAAGGTCCAGCAGGGTCAGTTGCTGGTGAGGGCTCTCCTCCTGGCTTGCACACTGCCACCTTTTCACTGTATCAGCACATGGTGGAGAAAGACGGGGGCAGGGGATATCTCTCTCTCCCTCCCCCCCCATAAGGCCACCAGTCTTATCAGATTAGGGTCCCTCCCTTATGATCGCATTTAACTTCAATTACCTCCTCAAGACCCCATCCCTAAATACAGTGACACTGAGGTTTAGGGCTTCAACGTATGAATTACGGGGTGATACAATTCAGTCCATACCAGTGATTCAGGATTCAAACTTCGATCAGTCTTCATTCTAGAGACTTAAGCACTGTGTTCACAGCCTTCCTTAGGTGCCATCATACGTACCCTCACCACCATGAGATGGATTTATTCTTGCTTTTCAGTAAAACAAAAGAATAGTTTTGATTTTTCTATTCTTGCTGAGGGAATATAAATATTTCCCAGACTTTTCAGAAGCTTTAATGTATGCATTATGAATTCCAGAATGGGAATGAATAAGGTAAGCCTGGCATCTACAGTGTATGTACTACTGTATTTGCCCAGTGTATCCAATTATAAAGTCTTCATTTTGGTTTTTTTTTCTCATACATCCATTCACATACTTACTGACGTTTCCCACTATAGTGTTAGTTTTATCTCCCAAGTCACAATATACCTTCTTGAGGATGAGGATAGAGAATTCTGATAGTGTTTGTACCTAGTTCTCCGTAATTTTGAGTACATAGTCCTCCATGTATCCTTTCCCCCATATTCCTTTTTTAAATTGAAGCATAATTTATAGTAAAATGCAGATTTTAAGTGTGTAGTCTTGAATTTTGGCAAATGTATATATCCATGTAACCTTTTCCCCAGTTAAGGTAGAGAAGATTTCCATCACTCCAGCAAGTTCCCTTAGTCCCTTTTCAGTCAGTTCTTCTGTACCCGGAGGCAGCCCATATTCTGATTTTTCTCACCACAGAGTAATGTAGCCTGTTCTAGAACTTTATAAAGATGGAATTATACAGTATGTACTTTTCTGTCTTGACTTTTTTGTTCAACATAACATTTTTGAGATTCGTTCAGATTACTGTGTATATTAATGGTTCATTCCTTGTATTGCTGAGTAGTATTTCATTGTGTGGAATCCATTGTCTTATTGATGGACATTTGCATTTCTGGTTTTTGGCTTTAATGAATAAAGCTACTATGAACAGATGGTCTTTTTCAATTTCTCTTAGGTAAATAACGAGTGGAATTGTGGGCTCATAGGTTAGGCCTCCGTACATCTTTGAGTAGCTGGCTGACTTCCCGAGCAGGTCGATAGATTACTGAGCACCTGCAGTCTTTTCCCAGCCCCTTAAATACTTGTGCTGTTTCCTAGATTTCAAACAGTTCTGATTCCTTTTTATTTGAAAGGCTTAAAAAAAGCAACATGTGAATCACAGACAATAATATTTTGTTTAAGCTTCCTTGCTACTTTGTATAGTTATAGTTATTTTAAACTTTTGAACACTTCAAGTGTGTTAGTTTTTTTGTGTTTTTTTTTTACTGTATAGCAAGCAGACTTAAGACGAGTGGTGGACAAGTTGTATTTCCCCTCTTTATAGCTAAGGAAACTGAGGGTCAGTTTTACTAGGCTTGAGATGATTCTGTCCTGGTTCTGGTCCTTTTCGTTTCATGTGTAATTTGTCGTTCATCTGCCAAAGATAGAATTACCAGTGTAAGGAGAAAAGATGGTGGTGGCATACTGGATTCCTTAGGATCTTACCATGAGATATGTTGTGAAGTTTTCCTTGTGCTTCTGGGAGACAAATCCCTTTGGGCAGTAAACTCTTAAATTGCATGGTTAACACCAAGTTTCATACCAGGTAACATCACAGCAAAGGCAGTCAGTCTCTCTCTGTCTCTGTCTCTCTCTCTCTTTCTATCTCACACACACACACACACACACACACACACACACACACACACGAGATCCTAATGATTTTTCTTTTTGTAAAATATGACATACTTTGGGAAATATTATGTTTTAAGTTTTATGTATTTAATGGCAAATCAATAAATCTCCTTAAAAGTGTTGCAAGTATAAATTAATTGTATTTCACCATCTAGAAAAACGAGATATAATGCAATGATTATTTTTGAAGAATATTTACTACTATTTCTTCTTGCACATTTTGATAGAGATAGTTATGCCTTTAATTGGAGGATAGAAAAAGGGAATGTTTTATCTTGATGCATCTTACATGGCTCTGAGTACTGCCTTTAGTTCAAATTATTTTGGGTTTTGGGGTAAATTTCTACTTGTTTATAGCAGATTCTACCAGAACTGCTTTTATTTCCTCGGGAAATTTTATTTCCTTTATATATAAAGGAAATAATATATATATAAAGGAAATAAAATATATAAATAAATAAATATATATATATATATATATATATATATATGCAATTTCTAAAACTGCTAACTCATTTGCCTTTTATAACTTTTATCTTCATGTGTTTTAGGAAGCAGTTCAGGTGCTCCTGAAGCATTCTGCAGATGTTAATGCTCGAGACAAAAATTGGCAAACCCCTTTACACATAGCTGCTGCTAATAAAGCCGTAAAATGTGCTGAAGCTTTGGTACCTCTTCTGAGTAATGTAAATGTGTCTGATCGAGCAGGGAGAACTGCATTACATCATGCAGCTTTTAGTGGACATGGTGAGGTAGGTGATGTTCAGTTAGACAGTGATTCTCTCTCTCTCTACATCGTCCCTCTACCCACTCCCCACCTCTCCAATTATTAATGAACTTGCCTTTTTCAGCCATTCAATTAGTCCATGGTAAAAACAAACAAAAATATCTATCTTATTAGTTTAGTCTGCTTTTACAATGCAAGCCCTTAGACTTCTTTTCATGATAATTCATGATATAACGTTCTGAAATTTAGAAATTTGTCAGATATGGCTCATGTGCTTACTTGTTTTTCATAGTCAACCTGGAGAAACAAAGGAGAACACTGCTAATTATAACACAATTTGAAAACTATGTTCTGTCATTGTGGAAAAAATAATCTAGGAAGACAGAGTAATTTATTTTGTTCCCAGAAAGATAGTAGCAAAGGAAGGTAGAGTTTAGAAAACATCTTCTCGTAGTTTATTACCAAATTTAGTCAAGAATTCTTTGGTAATAGACCATCAAAAGAAAATAACTTAATAAGTAATTATCTTATACAACAAGCATTGCTTAATGTTAGGTGCTGTCGTGGCAGAGTGGGCTTTATGTGTACATAGAATTAGAAAAGAAGGAAACACAAAGTTAGAAGAACCTCTGAGGCCAGCTTGGCCAGTCCTTCATTTTTGTTGTAGACAGAAACTAAAAGAGAAGTGACATTCCTTCCCAAGATTCCGTGGCTGAGAGCTAATGGCCATAGTGTTGTTTTCACTATTCTTCTCTGCCTTTGCAAGAAAGAATTCTTGCCTCCACTGTGGTAAAGATCACAAGATGCATTCCTTTTAGAAATCTGTAAGTGCCCTTTCCAATGGAGAAACTATGGTAAATATGGTTAAACATAATACAAATATTATTCTTGAGACATTATCAGGTAAATAGACTGACCTTCAGATCTAATCATATTATGGACATAACATTTGTGTTTGAATTAAAGACATTTCTGGAGTGAGAATGTATTTTGCATTTTAATAACACTTTCGGCTATAAAAAAGGAATAAAACTTCTTTTTAAATATTTTACCTTTAGTTTTTCCAGATTTGTACTTAGTTCATAAAATACCAGTACACAAAATGGCATCTTTAAAAGATACTGATGCCTGACTTCAATAACACCTACAGTGAACCCTCTTTCATATTTTGTCCTGTTATTTATTAAATTATGTTAAAGGGTCTTCAGTGTTTCATATAGCTCCTTTTTATAAATGCAGACATTTAGTGCCACAGAGTTTGACATGAGAGTATTTATCACAAGGGATATTCATAAACAGTTGTACTTTTGGATTTTGATAAAACTGTTTATTGTCATTCCAGATGGTCAAACTACTCCTGTCTAGAGGCGCCAATATTAATGCTTTTGACAAGAAAGATAGACGTGCTATCCATTGGGCAGCTTATATGGGTATGTGTTTAAAAAATTTTTTTTATATTATGAATTCAGGAAAAGTTGTATATTTTAGTTCTTGCATTTGGTGTCACATTTGTCTCTTAGAACAGTGAGAAGTTACACCGTATCTGAGTTTGCTGTCCAAGTGGAAGCAGCCTAGTAGTGGCAGAACTTTGCCAGAACAAAAAGGCATTGGGGCCAGTTCTCCTAAAAGTTGTTTTAAATTAATTCTGTTTACCTTTAAAAGGAGAAACATTCTACAACACAAGCCTGAGATACATAATTTAGATTAGTGTTTATTTACTAAAAATCCATTCTCATACCCATCTTGCTTTTATGGTAATATTAAGGTAGAAGTTACGAAAGTGCATTAGGAAGCCTATTGGGCCAAGCACGGAGATAAATAGGCATCATCGTGTTTGATTTCTACAATAGTAATTTCACAGAAAGAAACTGAGGTTTACAGTTACAGGCTTTTCTGCTGTAACATGATATACATGTTTTTGGAAAACTCTTAGGATCTGCAAAATTGCACTCAAAATCTAAAAGCTCATGAGAAAAAACTCCTGGGGCAGACTGCCTAAAACCTGTGCAACTTTGTGACCAAAGCACTAACAAAAACATTTAATTGGTTCTTCGGGTATCTTGGACAGCCATGAAGGAGGCAGATCAGCTTACCTCGGGATAATTTAAAATATACAAAAAGAGAAGAGTAGAAACGCTGTCTTTTGGATGCTAAGACCATGCAGGTGGAAACAGATCTCTAAGCACCGAGGAAGTACATCCTGCCACAACCTTGCAAGTCCTGCAAGACTAGGGTTGTATCTCTGGGAGAAAGCCGTGAATATATGCATTCGTTTTTCAAGTTTTGTAAAATAGAACTCAAAGAACTCCTCTTTTTACAGCCATGGAGCTCAGAGCCTTTTCTCTTTCTGCCAAGGGGTATCATTCTGCTTCCATTATTCTGGCTCCTCTGGCTTAGGAAGAATCACATATGGACTGACATATCTTCTGTGTAATACTGGTATCATTCCCTGATTTACCACTCACACTACCTGATTACAAAGACATCTAGCTAGCCACCTTTCTTACAATCATAGCTTTTATCCTCATTACTCCCTGCTCTTGGTTTTGTCATTTCCTCTAATCTTACTTAAAAGTAAAAGATTAAGGGAAGATTTGATGGAAGATTATTAATTTTTAAAACTGTATAAAACTGTAAAATATAACAAAATAAATTAACTTAAAACAGTTATCAATAACCCCAAGGTCCAGGAAAAGCCTTTGCCTGTAGTAGAAATAACCAAAAGCAGTAGAATCCATCTTGAATTGCAAGTCTGACCTTTAGTGTAGGTGTACATGAGGATCAAAAATGAAGACTAATATCCTTGTCAGCTGGTCCCTATTTTGAAAGTCAAAGGCTGAAAATCTTGGGCTGTTGTGTTTGTCTCACACCAAAGGTTTGAGCCTCCAGTTATGTAATGGGCAATTTTCTTCTCTTAATTGAGGTTTTCCATATTTTAAGTCTTAGGAACTTTTCTGAATATTCTGGTGTAGCTTCTTCAAGATAGCTTCGGAACAGCTAGTCTCTGTGATTTAAAACTATGCCCCTTATATTAAAGTGTTTACACATTAAGCAGAGCGCATCAGACCTTTTACCTCCAAAGGACTTGACTTGATTAGACAGCTGTTTTCATGAACAAGGGATTTTATGGTTTATCTCTAACAGAGCCCCCAAAATAACTGGGTGTGTATATCTCATGGGCCTTTGGATGACTTGGTTTTCCTTGATCCACTAAGTGTCACTTTTCAGGTCAGTTGTGGATTGAGAAAGATATTCTGTGTTTCTCATTACCTAGTTATTTTGTATTTTTATCTTTCTTTAAAGATATTTAGGATTCTATTTCATAACTTCCATATGCTCATCTATTTTCTTTTCATAAACGTGTTTTCAGGTCACATTGAAGTAGTGAAGTTACTCGTGGCCCACGGAGCTGAAGTGACCTGCAAGGATAAGAAGTCTTACACCCCTCTTCATGCTGCAGCCTCTAGTGGAATGATCAGCATAGTCAAGTACCTGCTAGATCTTGGAGTTGATGTAGGTATATAGATTGAGCAATACAAAAGAATGGAGCATTTTATGTGTGGTTTCACTGTTGGCTGAAGTTATTTCCAATTTAAAAGCTGTTTTCATACAACAATGTTTTTGTCCTTTAACCAGATATTTATAGTGCATTGATATCTGATCAAGGCATGTAATTAGTCAAAGTATAGTAAAAGGTAAAATACATTTCAAAGGTGAATGATTAGTTGGCAGAAGTTTTTCTTCTCGATCTTATTCCAGGCTCTGTGGCTCCATTTCGGCTATGGAAACCAGCAGATCAGACACACTTGGATTTTTCCTAAGTGACTAGGTTATTGTTAGTCTTATTTGCCCAGTTAGTCTAATATTCCCTTTAAATAACTGCAGCAGTTCACATTACAGGATATTGATTGGCAAGAGGTAGGCCCAAAAACTAGAGGCCCTTGCCCATTAACTGTAAGTGTCCCTTACTATATAAATCTGTTTGGTTAGGAAGGGTTGCTGCTTTATCTGAATATATTTGATTCCTGAATTGAGATCGCTAAGAAAACCTGCAAGTTCCACAGACCATTCTTTAAGCCCATGTACTTTACACTCACTTCTAGTATATTTTCTCATATTTTAGGTACAGTTCTGACAAACTCACTTAGTTCTTCAAAACAGATTAAAAGCAGCAAATTAGAATGAGAGCGGGGTAAGGCTCTGCAGTTTAGATCAGCTGCAAAAAAAAGAAAAAGAAAAACGTAGGTGGTAGTCTGCTTGGATAAAGAATACATGACACAACTGTAGGGTTGAATAGACTCTTTTATTAATGAGCTGTGTGAACGAAGCACTTTGCCCGAAGCAAGCAGGTAGTTATTGAATGTGTGGGGATGTTGAGGAGTGGCAAAAATCTAAACACATTGTTAGGTATGATCTTTCAGAGTACAAAAAGATAAAAATTTTATTTAAACAAACAGTGCTTATAGCTCTGTTTCAACAGAGGAACATAATGTTTTAAAAGACCCTTGATCCAGATAAATGAGACACTTTGTTTCTGATCACTATTTCAAGTCCATTCTGGTACAATTTCTAAAACTTACTGACAGTAAAATGACATTTGTACACCCTGGTGACAGCATGTTCTTCAAAGTAAGTGGTCAGTCTTAGAGCCATTTAGTGATGTGTGGTCTCCAATTACCTAATCTGTCAGTTTCCTAGTGTTGCCATCACAAATTACCATGAAGTGGATCACTTGAAGCAACTAATTTTATCTCTCAAAGTTCTGGATGCTCTGAGGGAGAATCTATTCCATGTCTCCTACTTTTTGGTGATGAAATCTAGGTACTTTAACTAAAGTTAAGTGTTACTTTTTCACTTTCCCCAATTTCTGTTACTAAGGATCTGAGAAAAGGAAATGTTAAATAAAGTTGCGATGAGTTGGGGACAACTGCAAGGTTAGAGAGCACAGTCTCCACATAAAACTACGCTTACTTCTGACCAACTACAAGTGTGGGGGTTTTCCAAAACTACCTTCAAGTTTCATAATTCACCAGAATCACTCAAAAAACTCACTAAAAGCTATTATACTCACAGTTATGGTTTATTACCCCGAAAAGATACAAATTAAGACAAGCCAAAGGAAGAGACACATAGAGCAGAGTCCAGGAGTATTCTAAATACAAAGCTTCCATTGGCCTCTCCACTTGGAGTTAGGACTCATTAGTCTCCCAGCATCAATGTGTGACAATAGGCATAGTCTTGCCAACAAGGAAGGCTCCATTACATAGGCATCATAGATTTATCAATTTCCCACATGCGTGATTTCAGCCTCCAAGTCCACAGATACCAAAAGACCCAAAGCTCCCACCTTAAATCACATGGTTGGTTTATGTGTTGTGGTCAGCCTCTATCCTAAGACTGTTGGCAGTGGCCAGTCCTACTCTCTGATCCAGTGTAGCCAGCTCCTTCCCTGAACAAGCATATTTCTATCAGGTATACCATAGATTACCTCCCAGAAGACAAGGTCAAAGGCCAGACATCTCTTTGGGCAAAGGTCACATTCTTTAATCTTTTGTCACTACAGGAGAAAAGGCTAAAAATATGTACATTATTTAATATATGTCAGAATTTTCTGTTTGTGTTCATTTTTCATTATATCTTTGAGTTAATTCTGTAATTGTTCCTTACCTAGAAGGCTTTTAGAAATACTGCTTTAGTTTTCATTTTCCTAAAATACTCTCTTGGAATCATTCAGTTTTTTCATGAAGTAGACATTTTACATGTGAATTATATTCCCTGAATGTATAAAATCCATTTGATAACCAAAATGCTGATTTCAATGTTCATTGATTTAAAAGAACTTTAAAATTATAAACCTATCTATGTACTTATGCCTGTTTGTTTCTGACTTTAATAATTTGGTTGCTAAAATAGCTCTCAACAATGATTCGCAAGACTGTATTAACACTAACATTTTTTTCTCCCAATAGATGAATGAACCAAATGCCTATGGAAATACACCTCTTCATGTAG
The DNA here is from genome assembly GCF_964194185.1 of Rhinolophus hipposideros. Lineage (NCBI taxonomy): Eukaryota > Metazoa > Chordata > Mammalia > Chiroptera > Rhinolophidae > Rhinolophus > Rhinolophus hipposideros. Next base: position 37,457,750 of record NC_138060.1, on the reverse strand, counting down.
CCTGCTATAATGGCCAAGATGTTGTAGTGAATGAACTTATAGACTGTGGTGCTAATGTAAATCAAAAGAATGAGAAAGGATTTACTCCTTTACACTTTGCTGCTGCATCAACACATGGAGCATTGTGTTTAGAGCTTCTAGTAGGCAATGGGGCTGATGTCAATATGAAGGTATGAAATAAAAATCAGAATCCATACTGTAGTATTTAGGAGTTCACTGTTTAAAACTATCGGTAACAAGTAGCACTTCATAACAAAAAGAAATAAATTACTGGTAACACACAAGAACACAGATGAATCTTTAAAATATGTTGAGTGAAGCCTTACAGAAGAATATATACAATTTCCATTTATTTAAGGTTCTAGAACAGACAAAATTCCATTTATATGGGGTTCCAAATTCTATTGTTGGAAAAAAAACAAAACAGAACAGTTATTACCTGTGGGAATAGGGATTGCTATAAAGGGGGCATGCATAGGGGAACTTTCTGGGTTGATAGTAATGCTCTGTATTTTGAAAGACTTTGGGTTACATAAATAAGCATTTGTCCAAATTCATGAAGTGGTACATTTAATATGTGTACTCTTCATTGCATGTACATTTTCCCTTAACAAACCAATGTTGAACCCCAGTTAATGATATGTGTACTGAAGTGTTTAGAGGTAACTTTGAAAAGCATCAAGTAATTGGATCTTGGATGGACTGATGGATGGATAGATTGATATGCGATAATGCATGTATAGTAAAATGTTAGAGTAGAATCTCAGAGGATGTTCTGTAATATTCTTTCTTTATGGAAATATTCTTTCTTTATGTACTGTAATATTCTTTCATCTTCTCCATTTTGAAATTTTTCACAGCATTAGAAAAATTAAAAGACTAATATCAGTGTGTTTACATATAAGGAATTTTGGTTTTTTTGGTCACAGTTTCAGAAATGAGCATTTGAATTTTAGAAATATGTGAAAATTTTGGAGCCAAAATAAATACTTTCATTGTGTCTGTGAAAAAACACGTGTAACCATAATTTTTAATATCACTGTTTTATAATGTGTAATCATTATTTCAGATTGGCCAAATGCTTTCAATGATTACTTCTGTATTAATTCATCAATTCATTCTTTGAGCATTTACTTGCCAGACTGTATCCTGTGGTATGCAGAAAAGAAAACCACAAACAAAATTGAACCATTTAGGATTAACATGGCTTTCAAAGCTTTCATTACAATAAGATTTCACCTCCATTTTTAGATACAATAAGCCAATGTCTTTCAGACTGGTAGAGATAGGAGTCCATTTTCTTACATCTCTAACTTTAGAGAAACCTTAGTGATGCCACTAACCCACTCTGACAGCTGTAGCAGCAGCATGTCCATCTATAATTAGGCCATTACTTTCAGCTAAAGAACACAATTTATACATATCACACCCAAGGAAGGAAAGGGCGTGAGGTATGATAAAGAACCTCTATAGTGCCTATAGTTACAACCTCTCTTAAAAGAATATATATTCAAAGCTTTCAGTTCTCCATCAAATTACCTACTAAAGTTGTTTAATAGTTTAAATAATTAGTAAAAATTTACTGATAATGTTTGAACTGCTTATTTTAATTTGATAAATTTCTGCTTGGATAACCTGGGCCCAGAAAAATATCTATTAATAAACTCTTATAGAGGGGAAGATGTGTTACTTGTTTCCTCAAAGGCCTAGTAATATTTTAATGAAGATAAGGCTATTTAGCTATTTCAAAAATAAAATTTTGGAATTATCTTAACATTCCTCAAAAGAAAAGATCACAACTAAATCTTTTTAGTCTCTATGTGACCTACTTATGATAAAGTCACTGGCTAAAATCATCTTTGTGTGTTAAATATATAATTTACCATGGAATAAGGAAGGCTTACCTGTATCGTTAGCTATTATACTTTTTTTTAGTGTATATGGTGCTGTCCTTCAGGGTCAAAATTAGACTTTTTATTTTATACAGTTCTATTTAGACGTGATACTTCATATAATTTGATGATAATCACTTGTTTCATATGGCAGTGCTTACATAGCTGACTCCTGTACCTGTGATACTTTTAAGTCTAGTATTTTCTTTTGAAGTATAGAAATGAGAGGCAGTCCTACCAGAGGCTCACTCACAGTGTAATGCTCAGACCAGTGGTCCTATTTGAAGTTACCTCCTTAATAATTTAGAAAATTCAGTGGTAGATTTTACACATGACAAGGACATTTTTTCACAAATCAATTAAGACATGGTAGTTAAGTAGATTTGAAGGCAATAGCCTATGATGTTAGTTTAAAATAGAATTCATAAAAGCTGCCTTCATCTTGCCTAAGATTGTATGACATCCCATTTATATGCAATTGTCCAATTTTGTATTGCCAAATTCCCTTGGAACACATTTCCGAAGTTACCTTCCAGGTCTAAAATTACATAAAAATTATTGGTAGCTGTGAGTTTTCAACCAATAAGAATGTACAGTATGTCCTCGCTTAATGTCATTGATAGGTTCTGCAATTTTAAGTGAAATAACATATTAGGTTGGTACAAAAGTAATTGCAGTTTAAAAGGTTAGAAATAATTGCAAAAACTACAATTACTTTTGCACCAATCTAATGTTATGGAACAAGTTTTACCAAACACTAATGGATATAAACAAAATTTCCTGTAGAATCTCATCAATGTTATAATGAAACATTATTTGAGGACCTGCTGTATATTCATTCAAGAATATATCTTCATTCTTAACACCTGTGTTTTCTATATTTGTCAAATCAGTGGTTATCAAATTGTCATTTGACTAAGGCTCTGACATTTGCCTTATGTTAAAAATGATAACTTGCTAACCTTCAAGTTCTTCTTATCAAATCATCTCTTTCTCTTTGCTTCATCTTTCCTTCCTATCCCATTCTCCATTTTGATGTTTCTGTCCTTGATTAAGTTGTAGATGACTAAAAATTGGAATGTGAATTTAGGTTTGTAATTACTCAGTTTATAAGATTCCAATTTTGTTGTCCTACAGAGTACTACATAGAGGGAAAATGAATGGAATTCAAAGCAATATGGGTCTGTTTTTTTAACCTAGCTTAACATGAGTCCTATTGCACTGATTGTATCATTTACATACACACCTTTCCCCACCCCACCCTGTTCTTCTTTAAGAATAAATTTTGGTGAGATAAACAAAATACCCCAAGTACTTAAAGTTTAAAGCTAAAAGGTACTGTGATACATACGGCTTTTTTGTTGTTGCTGTCTTTGGTCACTTGTGAAACCAACTCTTAGGATTTTGGTGGGTCTTTTTTATTTGTTGTTTAAAACTCTTAATTTGATTCTAAAATGAGTTCAGGTGACTTAGGAAAAAAACCTACCTGTTGTCTTCTCAATTCAGACAGAAATAATCGTGTCCTCCTCCCTGCTAACATGTCTTAGGGTGGACTTTTTACTTGGGAATCTGATTCTCTTTCATCCTTTGTTATATTTAGAGTACTTTTTATGATCAGTATGTGGGAAGAAAATGTTGATCCAGTGCTACCTAATGCTTATAGTAAAGGACTTCACCACCTATTAGCTATGAGACCTGGTTACGTTACTTAACCCCAGGGCCTATAAAACAGGGTTCATGGTACCAATCTCATAGGGGTGTAAGGAGTAAATGACTAATGTACATGAACTATTTTAAAACTGTGCCTGGAACATAGTGCTTACTATATCTATAAATGTGAGCTATAATTATGTCTTTCAAATTTCATCATTTTATGAAATCATTTTTATTACAATTTAGTTTGACAGGGTTGTCTGTAAAAATGTCTGTAAACAATAAAAATCAAGATTATGTCACATAGGGAACATTTTGAAAAGATACTACAAACTGGGATCCCTTTATTAAAATGTTCCTGTGCTTTTTGTTCTCTTTTTCTTTCTGATTGAAAGAATAACAATGTACATAAATAAAAGAAAACTGAATAGAAATAATAGTTTCTATTGTAACAGACACTGGCATGTTATATGGGTATTTTACAAAGATTATTACATTTATTCTGTGCAGCAGACCAAAGAAAGAGGTATGGGTGGTATTACATCCATTTTCAGTTGAGGACGTGAAAGCTCAGGAATTTAGGCAACTTCTCCAAAATCTTGCTGTGGGAAGTGACAGCTGGATTCATGCTCAGGTTATTCTAACTCCAGAGCCTGAGCTTGGCTACTCACTCGCTGGGGTGTTTTTCTTCCTCCTGTTGCACACACTGCCTCCGAAAGATTGAAAATTCTTTAAGATAACTTGCCAATTGGATGGCTTGTTTGCTTGAAAAAAATAATGTAAAATTATGGAATCAAGTACCTAGATAAGTATTTATGAATGATACTGCATTATTATAATGAAATGAGGGTTTCTTAAGGACATCTCCATTACATAATTTTAGTGTAAACTTACGACTTGTCACATTTAAGTAATTTGAGAAAATAACTAGTAACAGTTATACAAATAATTATAAACAAAACAATATATCGAGTTTTTAAAGTGAATTATAGTGGCTAAAGTTAATTCTAACATTCACTTTTCCTTGGTGGAGGAGGGATTCAGTATTTCTTAGAATGAAAGAATTGAAGTAATGTGAAATTTTTGAAACATAGGAAAGCACATCCTGGCTGTACCACTTCCAGTTATGTGATCTTGGTTGAGTCATTTAATATGTTTGTGCTTAAGTTTCCCCATCTATGAAATAGGAACGGTATTACAATTACGCCATACCTACCATGCAGAGCTTTCCTATAAACTGTAGGCATTGAGTTTTTTATATTTGTGCTTTATGATGTATATGCTGAGAATTAGTTTGTAATTTTGAACAATTGTGTTACCTCTATATTCTTTAATTAACCTTATGCATGAGTAATATTTGTACAAAATAAAGATGCAAGGAGATATTCAAAGTAAAACTAAGGATTACATATTATGGGTATAACAATAATTTTAAACTTCTTTCATTTGATTATTTCAGAGCAAAGATGGGAAAACCCCACTGCATATGACGGCCCTCCACGGTAGATTCTCCAGATCACAAACCATTATCCAGAGTGGTAAAAAGTATTTCTGTTTGTTTTTTTTCTTAAATGTAGTAAAAACATCCACAAAATGAGTGGTATTGAGGAATTGTCATAGCAGTCTATATATTTTTAATGTTTGATGTCAGAGCTCATGGATATCAAATAATAAAGAATATTAAATGCCATTTATATGTATCTTTCATAATTTTGTGTTTCATTTATTTTTGGTTTTTTATCCATGGATTATAAGTATAATTTCTCTAGCAGTTAGTGTTGGCTTTTTAAAAATATTGCTAAAGAGAAAACGCTGCCTTTCCCCGGCAGCTGGTATTCTATATTAACAAAGCTCTGTTGCAAAGCTTTTCCCCCCTTTGAATATTTTGAACTAGTGTTAGGGTTTTCATTTATTTTCTGTACTTGTATTCTTTTTCATTTGAATTAATACTAGGCAAGCTCAACCTTTAAATAAAAATAACTTCTAGGTACGTTTATTTTAAAGCAATGTTTCCCAAGCCATGTTCCAAAGAGCTGTTTGTCAGTATTCCTCAAGATAACGGCTGTTACGGTTTTGCAAGGGGAAAGTAGGAATAGGTTCATGATGAAATAATTTGTGAAGCATTGCACACAATCTTCTTGATGACGCACAAAGTATGTACATTAAACTCTGAACAGTCTTGCTCTAAAGAAATGTTCTTAAATTTCTTTTCATGCATTGGTTTCCAAACTTCGTGGAATCCCTATGTATAAAATCTGTAACTCCAGTACCTAGCCCTATAAATGTATTATGAATGAAATGTAGTTAAACTGCTATAAGCATTAGTTTGTGCTTGACTAGCACTTGATCTTACTTTCGTGTCCTGGAGTTGACTTGATCTTTATGTAGTCCAGTGCCTGACAGCATGTCCTCTATTGAAGGAGCTGTAATTGACTGTGAGGATAAGAATGGAAACACCCCTTTGCACATAGCAGCAAGGTATGGCCATGAGCTGCTAATCAACACTCTTATCACAAGTGGGGCTGACACTGCCAAGTAAGTACTTACCATGGTGTTGATAGCTGTGGCAGGGAAACACGAGGAAGGGAGGTTTAGTTTCCTAGGTATTTCAAGTAGAAATGTGGACTTTTGTCAATACTGTACTAATTGCTGGAGCTTTCTCCTGTTTGTGTTTATGATGTGATACAATAGAATGATCCTATTTTACCTGGTAAGCCAGCATAGAGTAGTTTGAGATATTTTTTTAACCCCAGGTCTTTCTAAATTTTTCAGTTTTAATCAGAGCTTTTAATTGTTGTGGTCTATTTCTTTTTTTATCTAAAAGTAAATAAAAGACCTGAAAAAGTTTACATGCTGAAGACTTTTTTTCCATCCAGATAGTGCTATCTGTAGATACTGGGCTTCAGCTACAGAGCTTCGGGATTCCTTGGTAGCTACTGTAAAGGATCCCTTGTATCCTACTTTGGTCAGAACAGCTTGCTTTTATCTATTTTAGATGTTAAAGTTTCCATGTAAGATTTTGTTTGAAAGATGGATTCTCTTGTGTGCTTTGCAGAAGTAAACACCCTACTTAGCTGATGTTTATCATTCCTGTGTATGTTTTTATAATTCTATTACATTTCTATATTCATTAACATGTTTTAAACCTTCTTTTAAACTTTCTATAAATGGTATGCTTCTGAACACTGTTTCTTCTTTTTTTACATGAAGTTGTTGGTTTAGCCATGTAGATTAAGTAACCCTAATTCATTCATTTTATTAAATTTAATTATGGTATAAAGATTTCTCTGTTTATTCTCCTTATTTACAAACATATGTTGCTACCAATTTTTTACTATTATTAAAATTATTGCAGTGAACATTCTTGAACATTATGCCCTGTGGTAATAATTCTCAATGGTGAAGTGGAGGGAATGGATTTTATTCTCTAGGCAAATGTCTAGAGACATTTTCAGTTGTCATAATTTGGGAAGGAGGGTGTTACTGGCATATAGTATAGGCAGAGCCCAGGGACACTGCTGAGCATCCTACATGCACAGGATAACCCCCCACTACCACCACCACACACATCAAAGTTCATAGTGACAATAGTGTTGAAGTTGAAAAGCTGTACTCTTTGAGGAAAAGTGCCTGGTAATACGTTATGCCCAACTTCAACCTTTTGCCAGTTGCTCTCCCAAGTGTTAGGTTTTAACTCATGTATCTTTTCACTTTAAGTAGTTTCTTTGTAATTTATTTAAATGATTGTATTTTTCTTGTAATGAGGATACTGTCCTATTTACTTTAGGCGTGGAATACATGGAATGTTCCCTCTTCATTTGGCAGCCTTAAGTGGTTTTTCAGATTGCTGCAGGAAACTTCTTTCTTCTGGTAAGTGGAATCCTCACAGACTGATTCTCCTTTTTTTGTTTCCCCAACCCACTCACCCCCTTTTCAATATAATTTCTTTAAACTGCTCTTCCAAAATTACATACAGGTATCTCCAAGTGTGGATAATAACCCCTCTTAGAAGATGTTGGGTTCTTTAATTTTAAGATTTGATTTTCTCTTCAGCTCTGGGAAAGGTTTTATTTTTTTCCAGTGATTTCCTCCACTGTTAGTGGAGAATGGGATGTGGAGTATTTCTAGAGTAGCTTCTGTTCAGTGAATGGTAGTCTTCATGTCTAGAAGCAAAATATCTTCATTTGCATGCTTCCTTTTTAAGAGCCACTTGCAATCCTATCATATGTGCTAGGTTTGTGAAATTATTTATGTCATATCTAAGTACTATTTTAAAAAACCATAATCATAGTCAGTTTGAAACAAAACAGGATCAATAGCTTTCTGTAAGTATTACTGCAAAACAGTAGTCCTTATTAATTGCATAGAATTAGTAAATGTATAAGATTTAATTGATTTTAAATGATACCCTATTCCTTCGAGTGTTAAGAAAGTTGAACAGCTTTTGTATATTAATATTCATGATTGCTGAAAGAATTATGGGAAAGTTTCAGTGAAAATTAACATATTGTGAGACACTTCTGAGTTTTCCTTAAACGATATTTTTTAAGTGAGTTAATTCCGTTTTTAAAGTGTGTGTATGTCCACAAGTATTCACATACCCATTTATCTATGAAAGAGAATTCTAAAATCCCTTATCGGCATTAGTAATAATTCACACGTAGCAAAGCACCTATAGTAGTTTTTAAAAAAAAAAAAAAAAAGCTTTATTAAGGTATAATTCATATAGCATATAATTAACCCATTTAAAGTTTACAATTCAGTGTTTTTCAGTCTATTCTCTGAGGTGTGTAACCATCACTACAGTCAGTTTTACCACACTTTTATTCCCCCTAAAAGAAAAGCCATTAGCAGTCAGTCTCCATTTCCTCCTTCCCTTAGTCCTAAGCAACTACTAGTCTACTTTATAATTCTGTAAATTTTCCTGTTCTAGTCAGTTCATAGAAATGGAATCACCCAAGATGTGGTCTGGTTTCTTGCACTTAGCAAAATGTTCTCAAGGGTAATCCATATTGTAACAGTATCAGTACTTTATTTCTCTTTATTGCTGAATAATATTATACATTATTAATCTATTTCAATAATTTTGTACTCATTTATAATTCAGTTTTATTGGAGATTGGGTTGTGTGACTCTTGACATTTCATGACATAACACTTTAAAGTAACATATCTGTAGTATTATATAAGGTGTGTTATTCCCGCAGGATTTGATATAGACGCCCCAGATGACTTTGGCAGGACCTGTCTACATGCAGCCGCAGCTGGAGGGTATGCTAACGAAATTTTTACTATTTTAAGAAAAGGGTAGCTAGCTGTGGCAGTTTTTCTGTTGTCTGTGTTTTTCTTTATTAGTGCCAGGCTACCACAAAATAGAAAACAAAATATAACAAGTGGTTTGGGAGAAGAAAGCCAGAGTGGTAGAAATTGCTTTTTTTCATCTTCTGCCTGAGTCGTAAATTGTGAGTGGGAGAGAGAGAACAAACCTACAAAAGGAAGTATTGCTTTCTGTAAGAGAAAATCATTCCTGGATAAATAAAAACATGTATTTCCTCAAACATTGGGACTGTTCTAAGTAACACTAGTATTCTTTGAGAAGATGTTTGGGGTTTTTTAATCATCATTTCAGGGGGAAAAAATGTCAACAGCCTTTTTTATGTCTTGCCCTTATTCAGGGCTAATATATAGATAGGAAATGGAAAATTTGACATTGAAAGATTTTGGACTAAGTTTTAAATATTACTGCTATGGAAAACTAGGCAGGTGTTTTGAATAAACAAACTTCAACTAAAACTCTTGGTCTCTGAGTCATGTTGCTAATCTAGTGCTTTGGTAACTTAGATCCTAAATTTATGATAAGCTGTTGAATTCGTGATGACTTATTAAAAGGACATTTGCCAGAATTTTATCCCAATAATAATTCCTTAAAAATTACTGGTGATTTCAGAAAACAAGAGTGTTGAACCAAGACTACTTACTAGGTCAGTCTCAGTTGTAGAGATGGATTGCATACATGTGACTGGGTCCTCTTGTTTTTCCAAGGTCACCAGAGAACCTTCCAATTAAAAGCTAGCTTCCATGTTACTTACCTACAGAGAGAGAGAGGGAGAACAGACAATTTGAATGTCTGATTGCTTGGCAGTTACAATTTTCCTTGTAACATAGTAAGTTGATGTTCCGATTTATAAAAATTAAGTTACAGAAACGCCCATAGTCTCCTACAATTTTAACTAGGGATACATCTAAGTAAGCAATCATATATAGGAGAAGATAAAGGAAAGCTGACTTGGGACGTTATCTATGTTTTCAGGTTTGATTTTCTTTTTTTATGCATTTTCATTTAGTTCAGTATTAAAAACCACTTAAATTTAAACCATTCAATTATAAGCATGTTGTTTGAAGTTTATTTTTAAAATTCCTAATTCTTCAGGTACTCTTTTATAGATGTAAACTTCCTTTTAAATAGTGACAACATGATTTATTTGTTATTTCTTACCAACATGCCAATATGTATATAACTTTTTAAGTTCCACAAAAGATGAATTTTAATGTTATTCTTCATAAAATATAAGTCATGCCATTTTATTCATTTTACCCTCATTTGAAAACATGCTTTTATACTTATTTAAATACCTACTAATTTCATAATATATTACTGACAATTAAATCTTCTATTTTTCCCTGGATAGGAATTTGGAGTGCCTAAACCTTCTGCTGAATACTGGTGCAGACTTCAACAAAAAAGACAAATTTGGAAGGTAGAGTGTGATTCAGTTCTTTAAGCCTGATTAATGTTATTTACTTAATGACTTGTTTGACCTGTCTTCTGAGAATTAACTAAACATTTCAGCATCTTTTGCATTGTGATCGTGATTCATTGAGATGCCCAAGTAAGTCAGTAACTTTTAAATATTCATTCTCACCCATGATCTTCTTCTGCTGGGCCCCCACCCCAGTCCCAAGCTGTCAGCTACAACTTGACCTTACAAGCGCCTCTGTATATAACTCTTGATATCATTCCTCTTCCTCCTGTAATTATAGCCATGGAAACATAAAACCCCATGGTACCTTTAAGAAACAAACTCAGGAGACCTAGAACTCAGTAGTACAGTTCTCTTTTCCCCCTACTCATTTCCTTTGTCAGAGACTACCGCCCATATTTCGTTACAGAGCACTAGAAAGATGGAGGAAATAGGATACAAATATATATGTAATTTTTCTTTCTCCTGTCCTGTAATTCCCCACATACACATGTACAAATACCAACATATCCACATACCCACCCTGAGTATGATCTGCAGGAAAGCACCTGTGAAATGGCAGAGTCCCTTTGTAGTCATTCATCCAATCCTCATTCTCATGTTCAACCCCAGGCGTCATGTCTAGCAATTGTGGTAGCAGTACGTAAAGCCACCATTACCTGATAAGTTACTTACAGTAGGAATTGACCCAGATTGTGTAAAATACACAACCTTATACGAAAGGATTGAAGGTAGTTTGAAAAATAGAGGTGGAAATATGAGCAAAATTGTATGTGTCAAGAGTTTGAGAATTGTGTATCAAAGTGTATATGATAAGAAAGGGTGGGCATGTCAGAAGGAAATGTGATTAGGCCAGTGCAGAAGTAAATAGAATTATGTATGGTGGGGAATCAGAAATGCATATAAGTAAAAACTACGGACCCAATAATTACTTTAAGGAACAGACTGCTTTCATAAACCTGCTAATGGAAGGAACTAATGACCCACAAAATCAAAAATCACTTTGTTTGGCTTTGGAATGCAATATTTTTATAGCTAATTTGCTTTTAATTACACTTTAATCCACCTTATATTAGTTAATTCATAGCACTTGAAGCATTCTATATTATAGATAGCAGAGACGGCTTCTGCAGCATATTCTGAGTTTGGAAGCTAGAAGGAAATTCAGGGTTAATTGTATTTTAAAAACTACTATTACTGGACTATAGCATTATCCAATAAAGGAAAATAATGTCTTTCTATGATTTCATTATGTAAATGTTTTAGAAAAAAATTATACCATGAAGACTCTGGACTAAATTTTACCTTCATTTTCTGTTTTCCTTTTTTTTTAATTTTTTTAAATAAAAGGCCGTGAAATCATAGTTTTATAATCCAAAGACAGGACTCCTACATTTAGTAACATCCTGTTTCATTTCAGTATTCAGTCTTTAGAAATTAAAATAGTACTCTAACTCTTCTGAAGAGGGAACAGTCTTCAAAACTATGCAGTGTCTGCTTGAGAAATCTGATATTACTTTGCAGCTCTACCATACAGTTAATATAATAACTGTGCATTCTTTTTAATGCCCCTATAGTTCTCTTTTATTCATGTACTGAAATATGAACAGAAGCTGCTACCTCTGTACTATGAAACATTTTTTCATCAATTCATGTAATGTATTGAATTAGATAATGACAATAACAACTACAGTGGGAATAAATTGTTTAGGATCAAAGAAAAGTGACTCTCAGTAAATAGTAACTAATAACTATTTGTTAGTATAGGGGAAGCTTTGTTAAAAATAAAAGTTTCCAAATTTCTGAACAGAGTATGAAAGGTGTCCGATTTGCTCAGAAGACTGGAATGGTTGCTGTCTGGGAACCATGAAATCATTTAACTATGTTTCTAATTTTCCATTTTTAGGGGTTCTCTACCATCTTACTTTTCTCCTAACTTTCTGTCCAGCCCTCCAAAAGACTTAGTTTATGGCAGAAATTAATCTCACGTTCACCATAAATACAATGTTTGTAATTGAGTGGAGTAAGAGTCAACTGTTCTCCTTTACTCCTCTGTATCCCTAACTTATTTTTCTTATATCACCTTGGGCACAAAAGATCTCCACTGCACTATGCTGCTGCCAACTGCAATTACCAGTGCCTGTTTGCTCTTGTGGGCTCAGGAGCAAGTGTGAATGACCTTGATGAAAGAGGGTGCACACCCCTGCACTACGCGGCTACGTCGGACACAGATGGCAAGTGAGTACCGTGTGGTGAGGATGAAGGATTACTGTGCCTATAAACCAGCATCTTCCATGTACGTGGCTGTTTTTATTGCAAATTTAGATTTCCTTTCTGTACTTTTTGCCATTGATTATGTTTCCCTAAGTCTCTAGTGTACGAAATAACTTGGTTTCATCATTATTCCTGAGTCAGTTATTCCTTTTTATTTCTATTCAACAACCTTCCTATTAACTGATCTGGTAGAAGAAAGATGAGCCTTATCTCATTCTCCCTGCCAAAAGCACATCTTAATAACACCGTCGTGGTTTTCCCACCTGACTTCTCAGAGGCAGCAGCCTTGAGTATATCACAGGGGAAAGGGAAAGAGAAGAGATACATGGACAGTGCTCTCAGAAGATTGGACGGAGATTGGAATATCAGTATTTTTCAGAAGTAGAAAGTTCATATTTGCAAGGAATCCTTGTAAATTGGTATCTAAAAACAGTCTTTGAACTGGCAGAATCTGGCATGTAACTGGTAGTAAATATTGCTTAAATAAGTAAATTTAGAGTAAATTCTATAATTTTAAAGCTATTTCTATAAGTAACAGTGTTATAATATGTTGGATTATTTGCTAAAATTCTAACCTCGGTCTAGTGAAATATATTTCCTGTTTATAGAAATGTATCACTTTATATAATTTCATACATACCAGAATAGTTAGATACAGATAGATTTGGGGAGAAGTTAAATTATTTGAAGTATGTTTAAAGAAAATCTGTGATAAAGAGTTTGTAAATCAGAAAATATTTTGGTAAACTTGGGTAAGTAGATTATTCTCTGATTTATACATTTTGTAAATTCAGGATTTTATTTCTAGATTGTTTTAAAATAGGTTATACCTAAATGACTATTACCACCATTGATAGTTCTTTACCACTATTCCTACAGACAACTGGCTATTGGGTGTCACTCAGAATGATCTACATAAATTTCAGAGAGGAGTCTCTCTCTCTCTGTCTTTCTCTCTCTCTCTCTCCTCTCCCCTTTTCCTCCATACCCCCCCCCCAACTGCCTTTTGACAGTTACATTAACCCTGAATTCTTTTGCAAAAACAAAAGAATAACAATGTTCAGCCCATGCTATGTGGGATTTATGGTTTTGTTTTAAGCCAATCTAATTTTTCTGTGGAAGTGTACTAGTACTAAAGTGAATTAAACGGTCAGTTTTCTCACCTAATATAAACTGTTTTAAGCAATAGACTGGTGATATTATTTAAACATTTAATTCTCATTATCTACACCAAGCTGCCTGACATACTAGGAATGACATGCGTTTTGAGATCTGAAAGACCCAGTTTAAATCTGGGGTCTCCATATTATACCTCTTGGAGCCTGAGCAAGTAATTGCTAAGCGAAAAGCTTTTTATCTGTAAAATGAGAATGAAACCTACTTCTTAGAATAGTGAGGAAAACTAAATGAGATTGCATGTATAAAAGAGTCTGGCACTATTTCTTGGAGCCTCTGTTTCTTATCTTTAAAGTATCAGAATCCCAGAGGTCCTGTCTAATGCCATCATTTATTGACTCTGATTTATTTCCTGGGAACCTTCTGGAAGCTATAAGCCCCAGTAATCATTTTAGGATAGCAGAGCCATCCTTTCAATAAGTGATTGTTTTGGAGGCTTAAATAACAGCACTAAAGCATTGATTTATTTTTCTAAATTCCAAGGATTTAATTCTCAGGAATAGGTTGGATAGTAATAAGAGGACCTGATGTAATTAATTCATACTTTGCCAAAGTAAGAATAAAATATTTTCTAAAAGAAGAAACAAATTCGACATGGCTATGAATTGCTATTATTCAGTAATGTGTGTGTGTATTGCTTTGTCTTTTTCATGATTGTTTACTATCTGTCAGCATCCCAGGGGACAGTTGTTTATATTTTGGAATATGTTCCTCACATTCAAATCAAAGTTAAAGACTTGGTATATGCCTTTCTGTAGCCTTTTCTATATTCATATAATTTTTTATAATTGTGTTTATGATATATTTCACTGAAATTGACTTTTATGGTAATAGTTGGCATTTTTCACAAAAAAGGGATCATATTTTGACTTCTAATAGCATCATTTATTTTTGTCTGTTTTGAACTTTATATAAATGGAATCATAGTTTTTTTGTTTAGAAGTCTTATAATCCTTTGGTTTGTTCCTAACTATTTGATATTCTTTTTGCCAAAATAAATTATCTTTAAATTTCTGTTTGTTGTGATATAGAGAAATACATTTGACTTTTGTATAGGACTTTATTATATTCAGCAGTCTTGTTAAACTGATTTTGTCTATGTATGTAAGATGACATTTGTCTATGTATGTAAGACGATACTGGCTCTGCCACTTGTAGGACCTTGGGCAAGTTACTTAACCTCTCTGTGCCCATTTCTTTTGTGTGTGAAATGGGGATAATAGTCTGATCTAACTCATATGTCCTATGAGGTATAGAATATCTGAATTGTTTAGAATAGTACCTGACACATTGTAATCTTCCTGTAACAATTAAGTTTTTTTACTCTGTGGCCGTTTTTGTTTTGTTTTTTTTGGTTTTTTTTTTTGGTGGGAACAGACACTATTATACGTCATGATGAGGGAGAGTAGAGGAAGGAGGGCCTCTGGTGACAATGCCACATGCCCTGACCTTGGCTGAGTAGTACTTACCCATCTTATCCATGGGACACATGGATTTGAATCCATCTGAACTTGCACCAAAACTCAAAGTGTTAAAGTTCATGGGTAGTAGAAGAGTAGGAGAAATTGAAATAGTTTGAAATGCACTCTGATTTCAATTATGTGCTTAATTGGAATGAGAATACCTACTTTGTCTAATATATTAAAAGAAGATAACAATATATATTAATAGTAAATAGTTTATTACTTAGCTATTTAATCATAAATATTCCTCCAGATTTTGCATACATAGTTTATTTTATGGGAAGGAGAGAGATGGTAGAAAAGCTTCATTTGTTAATTTTCTGAGTTTTAAAAAATGAGCATGTGTTTACTTACAATCAGGAAAAAAATTAGAATAGACTCTCTCCCCTCTACCTATTTGCAAATTAAAAGTGAGCTCTGGATTTTCAAGATAAGTAATTTTGTGGTTCATTATTTTATAAGTACCCAGGTTAAAGTATCACTCTTAATTCATTAACCCCTGTTGTAAAGCAGTTGGTAGCAGGGAAAGAACACTGCATAAAGAGAAAACCTGAGGTCTAGTCCTTGCTTGGCCATATTCTAATCAAAAGATTTGGGGGCCGGCCCGGTGGCGCAGGCGGTTAGAGCTCCGTGCTCCTAACTCCGAAGGCTGCCGGTTCGATTCCCACATGGGCCAGTGGGCTCTCAACAAAAATAAAATAAAATAAAATAAAATAACATTTCAGCTAGAGAACCAAAACTTTAAAAAAAAAAAAAAAAAAGATTTGGAACAAGTCATTTAATTTTTCTGAGTGTCAGTAATTTTTTCGTTTGTTACTAATAATGCTTATCTCACAAAGTAGTTATGAAAATTCATGTTACTTAACAGAATCTAAAAGGCAAGCCAGTAGAAGAAATTTTATCACTGTAAATCAATTCTTTGTGTTGTTACAGACCAATCATCTGAGTAACGGGAATGTAAAAAATTAAATAATGTGATTTGATAAAAACGACTGCATGTTTTGAAATAATGTTTAAATTATTTCAAACCATTTGATGCTGTCTGCTTGGAACTAGGCACCGTACATAATGCTTTGAGACATGCTCTCCTACTTTAGAAAGTAAACATGAACTTGCCTACTTGTTTTGCTTTCCTTAAATAAATCTTTCTTTCGGTACTCATATATCAGCAAGTTATCTTAAAATAGTTCCACTGATAGAATCTGTCTTGTGTTCAGGTCTCAGTAAGGAGAACTATTCCTGTTTTGTCATTCACATCTGGAGAACTTGATTAAAGATAAAAAGATATGCTGTTGAGTGAAACGTTCATGCCTTTTAAAACAGTGAGACTGTCCTCCAACCCAGCGGGGCTTTTCTCCATCCCAGGGAGCCCTGACTTCTGAGTTGGGCTCCTATGAAGGCTGTATGCAAACCAAGTTTCCACCCTGCCTGCGACCTTCTTCAGGTGCCCTCAGAACTAGTTCATGAACACCAAAAACACCAGTCTTGTTACTTCAGAGTCACATTTGGGTGGTTGTTGTTTTTTTATCATAGTGATACCCAGTTCACCGTGTTTGTCTAATAATTTTAGCTGTACATAAGTATCAAAATCCCTCTTAATTGGGTGAACATTTACTACCATTAAGGATATTGTAATAAATACAGATTCTGTAAGTAATTCCTAAAAGATCTAAAGGAGTTTAAGCAATTCAACATTAAAGAAATTTGGCATTGAAAAGAGTGGTCGAATTACTGAAAAGCAATTATGTTGCTTCAGAGTTCCTTTTTATTTGTTTTTATATGACTTCAGTATGTTTTTGGAAGCTTGAATTTTTACCAAGAAGTATTTGGTTATAGAGTTTTTTCCCCTAGTAGTAGAATTAATATTTAGTTAGGCATATTGCAATATTAAACAAATTATCACTGAATAATTATGGGCTTGTGATTTGAGCATTAGTAGAATTTAGGTTATTTAGTTGGATTCCTACCCCCATCTATCAAATGAATAAATAGAACCCATTTCACTATAAAAATAAAATAATGAAAAGATCACTGGTATCAAACTAGCTCTAGAGACAAATCTTTTAATTTCTAATTTAGTACTCTTTTTTTTTTGGCTACAGTAACAATAAAATATACTAAAATTATAACAACTTGTGAACCTTATAGTACCTTTTAAAATTAATTTTCTCATATTTTAATATTAGGTTGGTGCAAAAGTAATTGCTGTTTAAAAGGTTAAAAATAATTGCAAAAAACGCAATTACTTTTGCACCAACCTAATAGAATAGGAATGAAGTATTTCTCCCATGGGAAGGTCTTTCTCGTTACCTACATACTATCACTTTTACACTATTTACATACTATTCCCAGTCCTCTAATTCAAGAGGACTGAATTCTGACCTTGGTTTTGTAAGATTTTTTTGCATCCTTTTTTGAGCTTTCTAATGAGATGCATTCACTGTGTGTTCCAGATAGGTGAGCAGTAATATTTGGCAACCTGGGATGCTCACCACTAAGATTTCATCCTGTCAGACATTGTGTGAGTGGAGTAGGTGGTTCCACAGACAGGGACTATAAAAACAGCCCTCAGGTATACTAAGCTTGCTGACAGACTTGGACGTATTCACTTTCTTTGCATGAAGATGCTCAACATTTTGTTTGTATTTTTATGATACTTACAGTCAGTGTCATTTAAATAACTATGTAGTATAGGTGCATTCATGATTTTTACATTACTCAGCTGTAAGAAAAACTGTCAGGTTTTATTTCCAGTCTCTCTTAGTCACTGATTAAGATGCAGGAGTTAGAATTTTGAATATGTTGTTACTATGTACAGGTGCCTGGAATACTTACTAAGAAATGATGCAAATCCAGGGATCCGAGACAAGCAAGGCTACAATGCAGTACATTACTCCGCTGCCTATGGTCACCGTCTGTGTCTTCAGCTGGTAAGACTCTGGAATGGTTGTGGAAGGAACATAGGCATATTTTCTAATCATTTAATCATGTTTAGAATCCATATATCTCTCAAATTCCTATTTGCCTCCATAAGATATCTCTCACTTTATTCCTTTTCAAAAAGGAAGGAAAAAATTAAATTTCTGGATAGGGCTACTTAATGTACTTTCCTTATATTATTCCATAACTTTGTAGCATTTACTTCCCCTACCCCTTTAAATAAGTGTTTTCCAGAAGTTTCTAAAGAAATATAACCATGTCTTACGTGAGAAACTAATGTTCTGTAAGAGGAAGTTTCCCCCAATATATTTAGGGAATTCTGAAAGGCCCATTCTTTTAGCAGTCCCTCCTGATACGGGAGACTCTACTTCTGCAAATGAACTTTTTATTTCAACTATGGTCTCATTCTTAAATACATAAACCATTCACGCAATTTTGCCAAACCAGGAGAAAGTGAGGACAAATTGTTAGGTTGGTGAGAAAGTAATTGTTTTTGCAATTATTTTTAACCTTTTAAACTGCAGTTACTTTCGCACCAACCTAATAAAAGATTCTCAAGTGTGTAACTGATGCTTCAAGTGAAAGGTTTTTTTATTTAGACTCACCTTATAAATTATACATATTACACGCTGCCTCCCTTCAAGGGGAAATAAAATTCAAGGAGAGTGGATGTAAAAGGAAAAAAAGGAGGTTGACATATTTAATATAGCATTTAGACCCCTGCTACAGAAATAATATATTTCCCTAGGTTATTATGGTATCATTAAAATCTCAGACTTATGTGTATAAAATTGTGGTCTATTACATTGTACAATTGTTTACGTAAAAGACTTAATTTGGGAGGCAAAGGAAGCACAGCTTCAGAATGGAATTTAACAAAGCCCTATGTAAATAGAGACATGTAGTTGACATTTATCTCTTTTATGTATATGAATATTTCCTAAACTAAATATTTTAATTTTAAATTTTATTTCAGATTGCAAGTGAAACTCCTTTAGATGTTGTAAGTATTCGTCAGTTTACCCGCTACTGTTCAGGCAATTATAGTTACTTATTTGCTTTCACTAGCGCTGAAGCCTGTTTTCCACATTCCTTGGAACAAAGATAGTGACAGACATCTTGTATACAGGGGGAGGGGAGGTTTGCTCTTGGTAGTAATTAAATAGCATTTCCCTCAAGCTTTTAGTTTATAGTCCTCCCTCGAAACTCTTCGTCTGTGGTCTTGACCACACTGTCAGGATGATCTCATCTATAAGCTTGCTGAGTTTAGTTTTCATAATATAAGGGTCTGACATTTTTAAATTCATATTCAAGTATCAGTGTATACTCTAAAATGGATTTTAACTTGGGGGGATGGAGCAGGAATGACTACTATACTATATCTAAAAGTATCATTTCTGACATTTAAAATGCTTTTCTTTCTCAGTTAATGGAAACCTCCGGAACGGACATGCTGAGTGATTCAGATAATAGAGCAACAATAAGCCCTTTGCACTTGGCTGTGAGTACTGTCTTCACGGCCAACTTGATGGCTGGCTTACTGGAAATATATCTGTTTGTGTTGCTTCAAACTAGTACCCAGAACTTTTCGTCCATGTCATGATGGTCATGGAATTAAAATTTTTAGAATTTTCTTACTTCAGAGAATTCTTGAATGCACTTTTACGTTTTGTTTTGTTTTGTTTTGTTTTTAAAAGTACTCTTTGGGCTTCCCCCAAAGCCTACTTTAAGGGAGAGGAGATACCTGTAATGTGAATTTAAAAATGCACTGCCATTTAAGAAAGGACAAAGAAAACAAAAATTTAAATTAATATTAAAAATGCACTGCCATAGTGGAACAGCTTCTAACTTGCCAAGCACATGGTATAAGAACTATAATTTCTGTCTTACTTCTATAGCTTTTAGCTTACTTTGTGATCTTGGGGCACTAACTAGATGTGTGTTCACTGGTCCTTTGCTTGCTCGTGTTCTAGGACTTGGCTACATGATCTGTTGGTGTCCCTTCTAGCTTAAGATGCCTCTGGATTTTCCCCCTTGATGTCAGTCACTAAGAGGAGAAAATTAGGAGAGACTGTGATGATTCTTTAAATCAAATATAGGGATACATTTACCTTAGAAAATTTCAAGCAGACCCCACTAGTTCTTTCTGTGCTGAAGGAAGAATTTATTTTTGAAACAAAGCATGTGACACTTGGGGGGAGGGACAGTTTTGAGATGCAGGAGACTTGGATACTGTCACTAGCGGTTTGTGTGACCTGATTCTAAGTGCTTGTAGGAGTATATACTGATGTTAGTGTAGGTCACTACAAGTTCAGTGACCATTTAGTTTTTTTCTTCTCACATATGCTATTATTTTTTATCTCAATGTCCTCCTTGCATATTTTCCAGCACTGACACATGTACATTGACTTTTCTGCTTTGTGTTTCTGTCTATTTATCCCCACTAGAACTTCCTACCATGTTCTAAATAACTAAGAAGGCATGCTGAAGCTTCCTGCTTCCTTGCCCTTTGCATCTTTGGAAATGCTATCTACTCTCCCAGACTTGCATAGTAAATAAGTCAAAAAAAAGGACAAAGCCAGCATGGAGAAAATAGCCATTTTACTACTGGTGGCAAGAAATGAAGTCTGAGCAGATGGCTAGGCAATTTTCACATCATCATCATTCTTAAAATAATCGCACTGTCCTTTCTTGAGCACTTCCTAGGTGCCGGACTAAGCACTTTGCCAAGTTTTGGAATATGTTATCTCAAAAACTACAGTTTTGTTTTGTTTTTTCTTTTTACTAGTTTTTACTTTATGGCTATTGTGAATAGTGATGCTGTGACATGAGTGGGCTGAATAGTGTTTTTAAGCTGAAATGGAAACAATTTTGTAATGTAGGTATTAGGTTCAATGAAATGCAATTATACCTCTACTTACGCATTTTGTATCTATTTGTAGGAAGTTTTCAGAAATTAGCTGAAGTGATATTTTTTTGTTTCCAAACTCTTCCAATCCAGGACAATTTGATGCAGTGAAAACACACTGATTTGAGGCTTAGGGAAACTGATCTTGGTTCCTATCTTGCACATACTGGGCATACAAGTTCCTCGTCTCAGTCCTATACAAGGACTTCATGAGGGGAAGACCGCTGTGGCAAATCATCACGGCTCCCAGTCATCCTTGTTTTTTTCCCTTCTTTTTATACTATCTTCTGTGTATACTGTGTTTATCAAAGTTCATTCTTTTAGTAGCATATTAAGGAGCACGGTTAGATGTGATCCCAGGACAGTAGAGTTCAGTGATCTCTAGTCACTTTAATCTTTGAAGTAGTCAAGCTTGTCGGTAGTCAGAAATATCAAAACAATCAGTAACGCTTAGAGCACTTTACGTCTTGCTGGTACTTTGACATTTTTCCACAAGATACGGCTTTCCAGCCCTTTGATGCAGTGGGGGGCCCTTTCCTAGCTAAGTATCTTTTTTTCAAATTAGGAGCAGGTGAGATTTAGCTCAAGTGTGGTAGAATTTTACATTTTTCAATTCCCAATGAAAAGTTCACATGTGATCACTTACCAGCCTGCTAAACTAAAGACTCAGGTCTGAATGGTTATGAGAAAATGACTTGTGAAAGTCCCTTAGCTACAAATGGTCAGTATGAATGAACTAGAGAAAACATCCTTTGTTGCCAGAACTGTATCTTGTTATTGTTTTATGTCCTGTTCAGCATCTAGTCCAACGAGAATAATAGATGCTCAGTTGGCATGTTTATTTTTTAAATGAATTATCTGGAAAGCTCTTTTATCAAACTAGGTAAAGAAGGAGGCTTTAATCTGACAAACCTTTAAATCTTCTTGCTCTGTTGTACAACTAGGACAGTGCCTGGCACGTGGCAGTTATTCAAGCAAGGCTTAGTCTAAATATTTTTGTGCTAAAAGAAGTGTTTACTTTTGAGATACGGCGTATTACAGGGAATTTGAGAAATCAGGACTCAGGTACTAGCTTAACTTCAGTTGCTGGCTGTCTCTGTAATTTAAGTAATTTTATCAGGAGTAAAGGAGAGCACTGAACTGTGATTAAAAACACAGGCTTTGGAATCGTAGACTTAGAGCAAAAGTTTTAATTGAATCCATGTCACATACCCGTTGAATGTCTGCCATCAACTAGTCGTGGTATACTCATGAAAAGATCACATGTCATTTGAATTTTTATTATTTACAGAATACCCATTCCTTAACACCGTAATCAACTACTTGATTATATTAAAAATTTGTAGGTAACAGTCTGAATTCTCCATACAGAAATTTTGGATTATCTCAAATATAACAACGTGAAGACAAATTTGCTTGATTCCTTTATGTTTCCTAAGGTATCTGAGAAGTCAGTCTAAATATGTATTGTTTTAATTTATATTTTTATTTCTCCCTAGGCCTATCATGGTCACCATCAAGCACTGGAAGTGTTAGTACAGTCTTTGTTAGATCTTGATGTGAGAAATAGTAGTGGAAGAACACCCTTAGATCTTGCAGCATTCAAGGGCCATGTTGAATGTGTGGATGTACTTATTAATCAGGGAGCCTCAATCTTAGTAAAAGATTACATTTTGAAGAGAACTCCTATCCATGCGGCAGGTATGTCAAATAATATGCATGATTTCATTTACCACTTTCTACCTAATACTCTTTTCTTTTTCAATTTAGTTCGTTTTTCAGTTTGACTTTTCTGCTTTGTCTTTCTGCCCTTTTCTCCCCATTAGTACTTCCTACCATGTTCTAAATGGTAAAATCATTATCTACCTTAGAAACTGGATTTATGTAGGTCTGACTTCTGAAGTACTTTATCAGAAAAACAGTGCAATATTTTTTATTTCTTTGTGATGGGAATTTTTTTAGATAAGTGTGTGCTTTCGTTTAATAATTAATGAACATTTTGACTTACTGTACTAGGGTACTGTATTAAACATTTTTTAAACAGCAGTTATAAAGCATCGACTTTATGCAAGAACTACATGATTTTATTTTTTTTTAAAGGATTTCTTTTTTTTCCCCCTTCTTCCACCTCCCTGCCCCTCTCCATTTGAAGCCGCTGTTTCTCAGTCTATTTGTGTAGGACACAGCTCCCTGGCCCATGCTGGTATTATGAGCCTTGTGCTCTCCCCGACTGAGGCAGTTGGTCTTCAACTGTTGGTTGGCCACTCACAGCAGTTCACAGCAGCTCTCGCCGGCTGCCAGCCACTCACACTGGCTGCTCTCCGCTCATGGCAGCTCACGCTGGCCCACGGCAACTCATGCCAACCTCCGGCTGCTCATGGCAGCCCAGTTCCTGGGAGAGCTGTTGTTCACAATTTTAGCTCTAGAGGGTGCAGCTCACTAGTCCACGTGGGAATCGAACCAGCGACCTCAGCATTAGGAGCACAGCGCTCCAACCACCTGAGCCACTGGGACGTCCCCATATGATTTTATGATATTGCGGATGTGTGAAAGTATAAAAGCACTTAACCATGTCATTATGATGACTTGGTGCCCTCTGTGTATACCCAGCAGATGCAGATTCACAGCTCTCTGCATGAATCACTGCAAGGCAGTATTCACTTTAAATAACCAAGACTGGTACACTGGCAGAAGTCTTAGCCAAGAATTTTTATCATCCCTAATAGGCCCCCTTTATATGATAAGATTCATTTCACTTAATCTGCTTTTTTTTGGTAGAGTGATCCTTAAGGACACCTTTGAATATAGGCTTGGACTTTGCTTCTAGTTCTTTGGGAAGCTTGCGTTTTAGAAGACTAGGTAACACCGCTGCTACTCCAGAGCAGCCTTTCAGAAACAATCAGATATTCAAGAAGGGCTCAAAGATCATTTTAATAATGGATTAAAACTCCTAATAATTATATGAATATAAACTGCTATCTGATAAGAATAAGAGGTCAAAATACTATCATTTTCTGTTCTAAAAAGAATGAGGTTATATATCACTCTGCAATTTGAAAATGTTTAAGTACAGATCATTTGCAGAGTTAATTTTAAAGTTCTTGTGGAGTGTTTGCACTCTTAGATAAATGTTGAACCAAGACACTAGCCAGTGCCTCAGAAGGAGCTAACCAGTGCCATATACTCTATAAGTCTTAGCCACTTAAAGAGCTACAGATTATTATTAAGGCCTACCTAGTCAGTAAATGCAACCTTGGCTCTCTAGATGCCTGCCACATTTGGAGGTCTGCTAGGGAGCATCTTACTCATAAGGCATGCAAAGGACACTGAGATTTTTTTATGGAAGTGAATTGGAATTATAGTACACAACTGAAAAGTGGCTTAAGTCACATTAAGTGTCCAGAGATGGAGGCAGTTTCAGGGGTGGTTGATTCTGCAGTAGTGTCAGCACTCTGAAAACTGCTGGATTCCCTTGCCTTTGCACTCATGTTGTAGAATGGCTGCTGCTGCTTTATAGTAGCACATTTAAAAGCAGGAAAGAGGGAAGACTCTTCATTATCAGGGATAGAAATATTTCCCAGAAGCCCTCCAGACTTCTTAACATCTCGGTAGTCAAAACTGGGCCAGGGCTCATCTTGAGGCCAGTCACTGGCAAAGGAGAATGGAGTTGTTGTGATTGATATAATCTAATCATGATTTCATCCCTTGGCTGGAGGCAGGCCACATTCCCTGACCACTTTGCCACCACAAGAGAGCTTAATAAAATGAGCAATTTATTAGGGCAGATGATGAGGCATGGCTATGGCGGTGATTTACCACGAATTTATATCTCTTTGGCTTAGTCAACAAGGGCGATAGAAACCTTTGTATCTATAGATATTTTTCTTTCTTGCCTATTAAATTCAATGAAACTGTCCCAAAATTATATCTAGAAAATGTATTCTAAGATGGCCATTTTTATTTTGTTATATATGTTACTAAAATTTTTAACTATCACTTTCCAGCAACAAATGGTCATTCAGAATGCTTACGACTACTAATAGGAAACGCAGAACCACAGAATGCCGTAGATATTCAAGATGGAAATGGACAGTAAGTTTTAATAATTTTAAAATTATTTTCAGGATGTTTGTTCATCTTTATACTTTTGCCCCTATTTTAGTAAGTCTGTCATATTGCATAACTGAGTAACAGGTACAGTTTTTTTAATTTAAGTATGTTTTAATGCTGCATCATAGAAAGGCATGTTTAGAAAACAGGCCAGGCCAGCACACTGTGGAACGCTTTTTCATGGAGTGGAGTCCCAAGTGGTAACATTGAGCCTGTTCTGCTGTTGCTCAGGACTCCTCTGATGCTGTCTGTTCTCAACGGGCACACAGACTGTGTTTACTTGCTGCTGAACAAAGGAGCAAATGTAGATGCCAAAGATAAATGGGGAAGGACAGCACTGCACAGAGGGGTAAGCGTTTCCTTTCAAGAAGTTTTTAAAACCTCATTTTACCTAAAACAGGCTGTGTTTATTTTCCTTCATTAAATTTTCACCAAATAATCTTTGCCCTTTCTTTCAGTATCTTAGTTTTTGAGTGCTAATTTTAAACAACTCCAGAGCATAATTTAATCCAAAGAACAACAATATTGGGGGATATTTTTAAACCCTAAAACCTTGAGTAATGTCAACTTTAATTTT
Source organism: Rhinolophus hipposideros (assembly GCF_964194185.1). NCBI lineage: Eukaryota > Metazoa > Chordata > Mammalia > Chiroptera > Rhinolophidae > Rhinolophus > Rhinolophus hipposideros. Next base: position 37,431,997 of record NC_138060.1, on the reverse strand, counting down.
TTAGGTTATCAGAACTGTTTTCTTAAACATTTTTGTCTCAACCTTTTCACCTTTAAGATGTCATTTTCATTGAATCATAAGTTCCTCTATTCCTATTTTTCATACTACTTATATTTTGACAAAGTTGCTGCTTTAACTGAATCTTTAAGTCATTTCCAATAAAAATACTGAATTACTCAAAAAAATGGTAAGTGTCTTGTGTGGCAAAAGGATATGGGGAATGTGGGCTTAAAAATTTTGAATTAGCTATATTTTGGTTATGTAGTGCCCAACATAATGGATTCACCTACATGCAAATAATGTTTCTTTCAGGCAGTTACAGGCCATGAAGAATGTGTAGATGCGTTACTTCAGCATGGTGCTAAGTGCTTATTTCGGGATAGCAGGGGCCGGACACCTATACACTTGTCAGCTGCCTGTGGACACATTGGTGTTCTTGGAGCCCTTTTGCAGTCAGCAGCATCTGTGGACGCCAGTCCAGCCATAGCAGACAATCATGGATACACAGCACTTCACTGGGCTTGCTACAACGGTTGAGTATACAGATACAATCTTACATTAAATGCCTATTATGTACCAAACAGAGACAACTAACTGTAACACATTGTGATATTCATGAGAAGGACATATTTCTAAGGCAAACTTAAAGTTTAAAATTAGTGGGAAGCCTGGGAATAATCTACTCTGTAGTCAGTCCTAGTATACTCCTGTTCCTTGTCATACTAAAGCCAGGACACTAGTTGTTAAAGATGTTTTGGATAAGCTATCACTGAGTTTGAAATGTTTCTTAGACCTTGCTTCAGCAAGTATTTCACATTTTAAGATACTTTTATAATATTATTTTTAATGTCTTTTATATAGTATGTTTGTATTTTGATTATGTTCTTTTACTTTCTAAATGCAGTTTTAGGGGAGGAAATGACAAAGGTAGGAAAAACAATGAAAATGCATCACATTCTAGACAAATCTACGTTTTCTGAGCACACTGCAAAGATAAGATCTTTATATCAATAATAATAATTGTTCTCAACATTTTAAGGGAGTAAAATCCTAGCAGTCTGTAGAAGTATCAACTTCAGAAACTTAGAAGTTTTCATGTTTAAGTTAACTTTGCTGCATGATTAGAACAGACTTACTTTGAGCTTCCCAGAGGCTCACTGTCACCGTTATTCTTTTTACAGGTAGGCTCTTAAGGTTCTCAGAAAAGTATAAAGCTATTTTTAAGGTATTGATGTTTCAAATGGAGTTTGGCTTATGAGTTTCACTATTTAAAATAATTAAAGTATTGAAGTATGTTGAGAGGTATTTTTTTCCTTGTGTAAGGCCATAGATTTGATCATCTTTGAAAACACTCAGGTATATTATGTAGATACAGTATAAACTTCATTTCTGTCAAAGTTTGGGCTTAGGGTTTTTCAGCAGGAACATGAGAGGTTTTTTATTTGTTTTGAATTTCAGGATAGCATTTAGATTAAAGTTAGCTGTGATAGTATATCTACAAAATTAGTCACAATTCTACCAAGTCTCAAAAGATAGAGAAAATATAAATTCTCTCTTTATATAAACATCCACTTGCTTAAAAAAATAAGTACAGTATCTGTTCTAAACTTCAGCTGACTGCTTTACCAGAAGTTGAGGTTTTCTGTCTTTTTGTAATATACTGTTTTATTGTTGTTTATTGTCAAGAGCCATTTTGACAAATAAAGTTGATTTATGATGAAAGAGGAAAAATCTGAATCTTGTAAAATTATACTTTGTTTCCATATGTATTTTCTAGATATAATATTTTGATTTTCGTGTTGTTTCTTGTATGAGAGTTACATTCTTTTGCTGTGGGAAAGTTTTGGTCTCTTCCCGAGTATTGTCCTGTGATTACTATTAGTCATCCTTCAATTCTGAGTACTGATGGCACCATAAAAAACTTGAATAGTTTATTGCTAATTCAAAAGCTTAGTTCAGTTAGTTTCATTTTTTACTACCTCAGATCCTTAGCCAGGAGTCGGAACAGTCTTGAAAACTATAAAACCTTTGGCTTTCCACTTCTCTTTTTCCCTTTTCAGCGCACTGAAGTTGGTATTTAATGAGTATAGTGATGTGGCCAAAGATTAGTCCTAAGTCAAAGAAGATACTATATTTTGCCATTAAATTTGATTTGTTTTTATAATGTAGCTTGACATTTTACAATTATAAGGAAAACCAAAAACACATAATATAGTGGGAAAAAATCCACATGTGAATTTTGTTTATTTAAGAAGTCAGTAAGCTAGAACTATTTTGAAGTAGACTTTTATTGCTTGAATACATTCTTTTTAATATACTAATGAGAGAATTACTCATTGGAAGAATCACACAGTAAGACATTTTTTCCTCAGTTCGAGAATTTAGGAGTAACTGTACTGCTGTAACTGTCCTTTGCAGAGTTGCTATCTGTTACAACATTTCTTATCAGGTCTTTATGCAGAACATGATTTCCCTAAAGTGAGTTTCCACTCCCTCACTACTGAATTTAGACTCTGTAAGCATGTTATGTACAAGAGAGAAAATTTTGCATGAACTACATGCCTGGTTGCCATTTAAAGATCATAACAGATGTGTCTAATTTCCAGACTAACAAAATTGTGATGATTCTGAATTGAGCTGGAAGGCATTAGATGTGTGTTTGCTATATGCAATAAGAAACTATACAGACAGTCTAAAATTAATACTATATTTATAGCCAAAAGCCTATTTTATAATTTGGCATTCTGAGAGTAGACTATGTAAGATGGTTTTACTTTGACTAGTAATTAGTGTACAGCTGAAAAGAAAATTGGAAGCCCTCCAACAGAACAGAAAATAACCTCTCAAAATTAAAATAGAATGATGGCAAAGTTTTAGAAAAGAACTGGTTATACATACTAAACTTTAAAGTTCAGATTTTCAGTTTATCTAGTCATTCAGTCACAGAAGTTAAGAGTACTTACATTATCTCATCACAAATTATCAATTTTTATGAAGCTCTACACATCCTCAGTATATCCTTCTGAAACATGAAGAGACCAGTTTTATCATTCTTTCATAAACTAGGACACAGGTTATTAGTTTTCAGCTTCGATATGACCCAATAATGATTGCTGGAAGTAATCAAGAGCCCTAGGACTCCCTTTTTGCAGTCTGCAATTACTCAGTGATTCTCAAACTTTTTGGTCTCAGAACCTAGGCGTTTATCACTATTAATATTTTCTATATTTGAAATTAGAAGTGAGAAATTTAAGGATATTTAATAATTTATTTTAAAGTACTAATCCATTACGTGTTAATAAGAATAACATATTTATAGAAGGATAGCTACTTTCCAAAAGAAAAAAATAATATTAGTGAGGAGTGTGGCAAATTTCTTTAATCGCTAGTTTAAGAAAAGACTAATTTTATGATATCATCCCAGACTTACCCAGACCACATCTTGAGAACTACTATACCAGGAAAATAAGAGACTCTAAAGTCAGTACTGGACAATTTTCTAGGGTTACTTTTTTTTAGGACTTTATTGGAGAACAGTGTGTACTTCCAGGACTTTTTTTTCCAAGTCAAGTTGTTGTCCTTTCAATCTTAGTTGTGGAGGGTGCCGTTCAGCTTCAAGTTGTTGTCCTTTCAGTCTTAGTTGTGGAGGGTGCAGCTCAGCTCCAGGTCCAGTTGCATTGCTAGTTGCAGGGGACACAGCCCACCATCATTTGTGGGAGTCGAACCGGCAACCTTGTGGTTGAGAGCCCGCGCTTCAACCAATTGAGCCATCTGGGAGCTCAGCAGCAGCTCAGCTCAGGGTGCCGTGTTCAATCTTAGTTGCAGGGGGCGGAGCCCACCATCCCTTGCGAGAGTCAAGGAATTGAACTGGCAACCTTGTGGTTGAGAGCCCACTGGCCCATGTGGGAATCGAACTGACAGCCATCGGAGTTAGGAGCATGGAGCTCTAACCGCCTGAGCCACCGGGCCAGCCCCCTCCAGGGTTACTTTTTTGGTAATGAGTTAACATTAGAAGAGAGAGAATTACAGTAGGGTTTCTCAACCTCAACACTCTTGACATTTTTGGCCACATAATTCTTTGTTGTCAGGGACTGTCATGTGCATTGTAAGATTATTAAGCAGCATCCCTGGCTTCTACCCACTAGTAGAAGTGGGTGGTGCCAATAGCACCACCCCATCCCATCCCCAGTGTGATAAGCAAAAATGTCTCCAAACATGGCCAGATCTCTTCTGAGGGGCAAAATTGCTCCAGTTGAGAACCACTAGATTAGAAAAATAACTGACAAAAGATGGAACACAAAGGTTTTCTAAAACTTACTTTCTTTTCCTTCTAAAAACGATTATAGGCTAAAGATTAAGTTGAGCTATTAGTTGAGTACTTTTTTAAAAAAAAAAGGAATATAGCATTACTTTTTTAGCCAGATATTAAGCTAAGGAACTAAAGAGGCTATATAAGAATCTAATTTATTTCTAAAGCAGATCCCAAATGACTAATGAAATAAAAGAAGCAACATTTCATTTGCAGCAACCAGTACAGCAATTTGGATATTTTTACTAAAACTATGGCTTTGTAAATTAGGTTAAGAAAACCTGAGGTTTGGGTTTTTCCCTGTTTTCAAAGTTGCTATTAAAAACTATGGGCCTAAAAACTACCAGTAATCAATATACTTGTCCTTTAAGTCAGCAATATAATTTCTAGGAAATTATTCCATAAAAATAGTTGTGTTTTAAAAAAAAAAAAATACTGGAATGTTTTATTACAACATTGTTGATAACATCACAAAGAAAAATAAACTAGTAGTCATCTTGAAAGCCTTAGAGAGGAAATCATTTATGATACACTTTGATACTTTGAAGTTCTTTCAAACATTCAAGAATAAGATTTCTATATGTGCATATGTTACTATGGAAGCTATATATACAGTTTATTAAATAAAAAACAATTTGCAGAACTAAACATCTCATTTGTATTAAAAATTTGAAAAGGAACTATGTTTGTGTACCTGCAGTTGTATATGCCTAGAAATTTTCTAGAACTGTTCAAGTAGTAGGTTATAGGCTAGACTGGAACTGGGAGAATGTGCGTGGGGACCAGGACATATACTTCTTCCCTCTAAACACTTCTATAGTATTTGGTATTTTCCCATTAACTCATTACTATAATCAGAAAATATTTAAATTTTGAAGTTATGCTGTATAAATATATATTATTTTGAAAGTTATACTATGCCATCTAAATATGACATTTTTAAAAATAATGACCAAATAACTCTTAACTGGTCACCGTGGAAAATAATAATGAGATTATTGTTTTCCCCACAAATTAAGTATTTTCTGTGTAAGTAATAAACTACAATAAAATTATCATATAGAGCTACTGTACGTCAGGTCTTGAGGTTGTATTTTGGATTTCAAAGCTCCTAAAAATGTGATGTTTAATGGGTTCAGTGAACTGGTTATTTTTAATCCACGTAAAACTTTTTATTATTTGTATAGGGATGTGTGGGTGTATATGGGCACCTCAGTATTTTTTGGTGATTTGGATCTTAATATCTGATTCTCATTTATTTATTTAGGTCACGAGACATGTGTAGAACTTCTTTTAGAACAGGAAGTTTTCCAGAAAATGGACGGAAATGCTTTCAGTCCATTGCATTGTGCTGTGTAAGTAAAGGCGGAATGAATCAGATTTGGTTTGACTATCTCAGAAATACACCACTACTGTGAGAGTGATCACCTTGTTACCTTACACAGGATAAATGACAACGAAGGTGCTGCTGAGATGTTAATTGATACATTAGGTGCCAGCATCGTGAATGCCACAGATTCAAAAGGAAGGTAGGGATTCAACTATGTAGGAAATAATTTTATTTTTAGTAGGAAAAAAATATTTTAATTACTAGACTAATGTGGAAGAATGGACAAAGAACCCATTATTAATTAAAAATTGATTTTTATATTTGCATGTATAAATTGCTATAAAATCTTTATTATGTTTTCATTATAAAAGACTTTTCTATTATGATTTTTAGCCAGTCTTCCTCTTTTTAAAACTTGTGAAGATTTCCCCCTTTTTTTTAAGAGGCATTGTTTGTTACCAACAGTTATTTTTAATAAAGTTAACATTTTTCTACATAGAAATAAAAGCTGGAAGAGAGTTCAGTAGTTGTAATAGATCAGGATTTATTTGGTTGTGTTTGGGTCAGGATTTATTTATTTCAAAATTTCCTTTAATGATGTAGTATGTTTTAGGAATTTCATAATTTATCCTTATTCCAGATAGTTTTATTAAGGGCCTTTGTATTATCACAAATACCAATGTAGCTGAAATCTGTATGCTCCATTACGCCTATTTGTATCTAGGCGATGTGTTTGATAGCCTAATCTGTATGTAAACCCTTGAAAACGACTTGTCACAAATTAAGGAATAACTATTTTTAAAGTATGTGACATTCAGAGTTCGTCAAGTCTTTCAATTTTCTCTGTGGCAGAACTCCTCTCCATGCGGCCGCCTTTACAGACCACGTAGAGTGTTTACAGCTGCTGCTCAGCCATAATGCTCAAGTCAATTCTGTGGACTCTTCTGGGAAAACACCCCTCATGATGGCTGCAGAAAATGGACAAACAAATACAGTTGGTAAAAAAACTGGTTTAGGCTTTTATTATTCTAAGTATGTATGTTGCTTCTGTAGAACTTAGATCCCAAAACTTCTCAGTCTAATTCACTGAATTTTCCATGAGTTATCCCACCACTCCTGAGATTTAAAACCTTTTACCTGCTTACAACCCACATGTTCATGTAAAGCCACAGTGTTTCCATGTGCGCTGACTGACTGACTAGTACTTCAGCAAGGCAAGTGTAAGGTAGTGGTTCAGAGCACTGGTTCTGGCATCAGAATGACTGCAGGTGAATCCCGGATCTGCCAACTAAGTGACCTTATGCTTCAGTTTATTTGTAAAGTGAGAAAAATAACAGTACCCACTTTGTAGGGTTGTTGTGAGGTTAAAATAAATTATTATAAACCCAGAGCACTTAAAACAGTATTTGAAAGTTAGTAACTTCTCGGAACATAAACGGTTAGTTGCTGTTGTTAGTGTCTTTGGCTCACACAGCAGTAGGGCAATATAGTATATATGTTTTGTTACAGTATTTGTCTTCCACTGAAGTTTTTGCTAGAGGTATATTTTTGCTTTGTATTCGTTTCTCTACAGTGAGTTATTGGTAATCTAAGATACATGTTCATAAACATAAGAATTGATGCAATTTTTCCTCCCAGAGATGCTGGTTAGCAGTGCTAGTGCAGATCTGACGTTACAAGACAACAGTAAAAACACCGCCCTCCATTTGGCTTGCAGCAAGGTATGTATACATTTTAAGGATGTTTTCATTGTTAATGTCAGCAGTGGCTTTTAACGTTTTTCCACTTCACTAAAATAAACAGAAGTACTAGGGACCAAACCTCTCTAATGATCACTGGCATTAGACATCTTATAAAAAAGAACTGATGTGTTAAGTGTATGAAAGTCTGCAGTAAGCTAAGTAAGTTTGGGGCACAGCCTAAACATAATTACTGTCTTTCTTTAATCTCTCTAATCTTAAATATTCTTGTCCTCTCCTCCTAACCTCATTCCACCAATACATGTTTGGACAAATATTTAAGGCATTAGCCAAGAAAATTCATGGCATATGTATGGTGACATATATATTATTATGTGGCCTAGGGTGGGGTGTACTGAGTGTATAAATTTATCTGTAATGGTACCCAAGTTTTTAAGTTATTTTTCCATAATTTTAGGGTCATGAAACTAGTGCCTTGTTAATACTGGAAAAGATAACAGATAGAAACCTCATCAATGCAACCAATGCAGCCTTGCAAACGTAAGTATTTTATCTATGACCTGTAATTATAAAAATGATTAATGGGATTTTTTCTAACATGGGACCATTGGAATCAGTCATAGTTTTTAGACTTGACAAAATTCATTTCTAAAATCATCACAGTTGAAAGGCATATTAACTAAAAAGAGCTTTTGAAGCTGAAACTTTATTATGGAAAATAATGTTTTTTCTCAATCCAATTTTATGGAGGAAAATGTGTGTTTCGTGGAAACCAACAGGAATAATAATGCATGTGACACTAGCAATAAATGAGGTTAAAGGCTTTATATGTGCCTGTAAGCTAAAGAGATTTCAGAAAGAATCAAGTTGTTAATCTGAGCAGCCAGCCAGCACATGACTACTTAGATCTTAGATCCTCATCTCCCATTGTCCTCTCCCAAAGTCTGTTTGCTGTTCTACTTTGAGATTGGTAAAAAGAAAAATAGTATAATACTGGTTTCCATTCACGTATCAATCAGATCTCTGGAGGGTCCAAAAATTAGTCATAGAATCTGTAAATTGTTTTCAAAGTCTATTGGAATTTGTGCTCTTGCAATATATGGTTTTTATTATATATTCTTTTATACCTATTTGCCGACCTCATGTCTTAAAACTTAAGAATGCAGTTTAGTTGGTATAATCTTTTTAAACATTGAATCTTAGAAGGAAGCTAACAAAAGGGTTTAGGGAAGGCGAGAACTTGCTGATGTGGCCCGTGCTAAATGTAGGCACGTTTACGAGGCGTGACAGCACACGCAAGCTGGTTCTGCTGTCCCCATATCCTTTGTACTGCTGTCAGGACTAGGTGCCTCAGGTTTGTAGTGTGTGTGTTTGTGTACATGTATAATTTTTTTCCCCCAGACCTCTGCATGTTGCTGCCCGAAATGGGCTCACCATGGTGGTTCAGGAACTTTTGGGGAAAGGAGCAAGTGTGCTTGCAGTGGATGAAAACGGTAAGGAGGTTCTGTATTCTCTTTGCTTAACCTGTGTCTTACTAGAAGCTTTTCTCTTTTGATGATCCAAATTTGAAGTAAACTTGGATACTTTTTATTGGTCAAAGAGGAGAGCTGGGATTTTATTGAATGGTACTTTGTGACAAAGGGAAATGAGAGCAAGAGAAACAGGAAAAGTCCATCTAACAAACGAACTTGTGAATTTTACATGTCTATTCAATCAGAGTTAGTGTTTATTAACTTTGGTTTAGTGTTACCATCTTTTTTATCTTAGTATTCAACTGTCAACAAATACTTAGCAAGACCTTTACTTAATTGCCAGGTTCTTACCTAAAGCTAATATTCTTACTTATACACGTCCCCTTCTGCCTACTTGAGACAATCACTTTAGCAATTCTTTGCTTTTGTGTCCTATCATAACGATGTGTTGTTGGAATCTTCCTAGATTATTCTCATAAGTATATAAACATTATTTCTCTCATCTTAAAGAAATCATTTATCCCACTATTCCTACCAGGTCCTGCCATATTTCTGTGTTCCTCTTTATAGCAAAATAACTCAAGAATTGGCTCTCCTGCTGTCCCAATTCTTCTCTTCTTTCCTCCTCTTAAATCCCTTCCCGTCAGACCGTTGCTGCCAACATACTGCAAAACTGTTCTCCAGATCACCAGTGACTTCCACTGTGCTGAGAGGCCCTAGTTCTCAGTTTACTTGGTATATCAAAATTCGGCAAAATGATTACTTTTTTCTTTTTTTAAAATAGGAATAAGAGTTTTAATATGGAATTTAAAATATACATGAATAAAGGAATAACTGGGATTATAAAGGTTGCAATCTTCCATAGCAAGAAGTGTCCAGTATTCCCCCAAATAATCTCCGTCTTTTGCTTTAGGCTGCACACTGCTACTTGGATAACTAGGTGCAGGTCACTTTAGGGCAAGATAAGAGTCGTGGTATCTATGATTGGCTTACAGTTCCTTGCGTTAGGTGAACCCAGTCTCTCTTCATTCACAAATACCTGGTTCCTTGAATTGGTTGAGGGTTTCTAACTCACTATTTTGAGGGTTGGATTAAATAACCAGATTCACTGAAACTGAAAATTATTTGTTTTTTGTTACATTTATTTTCTTCCATTGAGGTATAATTGATAATACAATATTATATTAGTTTCAGGTGTATTTTTTTCCTTTAATAAACTTTCTTCACTTGGCTTTCAGGACTCCAAACATTCTTGGTCTTCCTCTTAATGTTACTAATTATTCCTTCTCAGTTTATTTTTCAAAGTGTCTCCCTCTTCTCCCCAACTTTTTAATTTTGGAGGGCTCTAGGGTCCAATCCTTGTTTCTTTTTGCTTCCTTATCTACGTTTACTCCCTAGATGATCTCATCCAGCCCCTTGGTTCTAAATACTACCTATATGCTGAGAAGTCCTAAATTTATATCTCTATCCCAGACCTCTCATGATCTCCATTATTTATAGATCCAGCTGCCAATACCACATGATGTCTAATAAACAACTCAAACCTAACATGTCTAGAACTGAACTACTGATCCCTTCTCTACCCCCACCCCCACCCCCCGCCACGCTTGTCCTCCCTACCGCTGTCCTGATCTCAGCCAACATTTCCCGTCCTTGTAGCTGCTCAGGGCAGATACCCGTGCCTGGAATCGTCCTTGACTCTCTCTTACACCCAGTGAACAATCCATCAGCATGTACTACTGAGCTACATCCAAAGTATATCCAAAATATACCCACTTTTTTCTCCTCTATTCCTACCACTCTGGACTGGATCCTTTTAAAATGTATGAGAAGTATGAGAAGGTACTAGTTTTCTGAATCTCGGGTCCCGTACAATCCCAGTAATGATCTACAAGGCCTTACATGGTTGACTCGCTGCCCTGTTACCTCTCTGACCTCCTCGCACACTCTTCCTTCTCTCCACTCTGCCGTGCCGGCCCTTCCACACCAGGGATGTACGTGTGTCGTGATCTTTGTTCTGGCTGTTTCCTCTGCTTGGAACACTCTGTCCCCACACAGTCTTTCACTAAGTCCTTCACCTGTTTCAAATCTTAGCTCAAATTTCATTTTGTCAATGAAGCCTATCCTGACTCCCCTATTTATACTACGACCTGCTGTGTACCCCTAACTCAGCATTCTCAGGCCTTGTTAACCTGCTCTACTCTTCCCTCTTTCTTTTTGCCATAGAGTTCATCTTCTAACATATTGTATATAATTTACCTTTTTATTATGGTGTCTGTGTGTCTCCCCTAGTAGAATAAATGTAAGTTCCATGACGGCAGGGAATCTTTGTCAGTGGCGTTCACTAATACATTCTCGGTGCCTGGATATAGTGGGGACTCTGAATACTTATTGGTTATTGTACCAAGCACTGTGCTAAGTTCTAAAGATACAACGTAGAGTAAGACTGTCTACTTCCTCGAATGGAGATGAGAATAAACAGGCTGTTACAGTGCACTTGAAGTAGTTCAATTGGAGTAAACCTAGAATATTATGAGAGCATATAAAAGAGTGTTCATACCCTTTTTTTGTAGGATCAGGGAAGGTATCCCAAGAAAGTGACTTAACCAAAATCCAAAGGACAACTAAGTGGGGGGAGAACGTTCGTCCTTAGAGAGAGTTAGCATCCTTAGAGATATAACACAAGGCAGAGTAAATACTGAGTTATGCCGCTCTCTTCAGTCAAATGGCAAAGGATCTGTGCTTTAGGTAAATAGCAGTCTGAGGGGAGCAAGATTAAAATGGGAAAACAAGTTAACAGTTACAAGTGAGAGAAGACGGGAGCCAGAATTAAGGTAGAGGCATTGATGATGAAAAGAGGTAGATGTGTCTAGAGGTCTTGTGATGGGACTCACTGGGACTTGGTGAGGGAAGAAGTGCACGTCACCGGACTTGGAGCGCTGTGTAGATGCACGTGCCGTTGTTTAGCAGGATTATATTAGGTTAAAAAAAAGATGGGAATGTAGGAGGAAGAGCTGGGTTCACTTAGGGGTCTGAGAAAAGTTCAGTGGAAGCTCCAAATGGGTAATTGGATATATGGATCTAGAGCCCAAAAGCAAAAGCGAGGTAGGACAGAGAGATTTGGGAATCATTAGGATATGTAGTCATTAAATCCACGGAAGTGGTTAATATTGCCCACTAAGATAAGTTCAGACTTACCCAACTTTAAAAGAAATTTTTACTATCAGTAAATTACTTTTCTGGAAATACAGCAACTATATAGCTTAAAACGAGGAGCCCTAAGTGCTAACCTATATAGAATATTTGACCGCATTCTGAGGCTCTGAATCAATAGCTGATATACAGCCTTTGTTGATCATTTTCAAGAATTTATATACTTTTGCCTTATAAAGAAATGGAAGAATAATATAACTGATAATAATAAAGGTCACCTGCAACCTGGATATCTTCTAACACATTTTGCAATTCGAAATAGTAATCATGACCCAAAGTTGACAAGTCATAAATTCCGATCTCATTTTACAACTATTCTAAATTTTAAATTAATGATCCAGTTATAAATTGCTCATATAACAGTGATTGGTGATTAATTAGGCTCTAGAGTCTAAATAGAGATAAAATAGAGGGCCCACTACATCCTGTGCTTAATTCACTCTAAGAATGCGGGTAAGTGACATTTCCATGGATTTTTCTGGAGGAAGCAAAATATGTTATCTTTGCATGGGACGGATTAGACGCCTTTCCTCAAGGAGTTTACTTGTCTTATATCTTTAGCTGACCACACCAACCCCATGCAGAGGAGAGAAGCCTGTTTTTAGTCATATTTTTACTTGAAAGTACGCCTTAGATACTCTTCTTCCTCCCCACCCCCATCCAAGGCATGGTGGCCTGTCTAATGGATTGCTCTGCCAACCAGCAGGAGCAGCACGACAGGCACCTTCAGACCTTCCGAAGAGCCCTTTAAAGATGTGTGGGCACCGCAGCCCTTTCTTACTCACTTTGAGCACATGGACCTTAATATATGCACACCCTTTAGCCACTCCTGCCCAAGCTGCAGGGGCCTCTCTGGCCCTTGAAAAAGGGAAATTTATGAAGGGAAAGGAAATCTTTTTTTTTTTTTTTTTTTTACTCAAGGCTAATGTAGCATGAAGAAAATACATAGGAGAACTGGAAATAGCCAAATGCCTAATAGTTAGAATGACTATCTAAACCATGGTATAATAACACAGTGGAATATATAACAATGGAAATACACTGACTACAACTATATCATGGACAAATGTCAGATATAATGTTAAACAAAAGAAGCCAGATATAAAATAATACATACTCTGATTCCATTTATATTAGGTTTGAAAAGATCAAAACTAAACAATACTGTTTATGAATACAAGTAAAAAGGAAAGCACAGAAATGATTACCACGAGTCAGGATAGTGGTTTCCTTTGTAGAAGAGAAAAGCGGTAGTGATTGGAACAGGTAGGGCTTCTGGTGTGCTGGTAATGTTTTCTTTCTTGATCTGAATGGTGGTTAGAGGAATGTTTGTTTTGTGGTAAATCATTCAGCTATTTAAAAAACAAATGTGACTTTTAAAAATATATACTTGTATGTATGTAAAGGCTAAAACATGAGTAAATATAGTATAGGGAAAACCGTGTCGACATGTGCAAGAACAAATGAAGCTGTAGGCTCAAACTTACGACAGCAGCGGCTGAATTTCTGAGTGGGGTAATCTAAACTTGGCATCACACAGTGTGCTCTCACCATCTTCTCTCCTGCTCCCTCCTCAAGACTGGGTCTTGTACCAAACAAGACCTACCAGATGTTTCCTTCTCAGTTTGTTGTATTGATAACAGTATGGTGCCTTCGGTCTAAGGTAAGCCATCTTTTGCTGAAGAAACAAACTGTTACAAAGGAAACAGTTGTTTTGACATAGGAATTTTAAAAGTTCACCTGTTTATTTTACTGTTTCATCAGTGGACTGTGACCCTAAAAAAAAGTTAAACGACAGCGAAGTCTCATTCCTTCAACATGTCTCTTTTGAGCACCTGCTCAGTGCCTCGTTCACGAATCTGTACTAGTTCAGATTTCTCAGCATGTAAATGCTTACTTACATAACTTAAAATTTACAGTGTGGTTTCTTCCACTATTCCAAAGGAAGATTATCAAACTGGGTTTTTTACCCCTATTTTTCTATGAATTCAGATGGATATGGATAAGTTGTAAGATCTTGGGGAAATCATCTATCTCTATGCCTCAGTTTTCTCTTCTATAATGTAGTCTGTGAGGTTTCCTCCCACCTGAGATTTCTATGACTTTCCTCTTTTTCAACTTACTGGAAATTTTGAATCATTCTAATTAAACCAATTTATCATAAGCCAATTAAGTAGAGCTAAAGTTGTAGGCCTTTAGGCTTATTTCCTTATATTAGTGAAATGATTCTCAGGATGTTTAATTTTTTAATTTTATCTTTAATTCTAGGCTATACCCCAGCTTTGGCCTGTGCTCCCAATAAGGACGTAGCTGATTGCCTAGCTCTCATTTTGGCCACCATGATGCCTGTTTCATCGAGTAGCCCTTTATCATCCCTGACATTCAATGCCATTAATCGTTACACCAACACCTCAAAAACAGTCAGCTTTGAAGCCTTGCCCATCATGAGGAATGAACCTAGCTCCTACTGCAGTTTCAACAACATTGGCGGGGAACAGGAGTATTTATACACCGACGTGGATGAGCTCAATGACTCCGATTCTGAGACCTACTAAGAGGCTGAACCAGACAGAGGTCTGAGGAGAGAGTTCTAACACTAATGCTCCAAACTGTGCCTTTTCAGGAAAAAGGCACTTTCTTATTCTCATACAAATTCAACCTAAGAGGAAAGATCGCTGAGTGAGTGAATATAAGAAATGTGATGACATTAGGAAGAAGAATTTTAAAGGCAAGTTTTGCAAAAGGAACTTCTAGAATCTTGAAATAGACTTGACCAGAGGAAAACACTTTGATGTCAGATTGCTTTGTGCAAGGAATTGTTTAATTTGGTTTCGCAGTGCCAGGAATAATTCGGGACACTGCACCCTAATCTGCTTACACAAGCAACACTTTGTAAAAGAAGAGATAAGGACACTAGATTTAAATGTTATCAATAAAACTGCAACTAAATTTAAGGGCAATAAAAGTTTGGTACAGTAGGCATTATGTGCACAGCAAATTGCCAAAGGACCAAATAACTTAAAGGTTTTTTTAATAGAATGCCATTTTGTGGAAACTGGAAAAGGTGAAATGAGACATTATCTAAACCAAACTTTAATATTTCTGAAAATGAAGCTGAGATTTGGTTTAAAATGTTGATTTTTTTTTTTAAAGAAAACATCTGAAAGCCTTCGAATACTGTATTAAACCATGAGAGAAAGCAGATGTATTTTTACATTTTTTTTCTTTTACATAAAAATTTTAAAATTCCAAGTTTTATAATAATAGAATTGAAAGCCAGCTGACTGGGTGCAGTCAGGGTGAAAATACTTGTGATGTAGACACGAGATAGATTGGGGTCAGGCTGTTGTCACCCAGTTTTGAATGGTTTAGGTTTTAAATTGAACTATTTTTCTTTTTGAAAATGTAAAGAATTTCCTAGAAGAAGAAAATTTCAGAAAATCAAAAAGTAGATTATTTTCACCCTATTGCAGCTAAGTGGTTCTGGGGAAATTTTCAGCCTCACTACTTTGGATGGTATACCTTCGTCATTTATGTTACTTTTGTGCCTCCACACGGATTGGGGTATTTTTGTTGTCATTGTTTAGTGAAGAATCAAATTCCTTGTTATTGATAAATTAACATCATCCGGTCTCTTGGAAGGCGTTTGCATACTGGGCAAGATTTATAATACTGAAGCCTTTAGGTCCTATTCAGATTTAAAGTAGCATGTTTATAACATGCTATTTCTGGGGGAAAGAAGCAATTGCCTGCCAAAATGGAAGACTGCCTTTCAAATAACTGAGAGAGGGAGAGAGAGAAAAGGCTGCCGATTAGGCTTTTAAGTAACAATTTACATAGTTCTGCTTTTACTGTAACTGTCATTTTCCTAGTGAGAATGATTTCACATATGTAGGGGGTCTTACAGGTCTAGGTATAAAGTTCCATAAATTTTCACAAAATGATACCCAATTTCATTTTATCCTTTTTGTATTGTAAAACTGGAAACTTTATGACATTGTAAATTATCAGCTGGTTTTTCTGAATATAAAGTGTGAAAACACAGAACAGTATTTTGATCTATTTGATAATTTTGTGGGGTTTTTGAAGAATTAATGAGCATGTACATAGAAATAGTGACTGCTTGAATACTGTATTTACTTGCATTCTTTCAGTACATCAAGATTCCTGTATATTTTAGAGTATAATAAAACACAGATGTGAGTTGTATTTAATGAATAATGTATTTGTATCTGTGCATATTACCTAAAAATCTATAAAGTTTCTAGGGCATTGACTACTAGATTTTAAGCATTTTTTTCTAAAATATTTACAGAAATTATAAATGTAATCCTCCATCTTTTCTTTATAATATAAAGAAGTCATAATGGACCCTTCCTAATTATTAGTGGTAGGAAGGTGAATATGCATTTTAAAGACAGCGGACTACATTTTCTATTGTACCTTTTGAAAAAAAGAAAAACTTGAGGATTCTAAAAGTATACATATGTGTGCTTTCTCTTTCCTTTTAGGAATTCTCTTCTGAATTCCCTGAGGGAATTTTCTAGAATCTCAGAATTGAAAGAAACCTGAGATTCATCCAGTCTAACCTCTTAACAAATGCAGGAGTCCCTTCTACAAGGGTGATCTTTCCACCTTGAACACTTCCAGTGACTCTACCTCACCAAGCAGTCCATTCAGTTGTTGAGCAGCTCTAACTGTTAGAAAGGTCTTCCTTAGATGGAATTGAAGCCTCCCTCCCGCTAACTTCTGCTCTTGGGCCTGGGTCTGTCCTCCAAGAGAACACTGAGAACGTTGAAAGGATGAATCTCGTGCCCTCTGCTGTGTCTTCCCTTTTACAGGCTGTTGACTCATCTGCGCTGATTTCCAGAAGGACTCATTAGACACACTGTTAGATTTACCACATCTAATGAAATCCAAGGTGTAGCTATAAAGTAACAAGCTGTTTTTAATTTATCCGCACATATATCAAAACTTAGATCTTGCATCACTTTCTATAAATGATGCTGTTATTGAAAATATTTGTGAGGTGGCTCTTTGGATTGCCTGCCCACTAGGAAAACGGTTTCATTGCTTTGTGATTGCATTTTGTGATAGTCTCTCCCCCAGCTTGATCAGCCACTTCCTTTGGTCTGCTGGGGAAACCCAGGGTACTGTCCCGAGTAGTATTTGAACAGCACTAGTATTGTTGGAGTATGTCCACAGACTTCATGAAAGAACACAGCTCCACAGTAAGTTCCCTTGTAGTTACACCTTGTATGTCACACGCATTCAGGCCCTGCTCTGTGGTGGGAACAGAAAAGCCTGTTTGCTTTTTAACTTCTGCATGAAAGATGACATCTGAAATATCTGATGTGTATTTTAATAATACCAGCTTCTGCTCTAGAACTACTTTGGGGGAAATGGTGGTAATAGCAAATGACAAGACACTCAACTCAAACAGTGCCATTTAGTTCAGGCGATCTCTTAAGTGTAGCTGTCAATTTGGGGTTTAATCTGACTTATATTGGACCTTTTAAATGAAATAAAGTTTTGTAATGCAATAAATCAAGTATCTTTCTTTTTTACATGCAAACTTCTTCTACCGTTTAATATATAATTAGTGTTCTGTTATAACTAGTTTCTACCTTTCTTTAAAAACTTGACTTTTCAATAAAGCTGTTTTAGGATTTAGATGAACCTATCTAAATGGGCTTTTCATATATATTCATTCAACACATTGCTTGCTTGCCATATGTTAAGGGTGGGAATGGGCAGAAAGTGAGCCTAGAAATTGTGGTCTTGGTCTTCTAGAAGCTTATAATTTCATCATGGAAAGGCATATACCTGAAAGTATAAAGTATAAAGGTGTAATTGAAGTAGAGAGGAATTGCTGAGGAAGTTCAGAGAACAACCAGGTCCCTCTGGGAAGGAAGAGCAGAACAGGCTTCATGAGAGACATGGCATTTAGACTGGACATTAAGGAACAAATAACGATTTGAGCAGGTGGAGAGGGACAAATGATATCCTAGGTGAAAAGAACAAAATCGGTTCTTGAAATAGTTGGTGGAGTGCAGTGGATGAAATAGATATCAGCACTTAGCATACCTGAGCATAAAAAGGTCATGAAAACCTCCAAACGAGCTAACTATGCACAGAGGTGAGGTAACAAAAGTGAGAACAAGTGGATATAAATAGGTGACAGGAGGAGCAGGCCAAGAGGACTTCAATAGTAACCTTGCTCCAAATCGTCTTATGCTGCTCATAACGAAATGCCTGTACAGTGTTTATCATGTACCAGGTGACGTTGTAAATACATAAAAAAACATCTCTTAATCCACACAACCGCCCTGTGAGGTAGGTACTATCAATAGCTCTATTGAATAGATGTGGAATGGGGCGGAGGTGAAGCACCTTTTACCCAAGGTCACTTGGCCAGTACTTCGTGAAGCCTCCATTCAAATCCAGGCAGTCCTTTTCAGTCGGTGCTTTACCTAATGACCTTCAACATGATTTCTGAGCCTTGTCGAAGGTGATGATTTAGCGTTTGGACCATCTGCTTGTCTACTAAATTATGTAATTTGCTTTCAGTTTTATTCTTCTAGGTTACTAATTTTAGCAGAAACATAAATGTGACCACAACAGACGTTTATTGAACACCTGCTGTGTAACAAACTGAGGCTCTGAGCACATAGCAATAAAGGAAGAGGTAACAAAATTTGCCCTCATGGTGAACCCTAAGAGAGTGATGTCAACTTAATCATTGTCACTCATGCTTTTGCAGGTTTGCTAACAGGAGTGGCAGGGTGATCCTGCTTCAAGCTGAAGCTCTGGCTGGCTTTGACTCTTTACCATGAGTTGGGCTTGGGTCTGCTCCATTTGTGTTCCTGTTCAAAGTTAGGCAAGAATACTAAAGTTGTCCAAAAGACCTTCCAGAGACGCCCTCACAGACACACCCAGAAATAATGTTTTACCAGTCAAGCTGCCTCATAAAATTAACCCTCTCGGATAGATAGGCTATTATGATTTATGTGAATTCACATTGTGGAAAAGCAGCAGGAGCAGTGTTCAGAAGCAAAAATACAACCCTATCTGGCCTGGGAATCCGACAAGGGAAAGGTTGGCTTTCCTGAATGGTCATTTCCTTTATGAGAGTATGGATGGAAGCAGAATACAGGAACAGCAGAGCTTCTATGCAGCTCCTCCCGAATGGCTGGGACAGTGTTACATGAGTGGGAGGCGAGAGAGGGGCAAGAGTGTGGGTTCTGCAGCCAGACTGCCCTGGAAGCAAGTCTGGCTCTGCCACCTCCTAGCCAGTTGACCCTTGGCAAACCACTTAATTTCCCTGCCTCAGTTTTCTCATCTGTAAAATGGGAATAATAAAGGTATCTCAGTTATTGGAAAGATTAAATGAGTCACTTTGCCTAGCAATAGGAAGCACTCAATAAATAAAAATTGGTATCAGTACAGCAGCCTACTTTGAGATAAAATTAGCCAGATTCTTTTACACTCCTCCCACTAATAGGTGGGGTCTATATTTCCTCCCGCTGAATGTAGGTGGGCTCTGTAGCAACCTTACCAACAGGACATGACAGAAGTGTTGCTATGCCCATTTCTGGCCCCAGCCATCAGAAACTGACAGCTTCCCCTTCCTGTCTCTCATCACATTCTCTCTGGAAACCCCAAGATGTCCTGTTAGAAGTCTGACTATCCCGACACCATCATGCTGGAGGAGCACATGGAGAGGCCCAGCGGAGCCTGCCAGCTGCCCGTCAGTGTGCCAGGCACGGGAGTTCAGAAACCATCTCGGAAGTGGGTTCTCCAGCTGGAAAGAGACAAGCTGCACAACTGCTCCCTTCCCCAGTTCCTGACCCACAAACTCATGAGGAAATTAAAATGGCTATTTCAAGTCATTGAGTTTCAGAGTAGTTCTGTTACTTAGCAATAGATAATCACAACACTGATTATGAAAATCTAAACATATTAAACAAATGAGTTGGGAAGGGGTAGTCTATAGCCTGGGAGAAGAGCTGATTCATATTACAAATTAAGTCTGTTTTGCAAAATAAAAGCGCTAGAATAAGAGCTTCCCTCTCTGTGTGGATGCTGTTTACTTCCTTATTTACTATTAGAAAAAAACGGAGGGAAAGGAGTGAGCATCTCCAACGGTGTTTGAGCTGAAATCATCTAGCTTTGCCCTCCCCTCCAGCCCTTACAGAGATGGGACCTCCGGGCTACAGAAGTAAGTACGGGGCCCAAGATCTCACAGCAAGTTCGGAGGGAGCTTAGCAAGCCAGCGCTTTAAAAATACTATTTAATTTCTTGTTTTATTTGTTGCACTGTCTTGCAGGAACAAATCTGTTATGTGACATAGGTCCATTTTACATATTCAACATGTTGCCCATTTGAAACAGAATTTTACAGGGTCCCGTAGAATACAGGCACCAAATTGTGGTGTATTAGTGGCAGAACAGTGAAATTCTTCAGCCTTGTCAGATTCATTTATAAGACGAAAATAATGGCTCTTATTATAGCTTTGTCACTATGTTCCATCAACCCGATAATTACCCTCATACGTCACACCTAGTCTGAGTCACCCCCAACACTGAGCAATTTAAATGAAACGCACATTACAATTCAGAAGACACATCCCTCTTTGTTTATTTATTTATTTATTTATTGATGCTTGCTGAAGAACATGGACTGCAACTATTCTTTGAAGATTTGTATTTTTACTGAAAACAAATGCCTTTCTATTACCCACTAATGTAGGGTTGTTTTTCTCTCTCCTTTTGACAAGTCTAATTTTAAAAACTGACGCAGGACTATATTAGAAAATGTTAAGCTTAAAATGGGTAATCCCAAAGAATAAGTGTCTTTTTCCCCCCTTAAATTGCTATTTACTTGTTTCCTTATAAATGTTAAAAATTATTTTTTCTTTAAATTGTTATTTATCACAGTCCTTTGGTGAGTCTTCATGACTGGTCATGAGGTGTGACTGATTTAGGAGAGGGTGGGCCCTCTGGGAGCCATCCATCAGCAGCTCATTTTAATCGACCATGTCATTCTCCTGCTCAATAGTCTTCAACCACTTCCTACTGGTGTATGAACTCAAATTCCTGCCGCAGCCTGCGAGGCCTGCACACCCAGGCCTTCCTTTCTGAATTCATGGCTCCTTCCCTCCTCACCAAGTATGGCCTTTTCTAGTTTTTAATTTTTAGTTCCATTCTGGCTATCATTTGCTGCATAACAAACTACCTCAAAACTCAATGGCTTAAAACAACAATCACTTATTTTGCTCACGGATCTGCAATTTGGGCCATGCAAGGGGGGCGGGGTGGGCTTGTCTCTGCTCAGCAGGCCTGAGCTGGGGCAGTTCACCTGAGGGCGGCGGGACTTGCTTCCAAGAGGAGTCCCTCAGGGGACCAAGAAGTAGGCGCTGCTGTCCGCTGGGAGCTCCACTGGGCTGAGTCGGGAGCCTTGACTTCTCTCCACGTGAGTCTCCCCACATGTGGCCTGTGTTTCCTCAGTGTGTGGTGTTTGGGTTCCACGGGCGAAAGCCTGGAGAGAGCTGACAGGAGCAGTATCATCAGCCATGACCTCGCTTTGGAAGCCACACAGTGTCATGTCTGCCACGTTTTGGTCATCTAGACAGTCACAGAGTCTTGCCCAGCATCAGAGGAAGAAGCATAGACCCCCCACCTCTTGATGGGGACTGGCAAAGTTCTGGAAGAGTAAGTGGGACCAGAAATATTGTTACAGCCATTTTGGGAAAATACAATCTGCCACAACATCCTTCACGTGTGTGTGTGTGTGTGTGTGTGTGTGTTTAAACCCTGTGTGTATATGAGCACTAGATAATAAGTTCTCCCTAAAGGTAACAGTCTTTTCTTAGATGACTTTGCACCCTCTATGGCTGGTACCACAGTATTTCACTCAGAGCTAATGCTTCATTTTTACCTGTTTTTATGAGTTGTCAAATATCCATCATTGGATTTTTAAAGAATTAGAACCCCCAGATAGATATATCTTAATCTTAAAATCACACTCTCCGTAATTTTATCTTTCTTTGATTACTCAGGCATCACTTTAGAGCCCTACAGTTCTTCCCAATCAGTTGTATGAATTTCAACCAAGTTCCAGGACTCAGAGCAAATGTAAAATGCTGACCACTTACACTTCCTGTAGGTATATTTAGAATGTGGAAGTGAGAATGGTGTAGCGGAGTGGTATCTTTAGTTAACACACCAGGATCCTACGGCAATAGACTCAGGAGGACAAACTACAAACCAAATCTTGAAGTTCAAGGGCACACACGCAGCATCTAAGGTTTCATTCTGCCCAAATCAGATGATAATATTTCAGAAATTGTAGACACTTAAAAGTATTGATAAAAATGAATCATCAGACTTGCATGGACATTTCAATACAGTGGAAGATTTGATACGGACGTGCAGTAAGCATAAAAACAAGCAATCATTCTACATATTTGATTCAAAACGTTGAAGAACCAGATTAAAAGATTTCAAGAGCATTCCACTGCCATTTTTCTCACATTGGGACCTAATAAAGGGATTATTCTCAAAATAATTGCAAATAAATCAATTGGTTCAATAGCATTCTGCATTCCCATGAAGCCTCCCATGAACTTTCAAAATTACACAGAACGTGATAAAAGGCAATTATTATTTTTTTTTATTTTTAATAATAAATATCTATAAATCCCATTGTATGTTCACCACCCAGAGTCAGTTCTCCTTCCATCACCATATATTTGATCCCCTTTACCCTCATCTTCCTCCCCACACCCCCTTTTACCCTCTGGTAACCACTAAACTATTGTCTGCATCTATGAGTTTTTGTTTCTCATTTGTTTGTCTTGTTCTCTTGTCGTTTTTGGTTTATATACCACATATCAGTGAAATCATAGGGTTCTCTGCTTTTTCTGTCTGACTTATTTTGCTTAGCATTATACTCTCAAGATCCATCCATGTTGTCACAAATGTTCCTATATCATCTTTCCTTAACGCCGAACAGTATTCCAGAAAGGCAATTATTTAACTATAAATTATATTTTCCTACTAATTTGTCTTTGGCTAAACAAAACAATAGTAGAGTAATATGTTAGAATGACAGAAAGTCACACAGAAAGGGTAATAATGGGTTGGAAACTAGTACGAGGAGAGGAGGTGAGATGAGAGTTCCGGGTTGGTAATTTGGAAACTCTGTGCATTGGTCCTGGTGTGGGATTTCCACATCTGTGCTCTGTTACTAGGGTGCTTTTTAGCTTCGAGCAAGGCCTTCCCTTCCAAGCCTCAGTTTCCTTTTCCGTAAAATGGGCACACTTGTCTGTTTCGGAAAACTGGTGTGAGGAGCTGATGACTAAGGCCTACACACTTGCTTTGGGAAACGCACAGCACTAGAGCAGTGGTCTCACATTTGACCAAGATGAGGATCACCTGGAAGGCTTGTTAAAACACAGATTGCGGGCCCTGCCCCCAGAGCCTCTGGTTCAGAAAGCCTGGGATAGAGCCCAAGAGTTTGTGTTTCTAACAAGTTCCCGGGTGCTGCTGGTTTGGGACCAGACTGAAAACCACTGATGGTGATCACACCAGGCTGGTGGATGACTTTCAGGCTGAGGTGTGACTGTGTCTTCTCCTCTTCTCAAGACACCTAAAATGTTGGATGAAGGGGCCACCCTACTCTAGTCTGACCTCATCTTCACTTACATCTAATCCCATCCAGAAAGATCCCTATTTCCAAATAAGGTCACATGCTGAGGTCCTGGGGGTTAAGACTTCAACATACGTTTTGGGGGGTACACAGTTACCAATAACATCCTTCAACTCCAGGGAAGCCTTCAGCTGACTACAGCCCCGGCTGACAACTTGACTGCAGCCTCATGAGAGACCTGGAGCCAGAACCACCCAGCTAATCCACTCCCAGATTCCTGACCAACAGACAGTGTGTGAGTTAATCATGTTCATGATTGTTTTAAGCCACTACATTTTGGGGTAATTGTTATGTGGGAACAGGCGATTAACACAAGGGAGGAGACTTGGCAATGAACGACTGAGGCCCTCCACAGCTGTCCTGCTCACAGATCTTCAAGTCACATGAGCATTTGTCTTCCATCTGGGCCTTTTTGCACCACATTTCATACTATTAAAACGCTTTCAAATTTTTGCAATATATAAATCCACTTTGTTGAGAAAGCCTTTGTTCCTTTAGTGGGTGTTTGAGCAGCTCTGAATTTCCATTGCAAATCCAAGCGGCTGACGCCTCACTGCCCCTCTCCAAGCAGGGCTCCTGTACCAGGCCACCTCACAGGCCAGCAGCCAGCACGCTGACTGGCTGCTCTTGGGTCAGGTACCTACTCCTGGTCCAATGTGTGATGGCCACAAGGTACTGAGCAGGGCCGCCTGAGGGGAAGGGGTGGCCCAGGTGGGTTTCCCTCCTCAGGGGCCACGGGCAGGCTCTCCCCTGGGCGGGGGCGGGGGTGGGCACTAAGGACTGGACAATCTGCAAGCAGGGCACGGTTTGCCTTCTCTAGGAACAGGCCTTTTTAAGTTCTGTATGAACACAGCTCATTCGTCTCACACTTCTGTGAGGAAAACCACAGACAGGCACAGCTGCGCCTACATGAGAAACCACATGGACCAAGCCACTTCCGCTATGTCTGACTCAACCAAAAATACATTTGATTTCCTGCCTCGATGTTATAGTCAAGATTGCCACTTGCTTCCTGAATTTCAGGATCACAGTTGACAAAAAGCATATCACAACCATTAGTCATAGGTGTACTCTTTTTCCCCCTGAAAATTATTTATTTTACTCATTTTCCCGTCCTCCGCGTTGTCCTGCCGTCTGGCAGCAACTTCTTTTTACTGTAAAAATATTTTGTTTCACCACCATTTTTCAGTCCTCCCCCACCCCCCCCCACCCCATTTCTACTTCATGAGCAGTTAGTTCTAAATTGTCAGTAGAAAGTAACTGAACACCTTCTAGGTGTTCTGCTCAGGACAGAATGTGCATCCAGCAGGCGCTTCATAAATGTTTACTGGGTGAAGGAGTTCCACCAAGGTCTGTACTTAGGACTAGCTTTCCTGTCTCTTCCTCAGGCTGATTTGAATCATCTTGGCACGAAGCAACAGTATGCATTTTTAAGATAATTTCTGTTTCCCTGGGGCTTGGGGCAGGGACACTCCGTGGGCGGTGGACAGCCACATCCGGAGCCCACGCTGCCTGCCAGCTCACTGCCCCTGGCAGGGTCTGCCCCGGGGAGGGCAGGCAAGCTCTGTCATTTGGTGGGAGAGGTCCTACTCCGGCTCCAGGGGGACTTCCCAGGGCTTCCTCAGGAATCTGAGTTGTTCCTGCTTATTCCCTAACGACGTGATTCATTCCAGGGCTTTGTGGGTGAACCGTGAGTCAGCAAGGGCCTTTGCTTCTTTCCCACATGGAGTACTCAGTACACATTCCACCAATGAGAGAACTGGGCCACATCAAGGTTTAAATAAATTGTCCAAAGTCTATGTAATGAAGAGCAAACCATGAGGCCGAGGGGGTAAACCTGGTCAGTCTGATTCCAGCATCTATGCTCTTTATGTTCCTGCCTAAAAGCCAGAAAAAGGCCTGGACACTGCAGGGGGATGGGGAAGAAATTTCATTTTTCACTTTATAGAATTGTGTATGTGCACATACTGTTTTTAAAAACCTAATTTTAAAAGGGGATAAAAGTAAAAAGCCCCAACATTGAAGAGTCAAACCACAGGTGGCTAATGATCAACCCTCTAACCATGCTCTATTTTTCACTTTAAAAATGATCGGAAACAGTTACTAGGCATAGTCAAAATGACTTTGAAATGTCGGATACAAATAATTCACAAATCAGTGGCCTAACCATGTCTTCACCTACTGACTATGATGATTTTGCATCTGGAACTAATATGGTGGGAGGTCCTTGCTCTGTACCTGGTAGTAGGCTGTCCAAAAACACCTGTTGAGTGATTAAATGAATGACGAAAGCAGGCCAACCTCTACAGTAGTTCTTGCAACATCTCTTCAAGATGTGTGGTGCCTCTCTCTGCAGGGAAGGCCCTCCTGGGGCTGGGAAGCGAATCTACCAGTACCATTCCATCCCTCACAGTTGGGAAACTGTAAAGCTCTTGCCCGAAGCTGGTGTGATTTATTAAGTTCCCTGGAAACCCTGGATGAGACACGTGGTGCAGAAAGAATCCTGTGACTCATATCTTCCCACTGCTGCCCCTCTCTTCAGCACTTTCTTCTAGTGCCTGTCTCTCTGGGGCACTGCACTCTTTCTTTCCAGTTATTCTGAGTCCTGCCCGACACATTCCGTTTACTGACAGAAAGGCAGATGTGAGGGAAATGTCCCTTCTATTTTTAAAAGCTGTTTGAAGATCCACATTTCTGGTATTGCTGGTGGCTCTGCTGTCACCATTTCATCTGGACAGAATTCTGGTCAACTAGAATGGAAAAGGGCCCCTGGCAGCCACTTCTCATGCAGCTTTTGCTTTGACAGTTTGTTTCTTCCCTTAGAAAATGTTTGAGGCTTGTGAAATACCTGTATGTCTTGGGTGTCACTGATCAACAAGAACAAGGAAAAAAAAACACACACACACACACCACTGCTTTGTGGATGGATAAAACATTTATTTTTGTTTTAGCTCTTAAAACCAATTGTGTAATGAGAGATTTGCTGAGGAAGATGTGGCCTGAAAAAGACAAACGTGAGTAGAAAATACTAGCCAATGTCTCAGTAATTTGAATTTAAGAGGATGAGACCCTGGGGATCTGCCTCCCCTACTTCCTCCCACAGCCCCCAGGGTGGTCCCAGTGCTTCTGAGCTGTGGCCTGTGCCAGTGCAGGGCTGTCCACATAGCGGCCAGAGCCCACCCCACACTTTCCTCAGTCCCTCTCATACAACCGCCCATAGAGGGCCGCCGTCACCAGGCCAGAGGACAATCTGCTCTTTCTCAGGAAATAGTGGTCATTCTCCCAGCCGAGCTGGTCAGGGGTTTCCAGGGTCATCCCTGAGGTCAGAATCATAGGAAAGATATAGGATGTACTGAAGTTCCCCCAAAGGTGAAACTCAAAAACCCCTGTGGCCTCTGTGACCTCCTGTCCACAGGTGTCAAAGCCAAGACCACCGCACTTGACCAGGGCGCAAACTTGAACATAGTAAGTGCCGTGCACGGTGTGAAGGCCATCAAAGACCCCCAGGGCATACAGCTCTTTGGACAAAGTGGGCCTCTGGTAAAGTAAAGAACAGCAGAGGCTATTCGCACAGACTCGGAGATAGCCTTCCTTTTCCCACACCGGGACCAGTGTGAAATTGTCATACATCATCTCAGAGTAAAATGTGGGAGCAGCATTCATGTTCCATTTGGTGGCTTCATCACAATGGACTTCCTGAGAATCCTTCTCGCAGTATGGATCACCTGCTAAGATTTTTAAAAATTTACCATGGGATGGGTCCATTTTATCTGTGGCATTCTCTGTGCCAACGAGACCCTGTGGATTTTTGGCTACCTCAGCAATTATAAGGTGACCTGTGAGGTTTTCCATGTCATGGTGCCAAACGGACTTCAGAGGGGTGTGTATACCACTTCCTGTCATCCCCAGAGATGGGTGGTGGATGTTAGCAGCCAGTAAGTTGACACCAAAGGCTATGGCGAAAGCACTCTGAATCTGAATAGCAGCCAAGAGCGGGAGCTGGTTCATCCAGGCAGCCGGAAACACAATATGCTTCACCTCAGAGTCTCCGAGGAGTCTGATGGCAGGGTCAAAGAATAATATATCAAAGCAAGTGAAGACGCCAAACTTGCCAGCAAAAGGGGTTTCGAAGATGGTGTGATCCACTTGGAGAGAAGTATCAAAAGCTGCCTCAAAGTAGAGGTTGGATTTGCGGTAGGAGTCCACTAAGGTTCCATTATTACTGAACACGACATTTGTGTTAAACTGGTATCTTCCATCACGTGGGCACCCTCGGTCTCCGCCATGACAAGGCTGCTTTGTCCCGAGATTGGCCACCAGGAACATATCTCCTTTGATAGCCATACAACTCAGGCGCTGGAGGATCTAGAGGAGGAAAAAAAGGTATAAATAAATGGAATTTTAAAATCCTGCCTTTTGCCCCATAATTTAAAAATAGAAAAGTCCCTGTATTGTGTCCATAATATGTAAACAGCTATCATAAATCACTACAAAAAGCAACCACTACTGAAAATGTGCAAAGGATATGAACAGGTGATTCCTAGAAGGGCAAATACAAATGGCCAACAAACATCTGAGAAGATGTGCAACCTTGTTAGCCACAAGGAAATGCAAATCCAAATAACAGCGAGATATTTTTCACCTTCATAAGACTGGCAAAAATTCAAAAGATTATTCCCTTACATTGACCCAAGGGTGGGAAAACAAGCACTCATACACTATTACGGGGGATGTAAAGTAAAATCAAAATCTTTTTTTTTTTAAGGAGGGCATAGCTCAGTGGCCCATGTGGGGATCGAACCAGCAACCTTGGTGCTACCAGCACCTCACTTGGACCAACCAAGCTCACCGGCCACCCCTCAAAATCTTTTAAAGGGGAAATTTGGCAGTTTAAAATAACTTAAAATGTGCATATCCTCTGCTGAGAAATTTCATTTCTAGGAATCTTATTTTACAGAAAAACTTAGACATGTTTATAATAATATATGTACAAGTATAGTCATTGAAACATTGCTTATAATAGCAAGAGTTTAAAAAATAACCATACAGTTAAAAAAAGCGGCTGTCAATAATTATAAAATGCATAAAAAAATACAGTTGGATGCACATCAAATTGTTGATGGCAGTTTTTCTAGGAAGGGAAGAATAAGAGATGGAGTGCATTGAAGGTGGGCTTTCATTTTTTTACTTCTGTTTGTTTAATAAGCATATATTCATGCATTTCTTGTGTAATTAATAAAGAGAATAACCCATACATGAGTAAATGCTTCGTAGTACCAGACATTCTGTAACTGCATGAATGTATGGCACATGGAATTCGGGGAGTTTGGGTTTCATTTTCAGGATCCTAGGGTTCCCTTTCAGCCTCATTTATCATGTCTTGGCTTCTGGCCCCCGGCTTGGTTCATCTCCGCATGCCTTCACCTACTGAGGAAGAAGGCTGAGACCCTCACATACCTCTGTGTCATTGAATCGGTGAGGCTCCAGGCATGGGTTCCACCTGACCAACTGGGGAGATGGCATGAAGTCCAAAAATGGGTAAATGGATGTTCTTGTAAAGTTGAATCCATGAATGCCATCTTCTGGAAACACTATAATCTGTACACCCTGTTAAGTCAAAAACATCAAATTATAGTATGTTATCAGATAATGGGAAGCATCACTTCCTTCATTTACTCATCCTTTCATTCATCTTCTGACAGCCATCAAGCAATGGCTATGTACCAGGAACCAGAGATAAAAAGATGGTGGCTGAACTTTCAGCAGGGATCTTAGTCTTGGGGAAGCCATCCCATTTGGCCTAATTCTGAGGGAACAAAGTCCTCTAGAAACAACCATTAACTGTACCTGGGGCATGTCTAAGGAAGGAGGGTTGAAAGGAACAGGACTATGCCAAGCAAACGGGTCTGGAGTTCTTGGGGGTGCAATGGGAGATGGGAACAGCTATCAAAGGCCTTGAATCTTGGGCTCATTAACCTTCATTGCACTTCTAAATCAGATGGGTAATTTCTGTAAAAACATCCCTTGTTTAGGGTCTAGGAGTGATGCCGGGGCCCACACCCAAAAAGTCTGCTTCAATTGATTGTGAGTGGGGTCCTGGCAACGGTGTTTGTTTAAAGGTCTGCATGTGATTCCAATGTGTATCCAAGGATGGGAGCCACTGAGCTCGTGGCTAAAAGTCAAGTGTATTGATTTCAGCATAGAAACATGGACTTGCTCTAACTTGCAATTCTCCAACTGGGAATTAGGAGGCTCCCTTTACCTGTGGCTTCCTGAACACACTAATGGCCTTTTCCCACAGCCGGAGACCCCTGGGCTCCATGTGATGTCTGCAGCAACCTAGGAAAATCCAAATAAACAGGGCAGCCCTCAGCTCTCAGCAGCAGGGCCTCATGCTTCTGCTATTCTCCACCTACAAGGTTTCAAATGTCAAGCCTGAAACATTGCCCCAAAGTGAAAGGGCAGGAAGAATGCAGAGAAGACATGAATAATCAAAAATAACAGGCACTTGGGGTCACTTATTTCTGGAATGCAGTGAAAACTCTATATATTTTTTTGTGTGTGGTTATAAAAGTTTCAAAAGTTTACCTGTGGAAAAATTGGACAAAAATATAAAGAATTCACATGATCACATGAAGATACTTTTTGTCAATATCTTGGCTATCTTCATTTTCTCTCTCTGCCTCTCTCAGTATTTATGTATATGATTGAGATAATATATAGTTTTTCCATCCTCACTTTTGCACTATGTAGAACATCAAGACTATAAATATACCTTCAAAAATATCATTTGTAATTGCCACATTATGTTTAAGAGAACACCACAGTTTACTGATTATTATTGGGCATTTGAATTGTTTCCAATTTTTTGTAAGCAAAAGAAAACTGTGGTGACCATCTGCACACAGCTGCTCAAAACACTTAGTGAATGAGTATTGTACACAAATCTTTGATTGGATCTCTGCTTATTTCTTTAGAATAAGTCTTACAAGTGAAAACACTAGTCAAGGGTATGAAAAGTTATACGTTCTTAACATATACTGCCAATTAGCTTTCCAGAAAGATTGTACCAATGTACACTCCCTCCAGTGTAGTATGAGACTGGTCATCTAATTGCATTGTAAAGAAAAAAAACATCGCAAACTTGGAAACAGCTAGATGAAGAATGTATGCCTTTGTAGGATACACTAGGGTACTGATTAACCTCGCTCAAGGATCATTTATCTAGTGACTGTACCACTGTTTGATTTTGTTATTTAATAAAACATTATGCTAAAGATTATCATTTCATTGCCTTGCAGGATATGAGCCAGTTTGTATCTCCTAGCAAATTCACTTCAACATTCATTTGACTGGTACACAGAACTCTCTTTTGAATCAACTTTACCATCTTATTGGTTCCTTCATTGATTAATGAGTTAAATCAAAGCTCTGACACATGTTCATTTTATGTTTGTGTGAGCCATGTTTTTAACTTTTTGAAAATTACACTTAGACAAATATTTTCCTGTATTAAAAAAAAAGAACTTTGAGAGCACTGAATAGTTTTTTTTTTAAGGACAATGACATTTAAGTTATGTATACATACCAGATTAATATTAAAATTGAATTGCATTTACAGAATACATATCTGCCAGGAGTGAGGAGAGGAACCAAACCTGAGCAGGGGCAGAACATGGGTCTGATGTGATTACCAATCCATTCTAGGAGAGTTCTAGAAAGTAAGCAGCATTCCTGGAAAATGGCTTGAGCAATTTTCTGATAGACCTCCATGAGATCAAGAATTCCGGAGGCATTAACGTTGCCCACTGAGGTGACTGACTAGACTAATATCTTTAAGCTGGATTCCTTTTCTTCCCTATAAATGCCTCTACCAAGAAAAAAATATTTCAATTGACTTGTTCAGGAACCTTTACCTTTATCAAAAGTTTGATATAAAACTCTGACATATGCTTGGTATCAATTTGTCTTAGAAGTTACTTTAATACACATAATCACCTAGGGGAGCCAAGATATCTATAAACACTAAAATGATCAGATCAACAACTTCCTCTCTGCTTCTGGACCACAAAGAGAGAAGGAATGATGTCTTTCAGATAGCACAGGTTTGACAAAAACATGTTATATGTTTCATTTGGGGGCAGGTTATTAAAATGCAGGGGGACGCTACAGTCAGTCTCTGGGTTTCAGGATGGCAGTTGCCAAACGTCTTAAAATGGTCTTGTGGCAGGATGGAGAGTTAGAGGTGGGTGACACTTTGTGGCATGCGAGTAAGCGCCTGTGTGCAGAGAATGCACATCAGGAGGTCTGAGGCCACAGTGTGGGGTCTGTTTCCTCGTAGACATCAGTGACGTGTCTATCAAATGTGTGAATGACAAGAAAGTAACTGAAATGCTGGATATCAGGAAAGATCCCCAAATAGCCCAGCAGGCTGGGATGATGAAATTTAAGAGCATGAATGTGAAGTCGTGCTCTCGATTTAAATAAATCAACTTTATAAGTACAGGATGGAAATGGCAGCTTGTGTCTGTGTGTGTAAAGAAAGCTCAGGAGTTTTAGTTGGGAGCAAGCGCCTTACGAATTCACAGTGACATGTGACTGCCCAACGTTTTCTAGAATGAGAATGGTGATAGATCTCCTTCACCCGGCTCTCGTCAGGCAGAATTAGGAGAACGACGCAGAGCTGTGGGCAGGGAGATAACCAAGGAAATCGTTGTGGAAGGTCTGACAACCTCACCTCTCAAAGAACTGTGGGTGGGAGTAGGGATATGCAGCCTGGGCCAGAGATGCAAGGAGGGCCATGAAGCCCTCAAACCTGACGGTGGCATGCTGTGGGAAGGGACTCGGTCTGCTCTGTTTAGCTCAGACGACAGAACAATGGGTGGCAGGTACAGGGAGGCCGACTGTTGCTCATTGAAAGGAAGACCTTTCCAGAAGTTCCCACTGTCCTCAACTGGAAGCAGTGGACCTGTGAGACAGGGGTTCTGGGTCACTGAAGGTGTTCAAGGAGAAACTGGATGGCAGGTTGGGAACAAAAGAGAGAGTGTCACTCATCAGAAGAGATCGGACCAGGTCTTTAAGCTCCCTTCCAACATTAGGGGTGTGTGTGTGTGTGTGTGTGTGTGTGTGCAGGCACACATGCGTACGCACATTATAGGCTAGAATTTTTAAACGTAGCCATAGATAGTGGCAGTCCAGGCAATCCCAATACCCCAATCAGAGACAGGGACAGCACCTGATGGCATGACTGGTTCTGTCCTCTAAACTCGCAGACACAGGAAGGTTTTCCTCACATGGAGTTTACCTCCCGTTGAGGCTGAGCAGGGCCTCCTCAAACAGCTGGGCTTGGTCACCCCACCACCAGGGTTAAAACCCAAACTTCCCTTTGGTTATGAGTTTCCCAACAGGGCATTTTCTTACAGTAACATCTGGCACTGACATTTCCCTCTCTGCCCCACCCTTCCTGGCAGGAGTGGGAAACGTGGGCCAAAAGCAGGAAACCTTCACAAAGGCTGGCACCGACCTCCCTTTGTTCCTTTGGGCTCAGTGCTGTCTGGATCGAGTTCTCAAGACTGTTCAATCCTGGCGCTGAGACTAGAAATGAACCCCAAATAATCTGAAGGCAGCAAATGGCAGTTCTGTGGATGCTTGCTATTTCAGTTCACCTTGGAAACCCTCAGAGTATAAGAGAGGCCATCATGCCTGATGGTTTTCAGATTTTTCTGCCTATCAGAATCTACTGGGGAGCATTAAAAATCCCAATGCCCAGCCCATGCCCCATCCGGCTCTGCAGGTGTGGAACCCAGGCACTCACATTTGTTTACAATTGGCCAAGCAATTCCTCCCCACAGCCACATTCGAGAACCAGGGATCTAGCCACAGCTTCTCAGACTTGAGGTGAAAAGCATCATCTGAGGATCTTGCTAACATGTAAATTCTGACTCAGCAATCTGGGTGGGGCCCCAACTCTGCATCTCTCACAAGCTCCGAAGCACTGCTGATGCTGCTGGTCCATGGACCACTCTCTGAGTGGCAAGATTCTCGCCCACTGACTACTTCAACTCAGCTTCACCTGCTGGACCAATTTGCCAGAGGGGCTGCTGGAACCCCCAACTGAGGGCTAAAGAACAGTTTGCCCTGTTCTGAGAACCCAGCTGAGGCTCTAACCCAGGAGCACGTCTTGCCTTTTGGGCTGCAGTCATCACTTGTTGTTCATAGATGTCAAGGTTCTGATTCATCAGCTCCAAAGCCTGCGTGCGGCTGGTGAGAGCCAGAGGGTTCGGACTCAAGATCGACCGGTGTTCATACACGGCGGCCATGTAATAGTCAGTCTCGTGATCTTCGGCCACGCAGTGCTCCGTGGCGTGGACTCCCAGCGCCACCATGTAAAAGCCGCAAAGGAGAAAAGCCAGCCGACTGCTGGCTCCAGACATAATGCAGACCATAAATCTGGAATGTAATGAGGCCAGGGGAAAACAGCTGAATAAAGAATCCTGCCAAGAATTTAACTTTTGCAACTGTGATTTATTAATCCCAGCAATTAAACTCACCCGCCATGATACTGCCGCTCAAAGAGTTTGTTTCATGTTTCTAATAAAAGGGTATGTGTTTCTCTCCAAACGCATAGCAAGCTCCGTTTAAAATGGCTCACTGTGTTAATCGTCTGGTTTTAGAACATTTCCAAAACAGATGCAGTGTTTGTGTCACTACTCACTTCTCTAGCTGTACACTTACGTGTTAGGCAATAATAATCATGCCGATTCTTTTACCTAATTCTGTGACATAGTCCACATACAACCACCTGCCTTCTACACACACGCACACACATACTACAGGTCAACTATCTATAGGAGCTATGATTGCCATGATTCTAATAGTACAGCTTGGCTTTCCTAGCCGTAAAACCCTGGTGGTTTAAAATTCTCCGTGCATTTCTTTGGTTAGTAATGAATATAAAGAGTAAGGCTCCCTTTACGCAGCACAGCCTTCTTTGTTTGGTGCAGAGAAGCTGCTGACTTCTACCTAAATGCCAACATCACACTCTGTGAGGGACACGTAAAGGAAGTCCCCCAACCAAAGCCTGACTTTTTTTTCCCTCCTTGAACTTCACAATTGCCCTTGCCCATCATCTCTTTCTCAAGCTCTGTCTCTGTGCCTCCAAAACTCTTACTCGAAAGCTTACTCATTTGGAAAGAAAATCCTTTTGCGGTGCTGAAATTCAATTACCTAGAAATAAACTAGAAATAAAAAGAATTTTCTAGAAAGTAAACTCAGCTCTGTAGCTCCTCCCATAAGAGATTAGAAGTAAATTAAGTCACTTACAATGACACTTCCTTGTGCCTTTCTCCCCCAAGAAAAGGAGTTTTTATTTCTAGTCCTTTTGTGTTACTAGGTGCTTTAGAGTGAATAATCCAATTCTACCTTGAAAACCAGCCTGGCCTCCCAGCGGAAGCCGCTCCTCTGGCCCACAGATTTACCAGGTGGTGTGCCAAGGTGGGGCCGTGTGGAGATGTGCCGGTGCCAACCAACTGCCCAGATTAAACATCAAGAGAACAAAGACAAATCGAGGAATCATATTGCCTCTCTGTAAAAAGAAAAGGACACCCTGCCCATGTCTGACTCATAACTCCTGTGTTCGCATTTCAAAACTAAACCATCTAGGCTGCAATTTTTTTTTCCCCCTCCAGGCTGCAAATTTTTTTTCCTCTCAAGAGTTCCAGAAACAAAAGTAATCATAATTATTTTCAGCAACAGAACAAGGACTAGGGATGTTCCGTCAGAATCCTCCGAAAATCAAATACTTTTCAGAATAAGTGGTGTTCTGCTCCCCCCCCAAACCTGCCCCCTCTCAAACTCTTACTTCTTTCTCCCGGGAATAAATGTACAATCCAAACACCAAACCTCAGTACTTGTTGCCATTCCTCTTGGGTATACACTGCCAACAATGTTTTAGGATGAGAATAAGGGGCCTTTCAGTGAGCAGTCATGAGTTTTTGAGTTGAAACAAAAGTATAATTGATAAGCTTTTATAATCAGAATTTTGGCTCTGAAGACCAGCAAGGAAGACTTAAAAGTCTCAAAATCTATGTTCCATTCCATCTCTTCTTTCATAATGATGATAATGGGGAGTGGTTTTGGGGGAGAGATTTTTCAAAGTCACAGTCACAATGCTAATATAGTTGAGAATAAGGCTATGGCCTCACTAATAGGTGGGGAAACTGAGGCTGGGGAGGAAGGAGGAGAGGCATGTGAGCCTGTGCCTGGTGGAGGCAAGTCAGGAGTCCCTGGGGCCACGAGTGGCCTTCACGACATCCCCCTTTCTCAACTAAGAGCTGTAAACCACCAATTTGGGGACACAGAACATTTGTTTAGAAGTTTCAGGGATTTGCAATCTAGCAAAACAAGGAAACATGGAACCAGCAAGTTATCACATTTCTTTCTATTTTGAGAAAATAAAATTTAGATTATTTACAAAAGGAACCTAGTAGGAGAGCTGTAGGTGGCAATCCTTTGTGTGTGAACAAAGGTAGGTTGATAATAAGAGGTTATGCAGATTCAACCAGGTATTCCTGCTAGAAAGAAGCAAGCTTAATGAGGTAGGAGAGAATGAGTAATTATAATAAAAAAAGGAACAACAGTTCTCCTTTCCCCAGGAGTGGTGAAATAGCAGCCATCTTAACCACGTTTGCAAGTGCCGGTTTTCCCTCTTTATTTGGCTCCACACAACGGTCTCAGAAAAAAACAAACAAGGTCAGAGCAGGGACTCTGAAGGGCACGGCAGGCAGGAGAGGAGGGTGGTTTTAAAGGGGGCAGGATTGGAAGGGCTGAGACATCACCCAGATAGTTTTCAGCGGTTACCACATGCGGGCTCATGATAGCATGCACAGGCGGGCTGGAGCTGTGGGGGCTCCCTGGAAACAAGGGGGCTCTGGAAAGTCATGAGGTTCTTGGAATCCAGCAATTGATTCATCTTCAGAGCTGGCCAGGACCTAGACTACAAACAAAACAGTGACTAGAGAGAGGTGTGTGCCCAGTCTGAAAAGGTAGTTACGCCCTCCTCTTGCATTGGAGGGCATTTGATAGATGAGACAAACCTGCAGGAAGGGCCTGGAATGAATGCACCATTGAGGTGACAATGTGCCTCCACACCCTGCTTCTTACACTCTGCTCACCACAGCCCTCTGAGATGGGGGCATGAGCTCGTGAAGCACCCTGAATCCCACCATCCGGGAACAGCAGAGGCAGGAGGGCTCACTTCAGGCATCCATGGGACACGAACTGTGCGCCAGACGCAGGAGTAGGTGTCAGGGATACAGCACGGAATAAGCCCAGCCCTTCCTCGTGGAGTGCCCACTCTAGGTGTGTGAATAAACCAGCCACAATCAAATAAATACCTAGTATGTCAGATGGTGATAAGTGCAGAGGAGAAATAAAGACAGGGAAGGAAGAGGGAGGCCTGGTCTGGGTGGGGGACAATTTTAAGTGGTATGGGCAGGGAAGGCCTCAATGAGAAGGTGGTGTTTGAGGGAGGAGGTCATGTGGATGCCCGGGGGAAGTGTTCCAGGCAGAGGGGCTCTGTCCACCCATGTGGAAGGATGCCAGGTAGGTTCATGAGACAGCAAGGAGAAGAGTTGGCTGGAACCCAGGGACCCAGGGCTCAGAGTGACCCCTCACTGGCCTCCACACATCTCCCTGCAGTTGCCCCTGTCCTCTTCCATTCTCATCTCATTAGAGCAGCCCACGAGAACCAGTTAAAGCCGGAGTCCATCATGCATGACACTCCTCTACTCAAAATCTTCCAGAGACTCCTCACTGCCTGCAGAATAAACACCAAAAAGACCTTACAGTATGTCACTAGGCAGGAAGACATGCAGAAGACAGGAAATCATGGATGGGGTGGGGAGAGAATTGCTGGAGTGATATCTTTAGCCAGCATCCTGATGGTTTAACTGCCCTACACAAGCCCCTGCTTCTCGTTTCATAATGCAAAATGTTCCCCCGATACTAATCCTGATCAGGAAGGTTCCTGTGGTATATGAGGAAAAGAAATCAGTCTAAATGACATGGAAATCTATTTTGTGGAAATTTGGCAACATGTCAATCACTAGATATTTTTACACACAAGGAACTTTTTTTCTCCACCTTTTTAAATGATTCATCTTGATAATTATTAATAGCTGTGTTTCCTTCCTAGCCCTGCTATTACAATAGTGTCTTTTGCAATAAAATGAAAGGATTATTATTAAGATATTCTTAATAAGATAATTTCAGAGGCAGGTATATACATTTTAAAATTTATATATAGACCTATTGATCTTGTTACCAAAAGAACTTGTCACTCTTTACATGTCAGGAAGAATAACAGTCCCATGACTGGGAAAGGAGTAGGAAGAATCAGCAGAGGAAATGTCACATCCTCTGGAACAAAGCCTGAGAGACCTGATAAATCATTAGGACTCAGAAGAGCACACGTCTCTAAGTACATGTGACAGAATGCCAAGAAAAACACTTGTAAACTTCTAAGTATTTTTTTAAATTGAAGTTTATTGGGGTCCAAATATTTTTAAACCTATTCTCATGAATTTTGTGATTTCCATATCTAAATCCTTTTACGTGAGGAGAAATAATGTCCACATCCATCGAATTTACATAATCTCAATTTAAAGAAATCCCAAGAGACCTTTTAGAAAGGTCCTAGAAAGCCTCTTGTTTTCTGCTTCTTTCCTGATGGGGCTAGAAGTTCGCTCGTTAGCTTGTCCATGATTGGCCTCTGGAACAAGAAGCCCAGCAATGATTTTAGCTTGAACAGCTTCATGCAAACCCATGCCCACCAAGACTTTTGATGTCTCAGTGGGAACAGTCAAGTGTAAACACTTGTGAGTGGAACGGGTGATGACGTCAAAATTCAAGGCTGAACTTACAAGGAATAGTGAATAAGCGACCAAGTCCTCCTAGTTGAACTGGGAAGTTATGACTTCACCTTTTAAAAAATTCCAGCTATTTATCTTCAAAAGAGAGAGAGAGAGAGTGACATATGGAAGTGTAACTCTGGGCCAGGTCTTTGCTTAGGGCCTCTTTCTGCCCTGTTGACCAATTTATCTTAGAGCACTCAGTGAGCAATCAAGGGATCCTGACACTTGAACTTACATATAAGTTATCTTCCTTTTCCTCAAACAAGATACTATCTTCATAATTTAAGTCAAATAAAACTTCTCCTGAAATGCCCAGGTGTTTAACGTAGTAAGGCCGCTTCATTTTGTGCAGACAGAGAAGAGCCCCGGCTGAGACTGATTCTACAGGTTTGCTACTGCCACCCTGTGGACAAACTGAGTATCATTAACCAAGTACCACAGTAACAGTGCTTCTCACAGCAGTAAGCGGGTGGCTTTTACCCTCCTTTCCTTCTGCTTTTCATTTCTAATACTTCATCTATCTCCTTTACAGTTAAAAAACAAACGAACCAGAAAACATTTGATTTTCCTAGATAGGGGTCTCATAAAAGCTGTTTTTTATTGGCCATGTTCCCAGGACCTATTGCATCTTCTATAGTCACAAGTTTTAAACGTGTTGTGATTTCTTCTCTTACAGTCAGTCGTACACTCCAAAGATTTGACCGGAGTGCAAAGGGATGCAGCCCAACCTCACTGTGACAGACAGCACTACGCATGGGGAAATCTGGCCGAGGTAAGGGATCTATAGGAACAATGTGTTATATTGATGCCACATTACATTTTACCTCTTCCACGGTAACGTGTTCAAGCCATTTTAAAATCCATTATTTCAACTTATCTTCCTGTCACATAAAACAGTGAAAGCAGGTGATGATGAAATGCTATCTTCAGGGTGATGGAAAGATAGGAGTCAGAATACACGTGCTACCTGCCTTTGTCCTCTAGCCCTTGGTTCTTCCAATGTGACCCCAGGCCAGGACCTCAGCATCTCCATCACTTAGGATTTGTTGGAAAATGCGTATTCTCAGGCCCTACCCCAGAACTACTGAATCAAAACTTCTGGAAATGGGGGTGCAGGGATCTGTGTGTTCAAGCCCTCCAGGTGTCTCAGTGTCGTGCCCGTATTTGGGAATCCCCTGCTCTGGTCTGACCACCGGGATTTTCCTTCGGAGTACTACTTCGAATTTCTGTTTAATTCTGCTGCAGCTGCACTGAAGACTCCACAGTGGCCTTTGAAGGTTTGACTAATAAATTACCCCAGTTCTTCAACATGTGCTAGGAGGGCTGGACCAGGAGCCAGGAGGCCTGCTTTCTAGTCTATTCTCACCACTAACTAGTCCTGGAGCCAAAAGAAAGAAAGACATGAGTTCAAACCATCACCTTTATTTCCCAGGTACCTCTCCAATTGGGCTGACAGAATGTGGCCGATTTCAAAGTGTTTCTACCATATTTAGTCACTTTAAGCAGCAAAGTATTTAAACACTAAAACTGATGGGGGGAAAACCTCCCCAAAACAATTTGATGGAGGTCAGTTAAAGGATTCAGGGCTTATCTTTGCCTTGAGAGGAGCATCACTGTAGAACCAGGTTGTTACTGGTTTTCATTTGTTTAAATAAAGTTCCTGATTTTAAATGAATAGGAAAGGAGTAGTTGATAGATTTCTATTAGACACTTTCCCTCCTGCTGTCTTTGAAGAATCAAGCCACAAGGGGGAATTCTACAGCTGCAAGGAAATTATTCGTCCAACAAGCAATTGAGCTTGGGATAGGACTCTGCCTCAGAGAAGACTGGGGACCCAGCTGACATTGTCACTGTAGACTTGTCAGGGCCTGAGCAAAGGACCCAGTCAAGCTATGCTCAGACTCCTGACCCACATAAACTGGGACATAATAAATGGTCCTTATTTTAAGCTATTACATGTGTGGTAAGGTTAATTTGTTATACAGCAACAGATAATTCAGGAAGAATATTTAAAGATGGAACTGAAGAAAACACTCCAGAAATAAAAGCAGATTTAAATTTATAAATTGAAAGGACACACCAAAATTCAGGAAAGAAAGGAAGAGAATGTCAACACCAGGACATAGGCTAGTAAAAGTTCTGATATTTAAAGATAAAATAAGAATCCTTTGGGAAGCCCAATAAAAAGATCAAGGGCGGGATGGCCGGTTAGCTCAGCTGGTTAGAGCGTGGTGTTGATAACACCAAGGTTGTTGGTTCGATCCCTGCATGGGCCACTGTGAGCTGTGCCCTCCTTAAAAAAAAAAAAAAAAGGCATAGAGGATAAACTTCTGTCAACCAAGAGGTAAATAGAAATACTATGGCAAAAGAACTTACAATGAGCCTTAAATATAAAGTAAAATGAGTATTATGTTTATATAACACAATGCTAATGTTATAAACTTGAGAACATAGAAGTTATAAAATAGGGATAAGAGTATTGTAGTACACAGGAAAGCAGAAGGAAGGAAATAAAATAAAAATGGAAATTAATGAATTAGAAAATAGAAAAATGATGGAACTAATAAATAAGTCCAAGAGGTTGGTCCTGGGAAGAAAACAAAACACAATTATATAGATAAGTCATCTATGTAGATAAATCTAATTAGGGGAAAAAATGTGCAAAATAGGTAATAATGAGGAAATATCTATGAATACAGAAGTTAAAATAATAAAGAACAATCTCTTCATTCAATTCTATGCTGACAAATTTGAAAACTAAGATAAAATGGATAATTTCCTAGGAAAATGCATTTTAGCAAAACTTACGTCAGATAAAAGAGAAAATTGAACCAAGCTAACAATAACAGAAGAAATAACAAATATTTCCTCCCCTCCTCCACCCTCAAAACAGGCCCAGATAGTTTCCAGAGGGATTCTCACCAACTGTAAAGGAACAGATAATCCCCAAGTTACTTAGTGTTCCAGAACACAGTAAAAGAAGAAAAGTTTTTCTTATGAAGTGACAAAATTCTGATAACAAAACCTGACAAAGGTAGAAGCTCCATGATGTTACCTACCACCCAGGATCCTTCTCTCTTGGTGAAGATAGAAGCAAACTTCTATCTTTAGAGTCACCTTGTGGTTGCAAAAGGACTGCTACGACTCCAATACCATGCCGTGTGGAAGAAGAGTAAGAGGGTACCTGCTGGTTCAGTCAGCTTTCCCCAAAACCCTGCCCACTGACTTCATCTCATCTGCTTTGGGCCACACAAGGACTCAAGACTCCTGCTAGCTACAAGGAAGTCTGGGAAGTAAGCTGCATTGCCATCTTGAATGAAATCAATATTTTGCCAGATAAAACACAGGAGGTCCAGTTAAGTTTGAATTCTGGGTAAACAAGTATGTTGGGACATACTTACACTAAAAAATTAGCCATTGTTTATCTGACATTCAAATTTAACTGGGAATCCTGAGTGTCCTGTTTTGTTTTTTAAAATATGGCAACTCTACCCATGAGTGGCCAAGTAACCATTACCCTCTTATACTTATTACTTCCTTTAGAAAAAAATAAAAGCTTTTCACCCAATGTGCATCCCTAAGCATTATAGTTTAGTCTTCCCAATTGAAAACAATTGATATACCCTTTAACTCTCTTTGAACTTATAGGTCCTTTTCCATTCCTTTTACTTTCTTAAAATCAACCTGCTGAAGTAGCCTGGTCATTTGACTTGCAGATTTACCAACAGAATGGATTTTGCTTTTTTGCACATGCAAAGATTTCCAACTCTTCTTCTTTTCCTTGGTATTTCTTGCAAATTGGCATCCAGATCCAAAGACTGAATCAGACTCAGTTTCCATCACTTTGGCAAGACTATGGGTGGTAGTGTGTTCTTTCATCATGAAGCATATGGCTGGCTCCCTTTTCATGATCATAGTACTTTATGTACTATGCTTATATCTTTATTCCTTGGGGGATGTGAAATGCTGGTATTCCATCATTACATTTTACTTATTAATTCGAATACCTTTTATAAAAAGATTTTATCTACTATTTTGTTATCTAGTGGTACAGTTCATATAGGAAAGGCAGGATAAATGCTAGATTCTCTCTCCCATTCCTTTCAAAATCAGTTCTTAAGATAATAAATTGGTTCTCTATTATTCTCTGAAGGTGATCAATTTTTTAAAAATATCATTATGAACTCATGGATTTAAACATTTTTGGTAGGTTTCTTTCCATTACAATTGTTATCATTACTGAAACTCAAACTATCCCATCCTTGGCCAGCGGTAGTCTCTTCAAGTTGGCTCTTGATTCCTCTTGACAGTGCCCTAGTAGTTTCTGATAGCTTCTTTGTAATCTGACATTAAAAGATGTCCCAGCTTATCTTATACATTTCCTGGCTCAGATCTGGAACTGGCCATTACTACAATAAGCCCTGGGAACAAAACTGATTCTTGGAAAAGACTAATGAAATAAACAAACCTCTATCAAGACTGATTACCGACAAAAGCAATAAACACATATATGAACATAAAGAGAAAATTAAAAGGGAACATACATAGGTCTGATTACAACAGAGATTTTAGAACTGAATATTGGATGTTCTGGAACAAATGTATGCTGAATGGATACGTGGATAAAATGCTTAATTTTCTAGGCAATAAAATTGACCAAAACTAAGTCCAAAAAAGATAGAAAAATGAAGTGGACCAATTACAGAAGAATTAAATTACTAAAGCCTCTCTCTAAAAGCACCAATCCGGGTCTATTTTTCTGGGGAATGCTCCCAAACATTTAAGGGAAACAAACATAGTGTATCTTTTTTTATACATACATATTTTATACAAATTGTTCTAAAACTGTTTTTAAAGATGGTATAACCTTGATATCCAAGCTAGATAAGGAGAATTCAAGAAGGGAAAATAGTAGTTGACTCTCACTCTCAAATACAAATGCAGAAGCCTAAATAAAAATAACAGCAAAAGGAACTAAGTACTAATGTATAAAAAGACAATCAGCATGACCAAGTTGGGTTTATCATAAGAATGATGAATCATTTAATATGAGAAAGTATATCAGCTTAATTCACCACATTATAAGAAAGAGGAGTAATTGCTGCCATTTTAGTAGACATAATTTACCAAACTATTCATTGTCTAAGCCCCATGTATAGTGTAGTTCATTCTTATGCCAGTGATCTACAATGCCGTAGGTCAAGTTTCCACATCATCTGTCTCTGGCCTCCCTGTTCCTCCCTGTTCCTGCACTACCTTCCCAACACTAATCCTATACTACCTTAATTTCTATATTTTTAAAATAAGTCTTTACATTGGTAGGACAAGTCCTTCTACTTTGTTCTTCTGAAACCATCTTGTCTATTGTAATTAGTTTCCTACTGCTGCTATAACAAATTATCACAAACGTAATGACTTAAAACAACATAGATTTGTTATCTTACAGTTCTATAATTCAGAAAACTGAAATAGATCTCACTGGGATCATATCAAAGTGTTGGTTGGACCACATTGTTTTCTGGAGATTTTAGGAGAGAATCTGTGCCTTCTTCCTGCCAGCTTCTAATAGCTTCCTATATTCTTGACTCCATCTTCAAAATGAGCAATACTGGGCTCTTTCTCATGCTGCCATCCCTCGGATTCTTGGTCTTCTGCTTCCCTCTTGCACTCACAAGGACACAAGTGATTACATTGAGCCTACCCAGACAATCTAGGATAATCTCCACATGTCACAGTCAGCTGTTGAGCAACCTGAGTTCCTCTGTGCCCTGTAAACCTAACATACAGGTTCTGGGGATTAGGATGTAAACATCTTTGAGGGGCCATTATTCTGCCTTCTAGATCTATTCTTGGCCTTTTTCTCTTTCATACATATTACAGAATCAGTTTCTCAAGTTCCATGAAATACTCTGAACTTATATATATCTACATCAGTAATGATACAGATATATCTTCATCAGCAGTCAGGGAAATGGAAATGAGAAACCATTTCACATCCTTCAGCTTGGCAAAAAAATTTTCTTTCCACAATTGAAGATGTGGAGAAAGGGGAGCTCTTACAAACAGCTGGTGGGAGTATAAATTGGTACAATAACTTTAGAGACCAATTTGGCAAAATCTAGTAAAACTGATGATGACCCACCTCTAGATACATACACACACACAAAAAATGTGCACAAGGAGACATGCAAGAATGTTCAGAGAAAACTGTT
This sequence comes from Rhinolophus hipposideros, assembly GCF_964194185.1. Classification (NCBI taxonomy): domain Eukaryota; kingdom Metazoa; phylum Chordata; class Mammalia; order Chiroptera; family Rhinolophidae; genus Rhinolophus; species Rhinolophus hipposideros. Next base: position 37,387,137 of record NC_138060.1, on the reverse strand, counting down.
TATAACACTGAAAAGCTAAATCAACCTAACTGTCCATCAGCTGGAAAATGGGGGAATTACAAACACCATATTCAAGGTAGTGTTTACCTCTATGGCATAGTGACCCTTCACTACACAGGGGGTTCCGATGTATTTGAAATGTATTTCTTAAGCTAGGGATTGGGTACATGGGTGTGTATTAATCTTTGTTCCTATTCATGTGTCTGAAAGATGTCATAGATGTTAAGTATACATAAAAAAGTGAATAAAACGATGAATCACAGCTAAACTCCAAAGAGGTTTGATGCAGAATCAAAGGTTTTGATGCAGAAAGAAGTTTAAGGCCTTGAGTTCCTCATTGTGAAGACGTCCCTCACCTGGGGTTACAGCTCAGTCCAACTCCAACCTGGGAGAGATTCTACCCTAGAGCTGATTCTTTGTTTTGCTGACACAGAGAACAGATTAAAAGCAAAACAAAACAATAAGTACAATTTAAAAAGCAAAAAAAAGGGGGATGTAATGAAGGTTAATGGCAAGACAGAAGAAAACAAATGAAAACAGAAAACATTTAAATACTGACACCAGGTTTCATAGGTGATAGCTGCTACCCCGACCCCTAAACCCCAAGAACCACCCCCAAGTGTGGAGTTCTATCATATTAAGAAATACGATATTATGGTTTCTAAGCCATTTGAGATAAGTCTCTTATGTCCTCATAGCATGACATCCAGTTGTCACCATTTTCTAGTGCATTTTACATCCTTATTCATCAGATTGCTGATGTCAAACTACACAAATTTGCTTAAAAAACAAACACACAACCCCCCCCCAAAAGAAAAAAACCCACAATGGATGAAGACAAAGTCAAAACTGGGTAACAACGTTCCTTCAGTTTCTGCGCCTGAAGTGCTCCCTGCTCTGTTTCTCCCTGGCATTAAAATGCCAGAGCAAAGGTAAAGGGCTTGCTGGCCCAAGGCCAAGGGCAGGAGCCCAGCTTTTCTCTAGGCTAGAGGTCACTGGGAAAAACTCCCAGTGCCTGTCCACTGCTAACAGGCATTAAATCGGTCCCTGACGGTTTGATAATAAAGTTGCTTTTCACTGGTTTTGCTTCAAGTCAATGTCTAAGCTTTGGTACTTTGCAGTCCATAAAATAATGAGAAGCAAACAAAATCAATCTAACCTGTTTTATTCAAAGAACCATTTTATTATTTTATTTCCTGTTCTGTTTATGTTGATATATTTCCTACAGCACTTTTCCTGCTGTACCATTTTCAATGTTGGTTTTAATAGTGTTGTACATAGATTTCCTCTTTTGTTATTGTTGCTTGATTTTTGTTTGTGTTTAAGGTAGTCCATCTTAGTTTTCTCTTCTTTGATTCCAGCCATTCTATAAGGCATCACAAAACCCCTAATGCATTTCTTCATTTGATAATAACCACCCACTTCATATTTTGATGAAATGTTTGTGAGATTATTTCTCACTAGGTTAGCTAGTGGTATGCTTTTAAATAATCACAAAGATTTTTAATGTCCTTCTTAGTTTACTGAAATTAAGACGTAATTTTGGGGCCTAATGTTACCTGCTACCTATAAGAGCTGCATTTTAAATCATTAGAGAGTATATTTTCTCCAATATTTGCAACTGTTATTACTAAATTACCTGGTTGCCTAGATATTCTCTTCACCAAGATGTAAGAAAGCCATCAACTAATTCACAGTCTCAGTTCTAGACCTGCATATAGAAAAATCAGTATGAAAACTTTCTGATGACTGACTCTGCTCTCATTACTTTAGCCTTTTCTTTAAAATAATTAAACCTATTCTTCCTTTGACCTCCTTCCACCAATACATAAACAAAAACAAATCAAATTCCAATAAAATCCCCAACAAAATGAAATTACCCACAAAAGTAATAATGAATGTGGTTAATCCTTAACAAAGTCTGCAAAAAGGGCCTTGGATAAATTACGAAAGAATCCTGAAATCTTGCAATGACAATTGGATTGAAAGGAGGTGCTCCCAGTACTGGCTAGTCCTGCAGGAGAGGACTTTGCTCACTTCTGCTGAATCATCAGACTCAAGGGAACAGAGGAACATTTCATCCTGGACTGAAAGGTGTAAAGGTGAAAGCAAGTTTAAACAGTTTACTGACTTTTCCCTTTGCTAACGGGCAGAACCCCGTCAGTTGAGCATTTATCCTTTTGCGAAACCAGTTAGTCTGAATTCAGGGAATTTATTCCAATTCATAGTTCAGTTTCACCACGTGTTATACTGAGTGATTCTGTCAGTATTTCTTTTGAGACAGAAGTGAACACAAGTTCCCATGAGCTGACTAACTACCATCTATGGGGTCTGTGCTGCCCATGTCAAACTGATCTTGAACTTGCAAGTCCAAATTAATCAATAGTATTACTCTGGTAACAGGCAATCTTACATTTAATTATTAACTCATGCCTCGAGCATAAGTACAGAGCTGGTGGTTAAATCGGGCTGCAAATCAAAATTAGGTGGCGGCTTTAAAAAAATACAGGTGCCTAACTTGTCCTAAGACACTGACGCAGATGTGGGGTAAGGCCCAAGCAATTGTATTTTTAAAAAGCCTTCCAAGTGACTCTGATACAATAGGGGTAGAGGCTGTCACACAGGTACTGAATATAAACAATACTACCTAACAGAGGGGATGGGGCCCACGCTTCTGTCAAAAGTTCAGAAATACATAAGCATACCCAATGAATCACTGAAGTAGTAATTAGTAAAGGTTTATGGTACACACACCAAAAAGACAGTTTGCAAACAGGAAGAAAAATCAAAACACGGAATGAGGCTCAGGGGTACGCTATAAAGCATATGCAGTAACTGTTTATACTATTAGAATTTTCAGTGGTTACCTTGTATTAACTTTGGGAAACAGTTCAAGTTTTCGTTATGATTTCCAGAGGCATAAGCAAAAAATGATCTAGGTCAGTTAGTCTTGCAAAATCTGCTTAATTAAGCTTTGGTTGTACGACTAAACTAGTTTTGTCTGCTCAGGGAATTTTCAAGGCTACCATTTGTCCATTTGTTTTTGTTCAAACTTTTTTTTTTTTTAAATTGGGTAATATTGGAGAACAACGTGTTTCTCCAGGGCCCATTAGCTCTAAGTCATTGTCCTTCAATCTAGTTGTGGAGGGTACAGCTCAGCTCCAAATCCAGTCGCCTGTTTTCAATTTTAGTTGCAGGGGGCAGAGCCCACCATCCCGTGTAGGAATCGAACCGACAACCTTGTTGTTAAGAGCTCACACTCTAACCAACTGAGCCATCCGGCTGCCCAATGTCCATTTGTTTTTGCCTTTAACACTTCTCAAACAGGGACAGGGAATCTGCACCAAGGACTGTTCAAAGCCACACAAAGAACGTTTTGCATCTTTCTGAAGTGTCAATTTTACTTGCCAGGTACATAGTTTAAAATGTCATTCTTATTTTGAGTGCTGGTTACATGGGTATATACCATTGTCACAACTCATCTAACATTTAGGATATGTACATTTAATTGTATGTTTATTTTACCTAAATAAAAGGATCATTTAATATTAAAATTTGGATACATTCTGGAGTCGGTGGCAAAATCTGCATTCTTTTAGATGAAGTCTGAGACTGTTTCACTCTTCTCTGCTTGGGGTGGGAATTAGGGCTTGAAACGTGGAGAGGAAGATCTTTTGGAAGGGCCCAGGACTATAGTTTGAAAATCTCTGGGTTTACAAATCCTTTCACTTCTGGTGCTTTTCATTCATTTCGCTACCCATGACCCACTCCTGTCTTGTCTCTTTACCTTCCACGTATTCCTGGTCTTTGCTTTAAAACACTTCAAATCCTCAGCTATTTACAGTTCCGCTCTGTAAAATAAAAGCCTCAGAAATCGCCCATTGCAAGCATCGTGTTCACTCAAAAAATGTGTTTTAAAAGGTTATCAGCTGCAGGGCCTGGCTGTCGGTAGGCGATGTACCTAAGAACGACAAAAACCCACATTTTCTCACTTTGGAAAGAGAAGAGTGGAGAGCAACGTGGGGTTTTGGCAAGGGTTAGAGAAACCAAAGGTCACAAGTAACTAGAATCAAGAGGCTCTTCTGATCTCTTGTGGCCCAGGGCTTAACAGTGAATAGCGTACAAGACTGGCAGTCTGCAGCTTGGTCTGGGCCCCATGCTTCTGGGCAAGGTACTTGATCTCTCGCTTGGAAAAGCGAGTGTCCTCATCTATAATGTAAAGGGGACACATCCGATTCTGGATTTAATTCACGTAAATCCGTGTGTTAATATGCTTCACGGATTGCAAGGCCACAAAGTTATAAAAGCATAAGTCAAAACGCGTGTAAGTAACAGCCCAGCACACGGGGAACGCGGATGCACCGCAAGATCCAACGACGACTTCGTCCAACGATAGGCGCCCTCCAGCCCGCCCCGGTCCCAGGAGCCTTTGCAGCGCAGACCCAAAGCCCCTAGAGCAGCGGGGGCGGGGCCAGCGGCGCGCGCCTGCGCCACACCCCCTTCCGCGTCCACCGGCCCTCCTTCCGCCCCGACTACGCGGCCCCGAAAAAGCTCACGATAACAGTCGGTGGTGAGGCCTCCGAAGTTCCGCTTCTTACCTGCGCCGCGCGAGTTGCGGCGTCCTGTCAGCTCCAACGCCCGACACTCGGACTCCGCGCCCGGGGAGGCGCATGCAAGAGGTCACGGTGCTGACTAAAGAGCGTGTTTACATTCTCCTCTCTTCCCCGAGCGCCCACGAAGCTTAGCCCCCTCCCTTCCTGCTCGCTGTTTAACGCGGTGGGTGGCTTCCTCCCTGTCGGAGGCGAGGGGGGCGTCCCGCAGTTGTTGGGCGGCCGTCTTCCAGGCGCCTTTCGGAGGGGGACCCTGCATCGGCTGGCTGCGGAGAGCGAGCGCGTTGCCCTTTCAGGTGGGAGATGGCGGAGAGTAACTCAGCAGAACGCAGCGACGGGGGAGACGGGCAGGTGTCCGGTGCTACCGTCGTCGCCCAGGCCCTGAAAACGCAAGTACGCCCGCGCTGCCCGGCGCGGTGAGGCTCCTACGGAGGCCCCCGGGGGCCAGGCTGTTGTCATGGAGACGAGGAGAGCGGTGGGCGTGGGGGGGAAGGACCGGGACACGTGGCGGGGGCCCGGGCGTTTACGTCCCTGTTCTTGGTCCCCAGAACGTGGAGTACATGTTTGGCATCGTGGGCATCCCCGTGACCGAGATCGCTGTCGCCGCCCAGCAACTGGGCATCAGATACGTCGGGATGAGGAATGAGCAGGCGGTAAGCGTGGGCGCGGGGGGCGCACGCGGTAGTGTGGGTCGTGAAGCCGGGGGGCAAACACGCGCTGCCCACGACCAGTGCTTACCACCACGCGAGTACGTGGCGCGTGTGAGTCACAACAGCCCTAGGGGGCAGGAACGAGTTGTTTAACCCTAGCGAACGCAGGAGAGAGGTGAGACACAGAGGGGTTAAGTCGTTCCCCGAGGTGACAGCTGTTCTTGTCAGAGTCAGGGTTTGAGCCCAGGTGTGGTGGGTCTAGAGGTCCTGCTCTTCACACCACTCAGTGCTGTGCTCTGCCGAGTGGAGAGTGTCAGAGTGGGGACAGTTTCCAGGTGTGAATGTGGGTTCCTGGCCTTCACCCTCATAACTACCTGCTGTGTGTTTATGATTGAGTGTCCCTTGTCTAGTCTGACTTCCCTGGTAGGCCCCTCGTGACCCTTCTGTGTCCCCTAGGTGGTTCCTGCACATAATAGGTACCCAGGCAGTGCCTGGGAAACGAATGGGTGAAGGCCAGCTCTCACGTGTGTGGCCCTGCAAGGTGACGGGTAGCATAGACGATAAAGCCATGATTGGAATTGGGGTGTCCTAACCCCCAGTCCGGTGCTCATTCCATCACATCATGCCGCCACCTTTCTCAGAGGCTTATTTGGAAGCATGAGAGAAGAAGATAGGCTATTTTGTCATCCCAGCCTCAGTTCTTCCTGCCAACCCAGCCTCACCTTTCTCTCAGCAATGCTGGCTTAAAGATGAAGAATCCACTTCTGCAGTGTCATGTACTATCAGTCCGGCTAAAGCTAACCTCCCTGCTTTCCACTCCCACTGTTGCCCTCTAACTCAGCCTCTTGCCACCTCTTGCCTTGACCTCCTTAAGTGCTGCCCTTCCTGTGCCATCAGATGTGAGCTCCTGGAGGGCAGGAATTGGGGTTCATTTGTTGTGTCCCCACAGTGCCTGGCTTGGTTAGGGCTTTTGCATGATATAGATGCTTAACTACATTTTCTTTAATTGCATGACATCCCTCATCTACAAGTTGAGAATTTCTTTTTTTTAGTCTTAAAACTAAAAGGTCTGGAGTTTGTATTGCTTCCACCTTCTACTTTTCTTAGTTGGAACAACATTTTATTCTTTCATGAAGCTAATGACCTATTAATGGGACTTACGTTTTACTCTTTCTCCTAGTGGTGGGAAGTCTGGTTTCTTCTTCATACAGCGCATATTTATTGAGTACCTACCGTATACCAAGTACTGTGTTACATCACCTGTGGGAGATATATGCAGGAATGAGTTTAGCCTTGATCTTCAAGTTGATCACAGTCTGGGAAGATGAGGGCAAGACACACCAAAAGTATCTAGTATAATAACTCAAAATAGATATATGTGTAAGGGACAGTATATGTCAAAGGTGACCGGTTCTCTGAGTAGGGCAGAGAACATTACCTATAGAGGCAGTGTTTGTTCATGCTGTTCCATCAAGATAGCTTGCAGGCATGCTGGCCTGGAAGACTGGATATGTAGGCAGAGGGAAGGTTGTAGAGAGTCTATAGCTGGAAAAGGAGTGTGGAATTGTTTCAATAGGCATTGAGTGAGACTGTAAAGTGTTTTATAACTAGGTGGGCAACATATTAGATGTGTAATTTAGAAAGATGATTTTTGTGGTAGTATAGAGTATGGATCAGAAGGGCGACTTGAAATTTTCAGTCCTCATAGGCTTAGTTATTTTATTTTAATATAATATAAGACTGGGTTTCATATAACATAAGACTGGGTCTTACATTAATTTTTGCTCCAAAAGACGCATTAGAGCTGATGTTCTGGCTAGGTCTCATTTTCAGGGAAACATGGTAGGAGTGCTGTGAATTATGTTTATTTTATAGCTGACGCAGCCAAGGTCCAGAGTAACTTGCCAGAATTACACAGTGGAAATTAGGGGAACTGAGATTGGAATCCAAACAGTGTGGTTCCAGAGTTTGTTCTTTTAAGTACTACAAACAACATTCTACCTGTGAGTGGAGGTAATTGGTAGAGAAATAGATTTTTTTTTATTATCATAAAACCAGTTCCTTTTCAACTTTTGACATCTATTACCAGAGGAATATAATTTTTGTTATGTATTGCTTTTTATTTTGTATTCTGTGGCAGCATTTCTTAACCGTTTTAATGAGTGGGCAGTGCTCCTCAGTGTGCAAATAAGTATTCTTATTGCACCAGATATTTTATTTTATGCATCGCATTTCTTATGAGTTGTCTTACTATTGTTCTGTGTGAATTTGGCCTTTTGTGCAAAAGAGAAAAGGGCCAATAGAGAATAGCAACCCAGAAAAAGTACATAGCCTTTGTGCAACTTAGTTGGGCATATGGCAGTGGTGCCGGTTAAAATTATGATTCACAAAAATTTATTTTCAAATTTCCACACTTATATCCTTAATATGGATATATTTAAGTTCAGTTTTTGGCTTTGAATGGATGTTAGAAAGTGCCCAATTTATAATTATTTCTAAAAAATGAGAAGAAATAATACTAGAATAAATGATGTTCTAAACTAAGAAGGATTTATTTGAGAGGGCAGTTAGCATTTTTCCAGGTTATTTTTATTTAATTTAGCACCTCTCCTCTTCCTGTTATGAGCTGAAGTAACAATTTAAAACTAAAAACTAACCACATGCTAACCATAAAAGAAATCTCAACAGATTGCCAGGGACTGAAAACATAGTGTCTGCAACCTAACCACATGGAAATAAACGAATCCAGTAACAGAAAGATAACTAGAAAATCCCCAAATGCTTGGAAATTAAATACATACTTTGTAAATATTTGAAAAGATTAATATATCAATAAACTTCAAGGTAGACTGATCAAAAAGAAAAGAAAAGATATAAATTACCTATGTCAGGAATCAAAAAGGAGACATCTTTATGAACCCTAATTAACCAATGGATTGAAGAAGAAATCAAAATGGAAAATAGAAAATATTTGAATTAATGATAATGAAAAGATGAGATACCAAACTTGTAAACTATAGCTAAAGCAGTTCTTAGAGGAAATAGTTTCAAATGAATCTATTAATTAGTAAAGAAGATCAAAAAGCAATGCTCTTAGTTTACATTTTAAAAAGCTAGAAAAAGAAAACTAAATTAAACCCAAAATGAAAGGAGTGAAATAACACAAGAGCCGAAATCAATGAAAGAAAAATGAACAATAGAGGAAAAAACAGCAAAGCCAAAAATTGATTCTTTGAAAAGATTAATAAATTTGATAAATCCCTAGCAAGACCGATGAAGAATAAAAAAGGAAAAAACACAAATTACCAATATTAGGAATAAAAAAAGGAGGACATTCCTACCGTGTTTCTCCGAAAATAAGACCTTATATTTTACTATAATATAAGACCGGGTCTTATATTAATTTTTGCTCCAAAAGACACATTAGAGTTGATTGAATGGCTAAGTTTTATTTTCTGTGAAACGGTATCGATCCTGAAGCTATTTAAGCAATTGAAAGAGGATGTTATGAGTAAACTAGATGACACGGACAAATTCCTTGAAAAACTGAAAACTAGATTAGATACCTAAACCATTATTTGAAATTTATAGGTATAAACCATTACTTGTTAAAATGGAAGGTTTTCGAGTTCTTTCTTTACAATGAAGTTCTAGTCTCTTACTTAATAGTAAATTACTATACATGTACTTACTGTGAGGATCCCACTATGCTTATGACCCAGTGTTTTTTCTTTGTAGGCTTGTTATGCTGCCTCGGCGGTTGGATATCTGACAGGCAGGTAAACTAAAGTCTGTTTTATTTCAATTTCTATTAAAGCCTGTCTTAAACAAAGGTTCTTAAGAAATTACTTTACAAATGTAAAATGGCAAACTGAATTATATGAAGATAGCTTTTCCTTGAGAGCTTTAAGCTTAGAAGTCATGTAGCGTAAAGCATTCAAGTCAATTAAAAAAATTTGGACAGAGCACTACATTTCAGGATTACTTTCTATCAAATATCAATTGACACTATATTTACTTGTTAAAAAAAATTTAAGAACACTTCTTTTTTCCATACAAAAATGTAGGAAGCAGTCAAAACGTTTCTGTATGCAGTCAACTTGATTTAGCCCAAATATAATATGAGCAAAATATGAAGAGGTTAGTGAAATACAATGGGAAGATGATAATGTACCTTATTTCTTGCAGGAACACTGATATCTTTCTCTTGTTTTTGTTTTATTCTTTAATGCAAAAATATTTTAATAATTGCTTAACCAAGGAGGTTATCATGTTTCACCCTAAAGTAACAGGAATCAAGGATTATATTTGACCAGCTTTTAATATAATAAAATAAATTCTGTTTTATTTTTAGGCCAGGAGTATGCCTTGTTGTTTCTGGCCCAGGTCTCGTTCACGCCTTGGGTGGTATGGCAAATGCAAACATGAACTGTTGGTAATTAGATTGTTATTATTGAAAACATTTTCTTAAAAATGTCGATGCATCGTTTTACCTAGTGGAGCAACCACTGATGTGGGGTGGGGGAATTATGCGCTTGAGAGAATGGCTTAGTAAAAAATTAAATTAAGAAGAGTATTAGGAAAAAAATTTGAAACTATCAGCAATTCCATTACTTGGAGATAAATCCTGTTGACATTTTGGAATATATAGATATAATGTGTGTATACATATTGGAATTTGTGTATAGTTCTCTTTACTTAAAGTGAAGAATTATTTTTTAAAGATCCCAGCTCAGTATGTAAGAATGAATTTTAATTCTTCATCTTTTCTTGCACAATTAGCAAGAAAATTGAAATTCTTATATTTATTGTTTGCTTTCTAAGCTGCTTAGTACCTACCTACTCTTTGACCTTGTCCATAAACCCCATCTCTGGTACTTTATCAATAAGATCATGTTAAAGAGGGTTATGTTTTAATCAATTCATAAAATATTTAATTTTCCTAGTGGGAAGGACATTTTATCTTTCTTGCCATGTGGTTCTTATAGTTCCTTCTTCCCTTTCTTCTTTTCTAGTCTTTCTCTTATTTACTTTTGGGTCTGATATTTTTGGAGTAAGTTTAGCTTTGCTATATCTTTTTTTTTTTTTTCCTCCTTAAAGGATAATAAGAATGTCATTGCTGAGGAATTTCATTCTGCCGTTTTCAAATAGACTCACTTAGGAAAGTGTGAAAAACATTTTCTCTTAATCTCAAGAATAATGGGAAGGGCATAAAAATTCATTTTACTTCACCACAGCTAGAGGTTTAACATTGGCATCCAAAAGGGCAGAGGAGAGAGGGGCATGGAGGAAAAACATTATAAAATTCCTGGAATTGAGGAAGGGTTCTCTCGTAACAGGTTATTTCCTAAATCTTTTTAAATCTACAGTTTTTAAGGGGAAATGTACTTTTCATTCTCTCTTTTTTTTAACGTTCATTGAGTGGTTATTATTCATTGGGCACTTGGCTGAGTATTTTAAAAGTTGATCTCATTTGCAATTCTCTTTTAAAAACATGAATGTTTCAGGCCCTTGATTGTGATTGGTGGTTCCTCTGAAAGAAGTCAGGAAACAATGGGAGCCTTCCAGGAGTTCCCTCAGGTACCAAACTCTTAAGATTTTTCCTGTAGAGTTTAGTAGCATAATCATACACCATTAAGATTTGTGGAGAATGTTATATGTCAACTGTTTTAAATACATGCATACATACATACAAATGATTTATGAAGAATAAAAACTCCTGTCTGCAAAATAAACAAAATTAAATAGATGTACCTGAGGTAATTTTTTATTTTTAACCTGAGGTAATTTAATTTTCTTCAACTATAAGACTATTTTAGTGTGGATATTAAGAAAGCTTCATCTCTGCTTAGGAGTGATCTTCCAAGAAATACACCTTTTTGTCAGGCTTTTAAACTCTAAAAGTAAGTTTTTCAAATCACAAAAATATAGGAATAAAAATGGTTTTAGACTATATGTCTCAGACTTTGGGGAAGTGTGAAAGGTTGTGAAGAAAATCCTACTCAAAATGACTATCAGTTGACTCTGGACAAGTTCATTTTTATTTTAGATGGCTACAGGAAAGTATTTAAAAATTTTTAAAAACTTGAAAGAATTTGTCAACAAATGCTACAGTTTTAAGAATTGTTGTAAAAAGCAAACAGATGAGAATGAATAATACTTACAATATGAGTATATTTGAGCATTTATAGCACCTAGTTAGGAGCAAAGTTAAAAACCATTAGGCAAAGTTTATTGGTAAATCAGGAATCGTGAGAACTTCAAAATATAAACAGAATTTTGTATATAATTTAAACTAATATAAAATACTACATCTTGATACAGGTTAATAAAAAAGTTATATTTTATACTCTTGAAAGGGAATTGAAATTTTACTTAGTTAATGGTAGAGACCGTTATTTAAAAGATGCTGATATATGTATTTGAAAAATAAGTAGAGCGCATAAGTTATTTAAAAGGAAATTTAAAGTTGCTACAAAACTATAGATGAGAAAAGAAATCAGCATAATGTCCATTACAAATATTTTTTTCCTAAAAAGGAAAATAATAGAAGTTTATTAAGTGAAATTAAAAACTTAAAGAGAGAAATCACTGATTTAATTTAAAATCCAAATACCTGTTTCTTATGGAAATACTTGAAACTAAATGACATGACTGTGAACAGGTTGAAAGTTAGGGAGTAATCTAAATTCTGTTATGCTTGTGGGACTGAGACTATCAACTGTTTCATAGATTTCTAACATGCCTGTGGGACTCAGACTACCATTTGTTCCATAGACTTCATATCAAAACGTTTCAAGGGAAACAGTTTCTATATAATGCTTCAAAGTACATTAAACAGTGAAAACTTAACACTACTGAGTTCACATGACCCAAACAACATCCCAATAAAATATATAACAGGAAAACTGGCAGAAATGTAAGAATAGATTATTATTGTAACAAGATATAACAGATGAAGTTGTATATTTCTGGCTGTGGAATTTCTGGGTCCAACTATATACTCATTTTAATTTTTAGAAGACATTGTCAACTTCTCTTCCCATTTATATTCTTACCAGCAGTTTGTGAGAGTGCCTGTTTTCCTGTGTTGTAGTTGCTGGGTATTAATCTAAGCTTTTCATTTTTGCCAATCTGAGAAATGAAAATGGTGTCTTATTTCAGTTTGCTTCCTGATTCATGCTGAAGTAGAAATTTGATTGTGCTTTTTACAGGCTTTTAAGAAACAGCCCAAGTAATGCATTTTCTCCATCTTGCCTCTGAACATAATAGAAAGTAATGACTTAACATTTGGTCTTCTTTCAGAAGAGTAATATGATCTGTGAGCTGAATTTTAATGATTTTCTTATTGCATATAGGTTGAAGCCTGTAGATTATATAGCAAATTCTCTGCCCGGCCAAGCAGCATAGAAGCTATCCCCACTGTTATTGAAAAGGTACAGTGTTTAATTACAAGCCCTCTAAGCCAACTGATTTTTCTGTTGCTCATACCGGTGTTATTTTTATTCTCAGTTGAATGACTAACAATTTGGAATATGTTCAGACAGTTAAAGATTATATCGTTAAAGAGCTATTGACATTTTAATGTTCACTGCCATTATATTTAATTACAGAAACAAGTTTTTTTGGAGAAAAAGTTTCTCCTGTGCTTTAGTTAAAAATTTTTTTAATTATGGAAAAGTGAAAAGAAATACGAAACACTGGGTGCCCTTTCTCTTATGCTTTTTCAAAAGATTTTTGAAAATTAGTACTAATGCACATAATACCATCTCTCAGTTGATTAAACAGCATATTATAATTTTAGTTAACCAACATTTTAAATATGAAGTTACATTTGAGCCGTTTGAAAACCGTATGTTATAGAAATCATTTGACACGTTACAGAGACTTGGCTAGCAGAATCTAGTACATAATTTCTAAAACTAAAGTGTACTAGAACATGAAATTTAAAGCTCTAAATGAGTATTTTCTTTCTTATTTCTTTCCTTTAAAAAAAAAATGTTTTAAAATACAGTTGACCCTTAAAAAACACGGGCTTGAACTGCACAGGCTCACTTATATGTGGATTTTTTTCAACATGTACGGTACTGGAAACGTATTTTCTCTTCCTTAGGATTTTCTCAATAACATTTTGTTTTCTCTAGCTTGCTTTATTGTAAGAATACAGTATACAGTACATCCAGTGTACAAAATGTGTGTAGATCAATTGTTTATGTTATTGGGAAGGTTAACAATAGGCAAGTTTTGGGAAAGTCAAAAGCGATACACAGATTTTTGACTGTGTAGGGAGTTGGCACACCTAACCCTGCATTGTTCAAGGGTCAACTGTGTATAAAATCAATAGAGGGTATATCCGTTTTAATTAAATTTGTTTATTTCTCTATCTAAGAATGTCTAAAAAAAATTAAAATAGTGTTCACTTTATAATTTTAAGTTACCTTTGAGTGGAATATGATAATAAGGATTGAGATTTTGGAAACATTTTCTTCTCTATTTGTAATAAACTTAGGCAGTAAGAAGCAGTATTTATGGTCGTCCAGGTGCTTGTTACATTGACATACCTGCAGATTTTGTGAACCTCCAGGTCAATGTGAATTCTGTAAAGTGAGTACTGGTTATACTACACTTCCTTCTTAGTTGTGTTATTATAATGCTTACTTTTTAAAAAGAAATTACCTAGCAGTTTATAAGTTAATCTTCATTTGTCATAACTTTTGATAATTTGCTAATTAAATTGAATCCTGACCAAAGGGCTTCTCTTAATTAAAATGGTATTATTTGGTAATTATTTTGGGATTTACTTACTAAATCAAATACTTGGAACTACATGAACTCCTCATTTGAAATCACTCTTCCAGGACCCATAAATAAACATCCTCATTCATGTAGTGTGGTTATTTAGTCTTCTTAGTGTAAACCAAGAGATAAGGTGACTGTTGAAAAATTATTAGAACTCAGCATAAACACTTTCATCTGTCTCTGGGGTTTAAAAATATTCCAACACCAGATGTGACTATGATTTGCCAAGTTCCCTTATTCCTGAAATAAACACTGAGTGAACAGTGAGTACAAGGAACATTTTTCACTGGTATCTAAGTCACTCCTGATAAAGATGGGCACTTGGGTTAATGTATCAACCCTGAATACCACTTAGTACCTTCCTGCTGTCGTGGGCCAAGTGGTCCTCTAGTAACTACAGAAAGAAAGTGGGCGTTTCTGTACACTCAGGATACTGAGGAATGGTTCCTGTGAGTATTTGAGAGAGTCAGACCAAAAGGACGTGTATTCTGCATAATACCTGAACATGATACCCAAAATAATATTGTTAGGCACGGGGAGGCAGAGATGAGCCTCAGGTAAATTAACCCTGTAAGCCTTCTTAAAATTGTTATAAAGATTTGAATGTCCTCTTTTTGTATTATATGCCCACGTTTTGTATAGTATGGTATCTATTAATTAGAATAAATGGAATTAAAATACTGAGGACTTGGTGTCCAGAAATACTAAGTTATGACAGTTTTAATACTTCTTTTACTAATGCATATTGTGGTACTAAAATATTGACTTACCCAGTGAGTGGAGATATAGTGAGGTATTTAAAAGCATGGACTTTGGAGACAGATGACCTAGTTAAATTCCATCTTTGCCACATGCCATCTACGGACACTGGGCAAGTTATTTTCTGAAATTTTTTTTCTCATTGGTGAAAGGGAGCGAATGGTAATACCTAACCTCATTGTTGGAAATTAAATAAGAATAAATGGCACATAGTAGGTATTAAATACCAGCTTTTGGTATGTTTTTACTATTATCACAACTACTACTAGCATGCAAAGTCATTAACTCACATTTCCTGAATTACTCATTTGACTGGCTATTAGGAGATACTAGGGAATAACTGTTAATTTACTAGATGTGGTAAGTGATAAGGATGTTATGGTTATGTAGGAGAAAGTCTGTCTTCTAGGGCTGCGTGGGGAAGTTTCTAAATTGGATGCTCATGATTTGTTTTAAAATGATTCTGGAAAAAAAATTTGTATGCATGTTTGTGTGTGTGTATGTGTGAAGCAAATGTAAAATAACATTAATTGTTGAATTTGTATGGTAGATATATGGAGTTTATTGTACTGTTTTTTCCTACATTTTTAGATATTTGATATTTTCCCAATAGAAAATTTGCAAGTTGGTCTCTTTTAATAAACCAGTCTTTATTTCCAGATACACGGAGTGCTGCATGCCGCCTCCTGTTAGTATGGCAGAAACCTCTGCTGTATACAAGGCAGCGTCTGTTCTTAGGAATGCCAAACAGCCCCTTCTTATCATCGGGAAAGGTAGCATTGAATGGAACTCCAGATCTTCTAGGCTTTTGAAAGAATGCTGATTCTGTTTAGAAATTGTCTTTATTATTAACATCTGTTCTAATGTTTGAAATTGGAATAAGAGTTTTCTTCACCCATTTAGCATTATTTATTAGTTTTAAAATCATAGAATTATTTTAGAATGCCTAGAGATCTTGTCCTTTTAAGGGAATATTATCGGTTGCATTTCTTTGGTCTTTTGAGTAAAATACATTTTTCCCATTATAAAAATAATATGTGATTATTATAAAAAATTTGGAAAAATCCAGAAGATTAGAAAGAAGAAATCCCTTCAACCAAAGACAACTATTAGGTTGGTGCAAAAGTGATTACGGTTTTTGCAGTTATTTTCAACCTTTTAAACCTCAATTACTTTTGCACCAATCTAACATTTTTAACATATAGTACGTTTCTATTCCTTTTTTGCATGTATATTTTAATATATATTGTGATCATATGTAGAAAGTTTTATATTCTACTTAATTCGTTTAATATTTCATTTTAAGGCTTTTGGTGCATGTTGTCAAATTGCTTTCTTCCAAGATATTGTACCAATTTATACTCTTATCAGCAGTTTATTATAGTATCCACTATATGTTTTAGAACTGAGGGGGCTATGAATCACTTACGACCATGTTAGTCAATTATCAACTTAGGAACTGATTACATAGAAACTAAAAATTGTTTCGATGAAAATGGTGGATAACAGAAAATAATTGAAGTCAGAGCTGAGCTGAGTGTAGCTACATGATGTGTTAGCTCTCTCTGAGCTTCCAAACAACTTTGAGTCTCAGATACCTCACTTGTAAAAAAGAGATATTAACTACCTCAACAGTGTTGTTACAATTAAATAACAAAATGCAAAGCACTCAGTGGATGCTGGTTTTCATTTTTCCTTTAACCAGTATTTGATGAGAGCTTATGTTAAGGCAGGGAGTATAGAAAACATTTGCGAGATATACAGAGAAATAATGTTCTCTACCTGTAGGGAGATAGACCTGGTAACAAATAAGTGCAGTATGCTCTGCAGTGGTGTGTACAGAGAGGGGAGGTGGATTCTCAAGGCAAGAACAACAACATTCTCATGTAGTTGGTGTGGCAGGACTATCCAAAAGAAATGACACTGGCTATACCTTGAAAATCATGTATCATAGGTCACTGAGTGAACAGAGAGAACAAAGGCAGTCCAGGACGAGAGAACTGTGTGAGCAAAGATACAGAGGCAAGAAGGAGAATACAAAAAAACTTTCTGGATGAGCAAAAGGAACTACTTTTCATCGTACACGGAGGAGAAAAGATTCTAAGGCAGTTTTATGAAGGGAGAATTATACTGAATCTGAACGTGCTCTATACTGTTTACTGGGATTCAGTAGAGAAGTGTAAGTCCCAAATACTGAGTAATATTCTACTAGCCCTGAGAAAAGAGTATAAAACCAAATGGCTAAAAGGAAATATAGTGGCCTGGATGATATTAGACATGAAGTTATCTCTATATTCAGACAGTGAGTTGTTTTCAGTGTCATTGAAATAGGGCAGATGGTTATTCTGCAGGCACACACTAAAAAAATGATATCTGACCCACTTAGGTTAGCCCTGTTTTAGTTCCAAAATTGTAGAGCCTATTGGAGAGATCTACAGACTTTAGAATCTTTTGCCCATTGTTAGAATTTCCATGCCTAGACTAGAAGACTGCAGCCCAGGTTAGCTGGTGGTGGGGAGCAGTGTGTGAGGTTAGAGAGATCCTTCCCCTATCAGGATAGTGCAGCCCTTCCTGACCTGCCTGAGTGAGCAGTAATTCAGTAGGACCGGCGCATGGAACAGGCAGCAAGAGGGGTGGGATGCACTTTTGTTGGGGCATAGACATCCTTTAGAATAATTGAGAATATTATTGGAGAAGAAATTAGAACTATTGCTTTCTTAAACATTTTAAAATATCAAAATAAAAACCGTAGTCATTTGTTTTGAGTTGAAGCCCCGTGTAAGCAGGAGAGTATTTGAGAAGTTCTAAAAGCAATGTTAGCAGGGTCAGCGTCTGGAGCTTAACTGACTTGTCCAATACATTTGCATTTCTTATAGGCGCTGCTTATGCCCACGCAGAGGAGGGGATCAGGAAATTGGTGGAGCGATGTCAATTGCCATTTTTGCCCACCCCCATGGGAAAGGGTGTAATTCCTGACAACCATCCAAACTGTGTAGGTGCTGCCAGATCCAGGTGTGTAGCATTCTAGATTTTAAATACAAAGGATTGACAGATTTAAGGCTAATTTATTTTGTGATTTTAATGCCTCTAGGAGAAGTTTTGAAAGAATCATGTAATTTTAAGCACACCTGTTTCTTTTTAGACTTTTCAGCACTTTGAAGTGTTGTCCATTGTCCCCTGACTCTCACATGAGACATCTGCAGTCATTTGTATCATTGTTCCCCTAGATGTAATATGTTCTTTTTCTATGGCTGCTTTCGAGATTTTTCTTTATCTTTGATTTTCAACAGTTTGACTATAATGTGTCTGGACATAGTTTTCTTTTCTTTTATCCTGTTTGGTGTTTTCTCATCTTCTAGAATTTGTAAATTGATGTCTTTTACCAAATTTGGAAAGTTTTTGGTCATTATTTCTTCAAATTTGTTTTTCTACACCAATCTATTTCCCTTCTCCTGGAATAACACAAATAATAGGTATGTTGATATTGTCCCATAGGTCCCTGAAAATCTGTTCAATTCTTTTTAATCCTTTTGTCTCTTTTACATTTTCTATTTCTCAGCTGAGAACTTCTATCTTCGCATTTATTTCAAGAATATTTTTGTTTACCTTATGAAACATAGTTATAATACCGTGTTTCCCCAAAAATAAAACTTAGCTGGACAATCAGCTCTAATGCATATTTTGCAAAAATTAATATAAGACTCGGTACTATGTTATGTTATGTTATGTTATATTATATTGTGTAAGACCTGGTTTTATAGTATATTATGTTACATAAGACCTGGTATTATGTTATATTTGTTATATTTATTATATTTATTATATTTATTATGTTATGTTATGTTATATTATACTATATTATATTATATAAGACCCGGCCTTATAGTAAAATAAGACTGGGTTTTATATTAATTTTTTGCTCCAAAAGACGCATTAGAGCTGATTGTCCAGCTAGGTCTTATTTTCGGGGAAACACGATAGCTGCTTTAAAGTCTTTGTTTAATTGCAACATCTGGGTCATCGTAGAATTAGCATCTATCATTATCTTTTGGAAATTAATCTCAGTTTTCTGGTTCTTTGTGTATTGAGTAATTTTGAATTGTATCTTGGAGTTTTGAATATTATGTTGTGAGAGTCAGGTCATATTGAAATCCTTTGTAGAATGTTGATTTTTTTGTTTGTTTGTTTTAGCAAGCAGCTAGCCTGGTTAGGTTAAGACAGCAATTTCTGTCTTACTGTGGGCAGTAGTAGTTCCAGGGTCGCTTCACTTTCAAAGCTTTTGCTATGCAATTTTGGGTCTGTCCACACGTGCCCAACCCAGAGGTCAGCCCCAAACATGTGCTCGTTCATATCCATAGTTAGTGATTTCTTTTCTCTCTAGGACGTAGCCCCCCCCATCCCCTTCTGATTTCCAGGAGTCCCTTTTCCTGGCCCTTGCTGCTGCCGCCTTATAGTACCACACCGTCAGGGCTGCCTTTGAGGCAAAATGGCAGAAAAATAGAAATGAAAAATAAGGAGATTGCCCCCATACTCTTCAGATGACTGGGGACCCTTTGTTCAGTTCTTCTTGCCTGAAAAATGATGTTTTTCTTGGAATTTTATCTGCTTGGGAGCTACCACCATGCTGCTAGGCAACAGGGCTATCCTCAGAGCATGGCTGGGAGGGAGAAAAAAATTCTGAGCTTTTCCCCTTGTGCTCTCCGGCCTGCAGGGCTCCCTTTTCCTGATTCTCTGGCCAAAAAGACAGTTTCTCTCCAGGTTTTTGCAACTCTCCAGTTCTGCAACTAGGGCTGCCCTGAGTCAAAGGCAGGAGATACAGGAGCGGGGAAAACCTTGGAAACTCACCCACATGTGGGTCACTTCTTTAACTCCCCTCCCAATCTACCTACTTTTACTTTTCAGAATTCTCAGGTAGTTGCTTTTTCGATTTTGTTCAGTTTTCTGTTGTGATCAGTGGGAGAGGTAGGCTCTAGTGACCTTACCCAGTCTTGGCTGGCACTGTATGCCTCCTCTTTTTAGATTTTTAAAGCACTTTTTGATAATCCATACTTTGTTTTCTTTTAATTTCTTAAAATGTATTATGAAATATTCTAAATATACAAACAAGAGAATAATTTATTGAACACTTATGTTATATCAATTTTACCAGATAGAAATAATATTAAGTAATATGTCATTGCTTGCTTTAGAGTTTTATTTTTATTTTTTTAAGAAACAAATTAACAGATTTACTTACAGTTCCCTGTACATCTTTCCTGATCCCATTTCCTTCCTCCCTCTCCACAGTTAATCACCATTGTGCATTTGGTATTTTTCATATTGTCATGCACGCATTAAAATTCATTTTGAGGCTTTTTAAAATGTAATGTTTCCTGTGCAATTTTTAATTATTGGTCATTTAATGCTTTCTTAATAGATTATATCTTTTTTATATTAGTATACATTGTACAGAAACCAAATGAATTCTTATACTAAGTTTTTAAAAAAATACACTTTAACTTGAGTTGAACCGAAGTTTATTTTTGTTCCAGCCAAATTTTAAGAAGATAATAGTAATGACATTGATAGTGTAAAAGAGAGTCTAAAGAGCTATAATTAATTGAATAAACAATTTCAAGGGTTATAGAGTATCTATAAGCAAATCTATCCTTCCACTTGTAGTTTTTATCTGTTTAAGTTGGGTCCCACAGGACTAGTATAATATATGAAGAAGTTATAGTGACAAAAATGTTAAGATCTATAAAAGAAAACTGTAAGAAATATACTTAGTATAGTGTTTTTTGAAAGCAATTCATGAATGTGAATCAATCCTCTTAAAAATACCTGCTTCTAGGAATCAATATGAAGTGTGTATTGAGATGCAAGCATAAAGATGTGCAATCTAGTACTATTAATAGCAAAGAAAATATCCAGGAATTGTGAAAAGATTTCATAAACTTAATGTAAGGTGTTCAGCAAAATATGTAGCCTTTAATTGTATTTAAGAAGAACTTAATGACAATGGAAAATATTTATGATAAGCAAAGGTACATGAACCAGTATTACATAAGCTCAACTAGGTAAAAATATACTTGCATAGAAAAAAAGACTAGATGAAAATATGCCAGGATATTAATAATAATTTATAAGTTGATAGTATTATTGGGTGCTTTTGGTGTCTTCTTTATACTCTTTATGCTTTTTCCAGATTATCTACAGTGGACTTGTATTAATTTTCTAATGCGAGAAAAGTAATAAATAGAGTATAAATACAGTCCTATGGTAATATTTTTCTATGTATTTCATCTTTTTTATTACTAAATAGAATGGTACCATAAAATATTTTAGTTTGAAAGGTCAAATTTACCATAGAAGCTGATTCTGAACTAGTATAATGAAGTTCTAAATTATTTAGATTTTCCAAATACTTTAGAAATTAATTTTAGAATAATTCAAATAAGAAATACAGATATACTTTTTGTGTTATATCCGGTTTTTCTTTGTAATAGGGCTTTGCAATTTGCTGATGTAATCGTGTTATTTGGTGCCAGATTAAATTGGATTTTGCATTTTGGACTTCCTCCAAGATACCAGCCAGATGTGAAGTTTATCCAGGTACTCAGAGAACAGAGAAGAAAGATTTAAAATCAGAGAGATCTGTAGTTTATTGTTCTCCCTCTCAGCCATTACCATCTCTGCTTTCTTCTTGGCTTTTGTGAAAAACCATTTCTCTTTTTACAAAAATAGAATTTTATAAATTGTCTAACATAATTACAGGTACCAAAGTAAGCTGCCTTTTCAAGCCTATGAAGCATATGTAATGTGCCACTTCTAATCAGAAAATCTTTCAAAATCAAGTTTTAAATAGTTTGAAAAGCCTAATTTGCCTCTTCCTCATGCTTCAGGTATATTTAAAGGTAGACAAGAGAGGTTTAATGAAGTAGGATGGTAGAGCAAACATTCAGCATTGTGTGGGATTGTTCTCTTAGATGCCAAAACTTTCAAGCACCCTTTGTTTGGAAACCTCTAAACAATGCTGCTTTTACCTATGTATTTGGAATACATGCTGACCTCCTTTCGATGACTCTTGACTTGGGATGACCCTCTTTTTTTTTTTAACTTTTATTTATTTTAAGTGTGTTTTTCCAGGACCCATCAGCTCCAAGTCAAGTAGTTGTTTCAATCTAGTTTTGGAGGGCTCAGCTCACAGTGGCCCATGTGGGGATTGAACTGGCAACCTTGTGGTTAAGAGCACCGCGCTGTAACCAACTAAGCTAACTGGCTGCCCCTGTAATGACCCTCTTTATAAGCCAGTTTTCTTACTGGTGTGAAAAGTACTGCCTATATGGTGGCATGTAAACGTGTTCGACCTGCACAGATTGTGTATGGTATTTGATCATCCAGCTACAGTTGCTGTCTTCTCTTTATTTACCTTTTACTTAAGGAGTCAACTTCTAATAGTCCCTTTCCCCTGAGACCATTGAGAACTGAAACCACAAACAAGGGAGACCTGGGTTGTACCTGGAAGATGCTACCACTTCTTTGATTGCCCCTCTTGATTACAAAATAAAGTGTATCCCCTTTGGGGTGGCTGAATTACTCCTGCTAGCAGAATGTATTTTCACTTGCCCATGGCCATCTAGAAATGGAGCTTCTACATGGGAATACGTGGGAAGTAATCATGCCTTACCCTAGGAGTGGCTCTCAAAATGTGGTTTCTGGAACAGCAGCATCAGCACCACCTGGGAAACCTGTTAGAAATGCACATTTTGGGGCCTTTCCCCAGACCTACTGAGATCAGAAATTCTAAGGTGGACTCTTGCAATCTACAGTTTAATAAGCCTTCTAGATGATTCTAATATATGCTCAAATTTGAGAACTCCTCTAAATAGGAATTCCAATGTAATTAAGTAAAACCTTATTATTGATTAGATCCAGCACTATAATTGACCAAGTGAAATGCACTCCTGTGGGTATAACAGAACAATACCAATATTCTACAGAGTGGATTTTAAAATAAGGGAAGGTGATGCGGTTTCTATACTAACTATGATACTCATATAGTTCCATGGATTTTTATTTTTATTAATAAACTCCTTGACTATCACATCTTTATCAAGTTATATATACATAATTCATTTATTTAGCCTTAATCGACTTCTTAAAGAAGTTAAGAATAAACATGGCTGGTCTTCAGTCTTGTCTATCTTTAGGTTGATATCTGTGCAGAAGAATTGGGGAATAACGTAAGACCTGCTGTGACTTTGCTGGGAGACATAAATGCTGTCACTAAACAAGTAAGAGCTTTTGCCTGGGTTTTAATTTATATGGATTGGTCTTTAGAGAATAGTTCCTTAAAATGTTTCAATCTTGGTTCACTTGGTGACAGGTCTGATAATACCTGTTTTAAACAATTTATGATGGAAAGCTATCATCCTTAAGTGTAACTTTGGAACTTGGTAAATCCAACTTCTTGTGTACAGATCATTTTTCTGTGAGTAAGTTAAGCATTTTTGGAAGGTGATTGAAAATTTAAAGGCATTCAGTAGGCAAGCAGTGATTTATTAAGTAGGATTCAGCTATCTAAAAAATTACAATACAGTTTCCAAAGGCACTGAACTGACAGCCAAGAAGTGGCTTTTATGTACTGGAAAAGTCTAACTTAGTATTTCTTTAGGCATTAAAGAGATTTTTACTCTTCAAAACCGTAATCAGTGAGTTGTTCAGAGTCATATAGTGTGTACATAATTTATACATTTCATTGTGACAGGAGATAAAATATAGTCACATTTATCTCTTGATTTGGGATATAAATTGCTATTGTTATGATGATTATACAGTATTAGGGTGCAATCCCCAATCACATATTAAAACAGTGGAACATTTGGCCTGTACCATGGGGATCCCTAAGTATTTGGGGCCGTTGTCCTTCCTGTAAGGGTTTCATGGAGAAGGTGATTTTCCTTTTAGTGTCAAAGATGGACGAGGGCTGAAGAGCCCCAGCCAGTGAGTCGGCGGGTAAGTAGCACTGTGCTCTGCCTGCGGTTATCCCAGCATGAGGCAGAAGTGCGCACTGACCCAAACAAACCTTTCCCTGTTACCTGTTTATCTTTTATCAGTTGTTTGCTGCCTAGAGGAAAGACAGTATGAGTGATGTGGAGGGGAGGATAATATAACAATACTGTCTTTAAGAAAAGATTTTTATGTTAAT
This sequence comes from Rhinolophus hipposideros, assembly GCF_964194185.1. Lineage (NCBI taxonomy): Eukaryota > Metazoa > Chordata > Mammalia > Chiroptera > Rhinolophidae > Rhinolophus > Rhinolophus hipposideros. The sequence goes on along the minus strand of NC_138060.1, from coordinate 37,363,129 downwards.
ATGATTTCAGTTCATTTTCAAGAAAGAAAGAAAAAAAGTTTGTGGTGTTTTTCAGCTTTTAGAACAATTTGATAAAGCACCGTGGCAGTATCCTCTAGAGAGCAAGTGGTGGAAAACTCTGAGAGAAAAAATGAAGAGCAATGAAGCTGCCTCCAAGGTAATACTGGATCCACTGAAACTCAAGAATGCTTCCGATTCATGGTTCAGTTCTGTCATAGCATGGCATATGCATTCCTAAAAATCACCACACTATGCAAAATCATACAGTGAAAACCACAGGGCTGCACTGGTGGGGGAAAAAGGTTTGGAGCACAACTCGCAACAACTTTGTGAAACATTAAGATAGGAACCTAATAAAAATGGTGGCAAAGACGTGTGTGAGTGTGTGTGTGTGTGAGTGTGTGTGTATGTGTGTGTGTATGGCACTTTACCTTGGAAAAGACCTACAGTTTCTTGTGGAAGTGGGCATTGGAAGCGTTACAGCTTGTGAGTTACTGTGGTGGAAGGAGGGTAATCTAACATTGAACAGAAAGTTATAAGAGCCTATGTGGATGGGTGTGGCTTACTGTCCTCAGTTTGACCTTGACGCCAAATTACAGTTGAAGTCTTTTGGAGCCTTAAATCCTGGGGCATGTTGGGGAATGTTTTCCTACCTTTAAGATATAGATTCTTCAAGGCATGCATTTATAATAGATAGGTATTTCATTAAAATTGAAATTTTAATCTAATGTATAGCTTTTTCTTTTTTTTAATTGTAGCTTTACTGAGGTATGATTGACATAAAATTGTAAGATATTTAAATGTACATTATGGTGATTTAATATACATACACATTATGAAAGGATTCCCCCATCTAGTTCACCTTTATTTTTATGTATTTTTTTTTGTGAGAACCTTTATACTTTCTTAATTCACTTAGTTGTTACTGGAAATTCTTTTGTGACTTCTTCATCAGCTATCACTTGCCTGATAGCTGAAGGATTTGGAAATTGTAGTAATATGTGAAAGCACCAAAACATCCACTACTAGCACTAAAATGAGCCACTTCTGCAGGATTTGGCATTTTCTATTTAAAGTCTTTGTATGTAGTTTTCTGTCTGATTGTGAGAATGGTGGTTCCCGATTTTTTCCACTGTTTTGTTTATTCCTTTGTATCTTGGTTCAACTGGGTATAGTTTACTGTGTTTGTGTCGTATTTCTCACTGACAGAATCATGCATGAGCAAACATGAAATCCGAGTTATGCTCATATTGTTCCCTAATATATCAGTCATCTTGGAATAAATTCCCATTTTCAAAATAAGTGGAATTGATTATACATGATTCTGTCTTTCATTGGAATTTTAATCAGACTGTTTGTTCTAGCGAGCCAGTCTCACTTCTATTTCTTTAATGGTATGATTAATTCCTTCTCGTCCCTAGAAATTACGTTAGTTTAAGATGGAAAGAAGTTGCCTCTATTCTCTGGTGTAGGAGCATAGGAGGGTCCCTCATCCATCTTGGGTATAATCTCCAATGGACCAAAGTAGCACAGGTGAAGAAGCAGTGCTGGGACCAGATGGAATTGTGATGCCCCATGTGGCTACTCTCAGCTCAGAGACTCTTTAGAATAGTGGGTGAAGCGTATCCCGTAAACTCCCAGTGCATGTGGGGAAGAACCAGGTTTTCTAAAATCCTGACTTCATTTTTGTTTAAACTTAGGGCCATATTTCAGATGAAAATATTCTAAGATGAATTTTTACTTTTTCTAAGGCAGTGTTTCCCTAAAAGTGCTCAAGTAGGACTGTTAAGTTTTGTTTAACCCAGTGTTCCCAGCTATCTTTACTATAGGACTTCTCAGTCTTTAACAAGTTAATGTGGAACTCCAGGAAGAGGGATATGCCCTAGCTTATTTGATTGTGTCCCAGACTGGAAGTGAGACCCATTTTTCATAGCGTGTCCCCAGGACTATTCATTGATCAGTTAGCTTCTCAGACTGGCATTGGCGGCCATTTGGGTACCTCGTAGTTTGTAGTTATTAACTGTTTTTGTTTTTTTTGTTTTTTTAAACTTATGCTCTGTTTTCTTTCTTTTTTTTTCTTTTTTTAAGACTTTTTTATCGGGGAAGGGGAACAGGACTTTATTGGGGAACAGTGTGTACTTCCAGGCTTTTTTTTCCAAGTCAAGTTGTTGTCCTTTCAATCTTAGTTGTGGAAGGCACAGCTCAGCTCCAGGTCTCGTTGCCATTGCTAGTTGCAGGGGGCGCAGCCCACCATCCCTTGGGGGAGTCGAGGAATTGAACTGGCAACCCTGTGGTTGAGAGCCCACGGGCCCATGTAGGAATCGAACCGGCAGTCGTCGGAGTAGGAGCACGGAGCTCTAACCACCTGAGCCACCGGGCTGGCCCAGTTATTACCTGTTTTCAGATGAGTTTGATAGTAGCTTACTGACATTTTTATTTTCATTACATCTCAATCTAATTTGATTATATTTCCCTCTAATACTTTAGGAATTAGCTTCCCAAAAATCCTTGCCTATGAATTATTACACAGTATTCTACCATGTTCAAGAACAGCTACCCAAAGACTGTATTGTGGTAAGTGAAGGAGCAAATACTATGGATATTGGACGCACTGTGCTGCAGAACTACCTTCCTCGTCACAGGTAAGGCTGCCAAAAAAGAAATTATAATGTGTTACATTTGAAACTACAATGATGCAGATTAGTAAAACATTTGAGAATTATACATGTTCAGTGTATAAGGACATAGTTCATAGAAGTATTCTTAAGTGAGGTTCTAGAGAGTTTTTACGCTTGATAGGTCCCCCAGACCATGTGATAATATATGTACTCAGTATTCTAAGGATATAATCAATCTTCAAGCAATCATGAGTGATTTTTTCCTCTCATTCTGCTTGTCTTTGACAAATTAGTTCCTCACAGTCTAAAACTTTATATTAAAGAAAGTGTATTTATTCTTTATTTTATCATGAACCATGTGAATATGTCTAAATTTGTGCGAACCCTACCATTTGTGACATACCCCAGAGGGTTTCACTTTAGCTTTATTCCCCAATAGGCTTGATGCTGGTACTTTTGGAACAATGGGAGTTGGTTTGGGATTTGCCATTGCAGCTGCTCTAGTGGCTAAAGATAGAAACCCAGGACAGCGTGTCATCTGTGTGGAAGGAGACAGTGCCTTTGGATTTTCTGGCATGGAAGTGGAAACCATCTGCAGGTAAAACAGCATCCAGAATCAGAACATTTCTTTCTCGAAAATATGAAAAATTCTGCATGTGACCCACTTGCCTAACCAGTGCTTCCCAAGCGTCAGTCGTGTGTCAGGTGCCCCTGCACAGCATTGCGCTGTCCTGAGAACACTGGTATCAATAACACCAGGATCGTTCTCACCCAGGCAGTGTGTTCACAACTTATTTACTGCATGCAAGAAACCTGCCATATCAGGGGGCATGGTTTTGAGGTCACTTAAAAACATTCTGTCAGAGAAAAGCTTGTTTTCTGAAGGGAGACAATAGAGCATGGTGATGACGAGCATGGCCTTGGGGTCACATGGCCCGAATTTAGACACTGACTTGACCACATCAGAGCCCAGTGACTTGGGTTAAGCCACTTCACCAAGCTTCCGTGTCCTCTAGACTAGGGATAGGAATAGTAACAGTTCCTGCCTTAGAAGATGGTTGTGAGGAACAAATGAGATGATGTAGGTGAAGCTCAAGGTGACTGCTCAGCGAACTGAGCTATTCAGACTGTAGTTGTGAGGATTTGTGGAAAAACTCGTAAGTTGTAGCTCCTACTGTAGAAGTATGGGGATTTATTTCTTTTTCCCCAGTTATTTAAACTAGGAAAAGCATTCTATCCTTAGTCAGGGCTCTTACCAGGGTTTTTGTAAATCATGTTTGGGGGCTTTCATAGCTTTGGTATATAACGTTTTCCAGATCTGAGGGAAAGTATGTGCCTGTTAGAGTGTCTGTATTGACAACCAAGTGATATGCACCTAAAACATCATTTGTGGGAAAGTCAGCCTTCTAGAGAGTGAAGTAAAGCCATTCCCTTTGAGCATGGAGAGCAAGCCGTTACCCCAATCAGTATGCAGTTTAGTTTTGTTTTTACACCAGATCTCAGAAATTATGTTTGCGGACAGTAAAGCCCATGTTCTTTTTTTAGTTGTTAGTAAAGTTTAATCAGCCTTTTTTTGTCTTTATCATACTGTTGAGCACATTGTTACTCTTTTTCTCCAATTATTACACCATGTAATGTTTTTCTAATTATGGTGAAATGATTTGAGAGGGACAGAGTGTATGCTGATCACTCATGTACCTCCCACAGCATCTAGCAAGTGCCGGTTGTCTATGAGGAATTTAGTAAATAGAAAGGTACATTTCAAACAAAGCTCCTAGGTACCACCTGAAAGTTGTGTTTCAGGGGATATTAAGTATGGAAGGTGTCAATTCTTACTAACACCTGGATCTATGAAAACCAACGTTCAGAAAAGCTCAGTGAGTTGTCCAAGGTTTGTAGCTGCATAGTAGTAGGACCAGGTCTACAAGTCCCTAATCTTACATTCTTTCTACTACTCCATGATGTTTCTGTTAGTGATTGATATTCATTTATTAGGATAACAAATGCTTAATGTTTAGTCTTACCCTAATGTTACAAAAAAAGTTTATGGGGAACTGTCCATTTTTAAGTTAAAATATCAGCCCAAAGAAAAGAAATTGCTTTAGAATGAAGAATGATTTCCTTTATATTTTGCTGTTATTTTAGGTACAACTTGCCAATTGTACTTTTGGTGGTGAATAATAATGGAATTTACCAAGGTTTTGATACAGCTACTTGGAAGGATATATTAAAATTTGGAGATGCTACTGCAGTGTAAGTAACTCAGAACAATGTATATTTACTTTCTCGCATCTATTTTAATCTCTCTTTTGCCAACCTTCCAGTTTTTAAAAAGGGACAAAAAAGTAGGTGATTTTGTCTGGAGCTATAAGGAAAAACTTGAATCTACCATCAGTGAATTAATCTAATCATGTGTTCTGAAAACATAACCAGCCATCAACTGCTTAAAACTTGTTGTTTTTTTTTTATTTACAAAAAGGAGAGATCAAGTATAAAGATTGTACTCAGCTACCATCTGATTATAAATGAAAATAAAATATTAATTCTACCCTTTAAAAACAAAGTCTGCTGTATTGGAATGTGCTTCCATGGTGTGAGTATTGCTTATGTTGTCAGCCCCTCTAAAGGGCTAATATGGTTCCTCTTAGCACAACCATCCATGGTTAGGCACTTCAATAAATAGTTTATGATCGGGGAGCCACTGAAGACTCAGACAAATGAATTTGATGTCTAAGCCTTGTTAGTGAAAGAGCTTATTGAAAAATAATCCCAGTCCTACTCTTCCTACTATACCGTGTGGGAATACAGATGTTTATATCCAGAGGTCTTCCTTTTACCACTTAGCTAAATCTTGATCACCTGTTGGCAGAGCTAACCTGAGACAGTATTGTGGCTGGTTTTGCGGTGTGAGAGAGATGTGGATTTGTGAGTCAGCTTGGAGGTCGAGCAGGGTGTGGGAATGTTTGCTTATGCTTTACTGACTTCATTTGCTGTTTTGTTGTTATTTGCTGTTTTGCAGTAACCATTCCTTTTTTTCCTCTTTTTCTTTTGTATTCATAATAGATGGTAAGCCTACGCTGTTTAGGATAGTAGCCACTAGCCACATGTAGCTATTTAAATTAAATTAAAATTAAATTCCAGAGAGCCCAGAAATAAACTCTCCCCTATATGGTCAGTTCATCTACAACAAAGGAGGCAAGAGTAGACAATGGAGAAACAACAGTCTCCTCAGTAAATGGTATTGGGAAAATTTGACAGCCACATGCAAAAAAATTAAACGAAGCCACTTTCTTACACCATATACAAAAATTAACGCAAAATGGACTAATGACTTACATATAAAACCTAAAACCATAAAACTCCTAAAAGAAAATATGGGCAATAAACTCTTTAGCCTTGGTCTTAGCAATATCTTTTTGATATGTTGCCTCAGTTAATGTCAACAAAAGCAAAAATAATCCAATGGGACTATATCGAACTAAAAGCTGCACAGTAAAGAAAACCATCACAGTAAAAGACAACCTAGTGAATGTGAGAGGATATTTGCAAGTGATATATCTGAGAAGGGGTTAACATCCAAAATATATAAGGAAATCATATAACTCAACATAAATAAAACAAATAATCCAATTAAAAAACGGGCAGCGGACCTAAATAGACATTTCTCCAAAGAGGACATACAGATGGCCAACAGACAAGAGAAGGATGTTCAACATTACTAATCATCAGGGAAATGCAAATCAAAACCACAATTAAATATTAGCTCACACCTGTCGGAATGGCTATTATCAAAAAGTCAACAAACAAGTGTTGGCAAGGATGTAGAGAAAAGAACCTTCCTGTTCTGTTAGTGGGATTGTAAATTGGTAAAGCTACTATGGGAAACTGTGTGGAGATTCCTCAAAAAATTAAATATAGAACTACCCTATGAACAGCAATTCCAGTTCTGGGTATTTACCTGAAGAAAATTAAAATGCTAATTTGAAAAGATATGTGCTCCCTTATATTCACTGCAGCATTATTCACAATAGCCAAAATACGGAAGCAACCTAGGTGTCCATCAATAGACGAATGGATAAAGAAGATGTGGTACATATACACAATGGAATGTTACTCCACATTAAAAAGGGATGAAATGTTGCCATTCATAACAGCATGGATGGACCTAGAGGGTATTATGCTAAGTGAAATAAGTCAGATGAAGAAAGACAAATACCATATGATATGACTTATATGTGAAATCTGAAAAAACAGAACACATGAACAAACAAAACAAAACAAACAGACTCATAAATACAGCGAGCAAAACTGATGGTTTCCAGAGGAAAAGGGGGTAGGGAGGGGAATGGGTGAAAAAGGTGAATAAAAGGTATAAACTTTCAGTTATAAAATACTTATTTTATAATAAATAATTATATTTATTATATAGTATATATATATTACTTATAGCCACTGGGATGTACTGTACAGCATGGCATATGGTCAGTAATATTGTAATAACTTTGTACAATGATAGATGGTTAATATACATATTGTGATCACATCATAAAATATATAAATGTTAAATTACTATGTTGTACACCTGAAACTAATATACTATTATATGCCAACTATACTTTAATAAAAAATTCAGAAAAACAACAGTGAAACAAACAGAATTCAGTTCTTTATTTTAACTAGTCACATTTGAAGTGTTCACAGCAACAGGTTACTAGTGGCTATTCTGTTGGATGGCACAGATGTGAAACTTTCCCATCACCAAAAGTTATATTGGACTTTGTTGTATAGACAATAAAAAAATACATGGACAGTTTTGAGTATTGGCATCGCAGTTTAAGTGTTGGATATAAAAGTGTACCTTTCAATTTAGCTTAAATTTTTCTACAAACTATGTCAGAGAATGACTTTTTCTATTTACTTGTGACCTTCTTTTTCAGGGCTCCTCCCATGTGCCTTCTGCCAAACTCACATTATGAGCAGGTTATAACTGCATTCGGGGGCAAAGGGTATTTTGTGCAGACACCCAAAGAACTCCAAGAATCCCTGAGGCAAAGCTTGGCGGACACAACTAAACCCTCTCTTATCAACATCATGATTGAGCCACAAGCCATGCGGAAGGCCCAGGTAAATGTGATTGCTAAGCAGAAAGCAGAAATGCCTCTTTACTCCCACCCCCCAAAATATTTACCAAACAGAACGCCCTATAATTCAGAGAGTTTTTTTGAAGCCATTTCTGAGTTTGGCATTTTCATTTGTTCAATGAATATTTGTTGAGAAATGTGTTAGGTATGCTGTGTCAAGTACTAAGAATAGCATGGTGAGCAAAGCCAGGCTCACCCTCACATCATGGAGCTAACATACAGTTAGGGAGGGGGACAGTCCAGTCACCTCCCAACTGAATGCATTATAACAGTGAGGCAGTTGCTCTGGAGGAAAGAAATCCAGTTCTGAACGAACATACAAGAAAGGAATCTGACATATTGGGGTCCCAGGGAAAACTTCTCAGAGGAAATAATGCTTAAACTGAGATCCAAAGTATAAGTAGGAACAAACTCAGCAAAGAGGTGGGGGAAGAGATGTGCAAAGGCTCTGTGGCAGCAGGGAGTATGGCAGGTCTAAGGAGCTGAAAGAAGGCCAAAGTGCCTAGAGGACAGAGTGAAGGAAGCACAGTGGGAGATGAGACTATAATAGGGTGATTTGTGCAGTTACATTGAAAATTCCTTAACTTTGGGCTCTAAAGCAAAACTGCAATGTGGATTATAGCAGTAAAATAAATAAAGTATATAGCAAGGTCCTCTTCCAACCCAGATTAAGTTGCTTTTTGTACTTAGTTTTGTACTGTGCTCCTGATTCTGCTACTTGCCTTCTCATATACCTGTCATCCATGCTTACATATTGTGTATCATCCATTGTTTTCGGAGCAAATAATTTTTTCAAGTAGTTTTTGTCTTGGTTCTTTATACATGTCTGCTGTGAGGTTTTTTTTGTTTTTTTTTTTTGAACAAATGGGCAGACAGATACCTGGACTCTCAATGAAATGTAAATTAACTATTTGGAAACTGTGAAATATGTAGAATTCTGAAACTCTCTGTAAAAACAGATATCAGAGACTTTGGCAAGAGGAACAGATTAGAAATATGAAACAGCCAGAAAACAATTAACAAAGTAGCAAAAAGTACATACCTATCAATAATTACTTTAAATGTAAGTGTATTAAATTCTCCCATCAAAAGACAGAGTGGGGGTAGCCGGTTCTCTCGTTGGTTAGAGCATGGTACTAATAACACCAAAGTTGTCGGTTCGATCCCCACAAAGGCCACTGTGAGCTATGCCTTCTTTAAAAAAAAAGCATAGAGTGACTGAATGGATCAAAAAACAAGACACATATATTTGCTGCCTACAAGAGATTCACTTCACATGTACGTACACACACAGACTGAAAGTGAAGAGATGGAAAAATGATATTCCATACAAATGGAAACCAAAAGAAAGTTGGAGTAGACTTTATAGACTTAACTTTAAAAAAAGACTGTAATAAAGACAAGGGCATTACATAATAATTACAAGGTAAGTCCAACAATAGAATATAGCATTTGTAAATATTTATGCACCCAACACAGGAATACCTAAATGTACAAAGCAAATGTTAACAAGTCTAAAGGAAGAAATAAATAGCAATACAATAATAATTAGGAATCTTAATACATCTCACATCGATGGATGGATCGTCAAGAAAGAAAATCAGTAAGGAAACATCAGCCTTAAATGACGTTAGATCAGATGGACTTAATAGATACATACAAAACATTTCATCCAAAAGCAACAAAACACACATTCTTCCCAAGTGCACATAGAACCTTCTCCAGGATAGATCATATTTTAGGTCACAAAACAAGTCTTCATAAATTTAAGATTGAAATCATACCAAGCATCTTTTCCAACCATAATAGTATGAAATTGCAAATCAATTATGACAAGAAAATTCACAAATACGTGGAGATGAAACAGTGTGCTACCAAACAACCAGTGTGTCAAAGAAGAACTCAAAAGAGAAATAAAAAATACCTTGAGACAAATGAAAAGGGAAACAATGTACCAAAGCTTATGGGATGCAGAAAACGGAGTCCTAAGGGGGAAATTCATGGCACTAAATGCTTACCTCAAAAAACAAGAAAAATCTCAAATAACCTTACTTTATACCTCAAGGAACTAGAAAAAAAAGAACAAACAAAGCCCAAAGTTAGTATAGTAGACCACCCTTATCTACAATTTTGCTTTCCATGTTTTCATTACTCACGGTCAACTGTAGTCTGAAAATATTAAATGGAAAATTTTGGAAATAAATAATTTAGAAGTTTTAAATTGTGTACTGTCTGAGTAGCGTGATGAAATCTTGTGCCGTCCCTCTACATCCTGCACAGGATGTAAATCATCCCTTTGTCCAGCATATAAATGCTGTGTATGCTACCTGCCTGTTAGTCACTTAGTAGCCAATTTGATTATCAGATCGGCCGTCACAGTATCTCAGTGCTTGTATTCAGGTATTCAGGGTATTAAATAAAACCCCTATTTTATTTAATAACGCCCCCAAAACCATTCACATAACTTATATTACAGTATATTATTATCATTCTGTTTATTAGTAGTAATTGTTAATCTCTTACTGTGCCTAATTTGTAAATTAAATTTTATCATAGGTATGAATGTGTAGGAAAAACATAGTATACATAGGGTTTGGTAAGATCCACAGTTTCAGGCATCCACTGGGGGTCTTGGAACATATCCCTTGTGGAAAGGGGGTACTACTATGTTCACACACACAAAAAATAGGCTTGAGATCGTGTTAGTCATAAGAAAACCCTAATGAATTGTCCCCTCTCTGCTAATGAATTCACCCTTCTAATCTGTTCCTAATGATCTATTTTCCAAGTTCTCTATGAATTTTGGGGGATATTGCTGGAGAAGTAGAAGGTGTTATCTTCTTTTATAATTCCATGAGGATTCTTGTATTTTTTACACTTACCTCTTTGACATTATTTATCATTGCAATAGAATTCCACACATAGTTTCCACAACAACTAGTTTCCTAGCTGTTAATTTTCATTGATTGTGTGTCCATCCACTATTTGTCATTCATTCGCAGCGTAGGCTGGCTGCTTCCTGCTGTAATACTGGGATGACCTAATCTCAGCCCTCCGGACTCCTTCGTCTCCTCTCTTCTTTGGAGTGTATTTGTACTTCTGTTTCTTTCACACTCTATTCATGGGAGAGGACCCAGAAAGTCATTTTAGGTTGTTTTGTAGGACAGGGCTAAAAATCACTATGGATTTTTAGCTTCCTTTCGAGGAAATCACTAGACCAAAGATAAACTTTATTGGCCACCAATGTGGTAAAAATGTTATAATGGGACATTTAGATTTTAGAGTAAGCAAAACAGTGAGGATATAGTTTAAGACAATTATTTCTTTCAACTAAATGTTTGTTGTATTTCTTTTTCTAGGATTTTCACTGGCTGACCCGCTCTAATATGTAAATACAGATGCCAACAAGTTGTCTTGAGGAGTTTTCTCTTTCCTGTAAAATGGAGTTTTATTTTCCCCAGCAAAATACCTATGATGTTAAAATTGTTATGCAAAAGAAAAATAAAAAATATTTCTAAATGACATTATATAGTAAAGTGATTAAAAACAGAAAACGTTACCAGTATTCAACCACAGAGATAACTATTTAAGATGAAAGAAGAGAAAGGGTTTTATTAAATAATAGTATTGTAACTGCCTAACCATTGAGTTAACAATAGTATTCTTTTTTAAAAATGCATTCTTAAAGTTTCATGTCTTTTAAAAACTTCTGAAGAAAGCAGTTCCAAGAATTTTTTAATGTAAAGGCCTGTTCAGTAAGTCAGAATATGTAGACTACTTATTATTTGTTGACCACTTCATACCTTGGGCTCCCCAGTATTTAATGCAGCTTGTGCTGTACTTTTTGAGTTGGGGTTTTGTTTTGTTTTATTTTTCTGGAAAGAACTTACTGAGCCAAACTCACCCCCAAACTAATAATTTCAGAGTATATTTGGATTAACAACCTTAGTTTATGTGTACCACATTGAGTCAACTTTACTACATAATGAACTCTTTAAAAAAAATTTTTTTTATTAGTTTCAGTTGTACAAAGCAATGTAATAGTTAAGACATTTACACCCCTCACAAAGTGATAACCTCCCAATCTACTTTCCCCTCTGACATCGTATATAGTTGTTACTATACCATTGACTATATTCCCTATGCTGTACTCCACATTTCGCATTATAGTTAGCATTCAATATTCAACTTCAGCTCAGGTGGATTGCACAGGTGGTCAGGAATCTACATAGTTCATAAAATGGTCTCCCTGATAAGTCCAATGCCCATCTGGCACCCCGTATAGTCTTTGTAACCTTATTGATTACATTTCCCCATACTGTGTTTCATAGCCCCATGACTATACTGTGGCTACTAATGTGTACTTTCTAATCTCTTCACCTTCTCTCCTCATCTCCACCCGCCTCCCACTAGCAACCATCAGTTTTTCCCCCCATATCTCTAAGTCTATTTCTGTTTTGTTTATTCGTTTATTCTGTTCTTTAGATGCCACGTATAAGTGAGATCATATGGCATTTGTCTTTTTCAGTCTGACTTATTTCACTTGGAATAATGTTCTCTATATAATGAACTCTTTTAAATAAGAAAATATTAAGGCACTAGTAGAAGATTGGGCAAAGGGCATGAATGTATGATTAACAAAAAATACAAATAGTCAATAAAAGTATGATTATTGTGAATAAATATGAATATGTTAGGCTGAAAAACCTTATTTTTGCCTACCACTGGGCAAAGCGCTTTTGAAATGATGATTCTCAGCATGGGTGAGGGTGACTGAAATGGGCACCGTGTGCTGTGGTGGGAGTTGGAACTGGTACAATATTTCTGTAGAGTAATGCTAGCAGTGCTTGTTTTGGAATCTTAAAAATGTTCATCCCTATAACTTTGACCCAGTAAGCCTATCTAGAAAATATATCCTAAAGAAATAATAAAATATTTGGTCAAATATTTATATGTAAGGCCATTCAGCATAGTTTTATTAGGAACAACTCCAATGTTTAATAATAAGACATTGATTGCATGCATTATGATCTGTCGACATCATAAAATAAAAATTGTGTGAAAGAATATTTATTAATAGAGAAATAATCACAATATAATATTACGTGAAAAGGCAAACTACCAAATGAATGGGTGCAGGTCAGGACATGCACCTGTACTCATGCACACAATAGACACTGAGGAAAAAGATGGACACAAAATAAACCAAAATTTTAAAATAAGTTGGTGATGAGTATAGGTAATTTTTTATTTTTCATTTTTCCCTTTTACAGCATTTTGAAATAAATAATTTTGTAGTTTTAATTATCAGAAACAGACATTGCAGGCATGCCCCGTTTTATTGCGCTTTGCTTTATTGTGCTTCACAGATAATCTGCTTTAAGACTCTGCATTTGCGAAAAGACTATGGCTCGCTGAAGGCTCAGATGATGGTTAGCATTTTTAGCACTAAAGTATTTTTTAAATTAAGGTATGTACATTGTTTTTTAGACATAATGCTGTTGCACATTTAATAGACTACAGTATAGTGTAAACATAACTTATGCACTGGGAAACCAAAAAAATGTGTGCGACTTGCTTTATTGTGATATTTGCTTTATTGCGGTGGTCTGGACCTGAACCTGCAACATCTCCAAGTTATACCTCTATTTTAAAAGCATATTAGAAATGGAAATGTATTAATTACTTTCAGGGTCATTCTTGTTTATTTGCTGCAATATTATATGAATTGGAACATAAGACTTTATATAAAAGTTCGGTTTGTACCGTACACATCAGATTTTTCAACATTGGCTAGTTAGGGTAATTAGTGACTTCCACAAAGTGGCGGGTTCCAGCTTCGAGATCTGCACCCAGGAGACACTTTCAGGGTGTTGTGGTTTCACCTAACAAGCCCCTGAAATCAGGCCCAGTCATCAGGTACTCTTCTGTATTTCTAAGCTACACACCGCAAAGCCAGGGCTGCATAAGAGCACAGAGAATATCAAAAGGAGCATTGAGAGTGGGTAGTTCATGTAACCTCATCAATATCCTACTCTGCCGTGGACGTTTGCCTCTGGCAGCCAAGTGCAATGCAAGATTTGGCTGTAAAGTGGTGTGGAGGGGTTGATGAGTATTTGTGACTTGAACTAATTTGGGGACAATGCTCCTTCCCTAGCCATATTGTCTCAAGAGAAAAAAAAATGTTGTCAGAGTAATGGACTGTCCAGCTGAAGTCAGTCTAAGCATAAGGACCAGGTTAGTCCAGTAGCGCTTTGATGGCAGTCTATTGATGATTACTTATTTTGTAAAAGTGATCTTGAAATTAGTCTTCTTACAGGAATTTAGAAGGATCAGATATTAAATAAGCTGCTCTGAAATGATTCTATTGGTTGATAGTCAAAACATTTTGATAAAACATTTAATAGTTTAATATTAAAACACTCCTATGTGATCCTAGAGTGTTGAATACTCAAGTGCCTCAAAAACTGGACTTTCAAAGGTTATGTCTGTTCTATTAATTTAGGAAAACTAGAATCCAAGGTGGGAAGTGACTTCTTAGGGTTAGTTTCTCTCCTAATATTCTTTTTTTTTCTTTTTTTTTTCCTCTAATATTCTTTATAAAACCTTTCATACTGCATGGTGTTGTTTGGGGATTCAGAAAGCTATCCAGAAGCCTACCCCAATGCCTGGCACATAGAAGGTGCTCAAGAAATTCCACTATGTTTTAGGAAGATGCGACCTTGGAGAAGTGGAGAACATGGGCTGCACTTAGGTCCTGTTTAGCAGTGTGCTTTCACTTTTCAAGTAAGTGGGTCTTATTTCCCCAAGTAAATTAGTCATTTCCTGGAAAACAGGGCTGACTGTTTTTACCTCCTTTCAGAGCCACCTGCTCTGCAGGGGTTCACCAAATAATAGTGAATGAGGATTCATGGTGGTTGGAAATAGCTCAGTGGATATTTTCTATGGTTATTTCACACATGCACCTGTGAAGTAACTCAGCTTATGTGAAGTGAGTATATTTTCCTTAGGGAAACAGTCTTAAATCTATTACAAGGAAATAATAGGACTCAGAGAGCAGCAGCTGGGCTCTCGGTCAGTTCTGTTCTTCATGCTGCCATAGACACTTCTGGATGCCTCTTTACTGCTGCCTTTAGACTGTTAGAGCTGAAAAAATAGGGAAGCAAAGTTAATTCAGCAGAACTTAGAATCTAAGGCTCTGCCCCAAGTCCACCTGCAGCTTGATTTTCAGCTTCAGGTCTTGGCTGTCCCTCTTGGACAAAGCATATGATAAGCCTGACTTTCCAGCCTGGCTCTGCTCTGCTCTGCTCTTACAACCTCTCTAAGTCTCACGTTCTTCATCTGTATAATGGGGGAAATAGAATGCTTCATTCAAAGAGTTGTTTGGAACATACGCGGTTCATAGAAATGCTTAGCATGAAACCTGGCACAAAAAAGCTCCTCGATAAACGTTAGCGCTCCTCCCATCATCCCTTCTTTACTCTTCTGGCCCCCAACCCTCACAGAGTAAAGGGTCAAGAAAAAGCTAGCTTTGTCCCCCTGTGGAACCATCTGGTAAGAGAAGTCCCTATATCCAAAATACTTTGTGCCTTTGACAGCCTGTCCGTTGCCCACTGGGGAACTGGCCACAGCCAACATTTAGTTTGGCCACCTTTCTTCCACACCTCAGGCCTGGGCTATCAGTGTACACTCCAGAGAAGGCACATTCATTTGAGCCAAACTGAATTAGCCAGGCCAGTCGGTGGCTGGGAAGTCACGTGCTGTTTCCCAAACCAAATAGAAAGTATTTTTAGATTATGTATGCACACATACACAAACGTGAGTATTCTTGTTTTGGAATAGTTTAATCGCTCCTACCATGTAGTAAGGCATTGTATGAGGCGTTTTAGAGTTCATATGTCAAATTCATACTGTTGAAGAGGAGACCCTTCTCTCACACTTCTACCCTTCTAAATCCATGTTCCCATGCCCTCTGAAAGAAAAGGAATTATCTGTCTGATTGGTGAGAACCCAGGACATTCATAGGGCCATTTTGCTCATGGCAGGGTCATTGTACCTTAAAGATCAGCCCCCTGGCTGGGGCCACCTGATTTTCTCCTGTCCCATGGGCAGGAGGCTTTCTAGGGGCTGCTCACCCAGCTCTGTCCTCTGTCCCACCCTCCTCAAGACAGGTGAGAAGCGTATATAATAGTCCGTGTCCCTCTTAGCTCAGCTCACTGTATTTCCTTCTGACAACTCTGGCCAAGAAGCCCTGCCACTGGCCCCCGAAGGGCCATGGTCATGCGTGCTCTGTGCCTTGGGCCAGGACTGGGTCCCTCACCTGCCTCTCCATTCCCTTCTACATCTGGACCTGGGGCTGGGTAATGTGGTATAAAGAACACAGGCTTCAGGGTATGCGGCCAGCTTTGCGTTCTAGCTCTGTGGCCTTGGGAAGATTATCTAACCTGCCTTTATCAGCTTCTGTTTCTGTATCTGTAACATAGATACAGTAACATCTACCTCACAGAGTTGCTGTGAGGGTTTCAAGAGTTAACATATGTACAAGCATAACAGGTGTGTAATGAATAGTTGGTGTTAGTATTTTCTTCCCTTAAGGTCAGAATTGCCTTATACCCTTCCATGAATCCCCACTGAGCACTACAGTCGGAACTCATCTCTTACCTTCTTCATCTCTTACCTTTTACGTCCTTCAGGGAGGCTCTCCTGATTAATTATATCTCTGCATTGTTCTGCATTACACGGAATGCCACTGGATTATTATGTATGCTTCTTGTCTGTTTTGAGACTCCCACTAGAATATAAATTCCTGAAAGGCAAGAAATGGTGTACACTCATTTTACACTGAGTCCCCAACTCTAGATCTTTGCCTGGGGCACAACAGGAACTCATTAATTATTTGTTGAATGAATAACGAATGAATGACTCCTCTGACCTCTCTGTCACCTTCCTGAATCATGTTTTCTGTTTCTACTTGTCCAGGTTAGCCGCATCTACCTACTTCCTGAGGAGACATGTGTTTTGAAAACATTGCAGTTACAGTCACTAACTATATAAGGAGATAGGTAATCACATACTGTATGATAAGTGAATGGAAACTTCTTATCACTCTAGTTCTTAAAAAAACAACACCACCTGTTGCTCTTATCCCAGATTGTGTGGGTGTGTATCGATAAGCCTTTCCCTGTGGTATTTTTAAAGTTCTTTAAGACCTTAAGGATCGGTTAAATACAGAACATACTGAGGCCTCGGGTTGGCATAGGTTTGTTCCCCCACAGCTTGCAGGATGGGAGATGCTCCTGGTTACAGGACTTATAGACCCCAAAGCAGCTGGGGCTGCAAGTGCCTGTGTGTGTTCTCCATCTCTTAGGCTGTTTGCTTAAAGCCTGTGAATCTAAAATGCTCCTGAGCAGCACCCAATTATTGCTCATATTGTCCGAGATCTCCCTTCCCACAGCGGAATGGGAATATGCATAATCAGATGCGGCAAGGGCAGGGCCCCTTTCCCACTCTTTCCTTCAAAGTCTTGGTCAGCATTGTCCTGTCGGTGTGTCAGGAACGGTCCTGTGCTAGGGCCTCGCCAAACACACAGCTACGTGCCCTTGATCTCCACCTTCAGCCCTGAGAGACTAGATCCATGCTTTGAAAACGATGCCTTGTCTTGACTCTAGGCCTAATCTAGTTGTGAGATGGGGCTTTCCTCCTCACCCCATCCCATCCAATCCAAGAGGGACCATTGTCTCCAGGTGGAATGATAGTGGGGGTGATGCGGTGGGGAGAGAGGTTGAGGTAAGGGGGAGGCAGTAGTACTGTTCTGCTAATAAATATATCAGAATAAAATTTTGCGGTGAACACGTGATAAGTACCAACAGTAAACAGTAAACTAGGAACATGCATTTGGACTGGCTAGAAGAGAATGAAGTGAATGTCAACTAAGTTTTCTGGGTTCACCCTAGAGGAAATCTGGGGCAAACCCATCACCCCACCTGTGAGAGTTGGGCTGAGATTTGGTATGCCCTTTGGTGACCTAACAATTATTTGGAGCTCATTTATTTCTATGATTCTTGATTTAAGTAATGTCAGGAAACTGGCTTTGCTCAAGATTCAGGATGTTTTCCCTTCCTGCGGGTTTCAGCTCAAGAACCATTGATCCTCGGTTGTTGTAAACCATTTTGGGATGTCCTCTGAAGTCTCCAACCCTCCCTGACTTCCTGTCATAAAAGCTGTGATTTTCCTATCTCCCTTCCAAGAGTGTGGTTTTGGATTTTCAGAGCTGAACGATTCTTGGACTTACAGCATTTCTGAGTCCAGGTTTAGGTATATGTTGATTGATTTCTTGTTAGGGAGCCAGTCTTTCTTAGGGAGCTGGGACCGGGGCGCACTGTTGGCATCTGGCTGGGTGTGCCGTTCAGGAGCCCAGAGCATTCAGATTCAGTCTTGCCAGCAATCCCTCTGCCTGCCAGACAACGACCTCAATCTCTGTTGCTGTCCCCAGAACCTCACACAACCCTCTGTTTTCTCATCTGTAAAATGGTGACTTTAAATCTAGTTCCAGTGCCTCCCTTGTGAACACCAAACAACACCAAAAAAACAATAAAAAGGATTTTATAAAACAGAAAGCTCTACGTAATTATTATTTATTTAGGACACTACATGTTTATTGAATAAGATATAGATGAGGAAAAATACGTAATAGGAATTATTATTTTGTGTTTGGGGGTCAAATAGTTAGTTACAGGAGGAGTAAAAGCAAATGGGTTTCTTTACTGCACGAGTTCTCAGTGTCTTTGGTATGCTAATATGTATTGTAAATGTCCAATATAATTTACATAAAATAGGCAGCGGTTCTCAGTGTAGGTGAACTCCTCTGCTTCTTAAAAAACAGAGTATCTCTTAGAATGGGTACACCTCCAGGAATTTGGGAAATACTGTATTGGGTAAGTTATTGTCATATTGTGATTGCATCCAGGTGGCTAAAGGCCAGCCCAGTGCAAATCTCATTCTTAAAAGTGAGGACAACCGAGCTCCCTGCCCTGGAGATGGAACCGCAGGCTCAGTGTCTGGGTGAGTCTGATTAGTCTCATTAGACTTATTAGTTCTTCTGATTGTCTGAGGGATCTTTCCTTTGCATTGCCAGGCTCCATCACTCCTGGCTCTGATTTAAGCTTGAGTTGACAGGGGGCTGTAAGGAGGGGCTTTCCCAGGGCTTCTCAGCTGCCCAGAGTTGTCTTCTTCCTGTTGCTGCAGCTTCATAACTGAATCATGGTTAATTCTGGACCAGAAAGACCAGGCTCAGAGCTCTGTTCTCTGCCAAAGCCAACCCAAAACGGTCTGTGTGCCCCTCTCAGCATGTCAGCAGGGACTTGTTGGACCGACATGCAGGAAAGATGCCTTTCTCCCTTTCTTCCTTCTTCTTTACTCCTAAGGTTGCCAAGAATTTGATTTTTCAAAATCCTTTTATTTTTAAATTATGAATTAACTAATGCTCATTGTAAACAATTTCCAATAATACAAATGTGTATAAGGTTGAAAAGGAAAGTTTTCCTCGTTTCTCCCACATCGCACGTACTTCCATCCCCAAGCATGTAGTGTACATTGTTCTAGGTCTTTCTCTTTGCACATGTAAATAATTGGTAAGTAGATTTGTTCGTTTGTTCATATATTTGGTTAGAGGCACTGCAACTTTCCGATTTCACTTAACAGTATTCCACGGACAACCTTCCAGGTCAGTGTATAAACATGAAATATCTTTTTATTTTTTTAAAGTCAAGTTTATTAAGGGAAAATTTACGTAAAATAAAACTCACCCTTTGTAAGAGTACAATTTGATGAGTTTGGACAAAGTAGACAAACAAGCACTCCAACCAAAATCCAGGACACACTTGTCACCACCAAAAGGTGCCTTTCCAGTCAAATCTCTTCTCACAGGCCTAATCCCTCGTAACCACTGACCTGTTGTTCTCTATCCCCATAGTTTTGCCTTTTCCAGAATCCCATATAAATGGAATTCTTCAGTACGTAGCCTTTTGTGTTGGCCTCAGCCTAATGCATTTGGGATTCATCCATGTTTCTGATTTCGGTAGTTCATTTTACTGCTAAGTAGTGTTGCCCTGTACACAATTTGTTTATCCATTCAGCAGTTGATGGCTATTCGGGTAGTTTCTAGTTTTAACACTTGGAATTGTCAGTCTTTTAAATTATAGACATTTAAATAGTATGTAATGATATTACACCACGGTTTTAATTTGCATTTTCCTAATGACTAATGATGTTGCGTCTCTTCCTGTGCTTATTTGCCATTCATACGTCTGCTTTAGTGAAGTACCTATTCACTCCTTTGGCCCAGTTCTTTCAAATGGGTTGTTTGTTTTATTATTATTGAGTTGTAAAAGCTCTTTATATATTCTGATTATAAGTCCTTTATCATATATGTTTTGCAAATATTTTCTCCCAGTCTTTGGCTTGGTTTTTCAATTTCATATTGTCTTTTGAACAGCAGAAGTTTTAAATTTTTGGTGAAGTCCAATTTAACATTTTTTGTGGTTTGTGCTTTTTTGGGTCTTAGTTAAGAAAAAAAATAAGAAGTATTTTGTCATAGAAACAGAGTACAATGATGGTTGCCCAAGGGTAGGGTTTGAGGAAAATGGAAAGCTATTGCTCAAAGGGTACAAAGTTTAAGTTATGTAGGATGATAAGTTCTAGAAATTTGATGTACAGCGTGGTGACTATAGTTAATACAGGATTGTATACTTGAAATTTTCTAGGAGATTCATTCTTCAGTGTTCTCACTGCAAAAAAAGGTTAACTACATGAAGTATGGGTATGTTAATTAGCTTGACTGTATATGTATAGCTTGACTGTGTATGTATTTCACAATGTATATGTATATCAAAACATCATGTTGTGCACCTTAAATATATGAAATTTTTATTGAAAACTTTTTTAGTTTAAAAAGGGAAATCTTTGCCTCATCCAAAGCCACTATGATTGTCTCCTGTTTTCTTCTTGAAGTTTAATTGTTTTAGCTCTTACATTTAGGTCTCTGATCTACTTTGAGCTAATTTTTATATATGGGGCAAGGTAAGGGTTAAGCTTCATTTTCGTTTGCTTTGCATATGAAAGATCCAGTTTTCTAGTATCATTTGTTGCAGAGACTACCTTATTCTTTGTCATGACTGTGTAATGTTTGATTGAATGGAGGTTTTGTGATTAATTCAACCAATCTCATATTCATTGAGTGTCAGGCTGTTTCAAATCTGAGACTGTCACAAGCATCCTTGCACCTAAACTGCCAAGCAGTTGAATGAGTATTTCTGTAGAATTTCCCGGTGAAATGGCACGTGCATGTTAAGGGTTGATGGATACTGCCGGATTATTCTTCAGCATACACTCCCACCTACAAGGCCTGAGCAGGAAGGCTCTAACTTTGACTGGATTTATTGGTGTAAGCCTTTTACAAATCTCCAATAATTTCCTTCTGGAAAATTTAATAGCCTGTGTTATTGGATTCTGAAAGATTAAGAGTCCTTCTAAGAGGGTTTGAAGAAAAAGTGATAATTTCTGCCTCAGTCACTTAGGGACATCTCATAAGAAATAGGCTTATAAAATGCATGGTACATGGGAAATGGAAATTTACAAAAAAACTGTTTAATAAGTATTGGGGCCTTATAAATACCTCTATGCCGAGCCTCCCTAAACGGTAGAGATTCCTGTAATAACTTGAGTCAGCAGTGACTTGCCCCCCAGTGGCCTGAATGTGTACTTTCAGCATCTCTTATGCAGGCCTCAGCTCAGGGTGGCAGTCTGTCCACAGACTCCCACTTTCTCACCATACTCATCAAAGCCCTCCCTTGTACCAGACCTGTGCCAGCCAGTTACATGTGCAATGCCACAAAGGGGATCTGGGAAATGCAAGTTGCTCATTGTGGCTGGAACATCAAATTATGACACTTTTCCTACCTTCTTTTATTTTGTGATTTGGTGTGATTTGATCAAATTGAACTAACGTTGTTGAAGTTCTATTATTAGGTGACAGGCACAGTCTTGGGGGTCATGAGGGTACACAGAGCTATGGAACAGCCACCCATCTTCAGGGACGTTAACACAGGTTAAATAGCAGCATAAGATGGTTTAGAAGCAGTTCAAATACAATACCAGCAGGTGTCACAAGCAGGACATATTGATATAATTTGTTCCAACTTCACGGTCAGTGGTGAAATCTGTATGCGGAGAGAAGGAATAAATCACTCTGGCTACTCAGAAGAGGAATCTGAGCTGGATGGTGAAAGTTCAGATTTTGTCACCAAGTTACTCAAAAGTTACCTTTTGAGTAGCTCCCAGGTAGACTACACCTTTCTCCAAGCCACCAAAACCCCACTGCTGGGGCTGTAGGTTTCAACAGGTAACAAGAGCAAGCCTTAGAATTTCCTGGTTGGATTTAGCCAACAATCACAGACCTTCCGTTAAACATTTTGAGAGCAACTAATGGGAGTGCCCCCTCTTTAAGTTGTCCTGTTAATTCTGAATGTGCGCCAAGTATATTCTTTATGCTTTCAAAAGCTTTTTTATAAATTCTGTATCCGTTAGCCATTGCTGCATAAGAAAACATCCCATCATCCTGTGGCTTCAGGACCCTGAAGGCAGAAACAACAGCCTTTTTATTTGCTCATGAATCTGTATTCTGGGCTAGGTTCATCTTGGCAGTTCCTTAGCTGGTCTTACCTGGGGTCACTTCTGTGACTGCCATCTTCTGGAGACCCCGTTGAGTGTAGATGATCCAAATTGGCATCAGTCTCACGTCTAATGCCTCATCTGAGATGGTCAGCTATTTGGGGGGGGGGGGGGGGCTGGCTGCTTCCTCTTTCTGTGGCCTATTCAATAGTCTAGACTTTTTTTTTTTTTATGTGGCAGTTGGCTTCCAAGAAAAGGCAAAAGCAGAAGCTGCCAGGCCTGTTAAGGGTACAGTGTCACTTTAGCCACATTCTATTAGTCAAAGCTAGTCACAAGGCCAGCCTATGTTCAACTAGAAGGGAAATAAATTCCACCTCTGTTGGGAAGAGCGGCGTGTGCGTACAGGGATGGGAGAGGTTTTTGCTGGCCATCTTTGTACCCCATCTATATCATGGCTCCCTGGGTTTCATTTTTGCTGTCTCTAGGCACAAGCTTTAATTCATGTATGATTCATCTCATGTTCCCTTATTTAACCTTTTCAACAAACCTTTAAAGGGAACATGCTTCTATTTTATAATGGGAAAACTGAGCGTTAGAAAGATCAAACAGTTTGTCCACTGTCACAGCAGAGCTGGAAGTCCAGCCCATCCGGTGCTACAGGATCCTTGCCTGGTATTATGCCTTCACCTGCCTCCACCTTCCCCCAGAATGAGGGTCAGTTACTGGACCCCAGAGTCCAGTAATTACCAAACCATTTCTGAGGCACTGGGAGTATGTCACGTAAATTAAAGCAGAATGGACCACTCTGTGGATTATTATTTTAATCATTTAATCATCGGAAGAGGTATTCATTTAAGCATGCAATGATTTTTATTTGGAGAATTTTGTCTAGCCAAAGATGAAGCCGATGCTATTTCTCCAATTATAGTTTATTTTCCAATCTGTTGACTCTTTTCATTTATTTTGATTTGCACGGGAAAAAGTTTGCAGCTTCTGGAGAGAGAACAAACACTCTTTCATAGAAAAAGCTGTTTTTGAAAATATATTTCCTTCCTCTTTATTGAATGATTAAAGAAAACAAATCCAACGTCAACTATACATTCGTCACCCCATAGGTGAAAAATGTCACAGACTGAATTTGTCACAGAAGGATCTGTCTCCACATAAATTCAGTTTGAATCCGAAGAGTTGATTCTGTGATGCTGCAGGAGATCTCAGTTCCGAGCAGGTAGATGCTGGTGGATAATCAATTAGGAAATCTGTCTGCCCTTAAGGACAGCTTCTAGTGAGCATTGAGATTTGGCTGCCTTTCCTCACTTCTTCAATAACCACTTACCTCAGTCTCCAAAAAAGAAAATTCTGACATCTTAATTTTAATGTGGGCATTTGATACAGTGCTTGAGATAAATATAACCCTGTGTAGTATGGAGAAGGTTTAATGGGAAATGGTTGGCATTCTTTCTTGGTAAAGGCACGGGAAGAGGAGAGAGAGAGAGAGAGAAAGAGAGAGAGAGAGAGAGAGAGAGAGAGAGAGAGAGAGAGAGAGAAAACAGCCGTGAGGAAGACAAAAGCAGAGATAAGCAAGGCTCCACGGCAACCTGGAGGCAAGGCTGCTGAGAACTTGACACTTTCCAGACTCCAGCCAGCATGGTAGTCCTGAATCCAACGACTTTGGGAGTTTATCTTCAGCTTTTCTTCCGCTTTGTCGTGTCTCAGCCTACTTTCATCAATAGTGTCCTCCCAATTTCAGCAGGTAAATGATGACCACAACTTTCCTCTCTTCCATCTGTTGGGGGAGGAGGGAAGATTGTTTTGCAACATGTCCTGATATTTTTCCCATTCTACTCTTGGTGGAGGGAGGCCGGAAGGGAGACGGCCACCCGGGGCAGCTTCCTGTCATCCGAGCTAGTCTTGGAAGCCCCTTCTGTCCTTGTTCCAAACAGCCCCCACCTGGCTGCTCAAAGCCACAGACCCTTTTAAAAAAGGGTCTCCCCCCACTTCTCCTCATTTGCTGCCTGATTTCATTTTGGTTGGGGATTGTGGGGAGCTTAAAAGAAGAGATGGAGTGGAGGGCAAGTGAGAGAGAAGTGAGTCCCAGATATTTCTATAAATACATCCATGACGCCTTCTGAAGGGTCTTGACTCAAAGGGGGTGTTGTGGAGTAGACCCGCCTCTGCCCCAGCTCAGGTGGTGTCAGCCGCCTGCCGGGACCATCCCATCGAATGAAAAGGGAGTCCTGTTGATTCTCTGGGGGGCTAAGGGGCCCCCATGCAGCCTCAGGACTAGGTCTTCCATTTCTCCAGCCCTGTCTGCTTTCATGTTGTGCTTTCTCACTGGACTTCTCTTCAGCCTCAGATGAGGAAGCTGGAGGCCCTGGGTAAAGGGAGATTTCTGGGGGGAGGTGGAGAGCGCTCCAGAGTGACGGCTGAGCCTGGAGCTGGGTGTCTGCCAGGTATAGCACTGGGAGATGGAGGGAAGGGGGCTTTTTCTGCCAGCCTGGCCACCTTTTCTGAGGGCACAGGAGTGTTGCCCAGGTCCTGTTTGACCAAGAGCAGGGGAAGTATTAGATTACCAGCATGGCCTATTTCAACCTTTCTGAGGAAACGCCAATGTTTCCGGAGGGCGTGAGGGAGGCACACAGACCCCAGGCTTTGCTGCCTGTTTCCTCACGCCCCCCTCAGGTCACCTCAGTCACCCCTGGCTCTCCCCAGAAATGGCAGTTTCAGTCACGTGCTCCTACGTGAATCTCATAGATAAGTAAACTGAGGCAGAAATTTCACTCACTGCCTTTGCTGGAAACACGGGCTCTCGGAGGGGGCATGTCTGTGAGTCTAACTCCCAACCCCTGTCCATTCATAAAAACCGCTGAGCGAGACGCTGTCAGTGTTTGTGGGCCCTGAGGCAAGGACTAGGAGAAGGGCGTGGGGCTAAATATAAACGTGTGAGTAACTGAAGGAGGGGGAAGGGGGTTTGTGGAGATTCTTGGGAGGTAGGCAGGGGACAGGAAAGGTGGGTGGTTGCACCACCACGGGGGGGGGGGGGGTGCCAACATGCCCCCCACAAATTCAAGTTGAGACCGCCAGGCTTCTTCTGGGAGTGAGTGGGTCATTATTTCCCTATTTGAGGGGGAAGCTTCATAGTTAATTTGGTCTAACTTGGTGGTTCGTAACCATGTTTGGGTCATAGATTCCTTTGAGAATCCGTTGAAAGCCCAGGCCTTAAGGAAACTCACTCCTCTGGTTCTATCCCTGCCTCTGATGGGCTCTCTGACTTCCGGGAGATCGTTGGTGTGAGACTGTCAGCACCGTGTGGGCAGGGATTGTGTCCGTCTTGTTTCTTTCCACTGTATCCCCAGGGTCAGCACAGTGCCTGGCACATGGTAAATGAAGGAATAAAAGCTTTTCTCATCTGTACATTAAGGTTTGCCATCATTTTGTATCACTTAATTTAGATAGAGCCAAAATGGCTAATGAGTTCTGAAAGCCAGAGAGAAAAGAGCCTCTGATTTTCTTTGAAATTCTTGCCATAGAGAGAACCCTGGCACAGCTTAGACAGCTCTTAGGTCAGACTTGGTACAGATGGTACCAGTCAGGTTAACAGTAGGAGAAAGAAGCAACTCTGATGGTTCTGATGAACAGACTTAAACGAAGGAACCACTTTCAGAGGTGTGGCTTAAGAGAACTAGAAAAGGAACGCTGAGAGATTAGCAGCCCCAGGAGGCTTTTTACCTCCCTATGCTTGAAAAGGCAAGAAGAGGAAATGGGGAAATGGATCCCAGGTAGATCTGAGGCCTTGGAGAAGGGACCCCTGGGCAGGGCCTAGGATCACAGAGGGACCCCAGAAAGGGGAGAAGAAATACCCCAACCTCTGTCTTCAATTCGCTCACCTCTTGGCAGTTGGCCAAACCCAATCTGCATCCCAGGCAGGGGAGGTCCTTGATATAGTGTTGGGGTCAGCCCCTGGAGTGGGGGGACTTGCGGACGTAGAATAGCTAGCCCCCACATCCATAGGCTCTTCCTCATGAATTGCTAGGTCCAGACCTTCTGATTGGGATCATACTCTTCAGACATTTGGTAAAACAATGGGGTAGAGCTAGGGGGGAATCACTAAAGTGACAGCTCAACAGAACAAAAAATATCTACTTTCTCCTATAGAGTCACTGGGCTTTGTCCCCTTCATTTAGTGGCCACGGTTTCCTGACAGCACAGTTCACAAATAAACTTATGTCCTGAAATGGGAACTTTTCCTTGACACAGGAGAACTTTATTCCTTTGAAAATATTTTCCAACAATTTGATGTGAAATAGTCTACATTCAGAAGCTGGTAGGTTTTTAGTCTTCTGAAGAAGACAAGCCCTGTGTGCATGGAAACAAGGGCCACCAGGAAGATCTTTTCATTGCACCCACCATGCCTTAGTGAATGCCTACTGCATGCCTGGCGCTGTACCAAGTGCTACATGGGGACACAGAGACAAGTAGGACACTGCCCAGAGGTCCTGGAGGAACACAGGGTCCCTCACTACTGAAATACAAGCAGCACAGGCTGCATGCGCCCAGTTCTCCAGAGAGGGGCTGTGATGGATGGAAGAAGGCCTGTAGGCTGCTTCTTACCTTCACACTCGCCAGGAAAGACAGTATTCCAACAACACCAGACACTGCACCAGCTATCGGGATCAGATGCTCGTTACCTGGCAACCTCCACTGCCGGGTCCCAGAGGAGAACCAGGAAAGGAGCAAGAAAGCATCCAAGAGGCCAAAGTGATGACAGAAATCTGAGCACTAAAGCACATGCATCTGATACACAGAAAACAACCTCAGGCCCAGACTCCAAGCCTATTACCTCTTACTTTGGATGCCATTCTAACAGGCTTAGATAGCAGGTTTCTTGAAGCGTAGTGAATGAGCAATAGCACATTAGTTTGTGGGGGGGCGAGCAGTGCACTGAGGCTTAAGATATACACAATGACAACAACAAAAAAAAGACAGCTGGTCAAATGGATTACAAGAAAAATAATAAAGAATTAGGGAATAGTTCTTAGATCAAAAAGAATAGTAGACTGGAATTATTTCTGGAGCCTCGGTTCTGTATATAACCCCTGGGGGCATCACTGACCTAGAGCACGTTACCTGGCTCTCATTATGACGAAGACTGAATTGTGCTTACTTTGCTTAAGAAGACAGATAAGTGCCATGTATATTTTAGAATAATTTCTATTGAACATGGCCCTAAAATTGTAAACGTCAGGAACCCTAACTTTGGTATATAGTTTTAACCATTGCTGGGTAATAAACCACAGTCACACTCAATGGCTTAAACAACAATCACTTATTAGTGAAGTTCATGTGTCTGTAGGTCAACTAAGGGTCAGCTGATCGAGCCTGGGTTTGGCTGGTACTAGCTGGGCTCACTGTGGGTCTATGGATTGACTCAGCTCCAACATCCATTCACAGATGTAGCTCAGTAGTTGTACAATTTCTAGAATGTGCTGGCACAGACCCAAGGACAATAATATTTACAGACAGGCAGACCTTCCACACACTTCAATTTATATAATTCTCACAGCACCTCTGGGATGGATGTGGCATCACTCCCACTTTTCAGATGAGGAAATAGAGGTTCAGAGAGATTAAGTGACTTGCCCAAGATCACACGGCTAATAGGTGGGAAAGCTGGAAACTGGAGTCCCGCCCTCTGAATCTAAGTCTGGGGCTTTTATCAATGTAAACCAAACCTACTTATGACCATGGCTAAATAATGATATTAGCTATTAAAGTCCCATAGGCTACCCTTCTAGCCTCTGAAAACTCAACTCTAGATTCTTTAAAAATTTTTATTTTATTTTTCAATTATAGTTGACATACAATATTATATTAGTTTCCTATGTACAACATACTGATTAGACATTTATGTAACAAAGTGACCACCACAGTAAGTCTAGTACCCACCTGGCACCGTACATAGTCATTACTGGGTTCTTTCTTCTCCATTCCCTCCTACCTTCTCCTTAGGATAGCAATGCCCAAGCTCTTAGCAAAAGACTAGAGATAACTATACTAAAGTGTGCATGACTTGCCAGGATACTGGTTTACCTTTCCTTTGAAGGTATTTGTGTTTTAACAGGGGTAAAAATTCTAAGCCAAAGTATCCTCTAGTAAGATGAGCTTCAACCACGGTATTTTGGGGCATGAGGCCTTCCTGGGGTCAGAGACTACCTCTTCACAAATATTCCGTTCAGGCATTGGGAACCCACCTACCCTATACCCAAACAGACACATGTGGCTTCCCTCTTCCAAGACAGGATTTCTCAGGCAGGCAGGAGCTCTTCAGGTGATGTTTGGGTCCAGTTTGCAGAGACGGGTGAGAAGACCCAAAACCAGTCCTGTGGAGTGAGTCATGTGGAAGAATATGAATTCTGTCTGGGTGCCGGAATCTTCTCCAGCTGGCTGCTGGGATATGACCCAGAGCAGTTTTGTGTCCTATAGGACCTGATGTCTGGCCCTGTGTTCCCCTGACTGGAAGCCAGCCAGGCCCCCACTTGGGAACCAGTCATGTTTTTGGCAGTAGATTATGGGCCATTTATTTCTGTCTGATGTTGATCAGCTGTTGTTTAATGTTCCATAATGCACTTCCCAGCCATCTTCTCCGATTTAGCCCCCCATATTTCCTCTAGATAAGATGATCAGTGAGGGTTCTTAAATGAGAGGGCTCTCCAGGGGTCCCATCTTTGCCACTTCTTCCCATCCCCATCCTGCGAATAAAGCAGTGGATTCATCTCCAGCTCAGACACGGAGAGAGGTGGGTGTGAGAGATGGGAGGCTTTCCCTGCAGATATCCAGGGCCAAGCCCCCACACTGCCATTCACCACATGCAAGCCTGCTTTCCTCAGATCCACAACCATGGCTGCCACAACCATACAGAAACAGTGCAGCTCTAGAATGGGATGCTTTACAGAAGCCCAGTGTCCAGGCTAAATAGACTAAAGAAATCAGCATCGGTGGGGCATTTTATCAGGTACTGAGAGTGTTTAATACTGTCTAGGTGATTCTCATGTCCAACCAGGGTCAGCCATTGAACTACAGCCAGCATCAGAATCACCTAAAAGGTTTGTTAAAACATAGACTGCTGGGCTCCACCCCCAGAGGTTCTGATCCAGTAGGTCTGGAGTGGGGCCCAGGAGTTTGCGTTTCTAAGCTCCCAGGTGGTGCTGACGCTGCTGGTCCACAGAGCACATTCTGAGAACCACTGGTCACATTTGCCTCTCTGAGTTCCTGTATTAGTTTCCCACGGCCACTCAGTGGTCATGTTGCTTTCTTCTGTGTCACATCTTCCTCTGCTTCTTTCTTATAAAGACACGTGTGATTCCAGTTAGGGGCCATCCAGATAATCACCCCATCTTTAACTTTTTAGTTTAATTACACCTGCATAGAAGGTAACATTGATAGGTCCCAGGAGTTAGGATCTGGATCTCTTTGGGGGCCATCATTCAGTTTATCACAGTTACCTTTTCCACTGGGAAAGTGTTCCATAAGTGCTTTTCTAAGTGACATCACAATCAAAGGTACGGGTGTATAAACAGTCTTCATTTGGGTGCAAGTACTTTATTTGAGAGGTGATCCCAGGAGGGCTGGGGAAAGCAAGACAGGGAAGGGCAGGCAGTCAATACCAGGTACCAGGGGGATTCCTGAACAGATTCCTGGGGAGCTCCGGGAGATGGGGCACTGGGATATTTACCCACCAGCTCTTGGGGACATGCTTGCCCAAGCAATTCCCGTGGCTGGAGAAGCCCTGTGGCATAAGCACAGGTGCCTGTGGCAGGAGCTGGAAGCCCATAGGGCCTCATGAACACTCAAGGATACGGGCGGGGAAGAGACAGCATCTGCCACAGATACTTGCCGAGAGCAGCTGTGGTTCTGCTGGCCCTCACACAGTTGCCTGCCTGCCCCACCTGCCATTTCTGGGCAGTGGCAGTTACTCTCAGCAACCCCTGCTCTGATACAGGAGCTGGGATCCAGTTGCTCTGGGAGCCCCGTTAGCACGAAGAAAGCTGCCTGCCCTGCACTGAGCCCATTCTCTTTGCTAGAGTCTTTTTAAGAATATGACTTCTAAATATATGGTGATGGAAGGAGAACTGACTCTGGGTGGTGAACACACAATGGGATTTATAGACGATGTAATACAGAATTGTACACCTGAAATCTATGTTATTTCACTAAGAATTGTCACCCCAATAAAATTAATTAAAAAAAAAAAGAATATGACTTCTAATTGTCAAAACAATTTCACAAGCCATTACTACCCTACTCACTCCTTGCCTGGATTTTACCAAAGAGGAAACTGATGTTCAGAGAGGTGCAGTCACTTGCCTGAGGTCACACCGTGCCAGGGCCAAAATTCCCGTCAGGACTTTGTGACCCCCAAATCATTGCAGAGGCAGAATAGCCTAGTGGTCAGGAGTTGGGCATCTGGTACCACACTGCCTGGGTTCAAGTCTTGTGTTTCCCTTTGCTTTGTGATGTTGGGCAGGGAAATCACCTGCTCTGTACCTCAGTTTCCCCACCTATAAAATGGGGCTAAAAGTAGGATTTAACTCACAGGTTGGTTTCAAAGATTAAGGGACCTAATTATGAACATAAAGTACGTAAAATAATTCCTGGTGTATGATGTATAAACCTTATCTATCATTTTTTCCCACAACCTCACAGTGTCTGTACACATGCCAAGAGGTCATAATTGCCCCTAAGATGTAGTTATGTCAAAAGGCAAAAGTCCTAAATACAACCCAAACAATAACTTTGCTTAAAATATACAACAAGTTAAGGCAAAAAGAGGAGCTCAGCTTTTATTCATTTTGCATTTGTGAATCAGTCCCTAAAGTAGGGACATGTAGACCAGGGAAGGAATCTCTTCTCGTGGTGACTGGCTTTCCCTCATGGCTTTAAAAATACACCTGGCCCTATTCCATCTCCCAGCCCAGGAGCATTCAGCTCCATTCAAACCTGCACTTATGTCTCCACAGCAACCAACATAAGCACAAGCGTGACTGTGTGTTAGGAGATGGCGACAGCTGAAGGAGAGGCCTTGTGGCTGCTAAGGGCTTTACACTGTAAACCAGCTGGGGTCTGAAACAAGAGAGAAAAGAAAGAAACACGAATGCAAGTTGGACAGGCTTCTCCCCTCCCAGGCCTCCCGCTCCTTTCCCCCACTCGTCCTGTGGTGCCGCTTGCCTCGCCCTCTTGGTATCTTTCTGAGAAGTCTGGAGAAAGCCCCAGGAGCTTTCCTGCTGCAGCTGGTAGTTCTCTCTTGGGACACATGCTTCAGGAGGAACCTTCCAGGAGGCTCAGACCTGGCCTGGGGCTTCTTGGGGACCCAGGATTGGAGGGGTGGGGTGACGATGGCCATTCTACTTGTAGAGACCTACCTGCCCGACTGGGGCTTTCTTACTTTCCCATGACTCTGAGTTTGTTCAAGTGTTTGAACTTGTCCGCGGTGTGAGGGGCCTGTGAGGTAGGCCAGTATTGTTGAGGGTTGAAACAGGGTTGTCCCTTTGTGCCCGAGCAGAAATCATCCCTACAGGGGGAGCCCCCAAAAGGCTTCCAAATTCTCTGTGGTCATCCAGAAACCAAAGTCTCCACTGCTGAGATTAGTGTTCAGGATTTAGGGGGCCACCAAGTGAGGACAACAACACTTTCCCCTCTTGTTCGTCTTTCTGAGAGCTGTGTCAGACAAGGTCATGGTAGGGAAAGTAAATGGTGGAACAGACGACTGTTCTCTCTGTCCAGGGAGCAGCAGCGTCCTGAGGGCGCGGGTTTGGGCGACACGCTCCTTCATTCTCCGTGTCCGCCCATAGAAAATGAGGAGTGGAAGGCCGAGATGGCTCTCTGGACAAGTGGGCCCTGGAAATGTTTTCCCAATTTGATGTCTGAAGTAAATGGTTTCTTTTCTTTGTTTTTCTTCAATTATCTGAGTCAACTGCTTCGCCAGCACTTTGTCTGCTGGGCAGCCCTGAACATAAGAGTGCACCTGCCTGACATGCGTCGACTTGGCTGCCATGGTGATTGCCGCTAAGGTTCTCCTGTTCAGGCCCAGCTAGAAGGTGGTCCCCTACTCAGGGAACACTGAGTAGTCAGTGGGTTTCACAATTTGCCTGTTTACTAATGGTCTCTGAGAGATATTGTGGCACCGGGCTAAGGCACTGAGGTAAAATTCAGGGAACTTGGGTTATTTCTCTGAAATTGCCAGTAGCTCCTAAGATACACGTGTGTTGGACAAGTCATTTGCTCTCTGTGAGACTCAGTTTCCTCATCTGTAAAATGAAGGAATGGACCAGATTTCAAAGATCCTTTTAGCCATAGACTTTCTCTGACTTTGTGGCTAACAATGTACATTGCTTGCTACTTTACAGAATTAGCACCTACAGAAAGAAAGGGCCTTGGCACGGGTTTCTCTTCTGAGCAGTGGCACCCACGTACCCATGATGTGAGAGTGAAAGGCGTGGGGTTCTCGTTCAGACAGCTCTGCCCTTGAGTGGAATCTTTCTGATCCACTGGCTGAATGATCTTGGCCAAATGGACTTGGTGTAATTTCTTAACACCGCAGTTTCCACCTCTGTAGAATGGGGATAATAAGAATATCTTCATCAGATGGCAGTGAGGATTCAACAAGCTAATAGATACAGAGCTTTGCACTGCGCCTGGAACACAAGCCCTCTGTTACTGCTTGCAGCATTGTGTCAAATAGTGGCGAGAGATTTGGAGTCCAGGCCACTGGCCTCCTCCTGGGATGCTTCACTTTCCCTCTAATCCCACCTGCTCTTATTCAGTGGCTGGGGCGATTTGCTCACGGCACTGAAAACCCAGCTTCAGAATTCAGAGCTCCCATCAAAAGCCCAAGGCTGAGAAAGGGAAATCGCAGGGCATGGGCTCTGGAATCGGAGGTCTGGCTCAGAAGCCCCGCTTCGTAGGACCGTAAATGTCAGAGCCTCAGTTTTCCACATCTGGAAAAGGGGGGTATAAAATTAATAGATGGTAATTGTAGGAGTTATTGTGAGGATCAAAGGAGAAAGCATGGGAGGGCCTATCTCTGAGCTAGTGGACTGTGTCCTGAGGAGCTGTTGTGCCTTGAGGGGTGACACTGGACTTTCACCCCCTGGAAAGCACAGGCTCACACACCTGAGGAAAACAGCAGTGTGCTGAGTCCTCAGCAGAAAGGCCTGCTGATGGGCACGTTCCCCCGTAGGCAGCGCTCCCTGCTGCTGTGAGGGAGAAAGCGTCTCACGTCCCCAGACAGGGGTGAGCTGACTGGGAAACCCTCCCAGGCAATGTAGTCCTGAGAGTGTCCAGCCTTTGGAAACTGTGCAGTCCTGTGAGCAACCTAGCTGGTAAAACAAGCTGCTCCCCACATCCGATTCATCCACATCAGGAGAATGGGGCCCTCTGTCCACACAGCATCTGTGTTGTATAGAATGACAGTCTTGCCCTTTCAAAATGGACAGCAGATGCCAAGTCACCAGGTCGGCCAGGGTGGGTCCTCCCAGGCAATCAGAGGAAGGTGATTAAATATGAAATTTTCAATGGAATGCCCGCAGATGGTGGCTGATTTGGCAAAGAGGCTCAGTTTTCTGGCCATGCACCCGTCTGCTGCCACTTTGCATTTTGCTCCTTTTTATTTTTTACATGAGGCAATAAAATCCATTGAAATTTGTTCATATTATTATTATTACTACCATGTATAAATCTGTCACTCTGTTTCTAAATTAATTACAATTATTGCTTACGATACGTCGCTTTTGATATACTTCCCATCAATGAAATGACCAATAGTTATTGCAGCTCCTACTATATACTATTATAGTGAATAAGAAGATTCATAAGATAGACTAACTCAAGTATCACACAGTCTATTTGTGACATTAAAATAGCACAGATGAAATACGAAGTGAGGAGCAATGTACATCACCACTGTGGTGTCTTCGATTCACAAGTAGTTGGAGTTTATATGACAGCGGAGCAGTTATGATATGGAGACAACTGATCTGGGTCCAAGTCACAACCCCGCCACTTATCTGGGCACATCTTTGAGCTTCAGTTTACTGATCTGTCAAATAGAGAAACTGTTAACAAGGCTGAAGCCTCTTGTAAGCCAGTGCTTAGTACATTATACGTGTTCAGTGCATGTTACTGAATATTGTGATGGTTGATGTTTGCAAGCTACATAAAGGTAGGTTAAAGAATGTTTTGGGTTTTATTTTTTGGTCTGCTTTAGGTCACAGATAAAATGTCTTCTGGAAAACAAGCAAACAAACAAACTTACATCTTCCACCAGAATAAATTACAAGTGAATTAGGATTTAAATGTTTGCAAATCATCCAAAAGCACATCAGGAGGGGCCAGGATGAATAAACCATGGTTCTCCCAAGTGAAGGAATATTATGCAGCCATAGGAAGAAATGTGGATGCATTTTATGTAGTTACACCGAGTGATCTCTTAGAAATACTATGAAGAAACTGAGAAGGACCATCTGTACAGTATTATATTACAAGTAATCCTTTAAGTAGAGGGGAAATTATTGACCTACCTGTTTG
The DNA here is from genome assembly GCF_964194185.1 of Rhinolophus hipposideros. Lineage (NCBI taxonomy): Eukaryota > Metazoa > Chordata > Mammalia > Chiroptera > Rhinolophidae > Rhinolophus > Rhinolophus hipposideros. Next base: position 37,328,121 of record NC_138060.1, on the reverse strand, counting down.
CTCTGTATGCATAGAATAGTCACGGAAGTATGCACAGGAGACTAAGCAATTAAGAATAAATAACTGGAACTGGAACAGGCATGGGAGAGTTTTCAAGTATACCTTATACATTTTTAAATTTTGAATCACATAAATGTATTACTTATTCTAAACAATTAAACAAAGTCCCATAAACACATACAAAACAGCGCTTCTCATCTGGAGCACTCTCTTTAAAAGTCTGTTAGGCCCAAATTAGTGATGGGAATTGAGTTCTCAGAGAATTTCCAGAATGGTAGAATCGTACAGTTACAGTGCTGCAAAAAGCCCAAGGTTCGTCTCTCCCATTTGTTCAATTGAGAAGCTCTATTGCTCACTTGAGGTCAAGAGGGTCAGCCTGAGGCCCCCACTTTCTGGAATTCAGGGATTTGAGTGACTCTGTGAGACCAATGGGTAGAAATGTCTCTGTGCCACTGGGCAGCCAGGGGCTCCCAGGGACCCTGCTCTCTCCTCCCCACCTGCTGTGGACCCTCAGACAGCAAATACTAGAGGTGCTGGGGCCGGAATGGGGGGCTCTAGGGAAAGGGTTTAAATGTTGGCCACATGGTTTCGAATCACAAGTGTCCGCAGAGCTAAGATATCACCATGGAAAAATGAAGGTGTGGAAATGTAATGGTTGGAAACACAGGGTCTTTCCATTCAGTCCAAGTTGTCAGAGGGTATTGGAAATAACCCTTTGGGCCCCATGCAGCTGGACGATTTAGTCTCTGACTTATGGCCAGATCTCCTGAATAACTCTAGAATCTTGGCCTGTCCTGTCAAGCTATAGCAAAAGATGTAATAGCGCTCGCTGATTTATGCTGGTCGCTGTAATCAAATTCAGAGCCAAGACACAGCCAGCTTGGGGCGGTTTCTTGATGTTCCCTTGGCTCCTAATAACATTGTCTCCTCCTTCCTCCCTATTTACCACATGCCATTTGGTCAAATTAGAACTTGAACTCAAAAGAGCAGATGCCTTCCTTTAGATAAGGTCCAAAAATTTCCCTTGTGGGAGGAAAGAGGGATGGCTTTGTCTCCTTGAATCTGTGCATAATCAAAGGAGTTACTGTTGATATATGACTCGCTGTAAAATGAGGACCAATATGGGATGATTTTCCTTCATCCTCGTAGCTAGGGCAGACTTTTGCACCTCAAGGCATCTCTCTAAAGGCAGAGGAGAACGTCCTTCTCGTGTTCTTCGTGGAGATTCTATTACTTGCTCAGGGTCTCCTGATGAGTGGCTGCAGCCTTCTCCGGGCAGCACTGGGGCCCCAGCCCTGTGCAGTCCCAGGTGCTCTCAGATATGTGCCGGCACGGGTGTTGGACCGACCCACCGCCATCCTCACCCTTGTGAAGGTATCTTCTGGCTCTCTGTTGCCTACTTAAGATTATTTGTTCTGTTTTATTATGAAAATTTTCAAACATTCAACAAAAAGTGAAAAGAATTGTTCAGGGAGCACCAGTATGCCCACTGTTATGGGCCAAATTTGATGCCCCCCAAAATTAATAAGTGGAAGCCCTAACCCCAGTACCTCAGAACGTGACTGTGTTTGGAGATAGGCCTTTAAAGAGGTGATAAGGTTAAATGAGGCTTTTAGGTTGGGCCCTAATCCAATCTGACCTGTGTCCTTATAAAAAGGGGAAATTTGGACACAGAGAGACATGAGGGATACTCACAGGAAAGGCCATATGAGGACACAGCTACTGTGTGTCCCCGAAAATAAGACCTGCCGGACAGTCAGCTCTAATGCGTCTTTTGGAGCAAAAATTAATATAAGACCTGGTATTATATTATGTAAGACCTGGTATTATTTTATTATATTATAATTGTTATATTATTATTATATTACATTATTATATTATATTATATTTATTATGTATTATATTATATTATATTATATCATATTTATTATATTATACCCAGTCTTATATAAGACCTGGTCTTACAGTAAAATGAGACTGGGTCTTACATTAATTTTTGCACCAAAAGACGCAGTAAAGCTGACTGTCTGGCTAGGTCTTATTTTCAGGGAAACAGGGTAGGTGTTGGTAAACTCCTCTAACCCCAGCTGGCTGAGACGACACCTGACATCTTTTTCTGAGGTTCCTTGCTCATTGTCTCTGGCTGATGGGGACATGGGAGTGGGAGGTCACCACTTAGTGCCGGTAACGAAATATCCAGAAGTCTCCAGGGTCAGACATCTGGACTGAGTCCTAGCCTACTACCTACTGGCTGTGTACGACTTTAGGGACATCCCTAAATCTTGGAGCCTTGTATGAAAATGAAGATAACAGTGCTACTCCGTACCTTGTGGGGTTACTGTGGGGGTCGGAGGATAGCGAATGCTCATGGGATGTTTCCCATAGTTGGCATCTCACTACTGGGTTAGGGTAATACGGTCCGCGGTAGCAAACAAGCACCCGCATTTTAGTGACTTCATCTAATCATAACTTATTTTCTGCTCCCCCAACAGTCCACAGTCCCTGGTTAGGGGCAGCTCATCTCCATGTTGGCATTCTGGGGTGTGGGCCCCTTTTCCATCTGTGGCTCCACCACCTCCCAGGGCTCAGGCCTCTGCATCCAGGCAGCACCATTGGAAAGAAGAGTTACATGCCCCCAGCTGTTCTCACTGCAGGGGGGTTGGCAAGTACAGCCACTTCTCAGAGATAGATCTGGCCTGTGGAAAAGAGGAGCGCACATTTGGGGGGAGTACTGGCTTTCCCAGTTTCGCCTTAACTGAGGAGGTCCTGTGACGTAAAGTCAATGGCTGGGGGTTAGGACTGTAGAGAGCCAGCCTGTCAGGACAGGTCCAGGTCTGAGGGAAAGCATCCTGCTTCCAAAAGCTGTGAGAAAGAACAGCAGGAGGGGTGGGAGTGATTGGAGGGAGAGCCGGGCAAGATGGCCACCAGGAAAGCACCTTCTCACAGGGCCATGTGCACTATTCCCTTTGAACTCTGACCCCAGTGCTGTACTAGCTATGTGGTCTGGCCCGGGTGACTTGGCTTCTCTGAGTCCGTTTTTCCTCTGTGCCAACAATGGGGACAGGACCTTCTGGAACAGTGCCCAGGGAGGCGGTATTCCAGAACTGGTCTTCTGGACTGGTTGATAAATCCCAGAGCTGCAATTAAGACAAAATACTGTGAATATGACACCTGCTGACAGCTGCAGGAAGGTCCCGGAAACTTTTATTATAAATTGGATTCTGCAGGCAGCTCTGCTGTGGTGAGCTGGTGCTTGGGCCAGTGAACCTGAGGGAGCTCAGCAGGCCTCTGCTCCAAGTGCACGGATTGCCCTCCAGAGGAGAAGGGGGGAGAGTGATCCTCTATCCCTGTTCAGGGCTCTTATGAAGGATCATTTGTGTCTCAGGAGTCATAGCCCCTGGTGTAAACGAGAGCTGGAAAGGGCTTAGAGCTCATTTTGTCTAACGCTACCATTTTACATTTCAGAAAACCGAGGCCCAGTGGGGAAGTGAGTTGCCTAAGGGCACACAGCAATTTTCTGGCCACACCAGGGCTGGAGACCAGGATTCCTAATCCCAGGCTGGCACTCCTGGCTGAAAGGCAGTTAACAGTCATGGAGCATACACCTAGGCATTTGACTTAAGGAAATTCAACTGTTAGTGCTTCTAGAGACAAAGTCGGAGAGTGAGACAAAGTTAGAGATAGGGCGATAGAGAGACAGAGAGAGTGAGACTGAGACAAGAAAGATAGTTGCAGAAGGAGAGAAACATAGAAAAGAGACACAGAAAGAGACATCCATGAGCCTGAGTCATTAGGTTCAAAATAGAGATTTGAACACCTGCAGGGTTGCATAGGACATCAGGGATCATCTAGTCCATTCGCCTTCATTTTTACGATAATGAAACATAGTTGAGTGGTTTACTTGTATAAACCTTTCAAGGAAAAGTTTGATGCTGCATGGTAAAAAAATAAATGCTTTGGTGCTAAAAGTTGCAAAACTTCCATCTCCAAGGAATTTGAGATAAAGTTTAAGAAATGAAGAGCTGCAGGCATAGGAGCCAGCACGGGGAATTTGAGAAAATGTGATGCCAATGACATTTCTGCAACTGTCTGGGATTTAGAACTGAGCACTCCATGCCCTCTGTGCTGCTTTCTCTGATGTCTTAGACTCTCTATTTCTGAGAATAGAGGGAAATACCCCAGGAAAAGAACACAGACTAAGCCTTTCAACCCTCACTCCTCCCATCTTGGTACCAGCAGGTCTTCTCTGCTTTCAAAGCTTAGCTCAAATGCCACCTCTTCCAGGAAGCTTTCCCTGATTTCTCACTTGTATTCCCTGCCCCAAATGGTACCCATCACTGCCTTCTATAAATCCCTCCAGACACCCTCACTGCATGTTAGCCTCTTCTCTTTTACCACTTTGTATAATAGTTGTCTTTGAAAATGTTCATAGAAGAACCCCTATTCTATGCCAGGAACTCCAAAAGCCTTAGCTATCTTCCTCACAACAAAGTAGCAATGTGAGTTTCACCATGCTCACTTTACAGATGAGAGGACTGAGATTCCAAGAGAGTGAATAACTTCCTCATTGTCATACTTGGATTCCAGCCCAAGTTTGCCTGACTCCGGGGTCGTCCTCTTTCCACCACCCGGAAGGACATATTCTGAGGGTAGAAACTATATTTAGTCATTGTGTCTAGTACACATTTGGTACTCAGTGTGGGTTTCTGAATGAATGAAACAGTAAATGAATGAATGAATACAAGAAATAGTCTTTCTTTGGAAGGCTATAGCTCAGGGGGCAGCAAACTACAACCTGTGGGCCAAATCCAGCTTGCCTCCTCTTTTGTAAGTGAAGTTCATTGCAACACAGCCACACTCATTCCTTCATGTATTGTCAATGGCTGCTTTCATGTACTGTGGCATAGTCCCATTGCGACAAAGCCACGTAGCCCATGGATCCCACAATATTTCCTATCTGGTCCTTTCCAGAAGACAGCTTGCTGACTCCTACTGTATCTTATAGTCTTTACTACGCTAGTTAAAACAACCGTGTTATTGCTAAACACTAATAATCTGTCTTTATGATCTGGAGTATTGTGTGTGTGTGTGTGTGTGTGTGTGTGCATGCTTGTGCACTGGGGATGCCTGTAAAGTATCCGACAGATTTCCACATCTATCTGGCATATGCCTCTTTATTATTTACAGGCAGGCTTCATCTAAAGAGGTTTACCCCACAGGCCTTTTGGAGGAAAAATATATATATATGTATATAGCCAAGGCTATATATGTATATAGCCAAAAATGTATATGCATTTTAAGAAAGGAAGAAACTATTAAAATTGTAAAACTCAATATATACCAATAACAAAAGATGAATACAAGTCGTGTGTATACTTTTTTGGAACATCCCCGGCGTGCGTGTGTGTGTGTGTGTATGTGTGTGTGTGTGTGTGTGTGTATAATTTTAAAAAATTAGGTTTAGCTTGGTGGTGGCACCTTGGCCAGACACGGGACCCTGACGACAAAGGCCTGCCCCGGAGCAGAGCATGGCAGGCGCCCCCGACAGTCGCAGTGGGGGGCTTTGTGGGCAGCCGGAGCAGTACCGTCCTGGCCGTTTCTGAGCTGAATGGAAAGCAGCGTTTGATGGATTCCACTCCAGTTCCTCTCTGCTTGCAGTGGCGATCAGGATCCCAGGCTGCCAGCCTCACCTCCTCCCCTGAGCCGAGGGCACTCCTCCTCTCCCAAGCCACCCCGCGTGCAGCCTCCAGAGAGGCCAGTGTGCTGCCTGCCCATCCCTGCTCCTGGCAGCTCAGGACTGGCCTCTGGACCCCTGGGATCTGGGGCAGGAGCAGCACCGCAGCAGGGATTGGCTGACTCCCACCCCAAATGCCCAGCAGGCCAGGCGCTGGGAGCACTCGGGGGCGTGACGGATCCCAGCCTGTCTCCAGCCTGTGCTCCCTGGCCAGTCCGCCCTGGGCCTCGTCCACAATGACGGGCCCATCACTCAGCCTCAGTCATCTGCTCACCGTCTCAGGACTGCTCTGTTACTCAGCTTGCTGCTGGGGTGAGTTTGTGAGTGTGTGTGTATGCTGACGTGCATGCATATGAGTTTGCGTGTGTGTGTGTGTGTGTGTGTGTGTATTGTTTTGGAGAAAAGGACTCTTGGAAAGCAGACTTGTTGTAGGATCAGCCGTCTTTAAATATTGAACTTAAAGGGCAGTGTTGGAATCGCAATGTAAAGAAGTGTGACAGTGGAGTTGGTGGGGGCTTTGGCATACACACTTGTGTGTGCACTCGTGTGTGCCCCTCTTGTGACCTTGACTGCAGAGTGGCAGGCTGGCAGCTGCTGCTCCCTTGGCTTTGGAATAATATCGTGTTCTGTGGTCCGGGGCCACCCCCGGCCCTGGTGGCCGAGACGTGCTCAATCACTCTCCAGGCTGACTGGCTTGGGTCGTGAGGCTCAGAACCCCCGAGGCAATAGCATCTACCCACCAAATCGTTTTCTTTATAGGCTGTGTCCTCACCTGCCCCCCGCGCCTGCTCAGGAGCAAATCGCAAGACAGCACATCCTTCTTTCAGAGAAGTTCAAATACATGTAACTTTTAGGATCAGAATTTGTTTTTCAAGGTGTGTGTAGTATGTGTGGGGATTGAAGGAAAGTTGCAGGGTGAAACCTTCTCTGGAATAGGCGACTCTGGGAAAACCAGGCACGTTGCACCCAGTTAAGGTGAGAACTGGACTGTCGCTGAGCCGCCTGACTCAGGGTCCAAACACCCAGCGATACCATGGAGTGTGTCCCTTCACATCTCCTCTCCTTGGGCTGTTTCTCAAAAAGGCTGGGAAAGGCCCAAAAGCAGGAGGAAGAAGACGTTGAACAGCCCACCAGCTGCACAAGCAGGTGCAGAGTAGTTAACACATGGCCACACCTGTAATTTTCCCAACCTACTAAGGCAGGATGTTTCTGTCGCCTCTTTCCATGGGTGGCTTCTAAGGACGTATTTGCTTGATTTGGGGGTGGGGGAGGCTTCTTGATGCCAAAAAGGCGTCAGACACAGAAAGGGCTGTCTCCGGTACCCGACGGATGAGCTGCTCCTGTGACTGGGAGCTCCGGACGCACAGACTCAGGGGTGACCCTGCTGTCAGATGTGTACAGAGGACTTGGGAGATGGCTTGAGCCAAACTCCTTGGGGTACAAGTGGGGAAACTGAATCTCAGATTGAAAAAGGGAGTCGCACCGGGTCACATGGTTACTTACATCTGGATTCACACTCCAAGCCTCTGTAGTCCCAAGAATAAGAGGAGGGAATCACTTTCCAAGCATGTGCCCCAGAGTCAAGTGGGCAAAGCTGAGTTCCCAGGGCAAAGCCAGCACCATCTACAGCACAAAACAAACACACAAACAAACAAAAGCCCCCAATGTGTGCCAAAAGCGCGCATCAGACTCAGCATTGTTTCTGCCCATGATTTGGCATTGTGGCGGCCACGTACAATGTGACTTTAGTGTCTTTAAGTCAGGGCAAGCAGTCCTGACATCTGTGATAGGTGGCATTTCCAAGGCAGCTGCCGGGGGCTGAGCCATGTGGCATAGCCAGGTTTCTGCCCCCCGTGCACACACACACATTATTTTTCCATCACAACAGAGCCTGCTGGGGCTTTTCCAGGCTGGACCCTGAGCTCAGGCACGATTCCACGGAGGCAGCATAGTCCAGAGAGAGACCCACAGGCCACTCTAATGACACCAAAATAGACATGTGAAGTCCTGGCTTAGTTGTCTGGGAAGGAGGGGTGAGAGCAGGGGTAGGGGAAGCTGTTCCCAAACATGTCCACCTGATGGAAATATTCTGAACTGGAATGAGCTGTAAATAAACTAGACTGTGCTAAAAACATCTCCAGGGAGTTGGGTTGGGTGCAGAAATACATGGTCTTCACCTGCTGAAAATGAAGTAGGTCAAGGGGGAAAGGGGAGGAGTGAACAATGCAGATGCCTCTGCAGGAAAAGCAACTGATAATTTATGTTCACTAAAGAGTTCTCCAGTTTCCAGGAAGAAATCAGAGAAGTGGTTGCTTTGAATGATGCAGGGTCTGTCATCCGTGGAAGGCCACACAGGGCGCGGGGTAAAGGGAAGCATTGGAGGCCGTATATGGTCTGGAAAAATAAATGGTCAGGGGTGCAAAAGAGCTGTGTGAACCTGCCAGCCTCCCAGGTGTTCCTGGCTGGGAGAGGCTTTGCAGAAACCCTTCAGCCCTTAGCTGTCTGCTGAGGCCAAAGAGAGGCGGAGGAGAAACGGCAGCTGGGTGACCTTGAGAGGGTTCTGGAGTGCTGGTGCGTGTCTGCCAGGCTTCGAAGCTGTCGATTCCTAGCTTACTCTACACTCTAGGGAAGAAACTTGAAGACAAACACCATTGGCATTAATGTCAGGTTTGATCACAATATAGCTACATTAGTTTACCACTGAGAAAGAGGAAAAAGCAGCCGGTGACAGCTGGAGCACACTCACAGCTAAGCCATGGTGTTTTGCTTTTGAGCATTAACAATCATCGAGCAACATCACACAAGGTCACTCTGTGACGGTGATGGATCAAGACAAAAACAAGGCCACTCTGTCACCCTGTCAGATATGGACAAGATAAGACTATCAGCCAACCACACAAATGACCAACTACCCCTCTATCCTTGCTACTGTGAGTGACGACCGCTTCTTTTTACAGTCACAGCTTCTGTCTCCCTCTAGTCTTTTCTTCTAGGTAAGGATGAACATGTTCCGTCATAGACTAGCTCTTGCTTCTCGACAGCATCCAAAGGAGAGCAAAGCCAGCCTTTGCTCCCCCCACATCACCGAGCAAAAGCCCAAATCCTAGAATAAATCCCTTCTCACGGCCTGTTACCAAGATGCGCCACTCTTCTCCCTGGTGTGTGCCCTCCCTCATTGCAGTGAGTCAGTAGGGCCGCTGTGTTCACTACAGGTGCAGTCCTGGTGGTCTTTGGTTGGAGGGCACTGCCATTATAAATCTCAGGGAGTTCTTAGGGGGGCCCCTTGCCTTCTTCTTACCTCCTGACCTTATGTTCACCCGCATGAAGTTATGGTGTAGACATCCAGAGGAAGGACTCGAGCCAGACTGCTGGGTTCAAATCCTGGCTCTCTCATTACTACTTGTATGACCTGTACAAGTCACTTCACCTCTTTGCCTCAGTGAATTGATCTGTAAAGTGGGGGTGGTGATAGTAATAATAGTACGTATAGTAATAAGTACTAATAGTAATAATAGTAACTCCTAGGGTTGTTGCAAGGGTTAGGTACATTTATATGTGTGAAGCACTTACATGGTGCCTGGCGTGTGGTAAGTGGTTTTTAAAAATTAATTTATCAAATGTTTATGGCATATCTAGTGTATGCCAGTTACTGTGCTAGACTCTAGGGATAAAAGCTGGCTCCCATCTCCTCCCAGAAATCACAGATTAGTCAGGAAGATCCAAGACAACAGATTTGCCCCCATGGTTCAAGGCTAACATAGGGGTGAACGCAGACAAAAGCATAGCAGGACCCCTCAGCCTTGGCCTGGAAAGTCAAGGAAAGCTTTTCGGTGGAGACAGCACCTGACACTTCCTGATCCAGAGTGAGTGTCTCCAGGAGGGGTCTCGGTGTGGGAGGGCAGGCTGGGGTATGAGCAGGAGGGCCTGAGCAGCCGCTCGAGCTCCACAGGCTTTACCATCTACAGGTCAGGGGCACCGTTTAGGCAGCTTTCTTCCCCCCACAAGGCCTAGCCCAGTGCCTGGGAAAGCTTGTGCTCGAATGAACAAATATTTCACACCAAATTTGGCAGCTCTCCCCACAGACCTGCGCCTCCTCTGACTTGTCCGTCTCATGCTCTGACCGCTGTTGCCCCAGGTCCCCCCGCAATGTCAAAAGCACCCTCGATTCTTCCTGTTCTTTCAGGCCTACCACACCCTGGCCCCCAGTAATGCGTGTATTGAGAGACTCCATGTGACAATGAAGTTGTAAGGGTCCAGGGTCCACTCTTCATCTCCTCACACTCATGTATGGAGATGTGTAACTGTCACTCTCTAGCGAGCATGGGTGACACCAAATGGGTGCACACGATCTGGAGTCAAATATGTGTTAAATCGTGGCTCCTGGTCCCTTGTAATCGATGCTACTACCTCCAGCCCTGGCTGCCTCCCTCTCTGAGCAATTCCTTCTGGGCACAGTATCAAAGTTATTAACAATGACTTCCTTCTCCCCAACTATTGGGGGAACATTGTGAGCCTGTCTGAACTTTGCATTCCTTGTCCCATCTACAAAGTGACAAGTCAGTCTCTGAAGGAGAAATGGGCCTTATGACGATCACTGTGTCCATGCCGTCTGCTCCTTTATCTTATTTATCGTAGCTTAGTGAAGGCGGGGGTGGGGCGGCTCCGTCAAGTAGCGAGCAGGAGGTGTGCTGACATCTAACAGGTCAGGAATCAGATTCGGAACTCTAGGGTGGCAGCCTGGGTCTCCCTGGGGCACAGTGGGCATGACAGAGGTCCCAGCACTGACCTCATGCTAATGAGCAGCAGTTTTCTCTAAACAGCCCTTCCTGGCCTGGATCAGAAGAAGCGTGGCAGCCACAAAGCATGCTGCCTGCTGACACCCCCTCCACCCCCACTGTTCCCACCACCATTCTTCAGAGGGGGCCGAAGTCCGGTGAGTACCTTAGGACACACGAGGGAAAAGAAATGCGGGCTCCTCAGTGTGCACCACACTGCCCCCCACAACACCCCACCTGCTTCTTCAACCCCCCAGAGTGAGCTGCCGCCAGAATCTTCTCTGAAGGATTCAACCCTTTCCTCTCACACAGCGGGTTGAGCCCCGGAATTGGATACTTTGCAGCTTCTGGTGGGTGTCCATTCTCTCACTGTCTTAAATAAGTTATGGAGGGAGTCTTCTCTGTAGGGAACTGACTTTGACAAAGTGTCCCATCTTCCCAAAAACAACGAGGTGAATTTATAACTTTCTGAGCTCCCATCAGCTGCTCAAATGTGGAATTTCCCCTTTTGTTTTTTCTCTCCCCAAGTATTCGTGAAATTCCCTTCCATGGCCTGTATCTAACTTAGACCATTTTTGTGAGGTGATGCAGGAAATGGTCCTGCTGTAGCCAGACTAAGGCGTGAGAGGAAACAGAATTTAGGAAGAGAGGAAAAGGTGAGGAAACAGGATTTGGGAAGCTGACCTAGAAGATAACAGGCCAGACGTTCTAGGGACTTGAGTCTCAAATCTTTCCAGAAACTCTTCAACCTGTACTGTCCAATCTAGTAGCCTCTAGCCATATGGGGCTACTGAACACTTTTAATGTGGCTAGTTTGAGTTGAGATATGCTGTATGTATAAAATACACCCTGGATTTGGAAAACTTTATATGAAAAAATGTAAAATATCTCATTATTAATATTTTAATATTGAGTATATTGAAATGATAACATTTGGGGTATATTGGGTTAAAAAATATATTATTAAAAGTAATTTTACTTGTTTCATTTTCCCTTTTTAATGTGGCTACCGGAAAGCTTAAAACTACATATATGGCTTGCATTGGTGGCTCACGTTTGTTTTTGTAGGATAGCACTCTCCTAAATATTGGACAAAGGCCCCTGAAATGAGCTTTCTAACTCCATCCAAACTGGCCATTATGTCTCTGTAATCTATTCAAGCCAGGCGTGTCTCAGGAGCTGATAAGGGTACAGATACTGGTGGCCCAGGACAAAAGATTGTCTTCTTGGGACATCCATTGGGGTGTCAGAGAGCCACCAGTCTGGGAACTGGACTGTGGCACGGGTCTGTGTCCAGGATGGTGACCTTCTGCTGTCCCCCAAGTCTGACCTGTAACCCTATGTTGCTTTGCATTACAGCTTCTCTCCCCAGACATGAAGAACCTCTTCCTGGAGCTGGAGACCACGCAGTCCTCGTGTGTACAAGGATCGCTCGGTTCCCCTGGGCCTCCTGGCCCCCAGGTTGGTGCGTTCCACCAGACCCTCTCCTGTTGTCTTCTGTTCAAAGCAATGCAGCCAACTGGGCAGAGCCTCTTGGGACTGCCTGTGTTAATGTGGCATGGGGGCTGTTTTCTTTCTCTGGCTCACCTCCACCTCCAGAGCCACGTGAATAGAATACTGATTCTTTGGTTTGATCTGGCCTTCCAGACTTGATTTCCTCATCCATGCAATGGGGACAGTGATTACCCCCACAGTACTAGAGTAGGGGACCAAATGCTGCTAGATGGATGTGGTTAATATTATAGTTACCATTGAACACTTCATGACAGTGGGTTGCCCCTTATGTGGCCATTGACCCCCAGTGGACCCAGAGTTGCCTGCATTCAGTGCAGGAAAGTGGAGGTAGAGAGGAGCTTGTTATCCTGAGATCACGTGGCCCCAGATACTGATACAAGCAACCCACCCCTCTCCAGCAAAGCTAAAGGCAAAATGCCAGAGAAAGGGTTTTCTAGGCAAACAGAGTACCCTCTAGAGACCCCATCTCACGGACCCCTGGCCCTTCTGGCTGCCTGGGAGAGGGGCTGCACTAAGGAGGAATGGCCCCTGGGCTGAGGCTCTGGGCCTGCCTGCCATGGTCGGGGGTGGAGAGTGAAAGAGGGAGCAGGAACAGTTAGTGCCCGGGTGCCTTCGGTATTATCTCAGCCTCCTGGGTAACCCTCCGTGGCTTCCCATCGCAGGAAGACTAAGAAACAAGCTCCTCACCCTGGCTTGCATCTCTGCGTCATCTGCTGCCACCAGCTTTGCCCATCAAGGCGGCCACTATGCATGTCCTGCGTCCTCAAGCCTTAGGGCCTTGATGCTGTGGCTCCGCCTGCTTGGAATGTTCTTCCTTCTGAGTTTCACCATGGCCAGCTCCTTTGTCACTCAGAATCCAGTTCATATGCCGCTTCCTCAGCCACTCAGCCTATAGTAGCCTTCCCCATTACTCTCCATCCAATGATTTTAGTTCTCTGCAAATTATTTTCATGTTCTGATAGTTTCCTTATTCATTTATTTTGTTCCTGATCTCTTTTGATCTCCCCTCCATAAAATGTCAACTCTATGCTGGGGCTGGCAAACTATGGCCACCGTTCAAATCCATCTTTTTTTGTAATTAAAGCTGTATTGTCTCTGGCTGCTTTCCCACTACAAGGGCAGGGTTGAGTAGTTGTGACAGAGTTGCTGTATCAGAGGCAGAGCCTAACATATTTCCTGTCTGCCTCTTTATGGAAAAAGTTAAATGAGCCCTGGTCTGGAGAGCGGGGACACTGTCCATCTTGTTCATATTGTGTGCCCGTCTGCACCAGCGCATGGGGTACAGTAGGTTCTCCATAAATATGTGTTAAATTCAATAAAGAAAACAGGACTTTGAACCCAGAGCTGGCCAGAGCTGCCAGAGAGGGGCTGGGAAGTCTGCAGAAAGGGAAGATGGGCCCCTGAGGAACACCTCCCAGGTGGGTTTCTATCTTCCCACCTCCCACAGTCTACGCTAACAGCTCTCAGGGCACCGGAGAGCCCACAGAGCATGTGGAAGAAAGGGGGATTCTCTGCTGGCCAAAGCTCTCCTGTCACACCTGCTCATCTCTACCCTCACACAGTCTCTCTGCGCTGTCCATCTCCAGGGGACTATGCAGCCACCCTGTCTTCTTAGAACACAGCGTGAATGCTTCCCCCCCAAAGCGAGCTCTGTGGACCAGCAACACTGACATCTCTGGGAGCTTGTTAGACATGCAGAGTGTCATCCTCCATCAGTCAGAATGTGCGTTGTAACAAGACGCTCCGGTGAATCATCTGCATGTCGTGCCAGGGCACCATGGCCTGCTCGAGTTCTCGCCCCTGTCAAGAAATAGAAAAAACTGAGGCTTGGAAAAAAATGAAAGAATGGGATGACAACTCTTTCCCCTGTCCCCTCCCCCAAACAGAAGGAGACTAAACCAGAGACGGCGGTTTCCAAACTTCTCTGCACATTAGAATCCCCTGGGAGCTTCAAAAATTCCTGGGGCCTGTACCCTTCTCCCTGAGATTGTGATGTAATTGGTCTGGAGTGTGGCCTGGTCTTTGGGATCTTTAACAGATCCCCAGGGAATTCTAATGTGCCCATAGGCTGGGGAACCTCTGGCTGAGGGGTCTGATTGTCATTTGGACAAGTCTCGTAGAAATCGTATTTCAAACAGGCTTTATGTTAGGCGTGTTCACCTGCCGACCTTCGGGATGAAGTAATGGCCTGGAAGGTTTGATGGATGTCCTCTCTGCTGTGTGTGGGAATTTGGAAAACAGCCAACTGAGCATCTCCCAGATGCGTGAGCAGAAAGCAGCTGCTTTCTGCTGTGGGTGTGCCAAGCCTTAGTGCAGTGGGTGCTGGATTCCTGAGTTTGCGTCAGCCCCAGTCCATCGCTGGGCAATGGTACAAAAATGCACTATTTACCTGCCCACCTTCTTAATGTCTTAAAACAAAAGACTTTTTTGCTGTACCTGGTACCCATACCTCCACCTGGGAATTTCTCAGTCGGCTGCTCCTGCGTGCAAAGTGTTACCTTTCCTCTTGAAAGGGCCCAGAGAAGCTTGGAAAGGGCAGATGAAAAGACATGAGAGGCGGCGAAGCTTCTTGTTCTCAGCAAACAGCATTTCTTTAAGACTCGTCAAGCACTTAGGATGTTTCAGGCAACCCAAGAATTCCAGGGAGAAAATTAAAAGCGCAGAGAGTAGATGTGTGAGCATTGCGACCCTGGCACCACTGTAGCACAGCTCAGAGAGAACTAGAGGAGGAGAAACAGCTAGAAGAGGAAGAGGTTGGGCTGGAGGCCACGAGGAGCTTTCATGGGGTCCCTGGAGTCTGCGTAGAGAACAAGGCTGCTGTAGGAGCCCAGTGCCTCAAGAGCCTCCCTCCCAGTCCTGCCTACCTCACCACCCATCGGCCCTGATTTGACGTATACTTTCTTCACTTCCTGTCTTGATTGTGTAGGGTCCACCGGGGCTTCCTGGCAAGACGGGACCAAAGGGAGAAAAGGTATGAGCCACTGTCTTCAGCCCACCTCTCCTTGGTAATTCCTGGCTGTTTCTAGGGGTGTCACTGAGAACTTTCTGGTTGAGCTTTCAAAGCATGTGCTACTGTGTTTCCCTGAAATACGACCTGGCCGGACAATTAGCTCTAATGCGTCTTTGGGGGCAAAAATTAATATAAGACCTGGTATTGTATCATATCATATATCATATCATATCAGACCCGGTCTTATTTTACTATAAGATTTTTTTACTTATATTAATTTTTGCTCCAAAAGACGTATTAGAGCTGATTGTCCAGCTGTGTCTTATTTTTGGGGAAACAGGGTATTTCTGCCTTAGTGCATGAGGCTAGGCTCCATGATGGCTGGGCTGCTGCTGCAGGTGTGGGATTCCATCAGCGTATTTTGGCTTGGCCCACTGACATGCAGGGGTGCTGTGAGTGGACAACAGACCGAGTCACGTGAGCATGCCCAGTCATGTGCCCTGCTAAGCCCTCTGCTTCCAGAACTTCTCTTCCAAAGCAGCCTCTGCTTACCTGTCTTTTCCATCCACAGGGGGAGCTTGGCCGACCAGGAAGGAAGGTATGGTCCATGCAGTTCTGTCAGCATTACATGGGCAACTGTGCTCCACGTTCTTGTGAGTGTGTGTGCACTCCTTGGGGTGGGGGAACCAGAGTGCACTTCTGTGGCCTCCAGTATTCAGGTGGGCAGTGATGGCACTGCCATCCTGATCATGACAGTAGCAACCTTGCTCTTTCTGCCCACTCCTTTGCCTGGGAGCTGGAGCCTGCTATTGCCGGGCATTTGGACTTTTTCCAGATGCTGCAAGCCTGGCCAAATTTCCCCCAGCCTCAGAGCATCTCATTCTGCCCCCTATCAGAGAAACTCTCCAAGGCCCCAACCGGTGGCACAAAATGACTCTCACTGTCTATTTGATTAAACTGGAATAAAGTGTGAAACAGACAGAAACAAATGGATTTTGCTTTTTGGCCCTGCTGAAATAAACGGGAATTACTTAAGGTCACAGGGACTCTGAGTGAACCACACACATATTATCAAGACTCTCATTAGTGTCAGGAAGAGGCAAACCAGCAGCCACTCACCGTGGTCAATGGATGCTGGCACTCTGTGGTCAGTAGACCCTGGCACTGAAATTGGACGTCTTGGTGATAAAAGGAGGTGCAAAATTTTGGTCAAGAAAGATGCCTATGGTTCTAAATATAAATTACTATTGTTTTGGTTGAATGCTTTATTCAAATACTTTCACTATCAATAAGAACCTCCAACAGACCTTTGCGGGGCAAAGTTACAACACTTTAGGGCACAGATGACAGTTCCAGCCAAGGGACAGCACTTTTCTGAAGAGTTGAGCTGGAAAGGACTCTGGCATGGTCTCCACACTCAGAACTAACGAGGGCCATGAGTAATTAGTGATGTGTGCCATGGATGTGGGAGGCGAGAGTAGAAACTCCACACATGCCCGCATTTGTGATCCCTGGTTTAGAGGCTGAGCCTTCCACATCTCTAGCTAGGCTAACTGAAATCAGCCCATGGGTGCAGAGTTCATGATAGCCCCCCCCCCCCCAAATCCCTGATCCCACTCTTTCTTGCAGGGCTTACTCTTCATAGCTCCTGGCTTAGGTTAGGTTCCTTGGAAACAGAGACAGAGATGGCATGGGCTGTGTGCAAGTGAATTAATTATTAAGAGAGTGCTCTCAAGAGGAGGCTGAGGAGAGAGGAGAGCCAGATGGGGCAGGGGAAGAAGCATAGTGTGGGAGTGGTATCAGGCAATGTCCAGCGTCAGCCTGATCCTGAGGGAAGCTCTGGAGTTTGTCCCACCTTGAGGTAAGGAAGCTGGGCTGTTGGCTGCAGAAAGGGGAAGTACATAAATTGCTGGGCAGCTCCAGCTGCCCACAGGCAAATTCCACAGTCGCAGGTTGCAGAAATTAGTTGTTACAGCAAGGAAGGTAGCCACTGGGGGATGGGCACTCAGAGCAGGTGAGAACGCTCTTGAGGGGGTAGTAACAACATTTGCTACTGCTCCCCAAACACAATCCTACCTTATTTACATCACATCCCTGCATCCTCAGCGAGAACATGCTGATATGCAGGGGACATTTGAATGGGTAGATGGAGGGGATAAAGATGGAGAAACCAAGAAGTTTACAATATCTTCTCCATCACCTTTTATTTCTTCAGTAGGAATAGGATCTCATGTGTCAAAACAATGTGACATCAAGGGCTTTACCTTATATCTAAGTGATCCACCTTTTAGGCTATCAGTCTTTGGAGGGTGGGGATGAGGGTCCTGGGGCCACACTTAGAGTCCCCATACTCTTCTCTGGACCCCAGAGACAAATCATATTTTCTGCAAGAAGAGGAAACAAACTCAGATGTCCTGACTTTTGTTCTTTGCCTTTGAAGGGTAGACCTGGCCCCCCAGGTGTTCCTGGCATGCCTGGGCCCGTCGGCTGGCCTGGCCCGGAAGGACCCAGGGTAAGTGTGGCACATTCTCAGGGCTCGTGTGGTATCAGAACATGAGGGAGAAGATGGCTGTTCCCTTGGCCCTTGGCACATAGTCAGTGAAACTCATTTCCTCAAGAGGGGGAGGAAGAAGAGAGCATGAGGATGGCCCAGAAGTTCCCAAATACTTCTTCATTCACTTGAACTGCCAGATCTTGGTCACTCCAACACCTCTGCTCCTGTGAGGAGAGAAATAAGGGGACTTCTTTCACAGGGACCCCGATTCTCCTTTGTCCCGAGACTTAGCATGCAATTCTTTGATTTCCCTGAGATGACTCAAGAGGGGCTGTGTCTGGAAAGCTACTGGCCTGTGGTGCTGGTCTGGCAGGAGGTGGAAGGTTGAAGGGCTGGGCATCGGCTGGCAGGAACAACTGAAACACTAGGTTCAGAGAGGGATCACCAAATGCCGATGAAATCCCCTTCCTCACATGGGTAATGGAAAGCTAACACATCCATCTAAATCTAAGCATGCCTTTGTTTATGTTCTTCTCACTTTGGTTATAGATTATTGGGTGCAGTGACCCATACCTTAGAAATTTGACCTGCAGAAGTCAGGGCGGGTAGGTGAATGTCACTACCTGCTCTGATTCACTTACTGGCAGGATTTATTATGGGAACAGAAAGCTGGCCCCAGTCCTTGTAGGAAAAGTCACAAGGATACCTTAAAAAAAAAAAAATCAACTGTATAAAGCTGAGCAGTCCAGTACAATAGACACTAGCTACATGTGGTGGCTGTCGGGCCCTGGAAATGTGTCTCGTGAAACTGAGGAACTGAATTGTAAATTTTAATTAAGTTTGAATTTTAAAACTTGTACTGAATTCGGTCATTTGAAAATGTTTACATATGTTTGGAGCAAGTTGAATAGGTGATGCTGCTTTTTCAACTACAAATTTTATGAACTCTAACTACAGATCACGTATTTTGAATGAAAATTTAGCATCTGAATTGAGATGTGATTTAAATGTAAACCATACAACAGATTTCAAGTATTTATTATGCAAAAGAGAATGTAAACTATCTCATTAATAATTTCTATATTGATTGCATATTGAAATGATAATTAGATTAAATTAATGAGAGTAAACAAAATATAGTGTTCAAGTTGACTTCATCTGTTTAGTTTTACTTTTTATGTGACTTCTAAAAATATTTTAAATTAAGTAGGTGGCTCACCTTATATTTCTATAATTTTGTGCCGGTATAGACGTTCTTTTTAGCAGAGAGGGTGCTGAAAGTTTCAACTGCAAACCATTCTGAGGGGCAGCGGAGCCCACCCATGAGTTTTAGCTCCCTGTCTCCATCGTACACACCCAGAGGCTGATGTTCACCTTACTTGACTGCAAACCTAGGGTGAGATTATATGGAGATGTCTGAAAGGCCTTTCCTATGCAAAGAGCAGAACAGCTTAAGTTTTTTGGGTGCTGACACCTTGTCCTCTGGGGACACAGTGCCCCCCCTCCGACTCCCCCTCCCTCTTACAATTTTCTCAAGGAAGAGATCCAGCATTAGTCTGTTACATCGTCTTAGTAAGAATACAATTTGGAGATGTGCTCTGGTTTAGGCAATTTCATTTTATATTTCATCTCAAGTACCAGAATGAAGTGTAGGAAATGGAGCCTTGGGCCCCTGGGAGTGAGCAAGAGAGCATTTGGGGTCCTCAGATTCACAAGCCAGCTCTGATGTCCCCTGTTCCTTCCTGATCTTGCCTATGACTTCCTGGTTCAGATTCTCTAGGAAATGTCACTGTAGGTCTTCATTTCCCCTTCTTCTCTTTCCCACAGGGTGAAAAAGGTGACTTGGGTCTGATGGGCTTGCCAGGGTCAAGAGGACCAATAGGCTCCAAGGTCAGTGTGTGGGTCCAGATGGATGCTCCCAGGTCTTCTCATTAAGGCTATGGAGCAGCTGTTACCCACCAAGATGG
Organism: Rhinolophus hipposideros; assembly: GCF_964194185.1. Taxonomy (NCBI): domain Eukaryota; kingdom Metazoa; phylum Chordata; class Mammalia; order Chiroptera; family Rhinolophidae; genus Rhinolophus; species Rhinolophus hipposideros. The sequence goes on along the minus strand of NC_138060.1, from coordinate 37,308,686 downwards.
GGAAGGGGTGGGCTGCCGGGAATGTCACAGATGTCAGACATCCCAATGCCTCACTGCCCGTCTTTACCAGACTTTGGGGGACATCAGGGCTGGGGTGCAGGGGCATAGGGATACCACTCCTGCTGTTCTGGGCAGCAGGGTCAAGCCTCTGGACAAGACAGATGGAAATGTTTTTTTTCAGAACTTTGTTGAGGGGAGCATGGCAAGAAAAGCAATGTTCTTTTTAGGCCTGGTGTAAACACAATCCTCAGGGACATCTTTGTATTTAATGTGGCCACTCCCCCCAGAACTTTTAGCGCAATGAGACACTTCTCACCACCACATTCAGGGATTCCTTCCATTGTCACATCAAACCCAGACGTCCTACAGGGTTGGCTGTAAATGCACCTTCTGCTTTCTTTTAGGGCTACCCTGGATCCAGAGGGGAGAAGGTGAGTACTTGTCCCTGCCGGCTTCCCAGAGCCTGGTCTGGGCTGTCGGCTGCAGGGTCAGTGATGAGCAGAGGATGAGCCCAGGTCTCTCTTTAGTCAGCAACTGCAGTGAGCGTTCCTAGATATTCCCCCACCTTTTATCCGTGGGCCGAGAGAGAAATGAGGGGCCTCCCGAGGCAGAGCAAGTGGGTCAGGGAGGAGCCCCCAGGGAATGTGGAGGCCCCTTACGTGGAGCAATTGAGCGATTGAAGCTTGTGGTGGGTGGACAGTGAGCGCAGTTTGCGTGGGGATGCTGGAGAAAGGTGGCAGATGTGTGTCTTTAGACCAGGCTTTCACCACACAACCTTCTTATCTGTCAAAAACAAAACAAAACAAGAAACCCATCTGGAACCTGGGGACAAATTTCCTTTCCTTTGAATGGGACCCAGAATTTTCTGTGAGTTGTTCTTTATTAAGGGAAGAGGTCTTTGGGGTCCAAATAGATGGTAGAATGCAAAGAATTCCTTCCCTGGCCAAGTCACTTCATCTCTGAGCCTGTTTCTTCGCCTGTGAAGTGAGGGTGGTAGCTTAGGGAGCTTTCAGTTCCAATTTTCCCCACAGTATTGACTCTCCTGTGCTTTCCTCTTAGGGATCCAGAGGTGAAAAGGGTGACTTGGGTCCCAAAGGAGAAAAGGTAATAGCCATTGCACAGAAGTAATAAATTACAGTGGAAGTGGTGTCCCCTGCCCACCCCCATTTTATGGGCTGACTGACAGATTGATTGGCTGTCTGTCTGATTGACTGGCTCACCGCCTGGCTGGCCGGCCGGCCGGCTGGCTGGCTGACAGGGCTCTAAATCCTGATCAAGCTCTTCCATAGCCCTTTCAAGCATGATTTCAGAGGTGGTCACTATATTTTTTATTTTCTTCACAGGGTTTCCCGGGATTTCCTGGAATGTTGGGGCAGAAAGTAAGTACCTAGAAGTAGTAAAAATAGGCCTCAGTAACAAATTCGACCATCCAAGTACAACAGAAAGAGGTCTGCCTCTCTGTTCATCAGGCAGGGAAAGTGGGTTTCGCTATGGAAAGTTCCAAAGGGGAGCAAGTTGCTGAACCCACTGGTGAGAGGGTGGCAGGATGGTCTGAGACCTCCCCCCAGTTCCACGGGAAGTGGGGGACACCCCACCTGGGTAGAAGGAGGCCCTTCTTTGCATTTCCTGCCTCTCGGAGGGCTGTGCTAATGTTCAAAGACAGAAAGCTTTAGGATGAAGGACTCAGATCTGAGAAGCAGTGGTCAAGGGCCCGGACGAGGCGCAGGTATCTTTGGCTTAATACCACTGCTCACTCCACCCAACTGGCACTCCTTCTAGAGTGGCATCTGTGTTACGGGAGACCTGCGACTTATTTTAGCTGGGTGATGGCAAACATTTTTTATTTGATAGTTAAACTTTTTATTTGAACAGTTAAATATTTAGCAGGATTTCCTTCATGTTTTGCTTGAGACAAGGCTTAATAAAAAAGAGTTAATTCAGTTGGCTTAAAGAAAAAATATTCAGTGAATAAGAATAAAAGTGATGTGTGGATATGACAAAAACTGTGAAGGTGGTCGTTGACTGACAGATGTACTTTAAAAACTTCTTCTTAGGGTTCGGCTCTGGGGAGAAGAGACTAAAGAGAGAGAGAGTGCACAAATGGCCCCTGAGAGAGTGCACACAACGCCTAATCTAAGTCCCTAAGGCCGGGACTTCATGCGAAGGCACTGACATGGGAAAATGTTATTGTAACGTTGGCCTCAGAGCATGATGTTATTCAAACATGCAAATGAGATGCCTTCTTAGAATTCTAAACTTTTTTGCAAGTTCACCTTAAAGTTTTATTTTCCAAACTTGAATAAGCAATTTTTATCCGATATTCTTCCATCAGTAGAGCACATTTCAATAATTGGAATCATCTGACATTAATTTATTATACTTGATTACTGCCTTAAGCTGTCAAAAACTCTGTTTCTGCTGCCCTAGATGGGGTGGTGGGTTAAAAATAGATTAATTATAGAAGCAAATTAAAGGAAACATTACAAAAGAAAAAAAAATTTATTTTAAAATGTTTGGGCTGGGTTTTCCTAGCCACAGCGAACATCAAAGAATAATAAATTACTGTAAAATTAAATATGACAGCTTCTCTGGCCTCTGCTCCATTTACTAGACTTGCCATGGAGAGTTCTCTTCCCCTTTCATGGCAGGCTGTTTTAGGACAGAGCTGATCTGATAACCGTAATTAGGTCTTAGGGAAATTAAATCAAGAAATTACTGCCTGCTTCCAGTTGATGAAGAGAAGGGCCACACTTCCTTCTGACAATCTTTTTTAAAAAAATTATGCTGTTTATGCTGCTGTTTTCTCTTAGCCAAACAAGACACCCCTTGGGTCCCTCTAAACCGCCAAAGAAAATTGTTCAAACATCTCCATAGCCACGTAGAATTGATCTATCCTCTCATACTTTCTCACTGCCTTGCATCCTGAACGACTTGGCAGGTTGGAAAGAAATCATAGGTTTAAGGACAATTCTTGGGAAGGCAAGATGTTGGTAGCTTGGGTCGGGGCGAATTCATTACATTGGCTGAGCTGACCGACAACTTCAGAGATTTCTGTTTGATCCTTACTATATATTGGTGTTCCCAGAACTTGCGATGTGTCATACCTCCTCTGACCATGTACAAAGCCATCTGGGTGTTTCTTGTTTACCTGAATGACTGAGGCAGCTCTTCCTGGATACTGGTAGCTGACAAACAGAAACTCTCATGTTTGCTATTGCTATATGTAGCTTATTGGTGATGCATTCTGGGCTGTAGAGGGATTACTGGAGGTGGGAGCGATGCCCTGTGGGTTCCTGAGCCAAAGAAAGAGCAAGTAGGCCGGGGATCCTAGAAGAACATGGAAGGAAGGAGAGAAACTAAAATGAAGAAATAGATTTTACAAAAGGTTGGCCTTGCACTGTGGAATGCTGCAATTGGTGAATTTGGTTCCGGTAGTTCCAAAGAGGGCTTTTCAAGTAGGAATGTTGTTTGCGTTGCTTTCCAGGCCTTTACAATAATTATATGGAGTATTTGAACATATGTCCAGAGCATTTCTCACCACAAACAATTTTCTAAATCAAATGGAAGTGAACTGGAACTCAAACCAGTTTTTACTCAAGAGTGGGGAAATATACAACCCTACGTAAACGTCATTACGTCATTACGTGAGCAGAAACTTCCCGAAGATGAGAGTTGTCAGAACTGTATCTTTTCGTTCAAAAACCCATAGAGTTGAGTTTGTGCTAAAAACAAAACAAACACAACATAAAATTTCAACTAAAAGAGAAAGCGGTTCCCCCCAACAGCTTGTAGTGTCACAGGCACACATATGACTGAAATACAGGAGCCTCCCTCCCCCTTTCGCCATTCTGGATAGTGATTTGGGGCGTCAAATGTGCTTGCCAGCAGATGTCTCTCAAAGATAAAAAATCACCCACCCACGGTAACCTTCTCCTTTCCTTCCTCTTCCATGGAAAACCTGTCTGCCTTTCACATGACCTCACATCACTCTTCCACTCTCCCAGAGCAGCCCATTTGGGAAAGATCTGGAGTGATCATGTAGAGTGCCCTTACGGCCAATGATTGGATTGACCTGTAGACATGTGCTTGTTCCACATGCCCTAATTCCTCTCTTACTTCTCTTTCTTCTTTCCAGGGTGAAATGGGTCCCAAGGGGGAGCCTGGGATAGCAGGACACCGGGGACCCACAGGAAGACCAGGAAAAAGGGGCAAGCAGGTAACGATCCCAGGGCTCACCACACCCCTGCAGTGAGACCTCCTCATCTGGGACTGTTGTGTTTCTGAAGCTCTCCATGCGATTCTAATGTGTAGCCAGGGTTCAGAACCATGGTAACACTATGAAACCTATTCTGGTCTTTTCCAAGGGAACTTAGGAATAGCACAGGCTCCAACCTGGATAATTCAGATTCCGTGATAACTTTTGAAGTCACAATATTCTGGTTCAATTTTCAAAGTTTTACAATGGGTGGCATGGCTGTGGCTTCACAATGCTGCCACAAATACCAATTTCCTAAAAACTAGACTCAGGAAAACGAACAAAAAATGTTTTCCTCCATCCCTTCTTTCCTTCCTTCCTCTATTTCTTCCTTCCCTCCCTCCCCTCTTCCTTGCCTCCCCTCCTCCCTCCCTCCCTTCTTTCCTTCCTTCCTTCCTTCCCTCCCTCCTTCCTTCATTTCTTTCTCTCTCTTTCATCATTTTTTCCCCTACTGCTGATTTCCACCCATAATTTTTTATATTGGGGTTCAAGAAGCCTGTTGACTTGTGTCATCTAGTTCTTTACTTGGGCAGTGTTTGTTTTTCCTGGTGAGGGCTGAAGCCAACAAGGCTATTTCTTGACCCTGTTGAGAATGATTCAGTTGTAGTAATCTTAAAAATTACACCAGAACCATGTCTGGGAGCTCAGAAAAATTAGGAAAATGAGCTCATCCTTTTGACAAGATGTCATAAACAACCCGAGTGTGCTCTGAACCCTCAGTGCCTGTCTAGTCAGCAGTTACTTGAGTTATTAGCTTTGGGAGCCTGGTACTTTCTTTTTGTCATGAATTAATTCCTAGCATAGTGTCTTATGTACCGAGTATTCATTGGGCCAGTGCTGCTAAGAGTTTCTGGAGGTTATTGTAAGTCAATCCAAATCCTAGAATCAGAAATCTAGAAGGGATTTCAGGAGATTAGAATTTCAGGGCAAGAAGGATTTTAGTGACCACCCAATGCAATTCCCTTTGTGTAGCCACAAGGAAACCGAGGGCCAAGAAAGTAGAGTAATCTGCCCAGGACTCTTCAACTAAGTCAGCTTCCAAGGCTGAGTTAGAACTTAGAGAGTTGAGACCAGCTTTTCCCCACATCACATCTTTTCTCATTATCTTCATGCTTCAGGACGTACCTACAGGTAGGCCCAGGAAAGCAGCTCTTGACTTTACTGTACAAATCTTTCTGTAATTCAGGAGACAGAACAACTTCCTTGAAAGGGATCACCAAACTTTGTGGCAATAAAGGAATAAAGAATGCTTTTCCTGGAAAGCTCTGTGCAGTGATTCCTGCTCATGGAGACATGGCTTGCTCTGAGCAGATGACCAATAAACTGAATATTCCATTCCTGCTGGTGTCAGCTTCGCTGCATTTCCAGCTTCTTCAAGCTGTGGCACTTCCTGTGCTCATAACCAGCTGATGTGGCTGTTAGAAAAACAAGTCTTAACTGTAGCTATATTAAGATGGTGTGACTTCCTTTGCCATTTTGGGACCCATCTTGGTTACCTCATGGAATGCTTCAGCTTAGACTAAGGCTTAAGACTCCCTCCATCAGAATGGAATCGGAAACAAACTTTCACCCCAGAGTCCCACAATAAGAGTTTAAGAACTCCTTGGACATTTCTAAGAGAGCTCGCAGGGCCCTGCTGACAAGGCAACAGGTTACATGTCACCGTTGTGATTGGAAAGGAGTGCCCAGCACTGCTTCCCAGACTTGGGGAAGATTGGGTTTCATCAGGTGGGCAAGCCTGCCAAGGAACAAATGTAGGAAAGGGATCCAGGCCAAAGGTGTCAGGCATTGGTCATTACTGGGCAAAATCTTTGCTCTTGGCCCTCGGAGAGCGGGCAGCAAAGAGGACACCCAGGTAGAATGATTGTAGCTGCAGGTGTGACTCTCTTTAAGAAATCAGGACTTTTCTAATCATGTGAGAAAGATGAAACCAAGCCAGCTGCTCTGCTAATCAGCTTGTCCCACGTAGCCCTTGGTTCTGTGCAAACTTTTTTTCACCTCTGAGATCTTTGTTAGCCTCCTAGCAAACCCATGTGGGTGTTTATTTACTTGCCCCATCTTGCTCAGGGTCTCATCACCAAGGTGAAAACCCAAATCTTTGACTTACAACTCAACAGAACTACTTTCTCCTTGTGTTTTCAGCTCCTTCCTCTTCCCTCATTTGATCTAGGGAAGGGAGGTGAACAAGATGGATTTTAGCTGGCAGGGAGCTTATATATCATGGGGACACATTGATGCAATGGCCACAAAATAATTGTATAGTTATGATCTAGGATAAATGCTATGGGTCTTTATCCTGAGAGCAACGGGTAGCCATTGGGTGAAAATAGCTCTTGTGATAAAATAGAAATGTTCCTGATGAGCAGGCAGATGGCCTGAGATGTAGGCCCAACTCTGCTGCCTTGATGCTAGGTGGCTTCTATTAATCTATGCTCTTTTCTAAGCGTCTGTTTCCTCATCTGCCCAATGGGAGGAGTGGGCTGGATTGGTTCCTTTCAGCTGTCATGTGCCATGTTTCTAGGACAGAGCAAGAAGATGTCTGTACACTTGCAGCCATCACTATCTCAAATGTCACCTGCCCTGAGCTTTTTAGCAACTTGGTTGTCAAGGCCTCTGAGGCTACATCCTGCCTTGGGCTCTTGCTCCAAAATGCAACGTGGTCCCTGATTTAGAGATAAATGGGGAATGAAGTTTGTCATGTCATGCTATCATAACAGGCTCTGCCTTTCTTTCCTTCAGGGGCAGAAGGGAGATAGTGGAGTTATGGGCCCACCAGGCAAGCCTGGGCCTTCTGGTCAACCTGGCCGTCAGGGTCCTCCAGGGCCCCCAGGCCCCGCATCTGCAGGTAAGAGCTACACTGTTTCACTTGACCTGCAGTGTCCCATGCCTGGCCAGCCTCTCACAGAGGGTACCAAGAGATGCCAGCAGAGGTCTGCCTTGGTTTTGAGTTAGAAACAACCAGAGGGACTTCAATGTATTTATAATTTCTTCACAACTGGGCTCATTCAATTTTTACAAGAGAAAGATAAAATCCTCGTTCTGGCTTTGTTTTTAGCATCTTGGAGAACCAATAGAGGAGAGGGAAAAAGTTACATTGGTGATGTCATTTTCACTTTAAGTGAAAAATAACAGGCACGTATTTTATCATCTGGCACCTTTTTAAAGAAAACGTTTCATGGCTCCAAGCAATTCTCTTAAACCTAGAAGTAAAGATGACATTGCACATTTTTTATCCTCTTACCCAGTATTATGAAAGAGTCCTTATGGATCTTTATTGAAGATAGTAATAAAAAGCAATCAAATCTTCCATCGAAGAGAGCATAGGTACACTGTCAGCTCAAAGTAAAGCCTTCCATAGCACACTGTCTATATACACAGCATCTCTAGGCCCAAGAAGACTGTTTACTGAGTGTGCAAGATTCTTTGTCCTCAGTTATACAAAAGGAATCACAATAATTTTGATTCCATTTTTTTAAAAAAGAAAATGAAGGCATGTTAAAATTCCAGTGCACTTCCTGCCCGCCCAACTCTGTCTATGGAAATATATTTGCAAACACCTCATGAGATGATTGAGAAATGTCATTATTTTGTTAGATTCTTTAAACCAAATTAAAGTTTTCTCTGAGACTCCAATCTGCCAGAATGCCAGGAAAATTCAGTCGTAGGGGTTCTCTCCACTTTTTCAACTGCCACAAGAGTTGGGCCAAGATCCTCTGGAATTAGGGCAGAAACACAGCAGGGGAGGTCTCTCTGGCCTTTTATCTGCCTTATTGACCTCTGAAATGCCTGTCTTCCGAGGCCATGTGGTCCATGGGTGCCTGGTGACTGCCATCCTCATGCCCTTAGGTATCAGAACACTTCCAAGGCTGGAATCCTGCCCCACGCCCATTCCTTCTGAGACCTTCCCTCTTCTACAGGATCCCTGGGGTCCCTGTCTCTCCAGCACAGGGGAGATCCCTCCTCTTCCAATCGCTAGCCCCATCCCTCCTTGCACTCCTCAGATACTGCCACTTTAGGGGCATTTCTCCTCTGAGAACAGAAGGCAGAAGTTTTCCAATAGTACGCATTTTTAGCAAGGACAAGAAAGCATACAGTCTTTGCTATTTGCTTAAACAACTGGGAGAACAAGCATTAATTAGAATGTTAGTAAGTTATCTTGTCACACCTATTTCTATTTTGTCAAGGGAACTGGATTTGAGATGCAGCCCAGGCTATGTGTGGGTGCCCATACTCTGTTCCCATGAGCTGACTGGATGATGTGGGTGGAGGCCCTTCTAACTAGTCCTTGTCCTCTTGGTTCTGACATGCGTAACGTTTTCCTCAAGTCCCGTGACCATAAGCTGCTAACCCCGGAGACTGACAGCATGGCCTGAAGCCTGACGTTTGCCTTTGCAAGGGACTCTCTTGGTCCTTGGGGTATTTAGGGGCTCATAAAACTGAGGAATAGCCAGGGGATATGGCAAGGGTTGTGGAAACATAAGAAGGTTCTTAGCAAATTCAGGCCTTAATGGTCTAACTGTGTACATTTATTTGTAAAGGCCAACCCTCATCTGAGTTGAATCCCCATTTCCTCCTTGGGCCTGGGGTTGGGTGAGAAGGGCAGGGCCGGGAGACCATCTGCAGCTGACTCAGACACCCAGCTTTATCTTATCAGTCTCTGGTGGCTTGCGACCCCATCCCATTAGTAGGACCAGCATAGCCTTATTTTCTCTCTTTGGTCTTCCAGCTCCTTCTCACTCAGCCGAGTATGTTCACACCCCCTTCCCCTCGACCTCCCCATCCTCTGCCAGGTCCCAGCCTTATTGGCCTATGCCTTCCAGCGAATGCCCTGCTCTCTGCAGAGCTGGAGCACATTCCCTCTGGGTCCATGTTGTCTAAAATGGCATTCCTGTCATCCTCTGGTCCACCCGACAAAATCCTCTCCTTCCTTCAAAGCCCTCTCTTCAGGAAGAGCTTCCTTGGTCCCTAATAGACGGGTCTCCTCCTGCTGGGACCCGAGTCACACATTGCCTCTCTGCTGTGGCCCCTCCACTGGGAGCCATAGCGGATATGTTTCATTTTATCTCTAGATGGCAAGTCCTTGAGGCAGGGTCTTGGCTGAGTCAGCTTTCCATCCCCGTGGCACCTGGCAGATGGGATGGGCGGGGCTGGTCCGTGCAGGTGTTCACGGGGCTGCTTTGGCTCTCAGTCTGTCCCGTGTATGGCACAACAGGCGAGCAGGATGCTGGCTATCTCTGCACTGATATCCACTCCCTGTGCCCTCCTTTGAATCATTTCCTTTCTGGGGACCTCCCAGAGTGAGGAGGCCAAAGAAAATGGGGTAGTAATCCTGCTCTTTGGAAGAGATTTTTGGGGGTTAAGGAGAGAAGGGGAGGGAAGAGTTTAAAAGAGACCTCCCTGTACCTGGGACCAGTTGAATAATCATCAAGAGTTGCAATAGGCCTCCAGAATGATTCCTGAGACTACCTTTGAGAGTCTGATGAAAGTCTCACTGTCAGGGGAAAAAAAAAGTCGACCCAAGATTCTGTATACTACTTCCCAGGGTTCCAGAAACCCTGCCCCAAATCCATCTTGAGATATCTTCGGGCTCTGTGGACCACAGATTAAACTCTCCCGGATTAATCCAACCCTCCCTTTATAGATAAGACCTTTGAGCCTCAGAGAGAAGTGACTTCTCCAAGGTCACAGACTGATTAGTGGCTGCCTGGTCCCAAATTAGTCTGTGACTCCTGGGTCCAAGACCTTCCCACTCAGCCTTTGTAGCCTCTGCAGGGGCCAAGTGGTCGCTGGAGGTGACAGCCCCTCTGCCTTCTCCCAGATTCCCCTCTCGAATTTCTCCCACCACAGCAGCCAATGGAGATGGGAAGTTCTCTGGGCAAAGATAGAGGGTGGGTCCTCTGGCTGCAGGGACGGTGGACAGGCCAGGCCCACTGGACCAGCTCCGAGAGGCCGAGGTGGGGAAGTTCGGGTTGCTGTGCCCTTCAGTGCAGCCTGGCAGGAAGCAGGCTCAGATGCCCTCAGATGCTCAGATGCCCGGGCAACAGATGCCCTCCGACAGCTGGGAGGAAGGGACAGGGAAATTGCAGTGGTGGCAGGAAGCAGGCTCCCTGCCACATCCTGTTGTCTTGTCTTATCGGGAGGCTACCTCTGGTGCTGGTGCCTAGTGCTGTGGGGTGAGATGGTGCTGGGGAGGAGGCGATGTTAGGAGCTTTTTATTACCCATGTTAGCGTATGAGGGGCTGGGGGCGAGGGAGGGAGTAAAGGCAAAATGTCTGCAGGATGTAATTTGCAATAACCAAATTACGAATTTGACTGAGTCTTTCCTGCACCCAGACAAGGTATAAGTGAATCAGTGTGGTACCTGGGAATTGCCAGCTTCCTGAGAGCATCAATGTTCTTGGATGTCTGTCTTTCGAACGGCATAGTGTTAAGTCAAACATGAATTCAAGTCTCGGCCTCAGCACAAATTAGCTGGAGAATGGGACAAAGTCCTGGATCTCTCTCTGAGGCCACGGTTCTGGAGGACTTGTTGGGGTCACAGAGCCTGCTGGAAGGCTGCTCCGATGCCACTCTCGTGTCCTTTGTTACGGAGCAGTCCCACCTCCATTTCCCAGGTGCTTACTTGCCCAGAGTATTCTTGGGCTGGTGGAGTCTCTGTCTCTCTGGGCGCTGCTGAAAATATCAGAACACAAGGCTGGAGCTCCTCCCACGGGATCGTGTTCATATTTCCTGTTAGAACAAAGAGCCAACACTTGGTATAAGATGTTGGCAAGCCTCCCTTCTCCTCAGGCTGGCAGCATTCTGATCTTGGACATATCTGTCCACTGCCTTACAAAGGCTCAGGGTGCGGGGGTCTTCCCACTGGGAGCTCCTCCTCCAGCTGCAGCTGCTTCCCTAGCGTCCTGACCAGACTTCTTCCCCGGCCTCATTTTATTTCTTGCCCTTCTGGGATCTGCAAACTGTGCCCCCAGTTGCTGGCTGCCCTTGATATTTTACAGCCTGAAACCAATGACTGGCTGGTCTTCAGACTCCCCCTTATTTTCCCAAGAGAAGAGGTACTTACTTCATTTTTCCGTCTCCATCTTTCCTGGCTTCCAGTTGGATGGCTCTTGCTCTAGCACTTCTCTGCCAACCAGAGTAGGAGTTCTAGCCTTTCCTCAAGGCCTTTTCTTTCCAGTTAGCCTGCATTCATTCATTCATTCAATCATCAAACACATACTGTGCCCCTACTGTGTGTCAAGTCCTGGTGAATGAAAACAGGCATCAACGCTGCCCTTGTGGAGCTTACAGCCCATGGAGCGGGGGTGGAAGGAGATCGGATAACCTCACAATATATAGAATCACAGAGAAGTGCCTTGAAGTAAAGACATACAGAACTATGAAATTGTATCTGAGGAGAACATGAGGGAGTGTGAGGATTGAAAAAGGCTTCCCTGAGGAAGTGATGTTTGAACCCAGATCAGAAGTGAGCTAGGAGGCACCTGGGGAGGGAGGGGTGGAGAATGAAAGGGAGAACGATCAGGTGGGGGAATGGCTTGTGCAAAAACCATATCCACACGCCAGCTGTTCTCAACCTGGGTACAGACTGGAATCATCTTGAGATTTTTTAAATGTTCAGTTGCCTGGGTTCGATTCTCAGCAGTCTTGATGGAATTGGTCTGGGGTGTGGCCTGGGTGGGTATTAGTGCCTTTAGAAATCAGGGTGAGAATCACTACCCTAGATAGTCTCCCACATGGCAGGGAGTACATTTCCTGATCATGTCTTTTCAGGACACTCTTCTCTTAGTACCAGGGAGAACAAGTGGGCTGGGCATGTTTGAATGTCCATTTTCTTCCAGAAGAAATCCAAGAAACACACTCAGAACAATATAAAATGACTAAGAAACAATAACAGTTATCAGTTCGCAATTTGTTCATCTGTGAGAAGTTCCCTATTGATAACGGTCTACAGTAAGGAAATCCAGAGGTGGATAGTGAACTGCTTTGATTCAGCCTCTAAGTGTCACTATCAGGGCTCCAGGCCCCATCAGCCCCTGGTTTCTCCCTCGTATTAGCTTCTCTCCTCATCTTTGTTACTTCTCGTTTGCAGTATGGCTGCTGCAGCACCAGACGTCTTGTCGGTCTTCAAGGCAGGAAGAAGGGGGAAGCTGTGTCTCCCCCCAGCTATGTTTCTCCCTTACCAGGATAGACTTTCCCAAACGCCCATTCTTCTCCCACCACAGACCTGGTATTGGCCCACACTGTAGCACAGGGTCTCCTCCAGATGCAGTGGAGTCTGGGAAGTCGAATGCCTGTCTGTCTGTCTAGTTTCTAAAGGATAGAGACAGGAAAGGGTGAAAGAGGGTTGGGAAAGGTGTTGCCACACTCAGCATGGTTGAGGGACGCACGGAGACTAGCACTTCCTCCACATCTTGGATCAAAAGCATCTCTTTGCACCTCTCCCCCAGGCCTGCCCGGAAATGCTGTGGACTTCCTTCTGTTGCGGTTGCTCACATCTCCCTGGGCTGTTTGGTTTTCTCTTCCTTGGCTCTAGTAACACAGAAGTCTGTTGCTTCCTAGGACAACTTGTAATGGGACCCAAAGGGGAAAGAGGATTTCCCGGGCCTCCAGGAAGATGTCTTTGTGGAACCCCCATGAATGTGAATAACCCTTCTTACGGGGAATCTGCGTATGGGCCCAGCTCCCTGCGAGTTCCTGCGGTAAGGTTCTTCTGGGCGGAATCTGGGGCGTTATCCATCAGGACCTCTCATCTGATCTTCTCGGGCTTTGTGATAGAAATCTTATTTTGTATGTATATATGTGTTTATGTGTGTATGGATGTGTATATATATGTATTAGTAAAACGTATTTCTACCATTTATTGGGTACATACTCATAAGAAATTGGAAAATAAGGGGGGGGAATCAAAAGAAGAAACCCAAATTGTCCATGTGATTGTGGGTCAATTTCGGAGTGTTACCTTTGTCTTTTTAAACAAACAAACAAACAAACAAACAAACAAGCAAACAAATGAACATTTCAAATAAATACAAAAGCAAAACAAAGAGTGTAATGGACCTCCACGTACCCTATACCCAAATTCAGTAATTATCAACTCAGGACAATCTTGTTTCCTCTTTATGCCTACTTACTACTTCCCAACCTACTTTGGATTATTTTAAAGTAAAGCGGGGTCATCAATTCATCATAAACATCATTGGAATCGATGCATAATCATCCATCCATCCTGAGGTTGTACTGCGATTTATTTAACCAGTGCCCTCTGGTCAGATATTTGTAGGGTGCTGCCAAGCTTTGCACTAATGTAGATAGCACTGTAACAACCATCTCTGAGTATAAGAATTTTGTTAACAAACGTTTCTAGATGTTGAATTACTTGCTTAGATGACATCACCTTTTTTACTGAAGTCTTGGGAACATGTTAAATGTTTAAGAATTTTAAATTATGGGCGTAGTTTTACCGCAAATTCAGACATTAGGAACTGGATGGAAAAGGTGCGGGAATCCAGACGCTCCTCCCCACCTTAGGAGGAACGAGCAAGCCCTGCTTCCCATCGCTCACCAGCCCAAGGAGAGCGCATCTGTATCCCCTCCAGCCTCCCCTCCCCCGCCCCCTGCAGAAGTGTTTTTGGGAAGCCTCACCGGTATATTTGTTCTCTGGCAGATTTTTGTGGTCAACAACCAGGAGGAGCTTGACAGGCTGAGCACCCAAAATGCCATTGCCTTCCGCAGAGACCAGAGATCTCTGTATTTCAAGGACAGCCTTGGCTGGCTCCCCATCCAGGTACTTGGAGGCGGGCACTCAGGACATACTCCACCCAAGAAAGGGAACACATCATTAGAGGTAGGGAAGGCCAACAGTGAGATCCGGGGCAGAGCTTTTGGCAGTCTGTTTCTGCAGAAGGCCTGAGCACCCTTCTTTGAGCTGTTTCTGAGCCACTCTCCCTGAGCTGCTCCCCAAATAAAAGCTCTTCTCTGAGCCAAGGACCCAGATGTTCTCACATCCCTGCGCTGCCAGGCTACCAGCTCCATCAGGCCCAGCCTTCCTGCCAACTGCTGAGCTTTGGGCCACGGGAAAGGAACGCCTTTCCCACTCAGGAAGAAGCCGGGGGCTGCCACCTGGCGGTGCCCCACTGGACTCAGAGCCTCTGTCCCCCGTGTAACTATGGTGTGTTTCTTTGGCCAGCTGACTCCTTTCTATCCCGTGGACTACACCGCAGACCACCGCGGCTCCTGTGGGGATGGGGTCCTGCAGCCCGGGGAGGAGTGTGACGATGGGAACTATGATGAGGGTGACGACTGCATCAGTGAGTGGGGCCCAGCCTAGGAGGGCCTGAAGCTTGAACTGCCATTGGGGTGCTGCTGGGGGGTCAGGGCAAGCCCTGGACACCAGCGGTGGTGGTTTGGGGCAATTCTAGAGCCAGAGGGGGTGTACACGGGCCGTTGTGGGGCCGACCCTCCCCATTCAGGCCCAGTGTTAAGTTCAACCGCCATCCAGGTATGTCGGGAGGCTTGGTGTCAAAGCTCTTGCCCCCAGAGAAGCCACCAGGCCCTCCCTGTTTCCTGAATCCTGCTTCTTGGCAAAACCCATATTCCTATCCACATTCTTTGTCAAAAGATAAGGGTAATGCAGGAGTGAAAGGCAAAAGGGAGACGCCAAGAATTTGAATCAGGACTCACTTTTACCAGACTGAGCCCTAGTAACGAAGCCCGTTTTAGGGGCAGTGGGCTGGCCAGAGCTGCCTTCAGGCCTGCAGGATGTTACCAAGATGGGCAGGCAGCCCAGCATGAGACGGTTTGCTCTGCCTTTTATTTAAAAAAATCAAGTGACAAAAGCAGAAGGTGAGGTGGAAAGCATGGACTTTAGAGTTCAAATGTGGGCACTGAGAACCATCAACTCACCCTCAGCTCAGAGAGGAGGCTACTCAGCAAGGTACAGCTCCAAGCCTCACTTTTCCCGACTGAAAAGTAGACACGACACTACCGAGTGCTCAAATCTTTAGCGATTCTGTGAACTAACGTGTGCGTGGATTGTCTGGGTATAGTGAGGGTGCAACATCCCTTCACTGAATTGTGTCTGAGCCCCTGCCACGAGGAGCCAGGCTCCACTCAGGGCTGGGATGTGGAGACGCAACGTCGAGTTGCTTGCCTGGAGGAAGCTCCGGGGAAGGGAAGGGGGACAGTGCGGTGAGGAAGACATGCCCAGGGGTGGTGCGGGGCGTGCGAAGCTGCTGATTCTCCCTGTGTAGCTGCATTTCCTGGGACGGTTCCTGGGATGGGGAGCCCCAGGATGCTGGCCTTGCCTGGAGTCCCTTCTGTCCCTGCTGCAGGAAGGAACTAATGGGGTCTGGCCCTGTGAAAATGAGGCCCTCATACTCCGAGGCCCTCCCCTTGTGTGAGAACACAGACCCCACTGAAGATCCTCTGGCTCCCCAGGGACACAGAGTTCTCTGGAAGCTCTTTGTAAACAGACAAGAGTCACCATGGCTACAGCTCGTGCCTAATGTTTACAGTGTCCTGACGCTCACCTCACGGGAACCCACAGTGGTCCTGTGGGAGGGGAGCTGGTGTCCATGGCCCAGGTCGGAGATAAGGACATCGAGGCTCTGAGAGGCCAGTGGCTGCTCTCGGACTCGCGGCTGGAGCCTGGGTCTCCCTCCTTATTCTCCAGTGTGGGATTTGGGGGACTGGGCGCAGTGCCTGGATGCGTGTGAAGCTTTATGGAGGTCCATTTAAAGAGTGCGTGCTCTGGGTGGATCCTTCAGGTCAGTTTGACTAGACAGTCTTAGTAGCAAAAGCCCTTTGAAGTGAGTGGGGCCCAGCCCAGGCTGACGAGCCTGTCCTACCCTTGCTCCTTCTCAGGGCTGCACTTCCTGTCCCCTCAGGCTGTCACCGGGCATACTGTGGAGACGGCCACCGACACGAGGGCGTGGAGGACTGTGATGGCTCTGACTTTGGCCACCTGACCTGCGAGACCTATCTCCCCGGGTAGGGATGGCCTCACGTGCTGTTATGACCCCCACCCTCACCCCCCCAGCCACCCTCCATCCTCTCTCTCCTTTCCTTCACAAATAATTTTGAGTGCCTCTTATATTCCTGGTACTTTCCAGAAACTGAGGTATGGTAACAAATAACACAACACATGGTCCCTGCTCACCCAGGGGAGACAGGCAATAAACACATAACCCATGTGTCTTCCCAGAACAGCCTGCACGCCCCCGAAGACAAGCTGGGGGAGACACGGCCGCCAGCTCCATCCTGGGCCCCGAGGGGTCAGCAGTTTCTGAGCTCAGCTGTTGCCCGTACAGCTGAGGAAGGGCAGCTCCCATCCCCAATGGCTACCATGACCACATCAGCCTTCTGGGCTGTGGGCCTGGGAGGGAAGCCCAGGGGAGGGTGGAAGTATCAGGGCATTTCAAAGAATCTAAGCATCTGTATAGCCTGAATTCTCTGGAACAGCCCTCTACCCCTGGGCAGGCCTGTGGGTACAAGTGAGCCCACACCAATTTTAATATCTAATTTTACTGGCTTGCGGCTCCTTCCAGAAAACTCCAGGAACTTAGTATTCCCTTCAAGGACTCTTGTAGTTATTTCTGAGACTCTTCAGTGGGGGTTCACATTGCTCAGCATAAGTACTCTAATGTTCTGGCCTCTACGTTGACGTCTCCCAATTGAAGGCTACTGGCCCTGTGCGGCACCAATTCCATGCCCAAGAATATGGCCTCCTAGACGTCTTTCAAGGTGTAAAATGATGCCACATTCCCCCTAATCCTCACAGAACCAGAACTGTATAGTGTCCTAGGGAAAATGGGGAGGCCGCCCTCCCCCCTGGTCCACGTCTTGCTTCTGCCTTGACTCCAGAGTGGATCGCTGGCCCTTCACCCCTCCTGAGTCCCTCAGGAGTCCAATCTCTCCAGCCTTTGCTTCCAGCCCTGTCCTCCCTCTGGTAGGTTGGACCCAGGCCCTTGGCTCCAGGCCTGTCTATTGCCTCCTCTCTTTCTCCTCGGGTGGGGGCGCCTTTTCAACACCCACTTCCCAAATGCATATCAATGTATCAAAGCAGGCCAGGGGACATACACACTTGTCGTCATCCCAAGACACCAAGCATTTTGGGCTGAGCCAGGCCCAGTGCATCTATGTGCCCCCTCCCTGAGGTAAGGAGGGCTCCGAACAGGCGTCTGCCAGAGAGCTGGGGGGAGGTCTGAGCTGCTTGATCGCTCCATGGAGACGACAGTGTTTGCAATCACTCAGGGAGTACCGGATCGCATGGAGCCCAGGGCTTGCCCACTGGCTCACTGTGGTTACTCTCCTAAACTCTAGACGCCTCGGGGATGCTTCTGAACATGAGTAGACCGCGCGACACACTGGGGATTAGTACTTGGGCTTACGGAGCGATAGACTGCTGTCCAATATGGTAGCCCTCAGCCACAGATGGCTCTTAAATGTAAATTAATTAAAATTAAAATTTAATATCAAATTCTTCAGTTAACACTAATCTTATTTCAAGAGCTCAGTAGCCACATGTGGCCAGTGGCTGCCATATTGGACTGCACAGCAATAAACATTGGCATCAGTACAGTAGGAGCGAATGGCCAGAGCTGGAAATAGTTCAGGCCTTGAGAGGGGGGTAATTCTCTCGGAGATGCTGTGTTAAGAGCAAGGTTACCAACCTCTTCCACCCAGATCCCTTCGCTGGGCTCAAGCGGAAAAGCCCCAGAGGCTTAGATCAACTTGCCCAAGTCTCTCACCCCAGATGAGAATGACCACAGTCTCTGTAGAACCCTTGGCTCATAGCGAGGTGGCAGCACTGGCTGCTGTTTGATGAGATTCGACCAAAAGTCACCAGAGGTGGCCTTTTGGAATATGGCTTTCTCTTGAATGCTCAGCAGGAGCTCTCCTGCCCACTGCCCGGTGTCCACCCTGACTCGTGTCTGCCTCCTCATGCCTCCTCAGGTCGTACGGGGACTTGCAGTGCACCCCGTACTGCTACATTGACTCCACACCCTGCCGCTACTTCACCTGAGGGCTCCAGGAGGCGGGGGCTGCGTCCCACGTACCTGCAGCAGCTTCTCCACCCTCATTAAGCTGACCTCGCACCGTCCTGGTCCAGTTCCATCCGGAAGTTTCCATCTGCAACAAAACATACACAAACTCTTGCTGCTTTTAACTCAGTCCGACTGGAGGAACTTAGGACCATCCTGTCTTAATCCAAAGTGCTGGAAAACCTCCACATGCCCAGCCTGGAGACTGTGTGTGACCTACCGCTCCCTTCGGGCCAGTAGCGACCTACAGTGCCTGTTCTCTTCCCGCGTGTTGCCCACGCAGGCTGCGGAATGGCTTATTACTGTTAAGACACACGTAGACCTGCGGGCTGTTTGTTCTCATCCTGTTGGGGGCATCTGGGGTACAGGCTTCTCGGCCCCTCAACCTCTGGAAACGTGGGCGTTCTTACCTGCACAGCTGGCCGCTGGGTCTGTGAACCACACCGCAGGGAAGGGGACCCAGCTCTGGACCTGCTGAAGGACCTTGCAACTGGCCACAGCCCAGCACAGCCTCATGTGGATGTCCCCCAACAAGAGACCCAACTGTGAAGAAGTACTGAGAAAGCCACCAAACCCTCACTCTGCCTTGGTAGAGGGCAGAGGCCCAGTTGGGGTGCCTGCCACGCGGACGAATGCAGAGCAGTGGCCTTCTGCCGCATGGTGTTCCCCAAAGGGGCAGCTCCTCTTCGCCATCCCAGGCACTGTCTTGCCCTCGTGGCTCCCTGCACTGTGACCTCTGCGTCCCGAATGCCCCTCATGTGCATTTCTTGTTCAGGAGATTTGTTGGCAAAGGGGGAGCAGAGTCCACACCGGGGCAGGCTGTTGGTCTCAGTCCTGAGGAGAACCCCACCCTGAGTGGGGTTCCCCATCTGGGACCCCACCACTTTTGGCAGAGACAGTTTCTGTCCTGAGCTCCAGCCCCTGGCTGCCTGCTGTCTCCTACAAGGGCCCGGTGACCTCCCTCTGTGTCTCCGTAGTGAGTAGCCTGGTCCTCGTGTCCGTGTGCCTGAGCCCCACGTGTCTACAGGATCCTTGTGCTGCACGTCTGTGAGCTGCCTTTCATCGCCATCTTTCCCAAGTGGGACTCAGCTTTGTTTCCAAAAGACATCTTCCCCACAGCAGGCCTCACATGGGTGGAGGGACACTCCTGGGCTTTTTCACAAAGCTATTTCATGTGGCTAAGTCTTGGGGACTCAGCAGACGGGAGCTTCTGGCCTCTAGTGGATGGGGTCAGCCCGAAGGTGGTTCTTCAGAGGTGGGCACATTGGTCAGGCTGGTTTCCTTAGCCTCTACTGCAAGTCCTGGGGTGACATGCTGCTCCCATGGAAAGCCACCGCCTTCATCCTGGGATCTCCGGGTGGGAAATCAAGAAATAAAAGCAGTTCTTTTCCCCTGCTGTGGCTCCCTCTTCCCTGGGGATTTGGGGCCAGTGTCCAGCATTGCTGAATGGAATGAGGAGTCTGAATTCAAGTGTTCTTCCCAGCTCTGCAGAGGAGTCTAGAATTTGGATGCAGTCCCACTCCCTTGGGGACAAGGGAGGAAACTGAGGTTCAGAGACGTGGAGGGACTTGCCCGAGGTCACAAAACCCAGTCTTGCTCACTCAGGCCCGCCCCAGCCTTGTATTAGGTTGGTGCAAAAGTCATTGCGGTGTTTGCAATCATTTTTAACCTTTTAACCGCAGTGACTTTTGCAGCCACCTAATATTATGGTGTGGTTTAGGGCAGGTTGGAGATCCAGTGCTGCCGTGGGCCTTGCTGAGAGGATCGCTGTCCTGGTCTCACACGTTGGAGGGTATTAATCTGTTTAATTATCCGACATGATTTGCTTAACTTCTCTGAGTCTCTGTTTTCTCATCAATAGACTGAGAATACTAGTACCTCATTTCAGGGTTGTGTTGAATTTTAGTGATCATATGGTTACATTTTCTGACACCTAGAAACTGTTTAGGAAGTGTTGGATTTTATCTGTGTCATTATTATTTAGTGGTTTAGGCCGAATCAATGACATCTTTGGGGACCTGGGGTATTTTTCTTCCCTCTTTGAGGCTGGTTACATGAGTTCACTTTTAACAGCAGGTCAGCGCTCAGCCTTTACTGACGAGCAGTGAAAAAGAGCAGTGGTTCTCAAACTCTGCTGCCCGTAGCCCATTTGGTGAATACCACAGGGTGAACCTGTAACCACCACCATCAGGTTTCCTGACTGGTAGTGGGGAGACCAAACACCAGAGGAGCAATGGGGCGCCTCATCAAACCAAGAAAGATAAGATGACGAGAGGCTTTGGGCAGGGGTGGGGTTGGGGGTGGAGGAGAGGAAGTAGAATGCAGAAGCAGCCGTGTTGGGACAGGCAGAGCAACGCAGGCAGTGTAGAAAGGGGTCCACATCAAGCCTGGACTGGGAAGTGGGCGCAGGTCCTGATTCCCAGAAAAACTACAGAGTTCAGAAAAACCATGGAACGTTGTGCCTGAACACCCATCAGAAGTTCTGTATCTTGGGTGAAGATTGAAACGGCTTCTCTGAGTGAAAGTGACTCACGCAGCTCAGGTCTTTCAGGTAAGAGTAGAAGGTTCTGTTCTTACTGGTGAGCTTGCAAACTGCAAAGTTTTGACAGCCCATGCTATTAGTCACCAAGTTTTACAGTGATGTTTGTTCTGGTGGTAGGAGTAACAGAGGGAGGCTGGGGATGTCATTGGAAAGCTAACAGTATTCACTCAAATAACAGAGTGATCATGAGCAGCGGTGACCTTGGGAGAAAGATGGCTTCCTGTTAACTTGGCGGCTTTATTAGCATCTGCTCCAGCAGTCAGGAATGGCTGGCCCCAGGGCTGACTCGTACTCTCTCTGTCTGAACTGGTTTATTTTTACTCTTTCACTAGTAACGGGCCCCTCTGCTCAGCTGATCCAAGGATCCACCTGTTGCTAAGGTTCTCCAGGCCAGCCCAGAAGCTCCTACCCGAACCAGGGAAGTGTGGGGATGGGGTTTGGCCATAGGACTCTTCTCTACCCACCTACAAAACTGTTTGAGTGACAGACTTGTAAGCAAAGTAAGGTCTTTGAAGGAAACTTGGTAACTAGTACATACTTAGAAACCAATCTTTGGGAAGATGGTAGTTTCTGCGCATCTTGGGACACACACCAGTCATCATCACTATAAGAGAGGCATGGAGGGCACATATGGGTCAAATTGCTTAAAAGTCTCCAAACCTCCTAATTAATATGCCAACCTTTGGCCCAGAGACTGTTGTACGTGAGTTGTTTGCCCCATCCCTCCCCTGTAGTGGAGTAAACCCATTTAAATTTACAATGGAACTCAGCTCTTCCATTTGTGAGGTCACAGGGAGCTCACAGGTCAAGGACCTTGGCAAGTCACCAAAGAGATTATTCCACTTAAGTAACCCACAATTACCTCTCAGAAGCTCCAGGAGTGTTGTCTATTCTCCCTCATCTTCATCGGCAACCATTCTCAAAAGGTTGTAAATCACACAAGAGTAATGGGTGAAGGACTCCCCACCACACCTCATCCAACCCCCCTGAGAAATAGAGGAAAAAAAACCTCACGATGCCTTTACCAGAGGGGCTTTCTCTCTAGGGGTTCACCTGAGTTATTTTCAGCCCCAGACAGTTGACTTTTAGAGTCAGACAAGTCTACAAGAAATAACCTTACGAAAGGAAGAAATTGACTATTTTCCCTGCTCTCAGTTCCCCCTTACCCCACTCCCTTTATAGAAACTTAAGTAAAACAGTCACTGGGCCATAGGTTGGCCCATTCATTATAATGAGGTTTGGAGATTCTTAAGCAATTTGACCCCTATATGTCCTCCATGCCCCTATTAGAGGGATGGATGACCGGTGTGTCTGTCCCAAGATGCCCATGTAACACTGAAATTCTGCTGCAGACACCCTAGTATCTCAAGAGATTTTCACTTGTTATTTTGGCCTCTAATTTCTTCAAGAGCAATGATGAATTTTCTCGTCTTTGATGTTCCAACCCATATACAGTACCACACTCCACTGCGTGCCCTGCCCTGGGTTATGCTCATGTCCACACCTAGGATGGGAGGTTGAATGCAGCCATCATAGTCATGGATCATTACTTGAAGCTCACCGAGTTTTTCCCTAAGGCATGGCTTCTCAATTAGGGTTCATCAGAGTGACCTGAAGTACTTGTTGAAACGGATTACTCGGTCCCACTCTAGAGTTTCTGATTTAGTAGGTCTGGTGTTTGCATTTCTAACAATGTCCTAGGGGATGCTCGTGCTGCTGACCAGGGACCTCCTTTTAAGAGCCACTGCTCCAGGGAGATGACGCATCTGAGGACAGTTGCAGAAGACTAGACCAAAAACACAGGGAGGAAAAGTGGGGACTTTGGGTGGGAGGCTTTTTAATATTCTTCCATTAAACAGGTGGGATCTATACCCCTTCCTCTTGCATTTAGGTGGGCTTTTGACTGCTTTGACCAGTAGAATACTGTGGAATTGATGCTGTGTGACTTCCAGGCTAGGTCATAAAGGCCATGCAGCTTCGCAGAACACTCATTCTACGGGAAGGCAGCCATCACATAAGAAGACTGAGTACCTTGAGACTGCCTTGCTAGAGAAGCCATAGGCCCTCCTGGTTGATGGTCCCAAGTGAATCTGCTTCCGGCCATCCACGGTGTCAGACATGTGAGTGAAACCAGCCCGGACTTCCAGTCCTGCCCATCTGCCAACTAAGTACCACTGAGAGACCTCAGTTGAAGCCACAAAAAGCAGAATTGCCCAAATTCTGTCCTAATTCGTAACCGATTCCATGAGATAAAATGGATGTTGTTTTAAGCCGCTAAGTTTTGGGACATTAATAGTTTGTTACTTAGCAATAGATAAGCAGAATACTGCTCTAGGTTAAAAAGGGTTAGGAGGAAAGCAAACTACACGCAATGAATACAAGAGGGAAGTGCCAAGCCTAGAGAAGCCATTGGCTTGGGTTTGGTGCCCTCTGCAGGAGCCACGAATAGAAATGTCTTAACTCTTGATGGGATGTTTATCTGGCCAGGAGAAAAGCCGAGCGAGGAGAGGCCTTAGTGATTATATGGCCCAGGGTTCTCAACCATGGTGGAGACATGGGGTATGTAGAGACAGTAAATTTATTGCAAAAATTTCCCAAATTTTCATACCTCCTTGTAGCCATACCTTTCTAACATACTTTGCAACTCCTCCAATCAATTGTTGGAGTGTATTTCCCCACCCCTTGATTCTGAACTTGGCCCTGTGACTTGCTTTGGCCAATGACATGTTAGCAATTGTGACAGAGGCAGTTGTGTTTACTCTTTCACTCTAGCACTTCTCCCATTGCCATGACAATATGCCCAGGCTAGGTTGCTAGAGGATGACACATGGAGCTGACCTGCCTGAGTTGCCTCAGTTGTGTTGGCTAAGGCCATCCTCGAGCAGCTGACCCTTCAGCTGCCAGGCATATGAAGGAGTCCAAGCAAGACCAGAACTGTCTAGCCACGCCCAGTTTCCATTGCCAATCTGGACTTGTGAGCAAATGCTTATTATTTTAAGCCATTGAGTTTGGGGATGGTTTGTTACATGTCATTGCAGTGGCAACATTTGAGCATCAAACTCTCAGGTGACGAATGTATACCACCACTTCCCCACACTCACTGTCCTTCCACCTGAGGAAATGGGAGCCAGTGCAGAATAAGCAGCAGAGGATTCCTAGCCTAGATCTCTTTACATGTAATTGTATTCAATCCCAATTTTTGGAGCACCCATTAGATGAAAGACACCACAGAATGAAAAAGGAACAGGGTCTTTTACAGTCTATTGGGGGAGCCACGAACACAAGACAGATGTGGGCATTGATCAGAGGTGTGGAATGGAAGCAGGAGGCAGGATTACTTCCAGCCATCGAGTGTTGATTTGGGGTCAGGGGTATGTGTGGTATGGCATTCCAGGTGAAGGAATTTGGTGAGCTAAACTAGGAGCTGTCTAGGGATTTGGTTCAGCCCTTGCATGGTTCTCAGACCCAAAGCTAAGGTTGCCTGTCCAGACCAAGTCAAATGGCCTCAGATGCCTTATGGCTTATTAAAGTCATCCTTTAGTTTTGAACTTACATACCTTACAAAACTGAGGTGTAAGTCCTAATGAGCAAAAAACCAAATTAAAAAGGAGTCAATTTAGATAATCAGAGTTAAGCACAAAGGATTTCTGAAAGAACCCTACATTTTTCACTGAAAATAAAACCCAGCAAAACAGGAAGTATATTGTTGATCTTCATTTTTACTTAAATAGAGTGATCTTTTAAGAGAATAAACCAAGAAAAACTTTACACAGCAAATATTTTACATAAATGTAAACATGCACGTCTACTTCATAATTAAGCAAAATAAACTTTTAAGCACAAAATTTTAAAAATCATTTAAGAATGAGACAATGAATCCAAGACAGAAGTAACAGGAGCAACAAAAACACACATTTCGTAACGCTTCAATTGGTCTTGTGTTCCAACCTACTGGTTAAGGCCTGAGTTTCGGAAATCCTACCTTCCTTGCCAAATGGAAGCATCCAATTTGGCTGTACCTAATATATATCCACATATCAGAGTATTATTCTTTCAAAATAATGTAATAAATATCCCTTTCTCTCTCTCTCTCTCACACGCACACACACACCCTATTTAACCAGCCTCTCAAATAGGGAAGTAAGGATTGTGGAATTTTCAAGTTTTCCCACTATTGAAGCACATACATATTAATACCACACATAGAAAAAATGATTCTGCTACAGAAATAGTTAATGAGTGGCATCATTACAAATCTCTAGTTTGTTTGTATTGTTTTCCCAAATCACGTCTTTGCTGTGGTTTGCCATGGCTCCTCAGATACTTCAGACTTAAGTCTTTACACCTCGCCTAATGACCCACAGTTTGGTAGACGTATAGAACAAAAAGGCAATTTTAACAATTCAGTTAGAAACTTCAGAATTATGCAAATTAGCATGGATAGTTTTCAGCTGTCTCTACACGCCTGGAATGTTTTCTCTATGTAGGTCTACCCTCTCTATTCCACTGGTTGGTTCTCCTTGCCTCCTCCCCACCAGGCTATAAGCATCTGGAATACCTATTCCTATGGACCCCCCAGGGGATAGAGATGAGACTAGCAGTCCCTGCTTTGAAGGAGTTCAGACTAACCAGAGCTCAAGCAAGGAGCAGGTCAGTATGTGCACACAGTACTGCAGTCAATTGAAACGAACCTCTTCTCAATGGCACCCAGTGTGGCAGGGGAGAGGGGGCGGAGGAGAGATGAGAAGGCACAGAGGCAGGAAGAACAAGTCCAGTTTGGCTGGCAAGAGAGTACTCATGAGAAGTAGTCTGTAAGGCCAAATTCTTGATTTCCAAAAAGAAATAATTCCTTATTCTGGTGGGTAAGGCTGGCATGTGGGGGGAGGGAACCCCCAAAAGCTTTGTGCAGGGAACCAAACTGGAGCTGTGCTAGAGGACAAGTGTGCAGGCTCAGGTAGGATGGATGACGGGAGAGGCTGAAGCTCAGAAAGCTTGACTCGCCAAACCCAGTGCCACATACAAGCATTTCCTACAGAAAAAAGTATCTTTACCCGACATGCCCCAAACTACAGTTCTGTCTATGTATGTGAAGACTTTGGGAGAAAAAAAAAAAAAGGCTTAAATAGATATTTTTAGTTCAAGTTCCTGGAACCTGCCCCA
The DNA here is from genome assembly GCF_964194185.1 of Rhinolophus hipposideros. Taxonomy (NCBI): domain Eukaryota; kingdom Metazoa; phylum Chordata; class Mammalia; order Chiroptera; family Rhinolophidae; genus Rhinolophus; species Rhinolophus hipposideros. The sequence goes on along the minus strand of NC_138060.1, from coordinate 37,282,687 downwards.
GCTTGAGCAAGTTAAGAGCAGTGAAACATTCCCACATCCAGTAACAATTCAAGTCTCCCAATCACAGCCATCACCCTCCCTGAGCTGTCATTACCAAGGAATTATAAAGCAATTATATCAATTCGTTATAAATAAGTTCCTACCTGCCTTTAAACTCACTAACACCTCAGGATGGGCTGAGAACCCCCCAGAGGGTACGAGTGTGCACCTGTCACCTACACTTGGAGTGGTGGTGTGTGTGCGGCTGGACAACGGCTACCAGTCCCCACCTCCAGCTCACCGGGGTCGCGCTATGTGCTGGAAACAGGTGACTCTACAAGGCTCAACTGTAAGCACAGGCCCCACCACAGATCGAATTCCTTTCTAGGTCCAGACTGCTTTCCTTCCCTAGCTGGGGAGGGAGAGACCATCTGAGTGGAGGGACCCCAGCAAGTAAACTCATATTTAATGTTCTTGATACCCACCCAACCAAAGTAGATGGAAATTTCTCAGGCACATTCATTCAAATTACAGAAGTGAGATACCCCATCCTAATTATGAGACAATGTGTCACACATTCACTCAATATGGAACATTTACTAGTGAGGGACCAGTTTCCTGCAACAACAGACTCATTTGGAAACTGCACTCCCCAGAAGGCAATCTTGTGACTTTCTTCTAGCTGTGTATAAAAATACTCATCAGTGCGGGAGTCAGGCACAAACAGTGGTACAAAAGCACGAACAGAAATACCTTATCAAAAGCATGTGCTCATTTTATATTGCAGAACTCCTATCTAGAACCTGGTTTTTGAAAACCTATCGGCTGGTTCATTTGTTCAGATAGGTTTCTTCATCACACCTCTCTTCCTCTCCTACGTCCCCCACTGAAACCCACCGAGTGAAGAACTGAGAGCCCCAATCTGAGTCGCGTGTCAGCACAATGGCCGCCCGTCAATCTGCCCACCCAGCCTCATGTATGTGGGGACTGTCTGGTTCGGAACTGGAGCTAGACGTGCCCAATAAAAGCTCCAATGTCCATGTGTAAGTCCCATGTGTAAGAATCTGGTGCCAGTTAAGTGAACCTGGCCTGGAAACTGGCCGTGAACCAGCTGTGTGCTTCACTTTCCTTTTTGTAAGTGAGGGGTTTGAACTGCCAGAGCCCCAGGGTCCCATCCAGCTGACACTCGAGGACTCCACCTTGAAGTCCGTTTCCACACAGGCTTGTCAGGCTGGTTCAGACAAAACTTCCTTACCACTTTGTGCCCACAATTTAAAGTGGTTTTAACATACTTCTATGCTGCAGTTTGAGGTTTCCCTCCCTTTCCTCCCCCTCAAAGACTGTTTCATTTTACTGGTGCAGACCACTTGGCCAAACTGGTGACTGCTGAGGTTTAAAACTGAATCACTGGCTTGGTGAACACATGGCCTTTGAGTAACCTAGACCAGGGCCCATTTGTCTGTTTTTCATTAACAGTGTTAACCAAATAGAAATATAATTCTGTCAGTTCTTCTATAGAACTACTTAAAACTTTGAAACATGAGATTGTTCAAAAATTACACAAGAAAATCATCCATCACCATTAAGTTAAAGATTTGCATATGTGAGAGGTCCAGCTTCTACTACAGTCACTGACCCACAACATTTTCCTCTTGGCAATGGACTTCATGCAGGGTAGCCCGGGCGTGCAGTGTATTCGTGCACCAAAGAGTTGATTTTGAAAGATCCAGCTCTAGTCATCACTGTCACTGCCTGACTCACTCAACTGCAAGTCATTTCCTGTAAAAAGAAAACAGAATCAAACCAAAGGTACACAATTTAAAAATGACTTCCTCACAATTCCTTGGTTGACTGCCTCGGCTATCACACTATAGTAAAACCAGGCCAATTCAATTTAGTAGGGGAGAAAATCAATGTGGCTCAGTGACAAAACTGGTACAGTCGACATTTTGAGAGAAATGCCATTTTTGGTATCTGCAAAGCACAGCAATGCTGCTTATACTGGGATAGAAAAGCGGAGGAGTAAGCTAGATAGCTTTTAAATGTGTTAATAAATAGCAAGAAAATCTTTCTCAATACTGTTTCATTGTCTAGTAGAATTTTTCACATTAACTTGCTTTATAAAAGCTAAAATAACAAGTTGGGCTTTCCATTAAGGAAGCAGAATACTGTTTACACCTGTAACACGCTAATCCAATACTCCCTCTGGTACACCTCTGCCCAGTATATTCACATTACTTTAAAACAGAAACCTGAACTAATGAATTTTGTAAAGCCTCAAATTTCTGTTTGGTGTGCAGAATTTAGGTTTCAGGAGTAAAAAATACAAGTACTCAACATTTCAATCTATGACAATAACAGGCTCCCAGTTGATACCAATTCGATTACAATAAAATTAAACTTCTGTATTTCTAGAGTGCTAATCTCTATGCCACCTCTTCTCAAAATTTTTTCTGAAGACCCTGGTGTCTCTGAGACCCTTCAGGAGGGTCCGACCCCAAGGTCCTTCCTTTCCTTTTTTTTTTTAAAGTTTATTGGAGTGACAATTGTTAGTAAAGTTACATAGATTACAGGGGTATAATTCTGTATTACACCATCTATAAATCCCACTGTGTGTTCACCACCCAGAGTCAGTTCTCCTTCCATCACCATAAATTTGATCCCCTTTACCCTCATCTACCACCCCCTCCCCCACTTACCCTCTGGTAACCACTAAAAGGTCCTTCCTTTTCTAACTACACACTTGTGTGATGCCAGGTTTTCCTTCATATACTTCAAACTAAACAATTTATGGCAACAAACTGAATTCAGAAGCACATGTAAAAATCCATCTTTGTACTAAGCCAGACATTAAACAGATTCACAAAATATTTTAAAGCAAAGTTACTCTTCTTACTAAATATTTTTTGATTTGGAAAATTTATTTTTCACAAAAATTATTATTTTTTAAAAATGTAATGGTTTATTATTGTTCTTTTAAATGAATTCTTGAATATTTAAAATATTTTTACATCTGAATTTAGTAAATTTGTGCTATTTACTGTGATCTTGGGGTTTATAAGATAGTTCCGGTTGACACTCCTGGTTTAAAAAACTCTAATACTTTATTGTATATGAGGTATGCAAAGAGTAAGGTCTCACCAGTCGAAGAGCTGAGGGACAGGGTAACTTAAGAGACATAAAGAGCTAAAAGGAGTTTAAAGCACTGGTGGGCAGTGCCACAGTGACACCCACTGTGCCATTTGTTTGCTCCTTTCTAGGAGGAAAGAATGATTTAGCATTGACTGGGAATTAAAGCCACAGTAGCTGTCTACTCCTTTTCCACTATGAATACTAAACACCAATGTGAAACTTACTATCCCTAGTCAGCTGAGAAGAGCACCCAAGTATACTCTGAATTCCAGAATCTGGCTGTAAACAAGGGGACAGAAGACAGTATCCTTAACTGATACCATAACAGTGTTGAACTCCCTCAGGTAGAAAAGCAGAGCCGACTGTAGTGGTTTTCCAGTGAGGGTGATTTTGCCTCCCAGGGGACATTTGGCAACATGCTGAGACATTTTTGATTGACACTCCTGGAGGAGAAGGGGGCAGTGTTTCTGGCATCCAGCGGGCAGAGGCCAGGGAGGCTTGTAACCATCCTACAATGCACAGCACAGCCCCCACAACCAGCTTCAACGGGCCCAGAATGTCTGTAGTGCCAAGGTTGAGAATTATCTTTGCCAGGTCCACAGCAGCAGGGTTCACTAGGCTAGCTGCCCCACTATTGCCTCCAGATCGTCCAACCTCCGCAAAGGAAGCTGTAGCCCAGGAGAGCATCCATTAGGATTCTGGAGAAGGAAGAGCGTAGAGGACCAGCACTCTCCCCTCCTCCAAAACAAAGAAATGGGTTCTTGTTTTCCTCTGCTTTTAGTATTCAATGCATTGAAAGCCACCCAGACATTACAATGTCTCTTCCTTCATTGCCAAAGGCTAGTTGGTCTCCAAATATACCCAACAGCATAGGTCCCCCTGTAGGCTGTGGGACACCAGTCTGGAGACACTGAGTTCTGGGGACTGTATAAGCACCTGGAGGTGGGGGACAGTAGGCCGGCACGCAGCACCCCTAAATTCTGGTATATGCAAAAATCAAGAGCCTAGCTGTTCACGTTTCAGCATTTTCCAGAATTCACAAAACCTAATTTGTGCCAGTGGGGAAAAGGAAAGAGAAAAACAGATTTTTCAATTTTGTGCTTCCTTTTTTTACTATTTGATAATTTATTCCTTTCTGCTCCAAATGATCTTTGTCAGGATCCTTTGTTAAGCCTTAAGTACCTTTAGGCTTATAGATTCTTATCTAAGATAAACAGAAGGCACATCTGTGGCCTACATGCCCCCACTCTCTTAGCCACAAAAGGGAAAGCACACTTACGGAGGGTGTTCATGAGCTGGTTGCTTCCTTGTGGCCGACTGGTTCCGTTGGCGATGGCCGGCCTGTTGTTGGAGGCCTGCTGGTGTGAAGGCTGTGGCGACGCGGGGCCACGGTCCTCGCCTCCACTGCTGGAGCTGTCGTCATCGCTTCCTGAGGAGCTCTCCGAGTCTGAGGAGCTGCTCCCACTGCTGCTGCTCATCTGTTCGATAATGTCAACTTCAGCCCTCAGCTCTGGAATAAAATGACGGAACAGAGGTCAGAGGTCAGCGCAGCAACCATTCCCCAGGCAGCACGCTGTGCCTCCTGTGAGTAGTACGGCTGAGGAATGACTTAACACCAACTCCTGCTCCTCAATTCCTTAGAAATGAACAAACCAAATGACCACAACCAACAAAAAACACCTAACCTGTCTCAAGAGAGACAATGGAAACATTAAATTCACCCCAAATAGCCAAAAGGCAAACTATTGGAGGCTAATGACTGTTCTGTATAAGACACGAATTCAGTCTGTTTTGCCTTTATCTACTAAGAAAAAAAAGATTGTGAATTATGAATTAAACATCAAATAAGAGAAGAGCAATATTATGCTAAGATATTGAAAAATATTTGACTAGGAATTGACTAGTGCTTGTTTTGGATCGACCTCTAACCAACAGAGAGACCCAAGTGGTAATCAGTGCATTTCCCAAGGCACTGTGGAAAAATGAAGGACCGGAGCAGACAGCCTCTGCGGTCCTTTCCAGTTTTCCCATCCAGGAATAAATGAAAGCTTGCAGGAGGAGCCACAGTGACTGAAGAAACATGGCTAAACAACATTTCTCTGTTGCATTCTTTACATATTTGACTAACAGCCATGCCTGTCAGGTGCTGCATTTTTTTACAGATGTTAAGCAGGGAAGGAAAAACACTTTTTATCTAATCATTTCAATGTCACTGAATACAGTAAAGATACAGCACAGGTTTTCCTGTCCAAACACACCTTAAACTGCTATAGTTCCTTTAACTGGCAACAAATAATCACTCATGGTCCAATTCCTGTTCACAACTAAAGTAAAAACTTCCATAAATGGTATTCTAATATCCGTGAGGGAAAAAAAAATCAGGAGGCTTAAGAACTGTGCCCCATGCAAAGAGTGATTTCGCCTGCTAAAAGACAGTGTTTATAAACGGCGGAAAAGGCAAACTTCCTAAGGACAACTCTCTTTCCCTGTTTACTACTGTTACGGATTTAATTTTTTCATAAAACTTACTAATATGAAATACCCTTATAACTTCCTAGAAGTCTGGACAACTAAAACCATCTACTGTAAAGGTCAGAAAGTCAAGGTAAGCTTCTTTATCTCAGGTATATATTGGAGAAAAGAGCCTGATCAGATTTCTAAGTCTTTCTGGACCAGTGTCCATTTTCACAGGTCCTCCCAGCACTTTCACATCTGTAAGTTATGTGTTAGTACAAAGCTCTAGTCATGGTATTTTAAATGTCCCTCTAACCTAGATACCATACTGACATCGGTACCTTGTTTCCACCCCAGCACCTTGGAATTTTCTTCTTCCAAGGCCTTAAAGGTGTGCCATATGGAGCTTTAGACAGTAGTCATGCTTGTTGAAATCCTGGGCCTCTAAGCAGAACACTGCAAAGACAGCCACAACTCAAGTCATTATGCCTGGACTTCTCCTCGAGAAATCAGATAAGTGGTAAAAGCCCCCATCCTCAGCACATCTGGGGTGGTGAACTCAAAAGCAATCTTTTCAATGGCAGAGAATGTGCATGTCGTCTTGTCAACAAGGCAGCCTTGTGATCTCTACAAACATATTAACACCCTACTCCAAGTTGCTATGTGTGCCTCCAGAAAAGGCTCTCTACCTCTTTTGATGTCATCCAGCTGTGGTTCAGGTGAAGGGTTATCTTTCAAGGGGGAAGTTTTGGGTCCAACTGGAGGTTTTGTTGGAGCTCTGAACGGCATAGGTGGTGGTGGTGGTGGTGGCGGTGGAGGCTGTGATGGCTGCGGGGGACGAGTGGGCTGCTGTTCCATTCGGGCTTGGATTTTACTGCTCCCCTCAGCCCTGAAATGAGATACAGCCATGAAATCAGAGCGGCAAACCAGTGGTTCTCAAATTTGCCCAGGTGACCAAGCACCTGGAAGTCTCTGCAGAACCCCATGCTTTTTAGACTGCTGCAAAATACTGACATTGTTTTCCATTATCTATTTACTGGCTTGCTCATTTTGTCACATCCCAGCTCTTGCTGGCAAACAAGAAAAGTGTTCTACCCCAAAGTGGGAAAATTGTATCTATTAACAATTTCTTTGTAAATGGACTGGCCCAGCACTTTTCAAACTTTAGTGTACATACAAATCATCTGGGACTCATTAAAATGCAGGTTCTTACTTAGTAGGTCCTGAAATTCTGCACTTTTAACAAGCATCCAAGTGATAGACGCTGCTAGCCCCAGATGACATTGAGTAGTAAGAGAAATGCTCACAACCACCAGCTATTGGAAGAGTAACACAGGGCACCTGGTTCACGGAGGTAATTAATACAAATCCACTGAGTGGCAGGAAAGGAGCAGGGGCTCTACAGCGCCCTGGCACTGGACTTAGGTAAGTCACAGTCTCACTCATCCATGTCTCTTTATCTGCGTGTGTGTTTTTAAGGAAAACAATAGCACCTTTCTCAGAGTTATTTAAAGATGAGATAAAATAATGCCCTAAAGCATTTAGCATAGTTTCTGGCATATGATAACCCCTTAATGAAAGGTAGCTACTCTTATTTTTTGGTGAAACAAGTAAAGAAAAATGGCTTGAGGAAGCACAAAGAGAAAAACATCAGGCTGTAACACTCTCTTTAAAATGTAATTGCTATACTACAATAATTGCTATATTGCAATGTAACAGTAGAACAACTGGGTTACTTCTATTTATAGAATGAATTTTGACTTTAAAATAAAATCTATTTGGCTTCATATCAGACATGTAATACCCATCAAATATCAAACAGAGCTCACTAGCTCAAAAAATAGGCAAAATTTTTGTTTTGGTATTATAATGACCTCAAATGGATCTTATAAAAAATACTGTTTTTACTCTAATAAAGACTATATACCATTCAATTATTCTTTCATAATAAGTCTATAAAATTTCAATCTCATCCCTCAAGTGGTACTGTATCAAAAAGCCTGAAATTAATAAAATGAATTTAATTATAAAGTACACCCCTTTCCCCAATGGCTTCCACATTTCAGGTCTTAAAAAAATTCTTTCTATTACATTTAAAGAAAAGATATTTTATTGATTGAGAAGACGGGTGGAGCTGTTGAGATTATCGACAGGATACTGGGAAGCCAGCTGTTCACATCCTTGTAAAATTAAGGAATAGATAATACAAAGACAGAAACATCACATCAATCTGTACCTGGTGATTCACATACCTTGTTTTCTTGACCTGAATGCTGCTACTGAGTTTTTCCAGCACGTATTCACCAGTGTCATGATTAATAATAAGCACACAGTCTTTCTGATAAGGCCGTTTGTTCCCCTTGAACACAGTCATTGGTGGTGTGGATCCCTATATGCCACAAAAAGTAGAAGAGGAACAAAACTAAACACGCCAGTTATGAATGTCAAAACGGAATTTACAGGTGACTCCACCTCATCAAATCTTTGCTCAGAGCAACTCAAAAAGAACAGATTAAACTGATTTCTATTTCAACTCCTTCTGGCTTCACAGTGAAAAGAAAGAAAGGGGAAATAATAAGTACAGCAAGAATCTGTGACTGTGCAATTGGTTCTAAGTAATCAAGAAAGGTAATAAAATTTTTAAATTACTGTACATTTTTCTAGGGATTCAGGAAATGTTACAAATAGTGGTAAAGTGTGAACTGAGAAAAACAAATTAACCATTACTTGTATTACACCGAGCAGAGTTTTCACCACGAGAAGTAAAACTTCTTTAGTGAGCCATCTCTAAATTTCCTTGTAATTGGAGAGTCCAGGGCTTCCCCCGCATGCCAAGTAACCAACAGCACATCTCCAAAGGCAGCTCATTCATTATTCTGGTAAGCTCAGAGTTAAGTACATCATGCCACTCACTGGCCTAGGCCCTTTCATCATGAACCCATTGCTCTGAGGTTAAATAATTAAATCTTTAAACCAACTATGTAGCCCTTCATCCCCACCCATACCACTCACCCCTGGCCTCTGCTGGCTCCAGAGCAGAAGGCATTGTCTCACACCCTCAATTTCTTTCCTTTAACAAGGCTTCTGCCTATAACGCCAGCCCCTCCCTCTCTTTCAATTGTACTCAACCTTCAAATCTACTCAGAGGCCACTTCCTTAGAGAAGCCTTCTGTGACTTTCTAAAATAAGTGCTGTTTTCTTATATTTAAACTCCATACCATAAGCTCCACAAGAGCAAGAAATGTGCTTGTTTTGTTCAAGACTGTATCCTCAGTGCCTAGTAATGGACCAGCAGACAGTAGGTGCTCAATTAATATTTGCCAAATACAGGATTTAATCCCTTGTATAGAATCAAAAACTGTTTGGCTCCTTAACTCCTTATTCATACAGTAAACATTTAGAGTAGGAAGGGACCTTAGGGACCATTTAACTAACCCCTTCATTTTATATTTGGGAAAGTAAGGTCCAAAGGGAGACGATGTAACCTGCCAAAGGCAACAAGTAATGAAATAGAAGTATGAACTGGAAGACAAGTAATTTTTCCAAAACACAAAGCATCCCAGGTCTCCCTGTCCAGAGCCTTTTCATTCTATCATTTGGAACTTTCTGTGTTCCAGGACAGGGTTGTGACATGCAATGAATGACACATGTTCACTAAGAGTATTCTGTCTAATCCTTCGGGCTTTGTGATCAGAGTGCTGCCTTGGGCAAGGCTTTACAAAAGCCCCTCTCTGCAAAGGTTCTCAGTTCAGCTTTTAACTAAGTTCTGCATCGTTCCATTAGCTGAATGCTCCGATCGGCCTACACTTCACCCCCTGCCAGATATATGAAAGAAGTAAACCCTACTCCTACCTGCCGTAACTCTTGGCTTGGCAGCCGCACTCTCCTAAATTGTCATTGCTATATATCAGCATGGCACCTCGGGCTTTTCTCTATGTCTAAAAGAGAGGCTAGGTGTCCAGGTAGGATCCTTGTCTACCTTGTAGCAAATGGGGGGAAAGGGAGTGTGGGGAAAATGGCAACAACGAATAATTTTTAATCAAGCACCTGAGAAGCATGAATTCTACTCCATGCTATACCCCAAATCCCCTTTTTCCTTATGTTGGTACTTTAGAAAGTTTTAAACAGTAGGAAATTCCAATTGTAATAACATGAAATACGAGGATTCACAGTGGTTGTACATTTAAAAAGACAACAACAATGGAATAAACTCACAGGGATATGTGGCAGCGTAATTGTGACTTCATCTCCTTTGCCAACCTGAAGCTCTCCTTCACAGGAAGTATCTATAGATGCTGGCTTAAAATCATCTAAAGGGAAAGGAAAAATAGCATTTATCCACCAGGTTACTTATACTAAGGGCTTTCTGGGTGTTCTCATTTAAGAAATAATTTTTTTTTTATTACTCAGATAAATAGAAAGTACAAATAATTTAGAATATTTAAAAAATCTATTTTACTGTGGAAAACTTCACAAAAGCAGAGACATTACACCAAAACCCTATGTACCATCATCACCCAGCTTTAATAATTACCAACTCAGGGACAATCTTGTTTCATCTATACCCCCATATACTTTTCCTCCCAGCCCCCAACTGGATTATTTTGAAGGGGAAAAAATCTAGAATTTATATACCACTTTATTAAACAAAGATATTCCCCTCTCCCCAGTGACAGATGAAAATGAATGCTTATTATCGACAATAAAGTATTTTGTTAGGGTTGTTGTGAGGCTCAAAAGCAGCAGCATATTAATAAGATTCTGTGATTGTAAAACTCTACATGAAACATGAAAGGCCACAGCATCATATAAGCTGATGTCATTTTGCATAGGAACTGTCAAAATTAGGATGTGCCACACAAAGGTACCCCTGTAGATGTTCAGAGTAGATGGCTGAACTGTATCTCCACAGGGTAGCCCTGCCCATGTTTCTGAATTGCCGTTAAAGTGCAACATGAATGGCCATCTTACTCCATTTTAACACACACCTGCCTCAAAACGCAGGGCAGATGCATATGCGAAGTGTCTCATTTAAATTCTACATTACCCTTCACTTTGCTACAACATCAACTTAGTAAACTGCTCAGGAAATGAAGCTCTTATCACACTCCCAAGACCTTCCCTCTAAGAGAGCTGATCTGTTGCCAGTCGGAAGCATCGTAATGGCAGGGCAAAGCCACGCACAAAGATGGAACATCATTCTCTAACGCCCTCTTGCAATGTGTTGAGTCACACCTATTAGCTCCTTTGACAAAAACAAGTCTTAACCAGGAAACCAGGAGTTGTGAATCACAGAGCGATGCCCGTCAGCTCCTAAAAGCCGGTCTTCCCCCGGGACAGAGCAGACGTGCCCTTCCTCCCTCAACACTCCATAATCGGCAAGGTCCAGCAGTCATGGCGACTGCGACAGTCTGTGTGTCTGCTCTCTTCGCCTCCAGACAGAGATCAAGCTTTAACGTATTCCAGGCTCACAAATGCTAATTTTATCCTTCCTCCACAAGGGACCCGGTCCTGCGTTAAAGTCAGGGGGGTGCAGGAAGCTGTAAGAGGACGCTCTGCTGGGGCGCAGAGAGGATGTGGACTCTGGCTGCACGAGGGGAGGGAGCGCCGCGGTCGGGGGGCCCGAGTCAGGACGGACGAGGACGGGCAGCCGGGGAAAAACGGGAGAGGAGAACGGGATACAAGGGAGTGGATGAGGCTCCCAAGCAAACAGCAAGAGTCCTTTAAACGTGGAGAACCGCGGCGGGGGAACCAGAAGGGGAGGGGATGGCTCAGAGGGAGAACTGGAGTCCGACGTGGGTCACACTCTCTCGGTAACAAAGGGGGTTTGGCAGGAGGCAGGGCGGGCGGGGGGATGAAGAGGGGTACGGGCCAACGAGCTTCGGAACAGTGTCTGGGACCTTGAGACAGAAGACCAGTGGGCAGTGACGAAGGGTTTGGTTTGGGAAGAGTAAGCTGGGGGGCCAAAACGGGGGAGAGCGGGGTCTTGGAGGCTCAAAGGGGGGAGAGCGGGGTCCCGGAGGCTCAGAGGGGGGAGAGCGGGGTCCCGGAGGCTCAGAGGGGGGAGAGCGGGGTCCCGGAGGCTCAGAGGGGGGAGAGCGGGGTCCCGGAGGCTCAAAGGGGGGAGACCGGGGTCCCGGAGGCTCAGAGGGGGGAGACCGGGGTCCCGGAGGCTCAGAGGGGGGAGAGCGGGGTCCCGGAGGCTCAGAGGGGGGAGAGCGGGGTCCCGGAGGCTCAGAGGGGGGAGACCGGGGTCCCGGAGGCTCAGAGGGGGGAGAGCGGGGTCCCGGAGGCTCAGAGGGGGGAGAGCGGGGTCCCGGAGGCTCAAAGGGGGGAGACCGGGGTCCCGGAGGCTCAGAGGGGGGAGACCGGGGTCCCGGAGGCTCAGAGGGGGGAGAGCGGGGTCCCGGAGGCTCAGAGGGGGGAGAGCGGGGTCCCGGAGGCTCAGAGGGGGGAGAGCGGGGTCCCGGAGGCTCAGAGGGGGGAGAGCGGGGTCCTGGAGGCTCAAGGGGGGGAGATCGGGGTCCCGGAGGCTCAGAGGGGGGAGAGCGGGGTCCCGGAGGCTCAGAGGGGGGAGAGCGGGGTCCTGGAGGAGCTGGGGTAGGGGAGAGGGGAGCTGACGTAGGCAGGGGTTCTCTGCACACCGGAGGGCCGAGGGAGGCGAGCAGGGATTCGAGGTCGGCAACAGGCGGCTGCGGAAGCCGCAGGGACCCGTGGAGAGCGCTGACTTACAGCGAATGGTGTGGAAGGAGGCTCGCGGTCGCTTCTCGAAGCTCTCCCCCAGCCGCAGGCAGTGTTCCTCGCGGTCCAGCAGCGGGTTTACGGTCCCGTTCATGGCCCCCCACACGGGCGTCGCGCCCGGACCGGCGCTCCCCAAGTACGGCCGCGGTCTGAGCTTCCGGCACCGGCGTCCGGGAGTACGGTGCTCCCGTGACACCGCTCCGGAGCGCACCGGGAACGCAGCCGGCGCCCACCCAGGGCCGGAAGCAAGTCTCCGCGTCGGGGTGGGGAAAGCCCCAGAGGAAGCAAGGCCTCGGGACTTCCGGCGTCGGGGAGGGACTTCTGGGTTCGTAGCGGAAGTGGCGGGGGCGGTGCCACAGCAATAGAATCCCGCCGGGATTCTGAGCTGCTCAGCGCTGGTTAGTTCAGACGCGGGTTTTGCGCGGCGGCTCCCGAAGTCTGCTTCCGAGGTATGTGCCTGGCGGAGGGCTGGATGCGCCTGACACTACCCGTCCAGTTGAGTCTAGGAGCTGATGACAGGGAGCCCAGAGCGCCGCTGACTAGATTAACGCGGGTCTGATCGCGGGCCTGGCCAGCTGTCCTCAGGCCCTGGCGGCCGGGTCGGCCTGGTTTATCCCGACTGTCCCGAGACAGATGGCCCTACACCGCGCGTCACGCAGTCTCTCCCTCCCCTTCGCGCCGTGATGGCGGTGCGGAGGCCCGGAAGGCGACTCGCCCGCTGGTCCGGGGCAGCTCCTCGTGAGCGCGATCAGAGGTTCAGGCCACGCGCACGCAGTGGTTCCATCTTCCCCGGAGACGCTGCGTCTGCGATCCCGGGGAACGCGCGACCGCCGCTCGTGTGCGGCAGTGAGCCAGCCGCCTTCAGTGCAGGCCCCGGCGGCGGCGGTGGAGTCGCCCCTTCACGGGCTCCGGAAACGACTGAGTGTTCTCCCTCCGGGGTTTCCCCGCGAGTTCTCGGGAGTGTCCTCTTTGTGAACCGCACCGATTTGTTACAGCGGACGACTTAGTCCGCTTTGAGTCAGTGCTCGGCGCAGGAGGGTCCGGGGCCACTGCACGTGAGCCCTCTGCAGGCGGGGACTTTGTCTCGCTCTTCTTTGTGACCTCTCCTGCAATGGGCAGCGTTTTGTGTGGAGTCAGCGCTAGGAGAGGTTTGGTGTGTTGAACTTTCGGGGGAAAGGGAGGTGCTAGCCCCGCTAACTCAGTACCTTAAAGAACTGCTCTAAAAGTACTAACCAACAATCCCCTTCTTTTTCCTGCGAAGCAGAAATGCTCCCCGAGGCCTGACCCCACGCCGAGGAACGCCACCTGAGAAAACCCTGCCCGCACCTGCAGATGCCGCTTGGAGGCCTCAGCTCACTCCGGGGTGGAGAATCCTCCGCGGTGTTAACGCCACTCGCGTTCTCCCCGGGGATGGCGTCTTTGCGCGGGGAAGGGCGCCGGGCAAGGAGTCTCGGCGCTGACCCAGAGGAGAAACCGCAGAGAGACCCAGCTTTAGTGTCTGACTTTAAACAGCAGAAACTGGAAAAAGAGGCTCAGAAGAACTGGGACCTTTTTTACAAAAGGAATAGTACGAATTTCTTCAAAGATAGACACTGGACCACCCGAGAGTTTGAGGAGCTCAGATCATGCCGGGAGGTAGCGTCACCCCTTGTGTGAGCTGCGCTTCCTTTAAAACACGTGGGAGAGGAGTGCTTTGCTGCGCTTTTATGGAAGTGGGAGGTGGAGGGTTTGTGAAGCCTGTCGGACTGCTTTGCACCTTAGAAATACCCCGTTTGCTCTCGAGTGGTTTTAGCAGTTCCCGGGTTGTGTACTGCATCCGAGGAAGAACGTGAATGGGCGCTTCTGTTTCTTTCAAGCTAATCTGAAAGTTGTAAATATTAACTGTACACTGAGTGACTTCAGTGACAGATTCAGATTCGTGAATGATGATGATGATGATGACGATGGACACTTTACCAGGACCCTTTTCTAGAACTTTCCATGTGTTGTGTAATTTAAGCCTCATTATAATAGAACTGTGAAGGAGGCATTAGTGTTATCCCCTTATTGATAAAATTGAGGCAAAGGTTACTTAAGTGATTTGTCCAATGATAGAACACGGGTGAAGGAAGGCGTCTGGATTGAATGCAAGCGGTTTAACCCCTGAGCCTGTTCTCTTAGCCATTACCCTGTTTCCTCCACGCCAACTTGCCCAATGTTGGATGACAAATTGAGATATCAGTATCAGCTTTCGGTTATCAGTTTACTAGTTTATTGTCTGCTCCAGGGGGCAGAGACCTTTCACGTTCTGGACCTTTTAATTTGATTTGTTTCTTCATTATGCAAATATAGTGTCGTCTAACTTTGAGTTCTCTTTTCTCAGTTTGAAGGTCAGAAATTGATTATGCTTGAAGCTGGCTGTGGGGTTGGGAACTGTCTATTCCCGCTTTTAGAAGAAGATCTGAGTATCTTTGCTTATGCCTGTGATTTTTCTCCAAGAGCGGTTGAATATGTCAAGGTTGGTGCACCATCCTGGTATTTTATGATTGTTTTTTCGGACTTGTTTGACCTGCCCTTTATACCCATTTGTCCAATTCCAGACCTCTCCCTGAAGCTAACCAGCTGTGATCACCATAAACATGTTATAGTTTTCCTGTTTGCATACATATATAATACATGTAGAAACAGCTTTATTCAGAAAAGTAGAAATACCATCATGACACTATATACTTATACCCAGATTTAATGATTTCCAGTATTTTGCCACATTTGTTTTATAGACTTTTTTCTTTGCTGAACCATTTTAAAGTAAATTACAGACACTTCACTGCTGAATTTGTCTGCATACATCTTCAATAAGGATTTTCTCTAACTGACCACAAAATACATCTAGCAAAACTAATTGTAATCCCCTAATGCCATTAGTACTCAATTCAGATTTCCCCAAATAGTCCCGGGTATCTTTTATAGCTGTATTTAATCAACATCTACTTATCCTTCATTGGCAACATGCAAATATCTAGTTTTTCCATCAGCCTTTCACATTTTTGGCATCTGTTACACTTTTTAATAGTGCAGTCACATTATACTGTAACTTAACTTTTCTCACTCTACATTATGTCTTGCAGTTTTTCCTTTTTGTATATATAGGTCTACTACATTTTATTTACCTGCTGCAGTATTTCTTAGAATGGATATACCATACTTTAACAATTACCCTGTTGATATTTATTTAAATTGTTTCTAACTTTCTGCTCTTATAAGTAAGGTTAATGTAATCACCACTGTGCACGTGCTCTCCAAAACACGTGTACACGTTTCTCTATGGTGAATAATGGAAGAAATAGAATTCCTCGGAGAAAGAGTATACATATTTAAATTTTGATAGATAATCCAGAACATTATACCAATTTATAATTTCACCAATAACATAAAGATAACTTTTTCTCTATGCCCTCAACATTTGATGTCAGTCTTTATTTCTCCCAATCTTATGGGCAAAATAAAATGTCTCCATATTTTAATTTGTTTGTTTCTTATAACCAGTGAAGTTGAAGTCTTTATAATATGTAAATAAGCATTAGTTTGGGGTTTTTTCTGCTTGTGAGTTCCTTTATTCCATATATATTTATTGGGAGCCTAATGTGTGCCAATGAGTGTTGTAAGGACTGGGATTAAGTATAGTTTATTCAACATTGTTTTATGATATTGTTCTATGATAGGATTTAAATTATCAAATTTGAATTTATTAATCTGTTCCTTTTGAGGTGCTAAGGTTTTATGTCTTGTGTAGGAGTTATATAATCACATATTCTTTTTATATTTATTAATTTGGAAAAATTTTCGTCATTATTTTTTCACATATTTCTTCAGCTCTGTTCTCTCTTCTCCCTCTAGGATTCCAATTACATGTATGTTATACCATTTGCTATCGTACCACAACTCTTGGATGTTGTTTTGCTTTTTTGTTTTTTTAAACTTCTTTTCTCTTTGTAT